>NW_028087015.1:1652445-2252445 GCF_014824575.4 Sturnira hondurensis
GCACGTTTGCCAACTATAGGCTAAACACAACTACTCTAAATAGAATTTAATTTAAAAATCTGATAAAAGATATATAGTTCTTTCAGGCACGTCTACACACAAAAAGCCCTTATTTTACATTGCTGTAAGCTCAGACCCTGCCTGCATGTTGAGTATCTAGTATATCTCACCACCCCTTGGAGTTTCCTATGCTCATTAACATAATCTCTCCCTGAGCGGGAACCGCTTGATTTCTGTATCACGAATTGTGTTTCCACCTGGGTCAACATAGGATGAATTACCTGGGAGATATCACAGCTGCCATTTTCATGATTGACTTGTACTCCTTTCTCTGGCGAAAATCCAGCCATTTTCCCAGGCCCCTGTTTTGTGGATGGTAAAAAAAAGTCACATAAGGTAGAAGTGAATAGAAAAGTACATAAGAGAAGCAGAGAAAAAGTGTATGTGTGCATGAGTGTGCGTGTGTGTGGTACTGTATGTGCAGTCTCCTCTGGCGCGGGAAGCTGGCACTGGAACAGAGCAGGTCTCTTTGTGTTTCGAAGAGACACACATCATCTCCCCAGCACAAATCACAGGACAACCTAGACTTTTCCCTTCCATTTCCTTGCATTTTTCTCCCTTGAATAATTTCTGGGCTCAACTCCTGATTCTGCCACACACTGGCTTTGTGACAGTTGACAGGTTACTTAACTTCTCAGAATGAAGATATTAACATCATCTGATTCCTAGAGTTGCCATGGGGATGAAATACAGGAGCCTCCTCGTAAAGGTCTGGGCTCTTCCACTCACACGCATCAGATCACATTCCTCTCCGGGCCTTTCCTCAGGAGTCAGGCGAATCTGGACCACTGCATCAACAGGCCACCTTCAATGCACCCACTCGCAAAACACCGGCTTCTCTGTCCTTCAGTAAATGGATACCCTGTGCACACACACACTGCACAGACATGAAAGTGCTCTCTTTCAATAACAAGCAAGAAAGTCACATAATAATAGTCAATGTGATTTAAAGTAAGGAATTATTTTCCAAGTACTAATTTACCAACTTTCCACACTCCAAGTTCCCAAAGCAGACAAGAACCCCTGAGACCCTGAAGGCTTCATGTTTCCCCTAATGGGGCATTAATTATTTTCAAATAAATGCCCCTGGTGTGCCAGCTCTCTGCGCAAGTGCAGAATGAAAGTGGATTAAGGAATAGTCAACCTAACCCATCATTCCCATGACTACAGTGTCACACTCAGAAAATTCCAGGAAAGAGTTGGTTGGGATCAAATATTTAATGGTCATTAAAAATAGTTAATATTTGGATGACAGCAGTATCGATTGTACATCTCCCTCAAAGTTAACAATACAGTTCTATCACGACTCCCTATAACATTTACTTTTCCTAAAATGATTACATCCTCCTTACAAAGACATATACACACTCATTCCACTTTTTTTTTGATACAAAGTATTTTGTATGTGAAGGGCTCTTTAATTCCGCAACCTTTTTTTGGACTGCAAAATGAGGTGTTTTAACAGCGCCACCTTGTGGTCATGAGCCATTTCAAATTCGTCACTCATCATGGCCTCTTCTTCCTCCACCTTTCTCCCTTCTTTTTTGTGAATTGTTTATTCACTCGCATTCATTAATCATTCCTCAGTATTAGTGTTATTGAAGATGAGGATCTCACCAAAACACAAAGAAGGCCATTAAAACTAACAGACAAGCAATAATAGGAGGCCAAGAGTAGAACCTGTGCCGTATAAGAACATGCCTGTGTTTAGGGGAAAGAAGTGTGGCTAAAAATGAGCCAGAGACTAATCAAGAAGAAGCACAAGGAGAGGCAGGAATTCCAGAGTGAGTTTTAAATAGAAAGCTACCTGACTTAAAGCATTTTGGCAAGAGTTTTCCCCTTATATTGCCACATTTTCTGCTCTGTTGCCAGTCTGAGAGCCAGGCTGTTCAAAACAGCAAGCAAATGCTTCTCAGCCACAAACAGTGGAATACGAAAGCCACTGGTGTTCTTCTCACAGCAGCAAGAACCATATCCAGGTGCTAAAGGAAGTGGCAGTCGTTTATGAAGAAATCATCAAATGTGCCTTCCTTCTTCATCGCTTCCGTCTCCTTTCAAATAACCACCAGCAACCCTTTCCCAGGGGCCAGAATGCTCCTCGGGGAAAGTAACAACAACATGGCTTTTTCTCGAAATCACTACAACTCCAAGGACTCAGACATTCGTGAGAAACACTTGCTAAGTGGCAGGTCATGCATGGACTTTTTGAGGATGAAATCATCAAATCCTCCGAAAACTTCACGCA
Source organism: Sturnira hondurensis (assembly GCF_014824575.4). Taxonomy (NCBI): domain Eukaryota; kingdom Metazoa; phylum Chordata; class Mammalia; order Chiroptera; family Phyllostomidae; genus Sturnira; species Sturnira hondurensis. The sequence goes on from NW_028087015.1 coordinate 1,654,751, forward strand.
GCCCTTGAAAGTCCTTGACTCTTTCAACTTTGAAACAGGCCCTGATGTGCATTCACATGATGAAAACTGGGAGGGAAGGAGCAAAGCGAAGACTCAAGCAGGGTGGCCAGAGGACATCTACTCACGCGTCAAACTGAGAGCACCAGGGCAGCTGAAGGACCCTCCCTAACGGTGATGCCCAAGGGGGAGGGAACCTCTCGATGTAAAGGTCACCCAGAAGCATGCACACAAATACAGGTGCACATATGCACGGGCATGAACATGTACACACTGGAACTACCATCCATTCCACCAGCACAGGTATAAGGTTGAACCCAAACTCCTTACTTTAGGGCCTAGACCCGGAACCAGGTCCTGAAAATGGAGGGAGGTTTAGAGGATGGCTCAGACATGAAGTGGTCAAGTTTTGTGGAAGATGAAAGCGAGAGAAGAAATTGTTGTCTGTTGGGGATCTGGGTTAACGGGGACACAAGCTTAGCACAGCAGAGGCAGTTGAGGGTGACACGGTGAGGGGAAATTATATACCTGATTGAGGAGGAGGGCACAACTGGAGCCACCAAAGGAAGTACTGAGTAAGGCATAGAAGCCACCAAATCCCAGTGCATCACCCACCGAGTGCAGGATATTCTGGAGGTCTGCCAGATTCAGACAGCTGACCCTCCCAGGTCCAAGCGACTCCCAACCAGACCAAAGACTGTGACCCAGGAGTGAATTCCTTTCCTTCCTGGTAACCCTGAATTACTTTCCAGTAAGTTCTCCTGTGGTACAATTGTTCCTTTATCTTCACAGGAAGGAATTTGTGATTCCTTCTGGAAATGGGAGTGCTGTGGGTGCCGGGCTCACTCTCTTGGCTGCCGGCTCAGTCTGCCCATATACAGACCCGGAAGGAAGCCCAATTATGTGCGGGCTGTGACTTAACAGCCCGGCTCACCACCAGGCTGGGTGGCGGCTTTAACTCTCGAGGGCCCCGTAGCCTTTTGGTGACCACCAAGCAGAAATTGCCATGACTATAACAGTCAACAAGCTACAGCCACCAGGCCAAATCAGTTTATTCCCTGTATTTGAAAGTAAAGCTTTACTGGGACTCAGCCACACTCATTCATTTCAGTCTCTTCTGTGGCTGCTTTGACAGAACCATGGAAGAGCCTAAATTATTTACTATCTGGCCTTTCACAGATGAAGACTGGCAACCTCTGGTTTAAAAGAAGGATAATCAAGAGAAGGCATTGTGGTGTACCAGAAGGACCATGAGAAGGGAACTCTAAAGGCCTGGGTTCTAGTCCTGGCTCTGCTAGAAAGCATCTTGGTCCATACCTCTGAGTGACCCTGAATGTCTCTTCTAGCTGCAAAAGAAACAAAACGTCTGTGATTTAAGTATTTGGTAATTCATAGGGTTTCAGATGCCAATTTTGCAGCCAAATACTTTCCATTTTCAAAAAATGTCATTTTTCTGTTTGCCATCCAAGGATTATAATATTTAAAATCATTAGATTGGAATCTACATCTTGTTCATTAAAAAAAAAAGAATCCCCCATGCACACAGATGCACATGTATGTGCACACCAGAGCAAGCCATCCAGCGCGCCAGTGCAAGCGTAGGGTTTCACATCCCAGCTCCTCACACGGACCGTCTGTGGGAAAGACGTGTGTCTTCCAGGGCCTCACCACTTGCTCAGAGAAATCTGCTGTGTCGAGGGCCTCACCATCTGTACAGCTGTGGTCAAAACATCACTATTCAGTTACCACCTAGGACACAGCTGTAGAATTATGGAGAAGTGTTTCACAAAAGTGAGCAATTGTCTGAGTCTGTCTCCTGACTGAAAAAGGATGCTAATTCCCAAAACACACTGTACTTTACAGCATATTTATATACAACACGTGGATGCCATCTTATTTGCTTCTATTCCATACCATCTTTATCTAATGGCTACTTGGTGAAACTTTCCAATAGTTTCCAAACATCTCTCAAAGAAAAACAACACAGTGAAGCTGGTTTTAAACTGGGGCTTCTGTCTTAGTCCAGGTTCTCTCCAAAAACACAGTCTGAGACGAGATCACTTGTTTTGGGAAGTGATTCCGAGGAAGAGGAGTTGAGAATCAGGCAGACTGAAACAAGGAAGGAAGAGAAGCCAACCCAAGCACCCCTCAGTCACTGGATAGGGCAGCTGCAGCTCCGGGCCCCCAGGATGTTTTGGGCGGCCTTGTAGAATAAGCCCCCATGTCTTCCCAAAAACATGGGGATGAGGCAGTACTAATCCACCACCTCCAATCATTGCCCCTTTGGGTTTTGTTCACTCCCACTTCCAGCACATTCATGGGGCAGAATGGCCGGCCAGGCCTCTGCAAGCAACAGCCTCAGAGAAGCCCCAGCTCAGAAAGCAAGAGCTATGTGGTACAGCTGGGACAAGGAGATGGCGGGTCACAACTGCACAGACTTGTCATGGCAATGGCGGGAGGCAAAAGGCAGGAAGAGGGCACAAGAAAGGGCATAAGAAGTGACCGGACAGCGCGTAATGATTACATTTTACCACCATCCCCCCAACACACCATCAGTGATGTCCACGTGTCACATTACTTCTTTAGCCAACATTGGGATAACTGCTTCATGCTAGACAGCAGGAATAAAGGCATGAAGACACTTTCCCTGTGCTCAAGGAGAATTCCAGTTTGAAGGAGGACACCACTCTGTATGTAAACTGTTTTAACCCACTCAGATCAATACTACCAGTTAACACATAAACACAGACAGAATCTCCCACCTATGTTCAGTGTGTAGCAATGATCTGAGGTCAATACCAGGGAAGCCTTCAGGAAGAGGGTGATGCCTGAGATGTTTCCAAGGACCAATGGGGACGTTTCAGGAAGTAAAACAGGATAGGACAATAGATCACCTAGGCGGAGGCATGGAAGTTGGAGAAGTCAACATGGAAAACACAGAGACTTTTCAAAGGTTGAAGCAGAGACAACATGCGGAGAAGTGCTCAGCCATGAGGAGGTAACAGAGCCCAGACCAGAGACCCAAGGTCCCCCCCTGAGTGCTACGAACTCCATCCTGCTGAAAACAGAGGAACATGGAAAGGTTATTAAAAAGGAAGAAGGTTATTCAACTTATTTTTAGGAAAGATAACTCCAATGACATCACAGAAGAGAATTTATATCATCTCAAGGGAATTTCAGAAGTAAATTAAACTTTGTGTATCTTGATGATCCTGAGATTAAAATAATTCAGTTCTGTTGAACATTTAATTTATACAGTATACCATAACCTGTGTGTTCTGTCAATGTACAGAAAATTATGGCTAAATTTAACACAAGGCCCAGTGAAAACCATTTTAAGACTTCATCAACGCAGAGACTTCTGTGAGAGCGCATGTCTGTTATGTATTATTTAGTGTTCTCAGCACTTTACAATTCAGGCCTAGAAATAATTTAAACCACTGGTCATTTCCCTAGCCCTTTACTTCTGAGAAACAGCATGAAAACTTAGGAAGACTAATGCCAGGACTCAGTCTGGAAGGTAGGTTTTTCCTATACTGCTGAGAAGAAAATCAGGCACTTAGATTTTTTTTTAAGGCCATGAACAATAGGCGTCCAATGAACAAAAAGAGTCCAAAGAACAAAGCTGTCTTTCCCAACTTAAGTTCTGCAAAACAGAGTCATTTGCGAATGCATGTGCCAAATACAAGAGGCATGGGCATATAGATGGAAGAAGAATAAGGCAAAGATGAGAAATTGCACGTGAACAGACAAGCACAGAGACAAGAGGAGGATTTAAAGGAGCAAAGCACTTGCTGTGCCTCAGGTTCTGCATTGCCTAGAATGAGCAAGAACCCCATTTCTCCCTTTGTGAGACTCTCCACAATGATTGATGTCGAAGTTGGATGGCCAAAAATATGACCCACTTCTAGAGAGGCAATCCAGAGACCCTCAGCTTATGTTTGAGCCCCGCCCCTTTGTGTGGGCAAAGTCACCGTCTGTTTTGAAGCCGTGGGACATTTTGGCAGTCTGCTGAGACAGACGGACCCCTTTTCTATTTCTGTTTTCTAGATAACAATGCATGTAAATGCATAAAATAAAATTAGGCTGAAATACAATCAACAAACTATTGCAGAGCCAATACTGTGATGTACTGATGCAGGTACTTCTTTATCAGCACACACTATCAAGATCTAAGGGTGACCCTGGCTGAAAGCATCAGCATAATGTCGATGACGTGATGAGCATGACTGATACTCTGAAGTAGCCGCAACGCTGGGAGATGATATGAAAACATCGGCCATGTCCATTTGATAAACTCAGATGTGCTGCTAATTCTGCTGTGGTTTATTGTCCACCAACAACCAATGCATGTGCTAACGTCCAGTTAGGGGCTGGTGAGACTGAAGAGTAATCCAATGCCAGTCACATGTCTGAAGGAGTGACCTCCGTGTTTCAGTCCATTTCCTGGAAAAAAGAACTCCAATTTCAAGGGCTTCCTCAGATCTCCATTTAACAGAAGTTGTTTTAAAATCAATTGGTTGAAAACACACCTAATAACTAAGAACTATCATGAATTTTGTGTTACTTAGAAATATTTGAGGAGTTCCGGCCAGGATAGAGGCATAGGTAGAGACCCTTCGCTTCCTTGCACAACCAAAAGGAGGATAACAACCAATCTAAAATCAATAAACAACCAGAAGTGACAGAAAATCAAACTGCATGGAACTCTGTCAACAAAGTAATTAAAGAAAAAATCAACCAGAACAACCAGACAGGTAATGCAGAGGACCCCATGGGCTGACTCAGAAAAATGGAGGCACTCAGAGGACCTTGGGGGCGGGGCTGGCTGCCGAGCTGGAGGGGAGGGAGCTCACTGACAGCAGGGGAGTCCCCTGCTGACTTAAGGGAACTGGGAGGTGGCTGTGGGCTGTGGTGATGGTGGTGGCCATAGGAGAAGTTCCCAGTCTCACACAAGAGTCCGTTGAAAAGTGTGCTTGAGACAGCAGGAAAGCTTCACTGTTCCCTCTCCGGCCCTTACCCTACAGGCAGCAAAGAGGGTTGCCCTGCCCGGGTGAATATCTAAGACCCCACCCCCTCACAACCTATCAGCTGTGCCAAGACAAAGAAATATGGCCCAAATGAAAGAACAGAGTAGAGCCTCAGACAGAGAGCTGAGCTAGGAGGAGATCGCCAGCCTATCTGATGGAGAATTTAAAGCCCTGGTCATCAAAATGCTCACAGGTCTGATTGAGCTTGGTTGAAAAATTTAAAAACAAATGAAGAATACCCAAAGTGGAATAAATCAGAATGTTCAAGGAACCAACAGTGACAGGAAGGAAACCAGGACTCAAAGCAATGATTTGGAACAAAAGGAAAAAATAAACATCCATCAAAATGAAGAAATAAGAATTCAGAAAAGTGAAGAGACTCTTACAAACCTCAGGGACGACCAGAAATGTTCTGATATTTGAATTATAGGGGTGCCAGAAGAAGAAGAGGAAGACCAAGAAACTGCAAACTGATTTGAACAAATAATGAAGGAAAACTTCCCCAGTCTGGCAAAGAAAATAGACTTCTAGGAAGTCCAGGAAGCTCAGAGAGTCCCAAAGAAGTTTGACCCAAAGAGGAATACACCAACACACATCATCATTAAGTTACCCAAGATTAAATATAAAGAGAGAATCTTAAAAGCAGCAAGAAAAAAGGAGAGAATTACCTACAAAGGAGTTCCCATTAGACTATCAGCTGATTTCTCAAAAGAGACCTTACTGGCAAGAAGGGGCTGGAAAGAAGTATTCCAAGTCATAAAAGGCAAGGACCTACAACCAAGATTGCTCTATCCAGCAAAGCTTTCATTTACAATGGAAGGACAGATCAAGTGCTTCTCAGATAAGGTCAAGTTAAAGGAGTTCATCATCACCAAGCCATTATTATATGAAATGTTAAAGAGATTTATCTAAGAAAGAGAAGATCAAAACTATGAACAGTAAAATGACAACAAACTCACCCCTATCAACAAATGAACCTAAAAGAAAAGAAAAACCACAAAAACAAAAACTAAGCAAACAACCAGAACAGGAACAGAATCAGAGAAATGGACATCACACGGAGGGAGTTCAGTGGGGAGGGGTAAGAAAGAATAAGGGGGAAACGGTCTAGGGAAGAAGAAGTATGGGTAGTAGGCATAACGGAGACAGAGAGAGAAAAATGGTATAGGAAAGAGAGGATTCAAAGAACTTAGACATACAACCTGTGGACATGAACTAGGGGTGGGGAATGCTGGAGGTTTGTGGGGGCAGGGCTGAGGGGAGATAGAGGGGGAAAAATTGGGAAAACTGTAATAGCATAATCAATAAAAATATTTTAAAAGAAGAAATACTCTAATTATCGGTCACAGTCCCATCTGCACAAATTAGACCTGAAACAGTGCCTGTACAGCCATACATGCAAGACCTTACATTTATTCAGATGACAGTACATCCAGCACATAATTTGGAAAGCTGCTTTTAACACAACCAATTCTGTTTTAAAAAGGAATGAACCCCAAATATAAACCATAGACTCTGGTTTCTTTGTGGGACCTTGAACAAATTAACTCAGTCTTCTCATCTGTAACATGGGTACTAAAGTCATATTGATACTGACTCCATTCGATTTCCGTAAAAACCGAAATGAGTTAAAGAAATGTTTTTCTAAACAATGGGTTACAAACCACTTACCAGGCCATAAAATCCTTTAATATGTCACAATCAGAATTCCTTAAATTCGACAGAAAAAAATGGAAAATTATGCATAATAAAACGAAATGTTGTTTTGGGAAACTTATTCTAAATATATGTGTTTAACTTAGTCCTGCTTTACAACATGATTCCTTTTATTGTAATCATGAAAAAACGTTACTATTGAAATAAAACATGTAAAGTATATAGCAGAAGGCATGGCATCTAGCAAGCTATTGTTAGCAATTTTACTCAGTCACGGTGCTGCAGGGTCCAGAGTCACAGGCTGGGGACCATGCCTCCCAAGAGTGTACTTTTAGAGACATAGTTTGCCAGGAAGGAATGGGACCAGTATTGTGAACATCGTGTGGTCCTTCAGAGGGACCAGAGCAAGCCTTACCGTGGAAAGAGGAGAAAACACAAACGACTCTGGAAAACTAGAATTGAGTTTTACTTAGCTCACCTTTAGAGCCGAATACACTCTCTGTTAATTACTGGCCATGTAACCTCAGGTGAAAGTTATTTCACTTCTCTGCACCACAACTCCCTGGGAATGAAAATAATAATAGTAGCTACCTCATAGGGAATTCCCTAAATGCAAAACAGGCTTACTATGCCTGACACATAGAAAGTGCTCAATAAATACTAGCTCTTTTGTATTTGCTATTATTATTATTATTTATTACAACACTGAGAATAAACAAAAATCTACACACACGACCATTTTCTCTCTCCTCCATTAATTTCAAATAATTTTAATCTTTTATTGCTATTCCTGCAGCAAAACAAAAGGCTTTTTGAAACCAGACAAGGCTGCAAACGCCTTTCTCTTTAGGAAGTCCTTTCTATATCGCCACCTACATTCTCCTTTCCTCTAAGAGCCGAGTTACTTTCCCAGGGTTATTTTTTATTGTTCTGTCTTTTGTGGCTGGCAGAGGGGGGTGTGTATAAATGCTCGGATTCTAACCATGGGCTGAAATCTCAGCAGGAAACCCTAGGTGCGCAGTCCGACTCCCCAGATGCTCGATTTCTTGCTTCTATGTGGAAAACACCATAAGGAATTGATGTGACCTTTGCAAAGGACAGTGGGGCTTTTCTGATGTCCACAGGCCCCTGGATTAAACCGGGGACTTGATACGCCAGAGCTCAGCCCTCTGACAGTGCCACGTAGGCGCCTGACAGGAGGTAGATTTTCTGGAAGACCGGAGTTTCTACATTACATCACGCTGTGTCCCCCACGCAGCAGGTAAACCGTGGAATAACTGAGAACCGCCACGCCAGGGGAAAGTACGCACTCCAGAGAGGAATGAGGCTCTCTAAGGCTGCATTTCATCCTTGCCCTCCCTTGACGTAGAAGTGTCTTTTAAAACTGTGAAGTGTCCCCCATGCTCTGTGTCACAGTCCTGCCCTCTTAAGGCCCGCCAGCCAAAAGGGGGTTGGAATGCCACCCACCCGTCCCGCCCAGGGCCCTGTGCTCTGCATCTCCTGTAAGTCTCCAGAAGAAAACATTCCACACCCTAAGTAAATAAACTGCCCAGGGCGCTGGGCAGGAACTCATGAGGATAAATAACAGCAACCAAGAGCAGAACCAAGAGAAATGGACCATAGCAGAGGAGGTTTGTCCAGTCTTTTTCACATGAAGATTTTCCCCAATGACAGTGGACAGACTGGAATAACCAGTGTCTGTATGCTCACCATCTCAACACAGCTGTTGCTCTTACTTCAGCATTACCTCTGTGTGTGCATGCACTTGGTTGTGTGGGCGTGTTCGCTCAGCCATTTGAAAGTTGCTGACACTGTGCCACTGAACCCCTAAATATTTCAGCATGGGTCTGCTCAGAACAAGGACATTCTCCCCCATAACCATAATAGAATGCTCACACCTAAGCAAATTAAGAATAATTCCATACTATCATCTAATATCAGTCCATATTCCAATCGTCCTCCTATGCTAAGGATTAAAGCATTGTCTTTGCTTGCTAATAGCTTTTCTGGCCCTTTCAACACAGAGCAGTCCTCTAGCTATTATTTTAGGGACAGTGGCTTTTTCATGTGTCTGGGCCAGCTGCCTACAGACTGTCTCACATTGACTGAGCCCCGGTGAGTTGGAATTAGAAGGAGCTGGATAGGAAGAAAGGTGTACAGCACAGGGTAGCAGGTACAGTGGATGGGACTTCCCATCACACTCAGAACGGAAGACAAAGGCCCCCGGCCCCACACATCCCTGACCTCTCCCCATTTCTCCACCCTGTACACCTCAGGGGGCCACACTGGGCTCCTTGCTGCACCCCCTCATGCTGACAACACACCCACCTTGACATCTCGGCCCTGACTCTCCCCTCTTCTCAGAATGTGTTTCTTCCACGTGTTCAAAGGCACTGCCCCGAACCTCTGCAGGCCTTTGCTCTGTGAACCTTCCTGGAACATCTCATTTAAAATGGCAAACCACCCTCTCAGCTTATTTCTTTTTCTTCACAGTGTGTTTCAACATCTAGCTTTCTATGCATTTCATTTCTTCTGCTGATTGCTTGTCTCACCACCTGTGATGCATGCTCCTCCAGGACAGGGCTTGTGTGTGATGTGTTCACTGTGGCCTCCCCAGCTCCTGTGTTAGTGCCGAGCTCTGTTCAATCAACAAATGTTTATTAAGACCCCCTTCGAGCACTCCAGGCACTGGCAGAGCAGCAGGCCACCAGATGCGCCCAGCAGAGCTGACACAGCCTGGCTGTCCCTCCCTGCTGCCCAGTGTCGAGAATGGCTCTCAGAAGCCAGCTGAGGCCCTGACGCTGCCCAGAGCCATTCCTGAGCCTGGCATTTCCTTGGAGCTGGGGCTGACCATCCCTCTCAGTCCTGCTGTCCCACTGGCTCCTTGTGAAACCTAGAGATGCCTGGCCATTCACCTGGGCCTAATGAGTCCTCAGTGTGCCCATCACACTGAGCAGCCACTGAAAACTTGTCCTTTCCCCCCTCAACCACAGGACCACCTCGCCCCTTCCAGTCACCCACTCTGGAGCCTGTCCTCCTGAGGACACTGCAGACCTTTCTAAGAAGCAAACATTGGCCGAACCATTGGCTCGGCTCAAAATATTTCACTGCCATCCCTCCCCACACCGGGGAGAGCCCAAGCACCCAGCCTGACATGTGCCCAACATCCTCCTTAATCTGACTACACCTCCCCACCCGGTCTCCTGCCACTCCCTCCTCCCATCTGACAACACTAAACAACCGTTCGTCGTTTCGGGAATACCCATGCTCCTCACGCCCTGCCCTTCCTCTCCCTCCTGCCCAGCGTGCGCCTCTGCTCCTCCTGCCCACCTCCCCCCACCCCGACCTCCAGCAATGGCCCTGGGAAACTTCCACTTCTTCAACTTTCAACTCAAATGCTGCCTCCTCTGGGACATTTTCTGATTCAGTAGATGACCTTGGGCACTTCCTTCTGTTATAGGGACACAGGGCATGTTGTCTGATGTGAAAGCTACTTTAACGGTGACACCTCCTCATTTCTTCTCCTGGCAGCTAGCCCTCAGGATGGTCCTAGAAGGCGTGGCCTACAAAGAGGCTTGGGTCTTTGCATCGTCCCGTCCATGGAGCCTTTGGTCAGATACTACGTGTTTAATACATTTGGACCACTTGGTCTAAGCAGCTATTTTGCCCTGGGCAGTGCTGTTGGTTGAGTTAGTGACCCTGATCTGCCCCATTCTGATTTTATGGCTCAGGCCCGAGTTAATGGTAAATGTTCTCATTGTTTCCATTTGCTGCAACATTATGTAAACCCAGCATCAGGCGGCAGTTTGACTGGCGACAAACAGTTCTGCATTCCAGAGCATGGTGACCTCGTGGCCAGTTTGTTTTCTTTGCTTTTCACTAACAAAGAGACTCTCCTTTAAGGCTCTGAAAGTTAAACCACATTCTATCTTCCATCTTGCCCTCCGTCATAGAAATGTGACCCTGCTTATATATGTGCTTGCATGTGTATGTGTGTGTAATTGGGGGGGAAGGGAAAAGAAGGGAGGGGAGGGAAGTGGGGAGGGGGAGGGAAGGGGGAGGGGAGGGGGAGGGGAGGGGGAGGGGAGGGGGAAGAGGAGAGGAGGGGAGGGGAAGGGAGGGGAAGGGAAGAAAAGAGGGGGAGAGACAGAAATTAGCCTAGCTGCTGTGCTTCATGCTAACTCTCATACACTGACCCCAAAAGAAGTCAGTATAACACAGGGGTTAGGCACCAGGCCCAAAGGGCCATGCCCCATGGCCACTAGCCTTAACAGACCACTTGCTTCCAAAGTGTTGACAAACATGGACAACATCCTTGCTAATTCTTTGCTCCATTTTATTTTGCCCACCTGAATCCAAGCGACTAGATGTGCCTAATATTCTTGTCATGGCCAACACATAACAAATGGTGGTATTAAGATTTCCATAAGGAGTTTAGGCTAATTTTCTACAACCTAAGGATTGTTTATGTTGTGCATATGCTTTTGTCATTTCCACCTATGACATGTCCATGGGGCTGCAACATCACCTAATGCTCTTATTAGTGATTTTCCCACCATTGTTCTTGCCCATAACAGAACCTGCATTTGTGGTTCTGTGTAGTGAGAGAGAGCAGGACTCTCAGGCTACGAGCTTATGGGCTGAAGGTGACTAAGCATTCCTTGCAGGGTCTTGAGACTCCCTCCCTGGCTGTTAGCATTGTTTTAGTTTGTCTGGTTTGAACCAAAGCCAGCTGAATCTCCTCCAAATTCCAGTTTAGGTCAGATCTCAGGAGACAGCCTGTCTGGTTGTTCAAAACACAAATATCTGCCTGAATATCCACCCCAACCTGGAACCAGGACAGACCGCTAATGCCTTGTGACTCTGCCAAGAGTCCCGTCCATGGTGGTGGTGAGAGGTAAGGACTTTCAGTGCTGTAAGCTCCACATCTGAGGTTAAGGAGCCGAAACAGAAGTCCCGCGGGTAGGTGGCGAGGCTACAGAGCCCCTCTCTCCTTCCAGGCATCTGTGTCCTCCTCACTTTCTCCTGTCACTCATGGACTCTGCTCGCAGGGAAGCAGAGCACGGTGGACAGTCTGCCACTAACCAGTGAGCGTGTAATGGGCCTACCCCTGATCAGTTCCCAGAAAAGATGGCAGAGGACAAGAAGATGTCCCCACTCACAAGGAGTATATTATCCAGAGGAGGAAAATATATATATAACAGCACGCAAAATGGTGCAGAGGTAGAGGTCCTTGTGCTACACACACACGTGAGAGGCCTTGACCAATGGGTTGTTCTGAAAATGGGTAGAATACTCTTCATATTAGCATCTAAGACTTAGCCATGGAGGGCACAGAGGCCAGGCAAAGTTTGAGTCAGCACTTTAAATCATCGACTTTTAAAACATTTCAGAACATTTTTAATGGAATTACAGTGGCTTCTAATATTTCTAATTACAGTCTGACTTTTTAATATAGCAAAAAAATTCTCATCAAATGTACCATTTTATTTCATTTTTAACTTAAATTACACTGTATTATTTATGCTATTACAGCTGTCCTAATTTTTCCTTCTTTGCCCGCCTCTATGCAACCCTCCCTCACTCTATCAGGCAATCCCCCCCGTTGTACATGTCCACGGGTCATTTGTATATATTCTTTGGCTACTATATTCCCTGTGATGTACTTTACGTCTATTACATGACTGCTCTGTAACAGCCAAGCTGTACTCCTTAATCCCTTCACCTTTTCTGGTCCATCCCCTCAGCACCCTCCCATCTGGCAATCATCAAAACGTTCTCTGTACTTATGATTCAGTTCCTGTCCTGCTTCATTTACTTTGGATTGTAGATTCAATGATTGACAGATATATATTTATTGCCATTTTACTGTTTATATTTTTTGATCTTCTTAAAGAAGACTGTTTAACATTTTATAAATATAATACTGGTTTCATGGTGATGAACTCTTTTTGCTTTTTCTTGCCTGGGGAGCTTTTCATCTGTTCTTCATATCTAAATGATAGCTTCACCGGGTAGAGTAATCTTGGATGTAGGTCCTCGCTTTTCATCACTTTGAATATTTCTTGCCAATCTCTTCTAGCCTACAAAGTTTCTTTTTTGAGAAATTAGTTGACAGTCTTATGGGAGCTCCCTTGTGGGTAACTGTTTTTTTCTTGATGTTTTTTAAGATTCTCTCTTTGTCTTTAACCTTTGGCATTTCAATTATGCTGTGTCTTGGTGTGGGTCTCTTTGGGTTCTTATTTGAAACTCTGCACTTCCTGCGATTGCTTGTCTATTTCCTTCACAAAGTTAGGGAAGTTTTCTGTTATTATTTTTTCAAATACATTTTCAATTCCTTGCTCTTTCTTTTCTCCTTCTAGCACCCCTATTATGTAAATGTCAGTATGTTGTCCCAAAGGTTTCGTACACTACCCTCACTTCTTGGATTATTTTTTCTTCTTGCTGTTCTGATAATGTGTTTTTTATTTCCTTATATTACAAATTGCTGATATGATTCTCAGCTTCATCCATTCTACTGTTGATTCCTGTAAATTGTTCTTCATTTCAGTTCATGTATCCTTCATTTCCTACTAGTTTTTTTTTTATGGTTTCTATGTGCTTTGGTTATGCTGTTGAAGTTCTCTCTGAGTTCGTCTACTCTTCTGCTAAGTTCACTGAGCATCCTTATAACCAGTGTTTTGAACTCTGCATCTGAGAGAATGCTTATCTCCATTTTGTTTAGCTCTTTTTCTGGATTTTTTATCTGTTCTTTCATTTGGGCCCATGTTTCTTTTTTTTTTTTTTAATTTTTTTAAATTTATTTATTTATCTTTAGACGGGAAGGGAAGGAGAGAAGGAGAAAATATCAATGTATGGTTGCCTCTCATGAGTCCCCTGCCAGGAACTGGCCTGCAACCCAGGCTTGTACCCTGACTGGGAATCGAACCGCAATCGTGTGGTTCGCAGGCCGGCGCTCAATCCACTGAGCTACACCAGCCAGGGCTGGGCCCATGTTTCTTTGTTTGCTTGTTTTGGCAGTCTTTCCATGTTTGTTTCTATGTATTGGGAAGAGCTGCCACAACTCCTGGGCTTGGTAGTGTGGCCTAACATAGTAGGTGTCGTGAAGAGTCCTGTGGCACAGCCTCCCCTTTCACTCAGGCTGGATACTTGAGGTGTACCTACTGTGTGGGCCAGATACACCTTCCTCTTGTAGTTGAGCCGGAATTGCTGTTGGCAGGTCAATGGGAAGAATTTACCCAGGCTGATAAGCTACGAGAACTGGCTGTGACCACTGGCCACCAACCTCGAACCACTGTGAAGAGTCAGCTGTGCAGGGGCCCACTCACTTACTTCAGCAGGGCTCTGGAGCCTGCTGAGTCCACCCTTTGATTTTGTCACTTCTGGAGGTGTTTGGGTGGTAGTGCTCCAATGGGGTCTGTCACTGTCCACTGGGTCTGCAGGCTCTGGGGCCTCCAAGAAGGTGTAGACCAAGGTTAGTCACTACCTGTGTTCTGTCCGGGGCCACCTGGCATAAGCTACAAAGCGATCTGCAGATGGCTGCTCTTTGTGCCATGCTTGAGGGTGCCCAAGTGAGGCCACACTGTGAACCAAGGACAGCTACTGCTGGTGCTGTGCCAGGGGCCACTTAGCAAAAGGTATGGGGACACTTGCTGGAAAGAATTTAGGAAAATCTGAAGCATCACCCAAGACAAACCATTCATGTGGGAAAGCCACTGGAAATACCTTGGGTAGGCCTGAAATTGGGGGGGGCAGAGCCTTAGGGAATCACCAGGGTAGAACAAATAGTGTGAGCCAGATTGATGGCGTCTCAGATATGGTGCCACCTGCCAGTTCCTCGGGTACGGGACTTGAAAGGGGAACAATGGCCTCTACAAGCACTTCTGTCAGGGAAAGAGCTGTCCCCCAGCTCTCCCCCTGATGCCAGACACTTCACTTCCTCCCCCTTTGCCTCCGGTGCCTTGCAAGGTGCTGTCCCAGTGCTGGAGCTTAGAGGGGGTGAGTCTGAGTAAGCCCATGCATGGGCCCTTTAAGAGAAACTGCCTGAGTCTCCAGAAGTTTCTTTCTTCCATGGCCTCTATCTCCAGGATTTTAGAGCCAATAGTTATGGGGACTTATCTTCCTGGTACTGGAACCCCGGGCTGTGAGGCTCGGTGTGGGGCTGGGATCCCTTGCTCCTAAGATATCCCTCCTGCTTTTTTTCCATCACACGTGGGTATGGGACAAGCCTGTTCCATGTCTCCATCTCTCCTACCAGTTTCATTGTGGTTTCTTCTTTAATTTCATAGTTGTAGGACTTCCATGCAGCTCAGTTTTTGTTTGTTTTGAACAATGGTTGTTCTGTGGTTTAGTTGTAATTTTGATGTGGCTGTGCTAGGAGGAGAGCTATGTTTACTTATGCCGCCATCTTGACTGGAAGTCCAAATTACCATTTTAAACTGATGCTCAAATGTGTAAGAATATGTATATTTTATCATCTCTCTCTATATATATACACATATACATGTACATATATATGCATATACATGTAAATCCACATATACCTATATATATACATATACATACATTTGTTTTTCTTTTCTATCAGAAAATTCTGAGCAAATTTTTATATTAGTGCATTTAATCCCCAAACACTACGATAACAGAGGTATCTGGCATGTAATATATAATATTAATTTATAATTAATAATTTAAATAATAGTAAAGAGGCAGGTAGGCATAGTAGAAAGAGCTTGGGCATTGAAAAAAAGGAAGGATAAATTTAAAACTGCTACTTTCTCATTATGTGAACATGGAAAACATTAACAGTTCTTCTTTCCTGGTTTTTTTATGGTAAAAGGGATTCATGAACATAAAGTGAATAGCACAGTTTTATATGTGCTATTTTGAGCTGCCTAGTATACTTTTGGTAATTAATATAAATCATTAAAAACCATGGTATAAATCATTAAAAACCATGACAACTCTACTCTTACAGTTAATAATTGTTTATCAATTAATTGTACTATCTTTCAGGATAAAATTGTGCTCTCGGGCCTTATCTTGAGACTTGTGCTAATCAGATAAAACCTGCAATGGGAAACTTTAACCAAAGTCAGGTACAGTGTGTTCAGTAATGGCTTTGACGAGAAACTGTGTGTTGCACGGAGGTTGAGTTAGGAGGGATGTGTTCTGACAGAGGGAGTGAAGGGGATCTTCCCTATGAGCCACACATGTCGGGGACTGGAGGGACAGGAAAAGGCTGGAGATGAGGAAATCAAATCCCCCAATGCAAATAGACAGCATGGCGTAGTGGAGGGCTCACAGTGCAGTCAGCTGCTCCCAAAGTCATGATCAGCCAGCAGAAGTTGTGTGACCCTGGGCAAGGCATGTGACCTTTCCAAACCTCCACCTCATCATGGGTAAAATAAAATGTACCTCATATGGAAGATCAGAAATGAACTATGTAAAGTGTATGACGCAGCACCCTGTTTACACAGATGTTTACTAAATAGCTGTTGTGACCCCCTAATATCTGTGTGAAACAGATCCCCAGCAAAACAAACTAAAACTAGCCAACTCGCTAGCCAAAATGTGAGCAGATAGTGATGAGCTAGAAAACAAACTAACAAAAAAAAATATTGTGGGGAGCCCTCGCAAGAACAACCAAGAGAAAAACAAAAAGGATAATATTGGAATATCATGAAAAAAATGTTTTGATGTGTCCACAAGTTACAAAGTTTTAGGGGTCCCAGCTAAACATCAGGAAACTAGAGCTCGGCATCTATACCTTACATCCTTCAGGAAGTCCAGCCACATTCCAGTGCAGTGTTGCCTGGTGGCCCTGGACAGAAAAAATAGCTGGGCCACCAAACCAACATTACAGAAATCTGATCAAGAAGTTCGCATGAACCCAATGGAATAGCACCAGATGGTACCCTTTCTGAGGAGAAGATGCGTGTGCGGATTTGGGAAGAGGGGTGAAGCCATGGGAAGGGGGTATCCAGGTAGAATGAGTCCGGTTTTCTTTCTCCAAGTGTTCCCATCATGGCCACAGTACATCAGTGTTAGAAGAACATTGGTTGAGGCTGACTGCTCAAAATCAAAACAAATGAAAAACTAAGAAAAAACAGGGAAAACAGGGAAAACCACAACAACCGGGGGCCCCTCGAGTTGCAGTTCCTGCGGGGCCAATGGGTGGGACTGTCAACGAGGAACGACACATCCTGTCGGTGGGCCCTGGTGCTGATCCTGGGCAGGGGCACACCCCACAGCACGAAGGGAAACATGGAGGAAAAACGCGCAGGGAAGCTCCAGAATCACTGAAAGTAGTGACGTGAGTCCTAAATCCCACAAAGTGAAAATAAGTATCTCGTACATGCTGATTATACAAGGCCTCCTTGCATTCTGTAAACAGCTCTGCTGTATTTAGACTAACAATGTATATTTAGCTATAAGAAGCTGTAAGCATATAATTGGCAAAAATTGCCTTCTTGGAATTCTGGAGAGTTTTGTGAAGTATTGAGACAAATGGCTTTATCTCTCCTAATATAAACCAAACAAATAAAACTTTAACCTGAGACGCTGGTGCTGCTGCCTCCTTATTCCCATCACATTTATTAAATTAATGAAACACGGAGGTCATTAGTCTGAAGTCACTCTAATGCCTTGGCAGCCTACATAAGCAAACCCAAACCTAAGCCTGTAAATGCCCCAAGGTCAAGAAATAGAAACCTATGGGTGACCAATCACAAGCAGTCAACTAGGCTTTCCCAAAGAAGGCAAATGCCTAGGCTATGGCCAATCAAATGATTTTCTTACTTGCTTTTGAGTCTTCTCCATAAAACTTTTTTCTCTATTTCTGGCTTGTCTCTTCCCAATTAGAATCCATGTTTGTTCAAATAAACGCAAACATTTTAATGCCCCTCAATCGATCCCTTAGCACACTCAGACTCAGTCCTGAATACCATCCTGGCTCATTGTCATGTTCTCTGACATGTAAGAGAGAACAATGTTAAAGACCATCCGGGCAACCCCACTGTCCCCCCACCCCCATCACTGTTCAAAACAAAGGAACTGAGACTCAGGGAGGCTGAGAGATGGACATCATGATGACAATGTCTACCCTTCCTTGGCTGTGGTCCAAATAATTTTAACAAAATTTAACTGTATTCATGTAAGTTGCCCCTTCTCAGCACGTATGAGAGATTAATGCCATTCTGTCACTCTGTCACTCATACTGAGTGACAGAAAAACTAAAATGAACGTTAAAGTGATGTGTCATGTTCAGTCACATGAGAAATCTCTCCTCTCGAAGGTGGCCACAAATGCCTCACAGTCTGGCTGTTCCTGTCAGACCAACGAGAGTGTGGAAACAGGAAGTGTTTTTCAGTCCCATGAAGCTCACAGTGACAGGCCTCCAGGCAGTCCACACATCACAGAATAGCATTTTTCAATGCAGGGCTGTTATCTGAAAAGCAACTTTAAAAATATTTCACTAAAATAAATGTTTCACTAAAATGACTGGAAGTCTTAAATCTGATTATAATTCCTCTGCTTCCTCTCCATCCCCTCCCCATCCAAGCCACACATCAGTCCACACTGGATCTGGCCCCAGTTGCCCCCTTGAGCCTGAAGGATCTAGCATTTCAGTGCTTGCCCTGCTGGCCTCTTAAGAAAATCCTTCTGGTCCCCTCCTCTGTCTGTCTGCCGCAAATCTGCATGCCCCTCTGAGCCGTAACACTCCTTTCATTTACCTTAAACAGACCTGTTTTCATTCTCTATAACGCCAACACCAAATTCATCCCACACGACAGCCTAAAACCTACCCAATCCACACAAAGGAGTGGGCCATACACACACCCACTCACTACAGGTCCGAATTTTCAGGAAGATACACTAAACCAACGTGAGAATGAGTGTACGATGTGTCCCCAGTGAGCTCAGCTTTCTGTACGAAACTGTACATAGTTGGCCAAGCATAATCCCCCCACTCTCAGCTCCCACGAATGTGCACCTTTAAAAGCATCCCGCGTGGCACTGCCTTTCCCCGTGGTGACCTCCAGCAGGACGGCCCCAGACTGAGTGACAGATCCTGAGATCCGATGACAGGACAGCTGAGGTCAGCACCGAGGGGCCAACAAAATCCACATGATGC
The DNA here is from genome assembly GCF_014824575.4 of Sturnira hondurensis. NCBI lineage: Eukaryota > Metazoa > Chordata > Mammalia > Chiroptera > Phyllostomidae > Sturnira > Sturnira hondurensis. The sequence continues at coordinate 1,673,570 of NW_028087015.1, forward strand.
AGAGTGTGATACTATTTACCAGTAACCAGCAATCACATGATCTCAGTGGGCACTCACCTGACATTGTTATGAAGTTGACTAGTTCAGAAAAAAAAACTCAAAAAAAGAGAGAGAGAACTAAGGAAAAATGGGAAATGTTTTGCGATCATGGAACTTAGAAATACTTTTAAATGTATTTTGAACAGAACTTTACTATTCTTCCAATAGTTTCCCCTACACGTTGCAAATAGGATTTACCCATCACCACGGAAAATACATGATGCAAAAGACAATTTTAATGGAGTCTGAGTGTTATGCTATAATCAGTATATGTAATGAATTGTACTTTTAAACAGAAGCATAGGTATGGAGTTTTTTAAAGAGAGAATCAGCTTCTCTTTGCCATCAGAAAATGATTATTATGGAAACATTTAAAGAATATCCACTTGAAGTCTGCCAAATTACAGGTCTACAAATGAAAGTTAATAATGTTTAAACATTACCACCTAATTTTTTTAAATATTAAGGATTAAATAAAATACCTCTTCTGGTTGACTTCAGCCTATGGCCCTAAAATTTCCAAGCTAAGCCTTTGGCTTCCTTGGCCCAACAATCTCCAGCGACGGTTCTCTCAGAAGTCATCCACATCCTCTCAGTCACCACAAGCAGTGGCCTTGCTCACCCCACTTTCCTCGGCCTTCGGGGGGGAGGGGAATATTTTACCTCAAACTCCTGCGCTGCCATAATTAAAATTCTGAAACACCACCCTGTCTTCACTGCTCTGCCTCCTCTCCTCTTTCTTAGTTTCATCTTACTTGACCATTTCCCTTTTTTCTCTTTCAACAATCTCTGGGCTTCAACTATGCCCCTGACAGAGTTCACCTCCCCCAAACTCACAGCTTCATTCCTCAACACCAGTCTCATACTTCTGTGTATTGGGTGCAAGAATCTACTCTTCCTCCCCGAACAAAAACAACCCCTGTGCCAACCCATCTTCTTCCTTAGCGTGTTGCCACCAAACTCACTTATTCCTCCTCTTTTTGCTTAGCAGACCAGCCTCAACACAAACCAATTGTCCCCTCTCTCCCAACGGCCAGCCCATCATCACATCTCTTCTGAGCCCCTCGAAAAGTCTGTCATGAATACCTCTACCTCTTCCTCTTTCTTCCTTCTTGACTCTCATGAGCTCCCAGCTGGAATCACAGAGCCTACAGATTCGACCCCCAGCACCAGGTCCTTCTCCTCTTCTACCAGACTCATCTTCCTGAAGGGCCCGAGTCCTGGCTCTCCTGCCCTCAGAACAACTTGGTGGCTTTTGACACTTACACCGATTAGAACTCAAGACCCTCTGCCAGCTGACCCTCTCCAACCTTCCAGCCTGTTTGCCTTCCACTCCCTTTCCAAGTCCCTGCCTTTCAACCAAACTTACTCACCTGTTCCCTAAACACACTTCCCTCCCTTTGCTTAAAGCAGTTTCCTGAATGAAATATCCCCCTTTCCCTCGATTAAAATCCTAAATGGCAAGCGAAGCTCTTTTCAAATGTCCCCAACTGCTTCCTGACTAATGTAATCCTTTTCTATCTGTTGCTTGGACAGGACTTATCACAGAGGAGCCTGTGTTAGAGTTCATGGTACATGTGTTATTTCTGCAAGACGATGGGTTTCTGTAAGTGGAAGGCATTTGTCTGGGATCCCTCACAACACTAGCACAGAGACTTCCATCTACACAGCTCAGCTCAGGACCAGGCGGCTGGGCCAGTCTCCTGACTGCCTAGAATAGTAACAATAATCACATCCTAGATGTCCACCAGCTGGGGTTGAGTCTGATGGAATGAGAAAGTGAGGCCTGCTTGTTCCTCAGGCTGAGCTGATCTTCAGATTGGAATGAGATGTGTGAGGGGGAACCCCCCCAAATCCAGAATTATCTTCTGGAGGGTGGGACCCTGGTAGTACAGGCTCCCCCTGCTAGTGAATGTTCTAGGAACCCCTCTAAATTAGTGTACCAACTGGTGGTGTTGTGAGAGGCTACATGCAGCTTCTGTGAATTTGTTTTAAAGGCTCTTTCAATGCATTTGCCCACTGCATGATGGGTGATTACCGAGCACACCTGCCCACACCACGCTGAATGTTTAGCAGTTTTTGACCAAAATCAGCACAACTCCTGTGCCCCACCCTCCCTATTCACCTGATCTCACCCCAAGCAACTGTTTTTACTTCCCTGGGTGAAAAATGTCCTCAAAGAAAAGTGTTTTGCTTACATGGAAGAGGTGAAACAAAAAAATGGCAGAAGCAAAAAAAGACATCAAAATTGATGAGTTCAAACACTGTTTTGAGCACTGGAAAAAAATTTCAATAGGTGTATTGCATCCAACGGAGAGTACTTTGAAGGTGAACAAAGTTGAAACATGTGACAATATACACGCATTTTTAATAAATAAATTCCAAGTTCTTTGGGGTCACCCCTCGTATGTAATGGGCAGGTCACAGGCGCAACCTCAGATTGCTCCCTGTAGCTGCGCACTGGTCAGTGTCACCTGAACTGTGACTGCTGCATTCAGGTCTTTTGATCAAGGATTCAAACTATTGCCCAGCCCCCAGAAGGCAAGCCTCTGCACATTCTCAGTCAAAACTGTCCTCAAAGACCCCTCCATCTTGTCCCTGGGACTCCAGCCTCTCTATTTCCTCGGACTTGTCCTCCTCCAGGACTCGGGTCCACAGCACCTGATCCACCAAGTTGCCTTGGACTTCAGTTCTCCTTAACAACAAATGCAGTATTTTTTAAATTGAAATGGGAATACATCCCACATGGTTAAAAATAACTTAAGCAGAATAAAAGTGTACTGAATGAAAAGTCTCCCTCCCAAAGTATAGCTCTCTCGGTCTCTTAAAATGCAACCACTATACCACTTTTGGGGTACCCTTCAGGAAGTGTTTCCTCCCTTGCAAATACATATGAAACATAATTACCTTTTTATAGGAACAAAAGAACACTATGTACACTCTTGTGCTACTTGGTTTTTGTTCGTAATGATATTCAGTGACTTGTAGATCAAACTAAATGGCTACCAAAGCCCATAGAAAGGTGGTGCCTGGCCCATAGCACCTGCTAAATAAACAGTTCTTCACATGAAGAATATCAGATGACATCCCAGCATTCAACAGGTTATGCCAAGTAGACTCCGGGAGCACACTGCAAATGCTGTGTGTGGTTCTGCTGGATGAGAGCTTAAAGATACTTCTTCCACTCACCTGCCCAGAGACAACCTGCAGACCTGGTGTCACTTCCAACCCATGTGTGACATTTGGAGGAAACACTGCTGCCAGAGTTCTCCTAAAAGAAGTCCCACCTACCTCTCCTGATCACACCAAGTCCAAATAATACGTGGAAGGGCAGAAATTTCAAAATGGGTTTGGCTGCAACCACTTTCAGAAAACTAAGAAAAAAATGCCTCTAACACTTCAATTGGATTACATGGTGATGGAAGCTGAACACCCCAAAATACAATGGGCTGCGTTGCATCAGCACCCCAAACAGTTTTGCCTAAGCTGGCTCAGCTCTGCACTAGGTCACAAGGCATTTCTAAGAGACACAGTGAGGTCCCTTGCACTTGGATCTGGTCCCAAACCTCTGGCAGTCCTCTAGTTAGGGCAGGGTGCACAGGAGGCGTGAATTAAGATGCTGATCAGGGTGAGGGCAAGGCCTAGTGGGACCACCCCTGAGGTCTCGGCTCCCCCTAATTATTAGTTTTCCGTTCACATGACTTCACTTGAAAGCTCTGAAGAACACATACCCTGTGTCCTCCTTTTCAGTTTCCTAGCCAGGAGGCCCACAGCACTTCCTAGTGGTTGTTTGCTTACCTGCTGAGCCTTTCACTTTTCACTTTTCTGCTACTGGCAGCCCTCTTACCCAGAATGCACCAGCCAGACAGCAACAACGTAGGGGAGAGGAAGACAGGGTCAGGACAGGCTCAGAGCTTTTTGAACATTGAAAGGTTTGGGGGAGAACAGGGAAGGGAGGTCTGTGGAATTTGGCAGAGCCTGCCACTGCATTTAGGAAGGAAGCTGGTGAGTTAAATAAACATTGACGGCTCCTGAACAAATAGTTGAGTCAATTTAAACTCATTTTCCCCAGAGGCTTTTCGTTCCACATAAGCATGGGTTTATGGGCTCATGGACATACGCGCTCACACAGAGGGTCCACCTGGCAACCGAAAATTGGGAGAAACAGCGGCACTCCTGCCTCTCATTCGAGCAGGAAACCCGAGATGTTTGACCTCTTCGTGTGACTTGCTGAGAGACCTCTGTGGGGTGAGGGACTGGGTCAAAACAGAGCCTGTCACAGACAACTGTTCTTGGCCACCGACAATCCCAAACACTTCCCAAAGCCCCGTAGCACCCGATACACGTAGCCACGTAGCTGCACATAGACAGGAAAAATGAGCCTTCTTTCAAAACAGCTGCAGCTTCTTAACAGAATGGTCTTGTCCCTGAGCCTGACATGCAGACTAGCCCAAAGCCCCCGTCAACAAGAATATTAAAAAATCCAGGAGGAGGTTGAGTAAACAGCACAGTCACCTACAGTGGCACTTGGCCAGGCCACCTGGGCCAACAGAGATCCAGGGCTACTGAATGATTTCAACCGTTCTGGACCAGAATAAGGAGAAACTTTGTGAGCAAATAATCATCAGGCCAACCTCCTAGAGCCCCAAGTTCAAACAGAACACGAAGCCAAGGGTCAGAATCGCACCCAGGGTGTCGAGGCTCAGACCAACCTGGAGAGGAAGCCAAGGATGCTCTGTGACTGTGAGTCGTGGGTGGAAGGCAGGCTGTGGGCTGAGCACTGTGCTGAAGGCAAACCGACCCGCTCCCCGTGCACAGATGTGAGCTAGGAGTGGGGCGAAAGTTTAGGAAAGCAATCAGACGCTCTCCGGGGAAGGATGGATGACAACTATGTGCAGCTGTCTGGAAAGTTCAGGGCTGTTGAGCCGTTCCAGTGACTTTAGGGAATTAAGATGTTTGGGGTAGGAGTTCCAGACAAAACTCTGAATTTAGTCTAGCTTCCAGTTGCTCAAGCCAAAAACCTTGGCATCCTTCTTCATATCTCTCTCCTTCTCTCTCTCTCTCTCTCTCCTACAACATCCAATCTATCAGGAAATCCTATTGGCCCTCTCTTCAAAACACATCAAGTTCGCCCTATTTCTTACCACCTGGTTCAAGCCACCACCACCCTTTTCCATGATTACTGAAAGAACTTCCGTAGAGGGTCTTGTTTCCCCACTTGTTCCTCTAAAGCCCAAGCAGCAGCCAAGTGGACACCTTTAAAGTGTAAGTCAGATAGTGTCTCTTTCCTGCTAAAAACCCTCCAAAACAGGGGTCTCCAACCTCCAGGCCATGGACCAGTGCCAGTCCAGGCCTGTTAGGAACTGGGCACAAGCCCAGGTGAACTTGAATGCAATAAGCTTGAATCATCCCCAAACCATCCACCCAACCTCCCCACTGTCCATGGAAACACTGTCTTCCATGAAACCAGTAGAGCCAAAAAACCTGGGGACCACTGCTCCAAAGAATCCCTATCTCACTTGGACAAAAGGCTTTTCAGGGGTGTCCAAACTCTTGGCATCCCTGGACCACACCGGAAGAAGAAGAGTTGTCTTGGGCCACACATTAAATACACAAACACTAACAAAACAAAAAAAAATCTCAATGTTTTAAATAAATTTACAATTTTGCATTGGGCCGCATTCAGAAGCATCCTGGGCCACACATGGCCCACAGGCCGTGAGCTGGACACCCCTGCTACAGGATCCTACACAGGCTGCCCCGTGGCCTCCTGGTCCTCGCTGCGTCCTCTCAGCCTCACTCACTCACTCACTCCAGCCACAGTGGCCTTCTCCCTGTCCCTGGACTGCCCGGGACCACTCCGGCCACAGGGACCTCTTCACATGTGGTTCCCTCGGGCCTGGGGAGGTCTTTGCCCAGACATATTCATGATTCACCCCCTCAGTTCTTTCAGGCTTTTTTTCAAATGTCCATTTCTCAGAAAGCACAAGCCCATCTAAAATTCCTAGTGTATACAAACTCTCTTTGAACTACTGTTCTTTCTCACACATTTCTCACTTCCTAATGTTAAATATAAGCACATACACATATAGGAAATGCATTGATTATGTTTTATGCTACCTGTCCTCCCCCACATTCAATTGCAAAGTTTCGTGACAGCAAGGAGCTTTATATACTTTGTTAACTGCTGGGTTCTTTGAGCCTACTGGAATGTCTGGCATATAGATGGGTATCAATACAAATAGTTTAAATGAGCAAGTGGCAGAAAATGTACCATCCATTTATTCATACGCATGGTCCGTATTTATTGAGCACCTACACTATACCAAGCACTATGCTGGGGTCTAAAATATAATGGTGAGCCCTGGCTGGTGTGGCTTAGTGGGCTGTGCCCCAGACTGTGAAACAAAGGGTCGCTGGTTTGGTTCCTGGTCAAGGGCACACGCCTGTGTTGCTGGCCATGTTCCCACTTTGGGGTGTGTGAAAGGCAGCTGGTGGATGTTTTTCTCCCTCTTTCTCCCTCCCTTCCCCTCTCTCTAGAAAATATATAAAATCTTTTAAAAATATAATGGTGAACAAAACATATGGGAACCTGCCTTCGTGGAACTGAGTTTAGTAACAGGAGACAGATACTCAACAAATAATTGCCCAAATAAGGAGACAATTACAACAGACATAAGTGTAGTATTGAAATAGTCCAGGAAAGACATTAGGTTTGGCGTTAGATTGATGGCAGAGGAGATGGAACAAGCTGAGCAGATTCACACTTATTTAGAAGACAGAAAAATATAGAAATTATTAATGGATTAGATAGGGTTGGGGAGAATTTTATGACAAAGGTGAGTCCCAGTTCCTGGTTTAAGCAACTGGGTAGATTAAAGTACCCTTTGTATGAATTAGTAGGCTGAATAATGGCCCCCCATAAGATATCTATGTCCTAATACCTGGAATGTGTAAATGCTACCTAATCTGGAGAAGCGGTATTTGCAGGTATGAGTAATGTAAAGATCTAGAGATTATTGTGGATTATCTGGGTGGGCCTTAATACAATCACATGCATGCTTATGAGAGAAGCAGAAGAATATTAAAAGACACAAACACATACACACTCACATCAAGTCAATGTGAAGATGGAGCAGATTTGAAGGCGGGAGTAATCCAGCCACAGGCCAAGTGTGATGGCTGATTTTATATGTCAATCCTACTGGGCCATGGGGTGTCCAGACATTTGGCCAAACATCCTGCTGGGGGTTTCTGGATGAGCTTTACATTTGAATTGGTGGACTGAGTAAAGCAGATTGCCCTTCCCAATGTGGGGATTTACACCACAGACCTTCTGAGACTCTAGCTGCCCAGCTCCAGATCTCCTGACTTCTGAACCTCTGTAGTTGTATAAGGCAGTTTCTTATCTCACACACACATACAAACTATTGGTTTTGTTTCTCTAGAAAACCCTCGCTGACACACCACGGAGTGCTGACAGCTGTTAAAAACTGAAGGCGTCAAGAAGCATAGAAAGTGTGACCCTGCTGACACTTGACTTCAGACCAGCGGAACTGATCTTAGATTTCTGGCCTCCGGGACTGTGAAAGCATGAGTGTATGCTGTTTTAATCTGTTTTTGTAATTTGTCACAGAAACCACAGGAAACCAAGGCATTGGGAACCACTGTAACAGGATCATCTAAGGGTGGGGGCGGGCATCAAGATTCAGTTTGGCATATGAAATCAGGGATGCGTGTCCCTCACCTCGTGGAGAGGCAGGTGAATAGGGGTCTGGATACTCTGATAGGGAACCGGCGGAATGGTCTGAGCCGGCGTTACCAACCCTAAGGTCTCAGGGACCAGAAAGCACAAGATGTGCAGTGAGGAGGAAAGACAGCTGGGCACTGGCCTCTGGAACTCTACACTGAGATCAGGCAGAAAGGTAGTCTGAGAAAGAAACAGGAAGCGAGCATGGGGTCTTGGAGGCCAAGCAAGGTGAATGTCTTTGAATGACAGGGTGATCAGCTCTGGAGCAGAACCCAGTCAGGACTAGATTTAATGAGGAAGCAGAGACAGCCTGTGTGGGCCACTCATTCTGGAAGTTTGTTTGGCTTAGAAAACACATAAAGAGGGCAGAGAGTTGTGCAGGATACTGGAGCCAAGGAGGCGTTTTAGTTCGTATTTTCAGATACTAGAGTTTAGGGCATTGTGTGTGACTTGGAAAATGACCCAATAGAGTGGAGATAATTGGAAATGCAGCTGAGGGTGGGGTTATCTGCCGAAGGCTGAGAAGGCTGAAAAGAGAAGCACATGGAGAGCAGGTCCCACTCTGGGCTGTAGTTTCAGATCCCCCAGGGGTAATTTCAAAATGTCCATGCCAAACAGCACCTGAGAGCAATGGCATCTGATTTTCTGAGTTGGGACGCAGACACCAGCCACTGTTAAAGCTTCCCAGGTGGTTCCAATGAGTGGTCCAGGATTTCAGAGCACACCAGGAAGGCCTGGCACTGGGTTCAAGGGAGATCAGGTTCAGGTGCAGAGAGGGTGGGGAGTCTGGTGGGTGTGAATAAGGGAGTTCCTAACTTTGCCTTTGTATTTCCAAAATTCAAGGCAAAGTCATGTGCTAAGCATGTTCTGAGCATTTAATGGAATAAAGGAGAGACCGAGAGCCAAAGAAAAGAAAGAAAAGATAACAGTGCTCACTGAGAGTGGAGAAGGGAAGATGCCCCAACTGGAGAAATGTGGCAAGAGTTCTGGAAAAGGCTGTGTGCCTATACCATCCATCCGTGCAACTGCCATTTGTCAGACACGCAATGAACCAGGCTGTGGAGCTAAAATACTAGCAAGACATTGTCCTCACAGATTTCACAGTTCAGTGGCGGAGGGAGTCATGGAAGTAAACAGAAGATTCAGGAGCTCTAATGGAATCAAGTGCAAAGGGGTAGCAGGGAAGTTTACCCTGTGGGGACAGAAACCTCCTCCCATCAAAGTGCTCGGCAGATTGGAAGCTCTTGAGACATTCCCGTTGGACTCCAAGCATCTCACTGTTGCGGGGAAACAGGAAATTACTGGGGGGTAATTCTGCGGGCCTTGCTAAAGCAGCCCCGAAACAGTAACGACACAGCAGCAGCGCCCGGCCACAGGGGTCACTGAGGGGGGAGAGTCTCAGAGCGGTTAGGAACGACAGCAGTACTGAAGTCAGCAGAGAGCTTTCCACAAGGTAATCTCCGCGGGACATTCAGGAAGCGGTCACTAGGTGGCAGGGTTAACATTTGCAAAATAACTGCCAGTAGCAGGAGACCATCCAGAGCTGGCCCTACACCACATCGGAGCCCAAAACCCAAACTTCCTGCCTTCCCTGCAGTTTCCTGTGTCATCCTGACCAGCACGGAAAAGGATATCAAGTAAATGATGGTTTTAGGTCACTGTTTAATGAGAACCGACTGACCCTTGGTTAGTCAATTTCATTTATCTCTAGCTTCTAGAACTACTCTGAGTTCTGAGTCCAAAAAGGCAGCCAGTCACACGGGCCTCTTGAGAACTTGAAGTAGGGCTAGTGCAACTGAGACACTGAATAATTACTTTTATTTCACTTCATTCACTTAAATATAATGCTGATACACTATTCAATTATTGAAAACTTAAGTATGCTTGGAACAACTTGAGTATGTCCATCTATTTTTTCAACTGTAAATTTTGTGCAATTAAATATAGATCAATGACTTCCAATGAAAATGTCGTGTCAAACTGAGATGTGGTGTAAGTGTAGAATACACAGTATGAAAAATAAAGGTAAAGATATCTCATTGATATTTTACATTGATTATATTGATATCTACATTGCTTGAAAATGTAATATTCTGATATATTGGGCTAAATAAAATATATTATTAAAATGAATCTCACCTGCTTCTTTTTTCATTTTTAATGTGGATGTCTTAGTCTGCACAGGCTGCTGCAACAGAATACCATTAACTGGATGGTTTCAACAACAAACATTTCTCTCTGTTCTGGAGGCTGGGAAGTCTAAGATCAAGGTGCTGGCAAACCCAGTACCTGGTGAGCGCCCCCTTCTGGTTTGGAATTGGCCTCCTTCATACTGTACTCTTCCCTGGTTAGGGAGAGGATCATCTCTTTCTTGTCTCTTATTACAAGGGTACAAATCACTGCAAGGTCTCTGCCCTCTGACCTAATTATTTCTCAAAAGCCCCACCTCCAAATACTATTAAACTGGGGATTTGGGTTTCAACATGTGCATTTTGAAGGGACACAGACATAGCAATGGGCTAGCAGAATATTTTTAATTCCGTTTATAGTTCCCTTCATGTTTCTGTCTGACAGTGCTGCTCAGGGTATCCACAGAGCTAGACTACGCAACGGGACTTCTGTTTAATGAGACAACGGGAGACTGAGCAAGTGGGACAAAATAGAGGCTAGGGAGTGAGGCTGAGCTGGAGGTCGCAGAGCAACGGGCAGGCATTCTCCCAGCACTGCTCCACTCTTGGGCATGAGACCCTGACCAAAGCCGCATTTCTCACTTCTAGCCCAAAGGGAAAGTGGATCCAAGTCCTAGGGAGACACGGTGGCTGGGCAGGTCTCTCAGATGTCACACAGAGCCTTCTGCATGTACAATCAACCCCTTGCTTCTAAAGCTGGACCGCTCTCCACTCCCAGAGGCCCTGGTTGCAGTTCAGACCCTGTGCTGAGAGCAGTTTCAGGGAGGGCTGGGGTCAATTTAGTCATTTGGATGGCCTTTCCTTCCTTCAGACTTCTCTCTCACCTTCCTTCTTCTGCTTTCTCTCTGGTGCCATGCTCCCTAGGTTCAAGTCCCCTCTCAGTCACATAGCTGAATGACCTTGAGATATTTATTTAGCTTCTTTCTGTTTCTTTACCCAGAAATGACTATTCAGAGTGTAGTCAAAAGATTAAGTGAGTTAATATTTGTAAAGTACTTAGAACAGCAGCTGGCCATGGTAAGTATTAATATTATTTTCTCAAGAGAACAAAAAGGCAGCTATTTTTCTCAACTTCCTTATGAAAATGTTACGCAGTTAACATGTAAGTCATATTTTTTTAAAAAAGACTTTTAATCCCAATTTTGCAAGTGCAAGTGTAAAATAAAATAACACCTCAAGGGAAGGCACACCTACTCTGGGAGTGTGACCATGGTCAGGCAATTTTCCTGGTAGAATTCTGGATTGGGAACCAACCATTCTGCCCGGCACCCTGCCCGCCACTCTCTCCTCTGCAGCAAAACACGGCCTCAAGCCCAAAGCCAGCACGCACTGTAACCTGCCACAGGGCTTCACCTTGGTGGGAGTTCAGTCATCCCCTAGGGCAGCACGCCATCTCAGCACCACAGGCAACCTCTCCAGACACTGCAAAACTGCACTGCCTCCCCCAGGTTGTTTGGTGGGGCGGGGGGGCCACATTTTTCTCAGAAAGCCACAGCCTAGGACGCTAACACAGCTAGCTCAAAGTCTGGTTTTAACATTACTGGTTCACATGAAGCAAACGTTTTTTGTCATGTGTTTGGTTTCTTATTGGCTCTTGAATATTAATGTGCACGTTTCTCAGCCCTACTTTACACAGCAGATTATACATGCAGTTAAATTTTGAAAAACCGGGTCATCAAAAAATGTGGTAGATTTGGTTATGGTTTCAAGGAATTCTGTAATGCAGTGCAGTCATAAATAAATTAAATCCTCTGATAACATAGATTGTTATATTTTATAATCGATTCTACAAATTTCAATTTTGACTTTTATTTGAAGTAAATTAAACTATAATTAGAAAGTGAAAGAGAGTCCTAGAATTTCCTCTTTCTCTTTCTTCTTCTTCTTCTTCTTCTTTTTTTTTTTTGTTTGTTAATAATAGACTACAACAGGAACAGATTGTGTCCCGAAGAGGAAGACTGGGCATGGGCTGAAGCTACAGTCTTACAGTTTTACAGTGGTCAATCAACTTGACCACTGTTGATTGAATCTCTGTGTAAAGGCTTTTGCTCTTACCTTAACGTCTATTTATGGCTGGCTGTATCATGATATACGTATATTCAGCAATACAAAATAGATTTTTCTCTCCCTTGTTAAAGACCCCAAGACATCCCAGTTCTTGGCTTCCTATTTTCTTCCCTATAGGTTCCACATACTTGCACCTTATTTGGGGGAATTAAAAAAAAAGTCCAAGAGCTACTAGATTTGTACCACCTTGGCAGTGAACTGCCTGCTGTGGAGGTCAGCACCACAGCTGTGGGGCACGCTGCATCCCAGGTGTCTGGGGCTCACCACTCCCTGGCTTACCTCCAACCAGGCATCCCACGGGCCGTGCTCAGCTGACCACGGGGTTCCTGGCCTGGACGTGGCAGATACTCAGAGCTGAGAGGTGAGGCACCTTTCCTCTCCTGGCCTGACGTTGGGTGTGTACCTTGTCAGCCATCTGGGCAACCTCAGAAGCCTGGGGATCTGCAAACCAAAAGTTCTAAGGGCAGAAAACAAATGGGTGTCAGCTGGGCCCTCGAGAGACCGAGAAACAGGATGATCCCACAGAAAACGAGTTCAGATGAATAAGAGACAAATAGGGTGATGACAAGATGATGAAAAGCTGCAGCTAAAGGTGAGGTTCAGAAATAAAAAGGAATATGAAAACCTGAGAGGGAGAAAAGTTAGAGACACAATGGAAGTAAGAACCGAATGTTAACACAACAGGTCTTTCAAGAAAAAGATTTTCTCCGAAAGGGAGTGTAACGGGAGCGGAATGGGAAACAGGCGAGGAAATAAACGCAGCCTGTGAGAAAGGCAAAGGGAAAGAACAAAGCGGCCTCTTCCTGAGCACGGAGGCTTGGGGGATGCAGAGCTTCAACCAACTCTCCAACTCTCTCCACCTAAGCTGACAAATCCCTACTATTGGGGTTGGTTTGGTTTGGTTTTGAAGTCAGAAATAATAGTAGACAAATAACTTGTAGACACTTGCAGGTGCAATATTTTTTGTGTGCAATTTTGAAATAAAAAGACTCTCAAGTGAAAATTGCCCCAGAGTAGCAAATCTTCCCCCCAAACCTCCAATGTATTCCAATGAGATAGCAGCTGATAGAGAAGTATTTGGATCCGGTTGTATTAGTGCTGTTTATGGGAACCGGGATTTCAGGAGTCTACTTGGGACAAATAGTGCCTATTCCTGGGGGGGGGGGGGGGAGGGGGCAGAGAAAAGTGGGGAAGAGTTTGGTTCCAACCCTGCCAAGTTCATTGGCTTTGAGCATTTATTGGAGGGACCTGAGCTCTGCTTTAACATAGGAGTTGGTATGTGAGGGTCAAGCCTTCTCTAGAACAGGGTGCAGAAAGCACAGGCCAGCATTCCATTCAGATGCTGCCCCAGTAAAAAGCCTTCTGCGCAGGATCTTAACCTTTTACTTCTGGTCTCTCAGCTCTTCCCCTAGGTCCTTGGGCCTCCACCCAGGGCCTCCCACACAGGAGGCAGGAACAGCAATATGCACAGATTGGCTATGCAAAGCTGCTGAACCACCTTAATTAGCTTCTTTGCATGTACAAATATTTCCTCTTATCTCTACTTAACAATCAGAAGTCATGATGTGTCCTAATTACAGCAATAAATTGGACCTGGGGCAGCCACCTCCCGCTCCATCATTAAAAGAGGACTATTTACAGTGGCCTTTGCAGTCAATCCATCTCCTTAGCACTGGAAAGTCACCATGGCCCACAGTGGTCACTGGTTGTGAGCATGGAAGCCCCTGGTGACCAACGGAATCAGGCACTCGGCGGCCCCAGCAGTGGCTTGGAGCCGTAGACTGTGCACAATTAAGGAAGCGTGTGAAGCGAGGAGCAGCCCACAGGCCTGGGGACCAAGGCAGCACGTCCTTGGCGTTTACCAAGTCCAGATGTCTTTATCTTCTGGGCAGGAAGTCAGAGTCAGTCCAGATGGCATCTTGATTGCTTTTGGTCCAGCTGATTAAATTGCTAAGGCTGACATCTTTTCCAAATACCCTCTCCATCCTATGAAAATGTGCCTGTCAACTGAGTGCCAGGAAGAATCCCCACAGTGGATATCCAAGCCTCGCAAATTTCCTGCCCCGCACCCATGGCCCTGGGGTTCTTTCTACTACAAGTCAGGGAATTTCTGGAGAAGCAGTGAGGTGAGGGGCGAGACCCTGGGATCAGACAATCCAGTTAGGGGTCCTGGGTCATCCACTTTTTGACCTGTGACCTTGTGCATATCCCCGAACCACAGTGAGTTCAACTTTTTCACGTATAGATTTGGGATAAGAACAAGACCTACCTCAACAAATTTTTCTGAAGATTATATGAGATAATTAATGCATGTCAAGTGCTTACAAGAGTGCCTGACAGCTGGTAAGGGTTCCCTGCGTACATTTCTTAGTAGTCTGTTTATTTTCATCTCTAGCTCTACCCTGCCTTCCAAGGAGCCTCTCCTTAAAATCACGAACTTGATTGAGGCAAGAGACCAGCCTGGTCACTGGCATGTGCTTCATACTAGTAATAAGAAGTCATTCTTCATAGCCCTTTATGGGTTCCTCTGTTTTCACAAGCAGTCTTGTGGACAGTGGGCAGGGCAGGGCAGGGCAGGCAGGGCAGGCAGTACTTCTCTTTTATAGAAGTTGAGACTCCAAGGGGCCAGTGACTTGTCTCATGTCAATAGGAATCCGTGTCTGAAGATGGACACCAGGAAAGGCTGTTATACGCCTCTCCACTGCTAATCCCACTCACACAAGGAAGCCAGAGCCCCACATGGAGCGGAGGAGGAATAAACACGCTCCCCTCAAACCACCACGATCCCGCCCCCCCCCACCACCACAAATGCTTCCTGTCCTCACAACAGAACGGTCTGAGCTGCACCAGCACGAAGGGCGCCATACTGAAGGACGCCATACTGAAGGACGCACAGTTCAGAGGACCCTTCCCTCCCCCACCTCACTGTAAAAGGGCTATGAAGTTTAATCTAGTGCAGTGCTCGCAGTGAAAAGCCTGACAGGAAGCAGGTTGTGAAAAGTGTTCCAGCAGGCCTACATGTAAAAAGCTGGATAATAATATGAACAATCTGAACTCTAGGGAGTATTAGACTCATGATGTTCTTTTAAATTCTTTAAGAAAAAAATCACAGAGTTGGGTTAGATTATTTTAAAGCTTCTTTTAGCTTTAAAACGTCTGATGTTAGTGTACTCCTGTTAGCACGGCTCTATTTCAGAGTTGCGAGTTGACCCTGGAGCCCCAGTTCCAGCCCTCTCCTCCAGCCCCCATCTCCTAGTGCCTGTTAACGTCAGTCACTCAAAGCCTGGGAGGAACACCGTAAGGATGCCTGTAACTTTTCTGTTTTTATGAAACACACCATCTGAAAGAGAAGTCAGTGAATGGCACTAAGCTTATGGCAAATCAGAAGCTAAAGCTTGGCAAATATTCTAATGTGTTACATATATTTCCAGAACCATATATGTATATGTGTAACCAGATGGCCACACATAATAGTGAAACTTAGATTTGGGGAAATACCCCAACATCAGACAGCTTTTAAATTGCTATAATGGGGGGCCCAGGGAGTGGATAGTTCCAATATCAGTCATCCGGGGAAGAAATGAATCCTGGCGCGGAAAATGCAGACGGACGGTCCCTGGATCAGGCAAGGAAGAAGTCCCCCTTCCCCTGAGTACAGAAGCCCATCTGGCGGAGCTCTGAGATGTGACGAGGCCGGGGTGTTCTTGTGGTGGAGGGGTGCTGGCGATGTCGTGTGGTTCCTGCGCCTGCTCGTTGGCAGCGGTGCCATCAACCACAGGGTAGAGGAAGAGCCTGTTCTGGAGCAGCAGGATCAGAGGTGGCATTGTGAAGCCACCCAGAAATCTGAGCTTGAACTTGAGCAGGGTGTAAGGAAAGCCATGCCCCTTCTGCCGGGGGAATGGGGCACAGCATCACTTCCTCAGTCTAGGCTGGTGCCTTCACGAGAGCTGTCAGCTGCAAAGACATCAGTGCAGCAGCTCAACTAGGAGGCTTGAGGGCTCTGTTCCCATGTGTCCCCCCAAGGCAGCACAGCAGGGACCCCTCAGAGAGGGGCAGGATGACCTTGAGACAGCTTTACTTCCAGCCTTTATGGCTTTGAACCTTGTGTCACAAAAACTGGGTAAAATAAATGAATACAATCAGGAGTAACACTGGCCATAAAATTCACCAGAACATTCAAGTTTAAGTTGAATTTTGGGTTCAAGTAGATTTAACCATCTGGGGTAGAAGGGAAGGCAAGCATGACAGAAAAGCAGAACAAAAACTAAATGTACGGAAGGAGAAAAGAAGACAGTTTAACACCCACTGGCACCCATAAGCTGTGATGGACCTTGGAGATCTAGTTAAAAGGCAGCAGATCAACAACAGAGAATGGTGTGGGGGTATGTGTATAAATGTGTAAAATAAGGGTGCTTGAACTTTACAAAAATGCCTTGGGTCCACAGACCATTTTTTTCCTCCACTGGAGTGGTTACTGGCCAATAGAAATAAATGAACTTCTTGTGTTTTACCTCGTCTTCTTCTTCCCTCCCCGCAGCTCTGCAAGAAGTGTTTTTGACTAGGTGGCAGCAATTCCATCTCCTAAGGTGCTGAGAATTACAGGACTGTAGCAATCATGAGGCCCATTGCCCTAGACAAACCTCCCTCTATTTTTCATTTGCCAAGAAGGGGTAAGACCCCCTGGAGTAGGAAAGAAAGAGCAATCCTCAGGAAAAAGATAATGTAACTCCATTTTATTGGCTCAAGCCAATGACTGTTACAAAAGTAAAATGGAGATCATTGTTCTCCAGCAGAGTAACGGGGTTTTCGATGAAGAGGTGACTTATAGATAAGCTAGACCAATGCCATTGTTCTATAGATAAGGAAATTGAGACCAGAGAAACTATGCAGGGTGGGTTATTGGCAAAGCTAGGACCAGAATTCAAGTGAGCTTTTCTCAGGGGACTGAGAAAATATTCAGGTACACAGACTGTTAGGGGCTATAATTAGTTTCATCCAACTTATAACACAGTTGGATTTCTCCAACTTATAACACAGTTGGAGAAACTAGATATTTTTAATCTAGAAAGAGGATGATTCGGGGAAATTACTATTTTCAAGCACATGGAGGACCGGCATGCAGAAAGGGGGTTTGAACTTGTTCTGTTGGCCCAAGAAAACAAGAACGATTGTGGAGAAGTTGGAGGGAGGACTTTCGCAGTTCAGAATAAGATAATACCATTTAAACAGTCAAAATTTGCCAAAACAATTTCTTGGAGGAAGAGTTAGCTTTCTGTCACCTGAGACATTTCAGAAAAGACTGGAAGATAATGCAGTGCATGTTTTTGTCCACAGAAAGGCACGGAGTGAGGGCTGTGGAGGAGGAAATTCAGGCATGAGAATCATTAGGATGAAGTGACCTTTAAGAATATGTGATTCTTTACAACCTGGGACCAGATAAGGGTTTTATTCTTGCTTCCGAACTCTAAAACCTATCTCCCTATCTGTTTGCAATACTTTAAATTTTAATCTATTTCCTATTTCAGGGTATTATGCCCTGAATATTTGATTTGAATGCTATGGCAGAAGGTTACTCCTATTCATTTATTTTCTTTTACTCTTATACACTTGCAGTGAGTCTTTTGAATCCATTATGCAAATGCATGCAAATCATATGCAAATACTGTGGCCTCAGAAAATGACAAAACCTTAACTGAGCCATCACACCTTTCTTTAAGAAGAAATGTAATATACTTTTTCAATGTCTCTGGGGCAGGAGACAATTTCCTGAGAGTGATATTTATATGATACTGCAAGTGATTACTCAGAGGACTCTTTTCCTCACATTCTTCATATTTATGTAGGACTTTAAGGTAAGAAAGCATGTTCATGTAAACTATTTCATCTGATTCTCCTAATTACCCTGTGATGTCAGCAGAACAGGAATTGGAATGCCTGCTCTATTTCTCAGGTGGGAAATAGCCTCAGAGAAGTAAAATGACTTGCCCAAGTTCTCTCAATCCATAAGCGATGGACCTGGGCCCCCTTCCAGTCCAGGCTCCTCCCACTACACCATGGTGCATGCCTTCTTTAAAGGAAGGTGGTTGGTTATCCGTTTCCGTTTGCTTAGACTGTGTTTTGCCAAACGCATCTTTGGATGTGTTTTGCTGTTGAGGATGAAATTTTAGGATGACCAGAAAAGTTTAAACATTTGTTTAGTAGCCTTAGCACAGTGCCAAGCACATAGTCTCTCCAACTGACTCCCTTTTCTTTAAGCATCTGCTTTGAAATCTCCCAATGAAGAACTTTCTTTAACCCCACCCACTCTTCAGCTCTTTCAGGAGGCAACACTCTTTCTTAAACTATGCGAGTAAAAGCGCAGTCTTTGCATTGAGCCTAAATATAAGGCCCTAATCCACCTTCTAGTTAGGCTTGGAGAGGTCATCTTATTTCTCTAAACATCAGTTTCTCCATCTATAAAATGGAATAAATAATGCTTCTTTGCTCCATGGCTGGTGTGGCTCAGTGGGTTGAGTGCCAGCCTATGAACCAAAAGGTCACAGGTTCGATTCCCAGTTAGGGCACATGCCTGGGTTGCAGTCCAGGACCCAGTAGGAGGTACATGAGAGGCAACCACACATTGATGTTTCTCTCCCTTTCTTTCTTCCTCCCTTCCCCTCTCTCTAAAAATAAATTTTTTAAATCTTTAAAAGAAATAGCACCTCTTTGATAAAACATGTGATAAGGAGCTATGCAAGATAAAAACAACAGCCTGCTTAGTGACTGACACATGGTAAGTGCTCAATAAGTAGTAATTACCGTAGTGATTGTATTAGTAGTAGTGATACAGTAGTGGTAATATTAGTAGTACATCTCAGGTCACTGTGACTATGATGCAACAACTGGACTGTTGGAAATGGAGTAGGGGGACAGTAACGCTAACTACCTCCTATGCGCCCGAGGGTTGGAGCACAGACAAGGTCCGAGGTGGCTGAGTTCAGCCTGGTGAGGAATGCTTGAGCTTTCACTCTCCTTAAACACATCTTGCACCACAATGGGGATACTTGCAATCCTGCTTCAAAGCTATTTCTAAGGAGAAACAGAGCCAAGGCTAACATTCTCGACTGTGCCCTCTCTTACTCAGATGGCTCTGTACATAGCAGTGTCCTCTACTGGGTCAGGTTGGGGAGGAACAAGGAGGAATTCCACTCTGCTGTTTACTAGGCCTGGGTCACCAGCTTGAGGGATGGATTTGTCCCCCTTCTGTTCTGAGACCAGAGGTGGGTGTCGGTGAGGTGGCCCAGGCAGCAGCAGAGGTGCACAGAGCAGCCACACTCACTCGGGAGGGTGACCTCCTTCCTTCACTCCACTTCCCAGCTCCGGCAGCACCACCGCAAGACTCAGTACTTCCATCGGCACCCAGAGAGTGCGTGCCCTTCCTTCCAGCATGCAGGGCACCTCTCCCACTCACCGATCTGGGGCAACTAACAAAACAGCCTCCCCCGTGAGGACAGCTTCCTGCTTCCACAGCCTCTCTCGAAGAAAGGGACCGGGAGCTATTGGAGCGGGCCAAACCCTTGAAGGTGGCCGAAAGTCTGCGTGAGAAGGTCAGGAAGTCTGCACAACGGATGCGTGTGTGCCAGGAAATGCACTGGGCCATCCTGGGGCTGGGTCTTCAGCTATTTTTGGCAAGGGTGGGTGGTATGTAAAGAGACTTCCCATTTTCTGCAGCACAGAGCCACCAGACACAGCAGTCAGAGCACTTCTTTCTCCGAGATCACTCTTCTGAACACCTCTCTGGTTGCCGTGAATCACCAAGGCCCTCATCGATGAGCCCACCAAGCTGGGGTGGCCCTGGTCCCATGATGGCGTCCCCTGTCAGCAGCTTCCTGCTGGCGGTGCTGTTTTCTGCCAGCTGCAAAGCCACCATCTCCTTGGATCAGATGTGCATGGAGGTGAGTCCAAGTCTTCATCCAGATTAAACTGCCTGGCAATTTTGAGATTCAGTCTGCAGTCCCAGCTGAGCCTCGGCACCCCAATATCCACTTTATGCCTTTGAAAGGGCAATGAGGTATGTGGAAGTTTTTCTTTCTTGTGAAGAAGGAGCCAAGAGCTCAGCCACAGAGCCTTAGCAGGAAGAGGTGAGAGTTTTCCTCTTCTGCAAACAATGTCCCCCAAATAATCCTAATTGGGACATAAAATATCAACAGGGTAGCTGTGCAAAAGCCGACCGGCACACCTGCTGCCAGTGCTGAGGCGCTGTTCGCCCAACACTGCAGCACATGGCCACTGCTCCCACCAGTGCTTCGGTTTCCTGGCTCTCAGAGTGGGGATTAGTCTAGACAACCTGTGCCAGGTTTTACAGCACGTAGCGATCGCTCTGAAGGAGCCTGGCATTCTCCTCCAGTTGGACAGTCCTCCATCTGTTTCCCTAACCCACAGGAGTGGTATCCGAAATCAGAGCCAAATTGCACCTTCTGTTTGGAACCATAGCATTTATCAACCTGTGGGAAATTCTTAAAAGAGGTGATAAGAAAGATAAAGAAGGGCCTCCGTCAGTCTTCTGCCATCTTCTAAAAACGCTCCAACCTTCCTCCCATTGTCTGTGACCACAGCAAGTATACAGCAACATGCAGCCTGTCGAACAGGAGCTGGGGGAGGACCATGAGTCTTGGTGCCTGGGTGGGCTGCTTTTCTAGGCTGCGGCTAATAGCAGAAGTGGAGGCAGGGGAAGCATGATGCACAAAGGTGGTGGTTGGGAGCCACGAACAGGAGAAAACTAAGAGAGAATGCTAAGGGATCAGGGAAGAACAAGGATTCCAGCCAGGACTGGAACAGGCCTGGGAGCAGAGAGGAATAATAGAGCCTTGTGAGTCAGGTATCAGGATGGAATCAGTACACACTAAGACTAAGTGGGGGCACAGCGCCTGGGGAAGGGGAGGCTGGAAAGGTGGATACTTTTGTTCAGGCTGCCATAGCAAAGTGCCCCAGACTGGGCGGCTTAAACATACAAACAAAAAAAACCCTTATTTTCTCATAGTTCTGGAGACTAGAAATCCAAGATCAAGGTGTTGGCAGGGTTGGTTTCTTCCCAGATCTTTCTCCTTGGCTTGTCGGTGGCCATCTTCTCTCTGTATCTTCACATGGCCTTGCTTCTGTACATCCATCCCGACGGAAGGAAGGAGACTCCCTTCTGTCTGTCTCCAAACTTATTCTTAGGAAAACACCAGTCATATTGAATTGGGGTCCACTGTAATGATCTCCTCTTAATTTAATTACCTATTTAAAGACTATTTCCAATAAAGGCACATTCTGATGTACCTGGTTAGGAATTAAACATAAGGATGGGGAAGGGCACAATTTATTCTATAACAGAAGAGAGTAAGTAAGAGGTTCTCAGCCCAACCCAGAAGGCTGCCTCCTCATTCAAGGTCAATCTCACACAGACATGTGGCCGGCATGATAAAAGGACAGGAGTGAGCACGCAACCTCCTCACTGATCGGATAGTTATGCCACCCACCTCTCATAACACCCTCAGGTAGGACAGTATGACCATTACATTCCAGCTCATTGGGAAGCTGATTTTTTTTAAACACCACACTCTTAAGCCTACCCCTTCAACTCTTAAACCCCCATATTTCTGCAAACCCCGTCAGCCCTTCTGAAGCCCACAGGAGAGTTCCAGGAGATCTGGAAAGCCAGTGGAAACACTGGGCCAGTCCAGTTTCCTACTGAGGACACCAGGCACCAGAGCTGCCAGCTCCTTTCTGCAAACGGCCCCTGTGTTGGTGGAGGGAAGGGAAAGCGGCAGGGAGAGCACCTTGCCTTCTGAGACATTCAGGTGGCAAGGGTGGCGCTGAGGGTCCCAGGATCTCCAGCCTGCCCCCAAGCTGCAGCGACACCTTTTCTTTTTGGCTAAGTTTGTACTGAAACCTTCCAATACAACAACCTCCTTGCAGCCTTCCGTGTGGAAGAAGTCGGATTTTAAATGCTCCGGTACCTAGTCCATGAACACTGGACATCCATTTTCCTGGACCTCTTCTATCACGTAGGTGTTCTCGGCAGCAGGATTCTAAGGCTGTGTGAGTACTGAGCCCTTACTCAAGTGAGCAATGGGGAAATACAAAAATAGATGAGAATTGTTCTGGAAGGTAAAGAACTTCTAGGCTGCAGGCAAGTAGGAAAAAAGGGGGAGTGGTAGAGGAGGAAGTTTGACTTAAGGGTTCAACCCTTTTCAAGTGCAAATGACCACGGTTAGCCTGCCCTTCTGCCTTACTTTCCTTTCCTCTTTAGCTCTTCCCCTGCAGCTTAAGCATAACTAACCACATACTGTATAGATAGATGTTCATGTAACCACCACTACCTCATTAGCATATATCTTGAAAACAAGGTTTCATTTTGTTCTTAGTTTAGTGAAGTTTTTATTGAAATAAAATGTAAATGCAAAAGAGTTCACCAATCCTAAGTGTACCATTCAATGAGTTTTTACTAAGTTACTACAGCCACATAGATTGAGAAACAGCTTTCTCAGCACTTCCGAAGCCCCCACCCCCCTCCCAGTCTCCAGCCCCGAGGACATCCAGCACTCCACTTTTCATCAGCACTGACTGGCTGAACCTCTTTTTGAATTTTATATACATGGGACCAGCAAGCATGTACTTTTTTGTGTCTGGCTTTTTTTGTTCAGCATTGAAGGTATGGGATTTATCGATGATGGTCTGTGAACCAATCCTTTGTTCATCTTCATCACTGAACAGTTTTCTGCTGCATTCTTGAGCCACCGTTTATTTATCCGTTCTACTGTTAATGGACATTTGCAGTTTGCAGTTTTGGGGCTCTCATGAACGCTGCTGCTTTGGAATTCTTATCTACATCTTTAGTGAGCAATTGCACAAATCATTATTAGGTGTAGGCCAGGGTGTGGGTGCATTTGGTCATAAAGTATACACATGTCTAAGTTGAGCAGATATTGCCAGTTTCCAAATTGTTGACACCCATTTATATTCATCGGCAACGTATATCAATTCTGTTCAATTTGCTATTGTTTGTTTTACAAACCCATCCTGGTAGACGGATAGTGGTATTTCTCTGGGATTTAAGTTTTATTTTCCTGATGAATAATTAAACTCAGTTCATTTTCATACTTTTGTTGGCCATTTGCATATCCTTGTGTGTGTGGACGAAGTACCTTTTCAAGTCTTTCACCCATATTCTTTTGGGTGTCAGTCTTTTTTTTTTTATATTGAGTTGTGTTTTTTACGTACTGTGCACACACGTCCTGAATCAGATAGCAAATATCTTCTCCCTCTGTGTGGCTTGTCTTTCCACTCTCCTACGGATACCTTTTGATCAACAGACATCTTCAATTTTAAAGTAGCTGGATTTATCACTGGTGCTTCACTTTCAGTGCATTTCTGTCCCATTCGAAAAATTCTGCCTACTCAAGGCCATAAAGGCATTATCATTTGTTTTCTTCTAAAATTTATGTTTTGTACTTGTATCTATTTCTAGGTTTCACATTTAGAGCTATAGTCCATCTGGAATTGCTTTTTGCATATGAAGTGACGTAAGAGTCAAGGTGAACCTTTTACTAAAAGTTTTGTTTGAAGATATTTCAAACTTAGACAAGTTCTGAAAATAATACAATGAACACCCAACAGCTTTCCATGGAGAACCTTCCATTGTCAGATGCTACATGTTCTGTGTGTGTGCGCGCATGCACACACCACGACGGACAAGATTAGACCCATGACCAAGTCTTTGGAGGCTGCCAAACATGTGAAGCATAGCTGGAATTCAGTATTCTGTGATTTGGATTTAGGTGACATTTTAGATGTGCTCTTGAATAACTACTTGGAGCGGGTAGGCATGCCTCCTCATTTCAAATAGGCTCGTCTCAGCTATTCTGTACACTCAAAACCATGGTTGGAGACAACCTTTCAGTCCTAAGTATGGGGGAGAAGAAGCGTGCTTAGTAAAGCTTCTTTCTAGGAGAAGTCCAAGTTCATGGATACAAACGCTTCCTAATCGCTCCAGACAATGCCATGATGCTGTGATGATCCAGTGAAATACTACCTCCTCTTGGGAGAGCTTGACACACATTATCCAATTAATCCTGAGCTGGCCTGTGAAAAAGGGTTGTTGTCCTCCATTTACAGCCGGGGGAAAGGAGGCTCAGAGAACACAGCTGAGTGGCTGAGAGCTGGGATATGAGCCCAAGTCGTCTGAATGCAGACAAACAGAAAACGAACCGCACGTAATTGGAATGCCCTTTGCCCAGAGGAATCAGATTGACAACAAAGTCTGACGACTGTGCCCTCTTGGGAATGCTTTGTTTTACATGCAGAGAGTAATTGTTACTCTGGGGTTTGGCTCCGTCAAATTGCTATCTCTGAATAAAGGCGTGATTAACAGGGGAGGGTTGGGGTTCAGCCTCCCAGACTTCTTACATGTGGCGGAGCGGGCTGCTGCGTATGCCAAGTATGGATGAGACATCCAAAAAGGTGAGAATCAGCACCAGAGTGAAACTCAAAAGATTCTAAATTAGAAAATGATTTCAACACTTGCGAGAGGAGAAAATACAGTGGGACAGCAGGGAGTTACAGATACAGCGGAAAGGAGCAAAAATAAGATCCTGATTGAAAAAATGCAAATGAATACCTGCAGGGAGAAGGGACTGCAAACACAGGCACAGCACCTGGGAGTCCTGCTCTGTGTAAAAGGCACAGCTCTGACACGGAGGAAGGGGTTGGTGCAGGCCCCAGGTCACAGTGGTCCTGGGTAGATGCCCCATGATTTGCGATAGGAGTGGGCAGGGGGCAGCTGCCCTGAATCCCAGGTAGCCTTGCACGGCCCTGCTAACTGCGTGAGTTCACAGCCAGAAGGGTGCTGTCTCCCTTGAAACCAGCCAAAGTGGAAGAGCGAGAAAGTGACTTTGGAAATTGACCCCATGTGGAAGTCTAGAGCAGCAATATTCAACCTTTTACATCTCATGGCACACACATAAATGAATTACTACAATTCTGTGGCACACCAAAAATATATTTTTTCCTATCTGACAAAAAATAGGCATGATTTTCATACATTCACACCAGATGGCTACTGTGTTGGCTGTTGTCATTTTTTTATTTGGCACTCTAAAGAAAAAGAGGTCAGGGCCCTTGACAAAATAGTCAGGCAATGAATGTTTTAAAAATTCTTGCAGCACACTGGTTGAAAATCACTGGTCTGGAAAATGAAGGCTGGGTTTATAGGAAGTGCTCATGTGGAGCTCAGAGAAACCACAGGGGCTGCGAAAGCGGTGGTGGGTGTCTGCCCGGAAAAGCAACTGAACACACCGTCCTGGCCCCCAGCCCAGCTCTGGGCAATGGCAGTAGCCACACTGCGCTCCTTTCCTGCATTCTGTCCTTTTCTTCTCTTGCATTTTCATTCTACTGCCCTGAAATCCTGTGTTACACTCTCAGAGTTTGTTCTCAAAACGTTCTGATATGAATCTTGACAGCGAGAAAGATGTAACCTCATTCATGCAGTATTTCTTCCAAAAATATATGACCTGAACAAATCATGAGGACAGATAAAAAACCCCAAGTGAGGGCTATCCCATAAACTATGATCCTGTGTTCATTAAAAACAAACAAAAAAAGCAATGCCATGAGAGATAATGAAAGGCTGAGGAACTGTCTCAGATTAAAGGAGACTAAAGAGACAAGGAAAATAAATGCAATATGTGACCCTGGATTGGAAAAACAAAAATTACTACAATAGGCAATATGGGACTACTGGCAAAATTTGAATATAGACTGTATGTTGGATAATAATATTATATTGCCTTGGCCGAGTGACTCAGTTTGTCGGCGTGCTGTCCTACACACAAAAAGGGTGCAGTTTAGATTCTGGGTCAGGGCACATACCTAGGTTGCAGGTTCAAGCCCCAGTAGGAGGCACCCAATTGGTGTTTCTCTCTCTCTCTCTCTTCCTCTTTCTCTAAAATGAATAAACATATCCTCAGGTAATAATGAAACATTTTAAAATAATATCATATTAATGTTAAGTATTCTGACTTTGTGGTAATTGGCACTGTGGTTGTATAAGAATATCCTTTGCCTTAAAAGATTTAGGGGTGAAGGGTCATGGCATCTGCACTGACTTTTCAAAACAAACAGAATGGGGGTATGTGTATGTGTGTGCATGAGTGTGCACACCTGGTGCCCAAAGAAATGCATTGAACATTGCTTGCATGATTCCAGAGCATGAGGGGTTTTGGCATCACCACCCGTAATATCGGAAATGGTGATTGTGATTGTACTGGAGTGTGAATGTGAAAGCAAAAGAGAGACGCCAGCGCTTTCTCTGATATGTGTTTGCTTTGCAAATTCTCCTATCAGCTGCAATTCTTGTCATTTGCCTCTTTCTCCCAGAAATCCAAGGCAGAGAGCTCACTGTGGTTTCTCCCTAATTGGAGATGCATGTCACCACACAGGCTCATGAAGGCTCCTCACGACTCCTCGATAGTGTGAAGTCCCCTGGTTGGCAGTTTCTCAGCAGGTTCAAACTGAGCTACCTCATTTCCCTGCCTTTCCTTTCTCTAGGAGCTCCCGCAGGCCCCTGGCTCAGTAGAGCTCCAGCTCCATCCTCAACTTTCTGAATCACATTAGTGAAGTAAAGTGTTTAGCAAAGTACAAAAGAGGAATAA
This sequence comes from Sturnira hondurensis, assembly GCF_014824575.4. Classification (NCBI taxonomy): domain Eukaryota; kingdom Metazoa; phylum Chordata; class Mammalia; order Chiroptera; family Phyllostomidae; genus Sturnira; species Sturnira hondurensis. The sequence continues at coordinate 1,700,287 of NW_028087015.1, forward strand.
TTCAGGCACCATAGGCACTTACATATTCTGGAGGAGGGAACTGTCAGAGTGGAGGCTTTCTGCCGTGGGGCCAGAATAGAGCAAGACGAACGGAGGAAAGGCCCCTCTCTCCAAGTGCACGTGACGTCAGTGATGCCAAGGGAGACCAGAAAAGAAAAACGGCCCCTCAAAGCTAATCTGAACCTTAACAGCTACTGGGGCAGCACCTGCACATACCACCTCTCTCTGGTTCACCACGTTCATGGGCACCACAGAGGGGTCTAGCAACATGTGTTTGTTTCTTGTCCCCACCAGTCAGCTAAATCTGAGTTTTAACTGCAAAGTGTGCATTTCAAGGACATTCGGTGAATTTGTGGCAATGCCTGGAGGACTTTGGGTCTATAAAACAAAATATAAATTAGAAAGAAATGTAAGTGAGGCACATTCATCAGTGACATTCATAATATCATCACAATATAGAAAATGGTGATTTCTTGGGCATGAGCATGACCACTGTAACTACAAAAAAGTGTGCCACTCAGCAGAAGTTTCCAGCTACGCAGGCCTGTTTGCAGCTCAGGATGAGGAAAGCTGCTGATCTAGAGTTTGACGGAGCAGGTCTTTCCCAGACCAGGGCAGTCTCAGAGGGGCCTTTGTGAGACCCCCACATGGTGCAGGGAATGGCGGAGTCTGGAAGGTTGGATGAAATCGAGTGGAACCTGAGAGGGTCTGAGAGATGGCCCCCAACTGCATTTTCCTTGGAGAGTATTTCAAAACAGATGCCATCAGACTTACACACCTGTCCACTGTGTTTTATCCTAGACATTATCCAGGTAAATTATGACCCCTTAATTCTACAGACTTCTCCCAACCCCCTCCCATTTTACCAGTTAGTCCCAGGTTTATAACTTGAGTTAGGGAATCTAACTAGCAGTTGCTGGCAGACTTCTACAAACTCAACTCTCCTGGGACACAGGGGCAAGTTGTATTCTGAACTTATGTGAAGGTTGGGGTGGCCCAAAAACAACAGCAGCTGTGGAGACCCGAAATTGATTCACACTTCAAACCTGCAAGGTCCCATGACCTAAGGTCTGTACCCCACTGCTAGCCCATTTAAATATACTAAGAAAATTTCTAAACATGTACAAACGTAATTAGTTACAAGGAATCTGTATGTACTCATCACTCAACATTCAACAACCATCAACATTTTATCTACTAATCTCATCTATCAACTCCTCCCCCGCTTTCTGCCAGAGTATTTTAAAGCAAATCTTGAAGATCGTGTCATTTTACTTCAAAATACTTCAAAATGCATCTGAAAAAAAATAAGAACATTTCTCTTATTCCTAAGAACATATATAATTCTTTAGTATTCTTTGATATTCTGTCTGCATTCAAAGTTTCTTGATAGTCTATTAAAGTGTTTTCCTAAATGCATTATTTGAACTAAAATTTAAACCAGGGCTACTCTATTATCTGTTGGTTATTCTCATAAGTAACTTTGATGTCTCTTTTTCTGAGAGCAGTCTTCTCTCTCCTCCCCCACCCTCCTCTCTCCACTTCCATGCACAGCATTCACATGCTTATACAGCAGTCCGTTGTTCTGTGAATGCCCCACCTTCTGCATTTGGCTGATCGCTACCTTGTGCTGCTGTTGAACTCAAACCCCCCATACCCTTAATAGACTGGAAATGAAGCCTGAAGACAAACTGAATTCAAGTTTTAATGGGGGGGGGGCAGGGGCCAAGAATGTGTATAGTTAAAATTGTATCACATCAGAAAGTCTCAATCATCTAATTTGTTGTTACTGATCTAGTTTTCATTTGTTTTCAAAATGAAATAAAACATTTCCATGCATCCCAAGTCCAACCTCTAAAACAAAGCATATTCAAAGAAGTCTTATTTCAATTCTTGCTCCTCTATCTGCTCTCCCTTTCAAGACAACAAGTTATGAGTTTTTCCCCATGTTTTTTTTCAAATGTAAGAAAATACAAACATACCTTTCTCACTGAAAAAACAGTATACAATATAGTACATATACACCCCATGTACTATATACACTAACTATGTACATTCGACACATTGCTTTTTCCACCACACAATATACCTGAATATCACCCCATATCAGTGTGTGGAGATCTTACTCATTTCATTTTTAGCTGCTAAAGGTTCCCTTTTGTGAACGTGCCATATTTTGTTCAATTAATCCTATAGTGATGGGCAATCTTGTTATGATCAATCTTCTAATACAAAAAATGCTAAAATGAATAATCTTATGCACAAGTCATATTGTGTTTTTGCAAGTATATATTTAGTGAAGACTCCTAGAAGTAGGACTGCTGCTCAAAATATAACATGCATATAGATTTGTTGGTCAAATTACAAAGTCTGTTATTAATTTGCATTGTTTCTCTCATCAGAAAGAAGCCAACAAAACATATAACTGTGAAAATTTAGGTCTCAGAGAAATTCCTGACACTCTGCCAAACACAACAGAATTTTTGGAATTTGGCTTTAATTTTTTACCTGCAGTTCAGAGCACCACTTTCAGCAGACTCGTAGATCTTATCTTTTTGGATTTAACCAGGTACGTATCTGAGTTCCCTGTGTTCGGCTGATGTTTCACTTAAGCAATAACACAACTTGTATTCCAGTTGTTTCCCCAGCCTTCCGTGGGCCACAGGGACATACTCATCAGGGTGTTTACCCTCTCCCATGAAATAGCCTTACGCAGGTGGAATAAGGCTATTTAATTTTTTAAAAAGCACTCAGTGAAGAAGACAGTGACTTGTCCAACTACAGTAGGTCAATCGTGCTGTTTATGAAGTTCTAAGCAACATTGATAACAGAACTGAAAATAAATTTTGTACTAAATCAGATGCATATTGTACTATATTATTAGGTGATAACATTTTTTAAAACTTTACAGGATAAACAAATTATCTGCACATTTTTTCCTACAAATTGGGAAAAGAGTTCCATGCTTTGGTTTTAGAGGTCAAATCAGGATTTCAACTCCTGACCCAGTGTTTATGAGCCAGTGGGCAGAAGTACCACAAGGAGGTAAAGGAAGCAAACAAGAGGGAAACACAGTGTGTGTGTGTGTGTGTGTGTGTGTGTATGTGAGAGAGAGAGAGAGAGGGAGGGAGAAAGGGCCCTGCATGTGGATGGGTCTGCACTCTCTGCACAGCTGTTCCTCTGGTTGTTCAACTTAAGCTTGTGCAGTGTGGGAGTTCACCACGCTAATAGTGTATCACCTGTATAAGAGGGATGGTAAATATGATCATACGGCTTATGACAGATGAGAAAATGGAGGCTCAAGAAGATTTTGTGAGCTGGCTTAAGGTCACAGGGTAAGGAAACTGGGCCTCTGCTCTCCTGACTCCCAGTCCAGATTCCCCCCAATGACATCAGGCCACCTCCCCAGCCAGGACTCCATGCGCACGTGTTCAGAAACCCTTGCAAGAACTGAAAGAGAAAAAGATTACTGTGCTACCTACCTATTATGCCCCAAGGAAGTCGACTTTCCCTCTTCTTCTCCATTTCTCATTTTTAGATTAAATGAGTTTGACCGCCTTTTTAAGGAGTACATGGGCCGGGACATTTTCTCCAGCTAGAGAAGTCTAAGTCTCCCTCACTTTCAAAGAGTGATAATAATATGACCTCGAGCTTTCTAAAAGCCTTTTCCTCTTCTCTCCCCACCCCTTGACTTTTATCTGGCCACAAATCAGACACTACTTTTATTACTCTAAACAGTCCTTGTGTCTTTAGCTGTGCCAACATGCTTTCTATATTCTTTGCTCATTCTTCCATCTTGCTTTTCAGATCATCCTCTCTGGAAAATTTTTTCTTTTTTCTGTAGTACACCTGAGAAATTCATTTAGTGAGACTCTGCTGGCAGTAAACTCCCTTGGTTTTTGTTTTTTATGAAAATGTCATTATTTCACTCAGATTCTTGAAAGACAATATTTTCTGACATATAATTCTAGCTTGACAGTGTTTTTTTCTCAGCCCTCAATGCCATCATTCTGGTCTCCCATTATTGCTGCTGGGCAGTCACAGAGCTTTGTTCATAGGCAGGTAATCTGTCTTTTTCTTTCTGGATGTTTTCAATAGCTTCCCTTGGTCTTTGGCATTCTGTACTAGCACAGCAATGCACTGTGTAGACTGTTGGCCTCCTTGAATGTGATTTGGCTCTCTTTTGTCAATTCTACTATCATAGCCACTATCGGTTGAGACCTTGGCTTGCCTCCATTTGCTCTTTCATCTCCCCTGGATCTTCAATTAGACTTATATTGTGTCTTCTCATCTATCCTTCATGAACCTTAGTATTACTATTATTTTTTTGCTTTCTATGTCTGTGGCGTTTTTTTTTTGGACTGTATTCTAGGTAATTTTCTCATATTTACTTCTAGTCCATTAATATCCTCTTCAGCTGAGCCTAATCTCCTGTAGAGACTATACATGGGCTTTCTCATTTCAATTACTGTCTTTTTCCATTTCAATAAGTTTCATTGATTTTCACGTTACATACAAGGGGAAACCCCCCAAAATAGAATTTATTTATAAAACTTGTGTATTTATTCTTACATGTTTAAACTTCAGTCACCTCCAAAGTGCTCTCCATTTGATGCAATACACCTAATGAGACTTTTTTGCAGTACTCAAAACATTTTTTGAACTCGTTGATTTTGATGCTTTTTAGTGCTTCTGCCGTTTTTTGTTTCACCTCTTCCACACAGACAAAACATTTCCCTCTGGGGATTTTTTTCATCTGGGAAATCAAAAAAAGTGGCTCAGTGGGAGATCAGGTGAATGGGGGGGGCGGGGCATGAGGGTCATGACTTTTTTGTCCAAAAACTGCTCAACACTCAGTGTAGTGCAGGCAGTTGTGCTTGTAAATCACCCATCACTAAATGGGAAAATATGCTGAAAGAGTCTTCAAAAAATGCACTGAAGCCAAATGCAGCCTCTCACAACAACACCAGCTAATGCTCTGATACAGACGGGTTCCTAGAACACTCATCCAAGCAGGGGAAGCCTGAACTACAAGGGGCCTCCCTCCAGAAGACAGTTCTTCTGCCTTTTTTTGATACAGACCTATTTATCTATGCTCTGATAATATACATCAACTATAGACTATATCACGTATATTATCAGATCCATCTGATAATTCTTAGTATCCACTGCTAATTCTGGTACCAGAATATCTGGTATCTGGTATACTTATATATCACATATATTCTCAGATCCACTGATAATTCTGGTACCTTCTTTTTTTTTAAACTTGATTCTGTAGAACTATTTCCCCCCTGACTTTAACTAATATGTTTTGCTTATAAGTCAGTTTTTATTTTGAACTCATTTTTCTTATGGAAATGTGTGTAAATCTTTGTTTAAAATGCTTTCCTGGAATTAGATAATACCAGCGAATTATTAATATTGTTTTGTGTGACAAAAACAATATGGCTACATATTGGCATTATGGCTACAAAAACACGCCTTGATGTTGTTACAGATACCTACTCAAATATGTGTGGGATATCCAGGGTTTGCTTTAAAACAGTTCAGGAGAGAGAGGTGGGAATAGATAATGCAAGGGAACATACCTGGCAAAACCTTGAGAGTTGCTGCATCTGTGAGATAAATATATGAAGGTTCATTGCATTATTCTCTTTGCTGTTATGTAAATTTGAAAGCTTTCCTTATTAAAAATTAAGTACATCAATCTGGAAAAAGTTTCTATCTACTTCTGCCAGTTATCTGAAGTTACTATCATTCTGGAATGACTTTAAACTAAAATTTCCACTTGGGTTTCTTTTGGGAGGTCCACAGAAGTAGCATAAATTTGTGCCTCTGTCCTCATGAGTAGAAGCTATGGTTAGGGAATCTCAGACACTTTTCTTGTTCTTTTTTTCTTGTTCCACTCAGAGCCAAGGCCAAGAGAAAAACAAATCCTTAAGGTCCCTCTCTGTGAGCTTTCTTTTTTAAGGTCATCTACTGAAAAGATTATGCTTGAGCGTCTTGGTAGTTTGCCGGGTTTTGGTAGGACCTCCTACCCTATCTCCAAGCTTTGTCTCCTGCCACTGATGCATGTGGCAAGATACATTAAAACCAAGACTCTAGGCCACTAGGGACCGACAGATATTGGCAGATATGACAAAGCTAGTGTGCATTCCAGCATTGTTGTCAGGTGCCGTATCAGGGTGCGTGTCTTCGAAGCTCTAGTGTTGCATGGAAAATACTATGGAGTATTTTCACATACATCATTAGATTCACAACCACTCTCCAAAGTAATCCTTATTTCTAGTCTTTATAGTTGAAAAAAAAGAGAGGTTGAGAAAAGTTGTAACTTGACCAGGATGACACAGATTTGTATATAACAGGTCATTATTATGCATTGTATATAACACACATATAACATATATAATGCATTATGTATAACATTTTATGTCACTTAAAATAATATATATTACTTTGATTTTTTCCAATGATCGACCCACTAATTATTCCCCTAGATTCCAAAGACAAACCTCTTAGAGATCAATCTAAAAGAGCAGGATATTTGGAGGAAAAAAGTCTAAATCAGTATGTTTAGAACCGAAGCTAGTCATTAATTCAGCAGGTCTTCTGCGCTTACTGAACATTTTTTATATTTTACTTTGAACAATAATGTACACTGTTTTTACTATACATAAAATGGTGATTTTGTTAGTAGAGGTCACTGTGACAGAGTTTTTTCATTTTTCTAATTAGTTATTGTTAAATGTTATTATCTTCTCCAGGTGCCAGATTAACTGGCTACACGAGGACGCTTTTCAAAGTCATCGCCAATTGAACACACTGGTGCTGACTGGAAACCCCCTGATATTCATGGCAGAAACCTCCCTTGATGGGCCCAGGTCCCTGAAGCATCTCTTCTTAATCCAAACAGGAATATCTAATCTCGAGTTTATCCCAGAGCAAAATCTGAGAAACTTGGAAAGTTTATATCTTGGAAGCAACCACATTTCCTCCATTAAGTTCCCAGAAAACTTCCCAACGCAGAATCTGAAGGTTCTGGATTTTCAGAATAACGCTATACATTACCTCGCAGGGAAAGACGTGAACACTCTGGAGGCCACCAACCTGAGCCTTAATTTGGATGGCAATGACATTAGGGGCATTGAGCCTGGGGCTTTCCGTTCAAAAGTCTTCCAAAGTTTGAGATTTGGAGGGACTCTCGACTTGTCTGTTATATTGAAAGGTCTACAGAACTCTACTACTCAGTCTCTTTGGCTGGGGACATATGAGGACACGGATGAGCAAGACCTCACTACAGCCACGTTTGAGGGACTTTGCGAAATATCTGTTGAGAGCATCAACCTGCAGAAGCACCATTTCTCTCCGTTGCTGTCTACCACGTTTCAGTGCTTCACGCAACTCCAGGAATTAGATCTGACGGCAGCTCACTTGAGAGAGTTACCCTCTGGGATTCAGGGTATGAACTCTCTCAAGAAACTCGTTCTCAATGTAAATCACTTCGAGCAGTTGTGTCAAATCAATGCTGCCAGTTTCCCATCCCTTACAGACCTCTATATCAAAGGCAACCTGCATAAACTTGGCCTTGGTGCTGGCTGTTTGGAGAAACTAGAAAATCTTCAGAGACTTGATTTAAGCCACAGTGATATAGAGGCTTCTGACTGCTGCAATCTGCCACTCAAAAGCCTGCACCGCTTGCAGTACCTAAACCTCAGCTACAATATGCCCATCGGTCTCCAGGGCCAGGCATTCAAAGAGTGCCCTAAACTAGAAGTTCTGGATTTGGCATTCACCCACTTGAGCGTTAGTGCTCCACAAAGCCCCTTCCAAAACCTCCCTCTCCTGCAGACTCTGAACCTCTCTCACTGCCTCCTTGATATGAGCAATCAGCACCTTCTGGAAGGCCTGCTGGATCTCCGGCAACTGAATTTACAGGGAAATCGCTTTCAAGACAGGAGCATCGCAGAGACCAATCTACTTCAGACAGTCAGCAGCTTGGAGGTTCTGATTTTGTCCTTCTGTGAGCTCCTCTCTATAGACCAGCAAGCGTTCCGTGGCCTTGGGAAGATGAGTCACATAGACTTAAGCCACAACAATCTGACAGAAAGTAGCATCGATGCTCTTAGCCATCTTAAGGGGACCCACCTCAACCTGGCCGCCAATGGCATTCACATCATCCCACCCCATCTCCTCCCCACCTTGTCCCGGCAGAACACCATTAATTTAAGCCACAATCCCCTTGACTGCACTTGTTCAAATGTTCATTTCTTGACGTGGTACAAAGAAAACCTGCAAAAACTCGAGGACTTGGAGGAGACAGTGTGTGCAAATCCCCCATCTTTAAGGGGAGTTAAGCTTTCTGAGGTTAGACTGTCCTGCGGGATTACGGCCGTGGGCATTTTTTTTCTTGTAGTATTTTTATTCTTGTTCATCATTCTGCTCATTTTTTCAGTTAAATTCTTCCTTAGGTGGAAATACCAGCACATTTAGTGCTGAAGGTTTCCAGAGATGGCAAATGAATGTGTTCATCAAAGTCACCCTAAGCAGAGGAACTGTTGTCTGTTGGTGACCGGAATTCAAGATTGGTTCCTGTGCCGGGCAGGGACTTCCTCCGCTTCTCCGAGCCCCAGAACTGATGAGCCTCTATGGGAAGCGAACTAAATGAGACCGAAGGGACGGACCGCCATGACAGACACAGAGCCATGTCCTCACATGGAAAGTGGGTGGGACGTGAGGAAGGACCCGGGGCAGGACATGGCCAGAGAAGTCAGCCACAAAGAGGCCACCTCCCTCACACTCATGGACTTCCTTCGAAGCACCTCCCACCCTGATCCGAAAAGGAGACCATCAATGCCCACCTCTTGGCAGTGCTGAGGACCTCGGCTCCTGACTCTCTCTCACACAGTGCGGGGGGCATTGTCTTTGGGTCTCAGTTCCCAGTAACATGGCAGTTGGGGACACTTGTTATGGAGAAAGTCTCAGTGCTCATTTTAATGAAAAAGGGAAAACAAATTTAAAAGAGGCTGAGAAATGAATCTTGTCATCAGATTGACTCCATTAATCTCCCCAATCCTTAGGTACCCGAGGGTCTCTACGATGCCAGCATGGTACAGATCACTACCTCCCCCGCAAATAAACACATACTCCGTCGGGGCCTCCTTCCCCCCAAATTTAGGAGTTTTGTTACATTGGCCACACTCACCCGAGAACCGGGAAGCTCCTTCTGCTAGTCCGAGGTGCTCTCGTTCTTGTGCCACAGAGCCTAACGTACAGGTGGGCTGGGGGCCAAAGGCTCCTCTCCTGGCTGTCTGGTCCCTCCAAGCTTCTTTCCCATAGGAACCATGAGATAAACGGTGATTTGGCTCCCAGGCCAGCACTCCAATGCCTACTCACCTGCGGCAGCAATCAAGATAGCACATTTACAATGAAAACGAGTGGGAGAAAGCACCCAGCAGGCAAGCTGTCCACCAGGAACACAATAAGCTGGCACAGGGAGTGGTTTCTGTTAGGTGTCAGCAAAGGTAGTACCTGCAACAGAGAGGGGACAGGACCGCTGAATGCAGAGAGAGAAAGAGGACAGGGAAGCTGGCAGGGTGATGACTTGGGCCTTCCCAAGGCCCAAATGTTCACCCTCCTGTGGGGCTTGATCTTCCAAAGAAGCCTGCGTTAGAGGACGAGAGAGCTCTTATGCTCAGGTGCTGCGTGTACAAGGTTAAGTTCTATAACCACGTTTTGGCTGGCGATGGTGACTTATAGCTATGGAACTCTGATTGGATATCAAAGGAAAATGATTAACATCCAGTCAGGATTTATTAGTCCTGAGGTTGAGAATGTAAGAATAGAGTGGCAACTTGGAAACTACTAACTCCTTTTTACTTCTATGTGCCCAGAAAAAAGCAGGGAAGGCAAGGGAATAGGGGAGCTAAGTCATAAATTGTCACTGAAAATGCTCTGTTAGTCTTGGGGGATATTCTGGACTAGAGAGCAGCCCACGTTTTCCCACAGGTTCCTGGTTAGGGACACAAGGTGGGGGGCCAGGTAAGGTGCATCAGACCTTACCTTGGTGCAAAATTTAAGGGAGAACCCAAATCTCAGTAATCAAGCCAAAAGAAAAAATTAATACAATATTGAAAAATTTTAAGTTAATGCAAAAAGATCAGTGATAAATACAACACAAAAAATTTAAACAAAGACAGGACCCATAGCAGTGCTGTGCTGAGTGAACCATGGGAGAGTCTGACGAAAGAGGGGATATTGGTCATGCTAGTCCTGCCTTTATTTAGAATGTCATTCTTTTGTTCACTGGGGATGTTTACATTAGCTTTTATTTTTTAAAGTTGTGTTAAAATATTATTAACCTTCATTACTGAGTGTTTTGGTGCCCCCCTTAGTTTTGTGCCCAGGCAGGTGCCTCACTCACCTCTCCCCGTCCCAACCCCGAGGACTGGTGAGGAGTGAGGATTCCCAGCCACCTCCCAGGCTACAGTTTCCCAAGGGTCTATTAGCTGGCACATTATACCATCTTACTCAAAAATGTGCATCTCCTTCCCCTTTACATTCTGGAAGCAGAGAGAAGTGTTTGAGATTTTCCATCTTGTTCCTCCTTCTTCAGCCACCTCCCAACTAACTTCTGAGCTCAAAGCGTGTTCCTTCAGAGCCAAGAGAGGTGGCAGAGGTGAATGGGTACCAAATCCACCTGAGCCCTAGCTAGCTTGGGCCTGGCAACAGTGGGCAAGTAGAACACTACTCTGCTAAGAAAATACAACATCACACAGTTAACTGCTTTAATTATTTTGAATATTAGCATTTGGGCAAACAGGTGCCTGACAGACCCCTGAGCCACCTTTATTTCTTCCCAGGCCAAGGATGGTGGGGCAGCCTCTGCAAAGGCCAAATGGAGCCCGGCTGGGTTGGTGTTGGGCTTGAGTCTGGCAGCAACTGCAGCTTTTGGTCATTGAGTTTCGGGCTCAGAAGGGACCTAATGTGGAAGCTGGTGTGGCAGCCTAAGTGTGCAGAGGCTTCTTAACTGCTGCCGTGGGAGGAGCCTCTGGCTCCAGGGACTAAAAGGCAGCCTCAGTTTAGGAGGGTCAGGCAGCGCCCCCTGGGGAGTCAGAGCCAGCACTTCCCACAGACCGCACCTCTCTGCTATCTGCTCTCCTGCAGGAGCGTTCAGTTTGGGGGATCCAGGCAGGCGTGTGGCTTGACACATAGTTATTTTGTTGTGTTGATTACATTCATTTGCTTGTACCAAATAAGATGATCCACTCTTGAAACTCTGGGAAGTATTTCTGGTGATGGCCATGAAGATGCAAAAAGTACACTGCCTGGTAGCTTTCTCCCTCCCTTTTCTTTGTTATGTTTTCCTTTTTCTTTTCCTGCGGTTTCTCCCCCTCCTTCTTTCCTTTTCTCCTTCTCTCCCTCTGTGCTTCCCCACTTTATTACTTTCCTCCCTCCATCTCTCCCTCCCTCCCTCCCTCCCTTCCTTCCAATGGAAGTCCACATTCTAGGAATCCAGTCTAAGACTGCACAACCCACCGCAGTCCCTGTGTATCTTAGCAAATTTAAGCTCTTTCCTGCCTCAAGGATATAAGCAGCAGACAGGAAATGTTTATTAATTGCTGACCGCCTGCTTTCACAGCCACACCGTCCCTCATAATATTTAATGTGTAACTTGGAAAAAAGCATTCTGCGGAAGATCTCTAGCGCGAATGGCATCACCCTGAAGGCCACAGGGTCCCAGGCTTGCCCCAGCAAAGTGTAACCACCCCCCGCTGCTGTTTACCAGGCACGTGCCCCTTCCACGCAGTGTGACTTGCTGCTCCCTGGCTGCACGCTGACCTAAGGCTTGTGACAGCGCCTCTGTTTTAAGCAACAGCAAATTCACCTTACAAAGTCAGAAACGGAGCTTTTTGATGGCTGCTGTCAATTTTATTGCTTTATCCTGGTTACTAGGATGGAATCTGTAGACACGGTGTGTTTATTGGTTTTATGTATCGCATGTTGTTCCTGCTCTGACAAACTAGCTCTATAAAAATGTGTTATTATTGCATGTCGTACCTCAGTGAACTGACCCTGCATTTCAAAGTGTACTGAAGCAAACAGCATTGAAGTCCATAAAAACTGACCGGCCTCCATCACAGAGGACTCTGTGTGAGCTGCCTCTCCCACAACTGGGAGCAAACTCCACCTTCCCCTGAGCCGCAGCCATCACTGCCAACTGAACATCACTGCCAATTAACATCACTGCCAACTGAACCCGGCGCAGGCCTGCACACGGGCACTGCCGGTAAAATTTCAAGACAGGAAACCGTCGTATCATTCCTACTCATTCAATTCTCCAGTAAGTGCTGTCTCTAATTTTCAAGTTTACAAAAGTACATAATACATGACTTTTTAGTGTTTTATATGTTAGTATACAATACAGGAGAGATGGCTGACACTGTTTTCTATCTGCCCTGAATGCTGAAGAGAAAATTAACTTGAATTGTAGCAAGAGAAGATATGGCTAGTTCTAAGCCAGTCACGACGGGGGGTGCTGGGTGTTGAGCTAGAATTAAGCGCCCCATTCACACAGAGTTGTAAGGGCTGACCTGGGGCATCACCCAAAGGCTGCAGGTAAATGGGCTGGTCGGGCTCCCAGACAATGACGTCACCAACACCATCCGAGGGGTTCTTTATAAAACAGGTTCCCGTGCCCCGCTTCCCTGCCCGCACCCCACCCCAGGTATCAGGACTGTGTTGGACTAGGGTTGACCCCGGACTCTCAGCTAAATAATTCCAAGTAAAATCCTCTCCTAATCTTATTTTATCAAAAATAGCAGAAGCCTGTGTTAGGCTTCATGAGTCACATGAGCCGAAGAGCTGCTCCACATTCTGGGAGAGGCAATGTCCTCACAAATGGGAAGGAGGACGAAGGGGCCTTAGAGTCCCCAGGGGAGACATCCTGGGCGGGCAGCTTGTGTCCTCTGCTGCCACTGCCAGGCCGCAGGCTCCCCACTCCTGAACCTGCTCTGCCCCCCACCCACCCACCCACTCCTGCTCCGTCCCAGCTACTCACAGGTTGAGATAATAAGTACTGTGGGTCTGGAAAAAGGAAAGAACTCACCTACAGATTATTTGTAAAAGTCATCGATGCCCACTTAAGATTAAATAGCGAACTTCGTTGAATACCCTCCTTTGATCCCACCTAGCTTCAGGTAAATATTTTCTAAGCATTTGGCTGTTCACAACATACTAGACCCAACAAAGGCAAGCAGAGGACAGGGGGCACCAGAGCATCCTCCCACCTTCTCCTTCTGCCTTCGTGTGGCTTTGTGGGCCTGCTAAACAGCGTGGGCCTCCCTTTTCCTCTGTTTCCTGTCCTTGGGAACAACCTAAATATCCAACAACAGATCCATGATTAAATAAATCAGAGGGTAATCTGAACAAACGGAGAGATGTTCTATGTTCTTGGGTGGGACAACGTTGCAAGCATGCTCATTCTCCTAAAAAATACAGAAGGACAAGTTAAAATGAGATAAAGTTTTATATCTATTATCCTGGCGAAAAGAAAAAAGCTGGACACTGGCATAGGTGAGATGGGGATTGTCAGAACTGCATGCACTGCTTATGGGTGTAGACTGGACCAGCCACTAGGTCCAGGAGGCAATAATCAGTCCGTTTAAACACGTGAGCCACACATTCTGTTCTGGTATGTATCCCGAGAAAGTTTCACATTTCCCAAATGATATTCAGTGCAGCGTTACTTATGGAGAAGGAAATTGCATTTTGAGCACTCATCACTAGGAAAATAGATGGGTGAAATGTGGAAGACACCCGCCATCAGGTATTACACAGTAGTTAGAAGCAATGGAGTAGATACAGCTATGCGATGTAATTGAATCTTAAACACATAGTACTGGAGAAGGTCATTGAGAGGATGTGACCACCAGTTGACCCACAGGCTGGACTCTGGCAACTGGAGGCTCCTCACCCCTGTCCCCTGTCCTTGGAATGTGCACTCTGCCCATTGTTCCCACAGTGGAAGCCATTTTCAAGGACACAGCCACACAAGAGTAAGGCGATGTTGAGACCCTCTGGACAGTGTACGTGCCTGAACCCCAGTAAGAATTAAGATTCTGGCAGGTGAGGAGAAGATTTACCCTCTTCAGGGCACCCAAGACAAGCCTTGTCTGTAAGCTCTCTTGCTTATTAAAACTTCTACCTACCAATCTGGAGTGGCCTGCCTCCTCCTTCACTGTCTCCTTACTCTCTGTGTGTGGGGTCAGTTTGCAAACCAACGTATAGGGCTGGATGGAAAAACAAATCCAAAATGACGTATTAACATGAATGCTTCTATGAATTAAAAATACATGCATACAGAACAGTGATACCTATATTTTGTAAGGACACAAAAAGATAGACCATTAACACGGTTGCCAGTGGGGCGGGAGAGGGGGTAGGAGGGACTGCAGGGATAAATTGAATGAACCTTGGTGTAAAAACCAAGGCGGATGTGCCAAGAACTGAGTAGGATGACCTCAGTTGTTCGCACCCAAGGCTCTCTGTGCGCATACACATGAAGGAAAAAAACCCAATATGGCACGCCCATCAAAGGAAATGTCATACAGCCATTGTGAGTAGTATTTCAGGCTTGTATCTGCAGGCATTAAAATATATTTGTGTTTTAATAGTAAGAAGAATGACGAAGGGCTGGTGGGACTGCAGTGATTCCCACATTTCTCTTCTTGCTTTTCCGTATTTCTAATCTGCCTTCAATAACCACACACTATGTAATAAAGAGGAAATGAGGGGTTTTTCTTTTAAAGAGTATGTTTGTTTTTGCACAGGTACAAGAATAAAGAGCTCATCAGTTGTGAGAATTGACAGGTACTAAAAAGGAGACTTTTTCCTAAAGTGTGGTGTTTTCAAATGTAAATGGGTACCAGCTTTATGGGTTGCTCTTCCCTTTTGCTGGAGGAGAGAGGGCACCCCGCTTATTCTGAATATCCCCACCCGAACAGTCCAGGGAGCTGGGACTCTCATCGCAAGATGGCTCTTCAGTGCCGGACATGGACAGGGGTTCACAGGAACCTTCCTTAGTTTCAGGAGGAGTAAAAGGGGGCCCGTGGACACCTGTCC
This sequence comes from Sturnira hondurensis, assembly GCF_014824575.4. Lineage (NCBI taxonomy): Eukaryota > Metazoa > Chordata > Mammalia > Chiroptera > Phyllostomidae > Sturnira > Sturnira hondurensis. The sequence continues at coordinate 1,715,410 of NW_028087015.1, forward strand.
CCAGCCCAGGAAAGTCACTTCAGCACAAGCATGTGTATTCCAAAGGGACAGAACTTCCAGGCAAAAGATTTAGATAATTCAGGCCTGGAGGCTGTGTGGACACCAGCCTGACATATGGAGAGTTGGTAGCCGCAACATGCTTACTTCGGGCCCCACGAACATCTTCCTTCTTATGTCCCGGCTGCTGACAGCCATCTCCAGGCAGCGCTTAATGAAACATGTTTAAAGCTTTCACCTTTACAATATTAGCCAACTTTTTGTAAAGCTGTGTAGGGCAATAAAGAGTAACCATACACAACAGGCCTTTTCCGACATCTGAGACCTGACTGGCATGCCATAGAGCATACACGGAACTTCAGTCTTGGGAGCAAATTCCCTTTCTGAAGTGCTTGCCTGCATCCAAGGATTGGCAAGGACAACCTGGCCATCAGCCTGTGACATTAGGAGATTATGAGCTTGTCTTTTGGAATGCACAGTGTTAGAATTCAGTGAGATGCTGCCACATGTTTTTCTAAGAGGGCTGGCACTGATGACTCTAATCCAGGGTCTGAGGTGTCCGAACTGCCACAGATCTTGAACTTGGGCCAGATTCATTGCCTTTCACTATGCAGACAGTAACGAAACAGATTCAGCCAAGCTGTGGTCATATGTGAGATGTGTATTATATTAACTGGGGTGGGAAGTAGAATAAAAGAGGAATAACACACAATGACTGCTTTGACCAATGAATTAAAAACATACAGTAGGAGGCAAGTTGTATTGAGAACTTTCCTGCCACCGAGTTCCTTAATGCCTGGCCTATACTGAAGAAAGCAAATTTCCGTAGTTAATACAGTGACACTTTAATGTTACATTTGTGTTGTGAACTGAAAATACTAGATGGGAAACTGCCTACAGATTAATTTAGAACTAATAAAGGAGCCTATTACACAGAGCGAATAGCTTCCTTGCCTCATGGTTTTTCACCAATCATCAAATTTGTAATTTTCACCATGTGAATTATTTTTCACCCTGTAAAGAAAGAGATGAGGTGCCTTCCATCATTCCCGGGGGGACTGGATCTGATTCAATTATGTGGCATCTGGTAATAATTACATGTCACATAATGCTTAAAGGTCAAGAGCTTTAGATTCAGAAAAATCTGGATTCTAATCCAGGCTTTTTACAAGGTATACGTTAATCAAATTATATAGCCTACCTGGGCCTGTTTCCTCATCTGCCACCACCAACCAGTTTGAGGGTTGTGTTGGGGCTTGAGACGGTCAACGACAAGCATCTTGCCCAGTACTAAACATATATATGAATCTATATATATATATGTGTGTAACACATATATACATATGTATCTATGTATATACAATATGTAACATATAATACATATAATTCTATGTCTATTGTACGTCGACAGTAAGTATGAGGTTGCTTCCTGCCTTCCTGACAGTTTCAATGGCTTCTAATTATGAGGAGACATAAGGGGAGATAGAGGAAGATGAGAGGACACAATGGTCATTGATGGGACAAGGTTCTGGGGGACTCGAGGGAGGTGGTGTCACTAAGACAGAACACCTTCCCTGAGACTGTCGGGAGCTGGTGAGTGTGGTGTGGAAGCTGCGAAGTTTTGCAGGCAAGGAAGAAAGTTGGTGGAAAACAAGAAGGAGTTAAAGGAGACTTCATTATGAAGAATACAACATGTTTGTGTAAATTTTTAAAAATTAGCAAACTATTCCACTCAACAGAGAGCAAAAACCCACACTTTCCATAACACAGAGTTATATTCAGTAACATTTTAGAGAGAGTATGCAAAAAAAGCCTTATTAGCCATTATCTTTTCATGCTAAATTTTTATTTCAATGTTATGCAACTGCATAAGTATAAATATTTGTTCAATGTACAACAATTATGACATCCATAGGGGATTTCTTAGAGAAAATAAGACTGCACACACTTTATTGCACAGATCCTAACAAACATTAAGCTGGTAAATCTACCGCTGGGAGCACTACCGAGGAGCACGTCTTACAATCACAGGAGACCGACCGAAGAGAACACAGGAGAATTCCTACCAGCTGACTGGAGAGGGTCACAACAACACACAGGTATTACATGAATGCAACCTTAGGTACTTTTTACTCATCCCAAATGCAGAAACATATTTGGCAAAAACGATTAAACACACTATACAAAATATACATAAATACATTGTTTGTAAACAAGCACCTAGTTGTGCTTTAAAGGAAACTGGACAGTTAAAAAGCAAAGGCTGTAAACTATGAACTGCCCCCCCAGTAGACCTGTCTCGGTGTCTGAGTACAGAAGCATCGGGTTACGACAATCGTGAAACACAGATAGGAATTATAAATGTTGAGACCACTTCCGAAACCCATTAAAATTCTTGGAAAATATTTTCTTTCTTCTACAACTTCACACATGGTGATGGGGAATGGCTAAAACTACACAGGAAAGTAATAGGGACAAAAAGGAGACATTTTCTACTTTTTTTCCTTTGCCATTGCCAACTCATTTTGCAATGAAGGACAACCAAGCAGTGGACTAAATAATGCCTCTGTTTTTGGAGTGCAGTTTCCAGCCTTACTAAGTGATTTACAATCCACAGGGCTATAGAATGAAGCTATGCTTAGCTGAAAAATTTTATAGCCTGAAGATACTTAGACATCCCCAAAGAGGTCTGCGTGTTGGGCTCGTATTCATTGGTAATTTTCTTCCTCTTACAAAACAAAATAAAAACTCCTGCTAGGGATCCCAAGCATCGTATAAACACTTATCTGTGTGTGTTTTCTCTCAGTACTCAGTGCCTTAGTACTTACGTCAGCAGGTGCCGTCCTACAACACAAAACAAGCCACCAGGAGAACCGCGGTGGAGAACGACAGAAAGCCCCTTCAGCACTAAAATGGACGCATTCTACATATTCTGTGGTGTACAAAATTTAAATAAGGCTTAGCAAAAGTAAAAAGGACAGTCACATTCAAGCACCAAATAGCTCCAACAGGTCTCTTGTGTTACAAAAATGCTGCTCTTTATTAATACAGTAATTGTTTGCATACAAATAAAGAGATCATGTTATGAAATGTATGGAGCTACTCGATGCATCCGAAATGAATGTGAAACCCAGGAACTTGCTAAAAACAGCAAGCTTCATCTACAACATAAGGCCCCAGCTATGTATTAAAAGGTATCTGATGTCCTGATTATTCCTTAATATATATGCTATGATGCCCAAATCCACCCCCCTTCTTTTCCTCACAAAAGCAAATTTAAAACCTCTTCCAATGCCTGATGCTTACCACGCAACCTAAGTACTAGCAGATTTGTGTGCAGCCAGTGATATTCCTGTTTGTCCGACAGCAGGGCTGGTGTAGGACTACAGAACGTGTGCTTCTTAGACGGGTGACTCACAGCATAAAGCCTGAGTTTAAGAGCATGGAGAGAAGAAAAAGCAGAGCAGAAATAAAGGCGACGTGTGTTCACAGGCCCCGCTCTACCTGGGGTGAAGATCCAACACCCACACCCACGGACAAGGACAGCTGGCCTTTCGGACAGGTGGGCCCCCGATGGCAATGTCCACTGGGACAATGTGAAATGAACACGGCTGGCTCCACTGGTCCTGGCCATCCCTGACGAAGGAGGATTCCAAAGGCAGCGGTTAGAGTCGTTCTTGCTTTAGATCTGGAAACGCAGGCAGCCAGATACAGCACTATCAGAATCTCTGGTTAAAAGGACACATACAAACTCACAACCTACTGTATTTAGGGCTTTCTTGCATCTTTATCTCTACTCAGGGTGTTTTAACTTAGAAAAATGTCGCCTTGAAATAGTCTCTTAACCACAGACCAAAACATACAGGTGAATGTGTAAACACACGAGTATGGGTGTATCTATACTTTCACATACATCGGTTTTAACCATTTTGCTTCATTACTACATTAAGATAAGTGGTAAAGCAAAAATCTTATTTAAAAAAAAAAAGCTGTAGTAAATGACGCAATCAGCAGCAAGGTATCGATTCTACAACCCAAACCAAATGCATTTCCAGATATTTACAGAGAAAATCGTTTTCCTCAACAACCCTCAATTATAAAGGTATTTCCTTTTCCTTGCACAAACACTATCGGTGACATTTTTACCGGTTACCATCGGGAAGGCATTTGGAAGAAGGTTCCCTCTTTCTTTCCACGTTTTCTCGCTCTCTCCCCTTCTCCTGCGAGGCTGCAGGCTCCGCCCGTCGCTGTCCCTACAGTGCTGGTTTCGGAAGGTCGCCAAGACCCAGCCGCACATTCAGGCTGCGTGTCCCCAGGGCCACCCGGGGCCTGCCCCACTAGGAGGCCTTTTTGTGAGGGCTGCTCCGCAAACTCTCTTTCCCCCGCCTCTGCCGGACCACAAAGTCCTTCTCGGAAGAAAGGGCGATGGGGCGCTCGCTGCTGGGCGCGGGGCACAGCTTGGCCACCTCGCGGCCCACACCCTGCTTCCTGGCCGGGGGCGGCTGGGCCGGGGCCGGCTCTCTCCCTTTGGTTTCGCCCGCGCCGGCGGGGACGGAGACGGAGAGCGCCCTGTCGCGGGCGCCGGCCGCCCCCGCCGCGTTCGGGCTGGGGTGGTGCGGCTCCGGAGCGACGGCGGAGCTCCTGAAGGACGGCAACGAGTCGCTCTTGGTCATGTGCGCCCCGCCAGCGCCCGCGGGCAGCGGCCTGCGGTGGTCCCTGGGGCCGGGGGCCGAGGGCTCGGGCGCGGCCCCGTTGGCCTTGGCGGAAAAGGGGTCGCCACTGGCGGCTGCGGCCTCTCGAGCTCCGGGCCTGGCCTCGGGAAAGCTGCAGGAGGAGCTCAGAGACTTCTCGGGGCCGGCCGCGGACCGAAAAGAGGTCTGCGCGATGGCCGAGGGTGACCGTTTCATGCCACCGGGCCTGCCTGCCTCCGCCGGTGGCTTCTGCGGGCCGGGCGCTCTGCTCTTGGCCTCCGGCAGGCCCTTCCCCGCGGCTGACGCCGGCCTCTCCGCGCCCTTCGGCCTGGCCTCCCCCTGTGCCGGGGCCAGGCCGGCCTCCGTCTTCCCGCTCTCCGCTGGGGCGTAAAGTGCTTCCGTGCATCTCTTCCCTTCAGTCTTCCTGTCTGCGCTGGCGGCCAGTGGACTAGGGCTCTTGTCTGTCTGTCTGCACGGTGGGAGGCCATCTTTCACAGTGGATGGTTTGGGGTGCTTTGGAGACACGTTTAGCTTTTCACCGGCAGTGGGCAGTTTCTGCTCCACAGGCTCACTCGCCACTGCATGTCCTTGCCGTGGCAGGTGCACAGGCTTCTCCAGCATCCCGGGGGCACGCCCACCATCGGTGGGCTTTGGCTTGGTGTCCAGAGGACCTCCTTTGGGGGGCACTGAGACTGGGGGCCCACTTCCGCCTGCACCGGCCACACTGCTGGCTGTGTCCTGGGAGCCTATTGGGGCAGGGAAGGCATCCAACACGCCCTTGCCGCCGGCCTTCCCCTCTCGGCTGGGGCCACCGGGGGAATGTGTGCCAGTCTCTCTAACAAGCGATGCTCCGACGCTGGGTTTCTGGGAGGAGAGGGGCTTGTCTGGGGGCTTGGACTTCTGAGGGCTGGGCTCAGGACCAGGCCTGGGCTTGTGGCTTTCACTGTGTGCAGCAGTGGGCTTGGGCAGGTCCTGGAGGCCCAGGCTGGGCTCTGGGACACAGGGCTTGCTCCCTGGCTCTCTGCCGGAAGACTGGCTGGGAGAGCCACAGAGCTGCCGAGTGGCCGGGCAGAGCAATTCTTTGGTGATCGCTGGGGGCTGAGAGCCGCTGCTGAGAAGCTGCTGCAGCTGTTCTTTTCTTTCTGGTTCCTTGGGACCATCTTTCTGCAAAGGAAGGAAACTGCAGAGCTTTTCACTCTTCCCATTCTCAGGTGGCTGCAGAGACCGAGTGGCAGGAGAGGCTTCCAACTTGGGTTCCACGCTGCTCCTTCCCATGCCTGGCTCCCTCTCACGAGGAGTCCCCACGGAGTGTAAAGGGGAGTCCTCTCTGGCCAGTGGCCTTGCCTCGTCTCGGCCATCTCTGTGGTTTGCTTTCCCAGAAGGCCCCCATGCTCTCTCCACAGCCTGGGTCTGTGTGTGGAGGTCTGCGCGAGTCCTTCCCACAAAGGGGGGGTTTCTGGGGTTGTCACTGGTTTTAGTAGCTTCTGGAGGACACAGCTCCAAGGAGGGGTCTCTGTGGACGTCAGCCCTTGCAGCAGGCGGCTCAGTTCTGGCTGTGGAAGGGCCCCTTTCAGATGTCTCCCTTCCCCTCAGCTTCTCCCTTGAGGGGACACCTCCGCTGGGGAGTGGGCCACATGCCCTGGGTGGGTCAGGGCTCTGCAGGCTCTGTCCTGGCAGGGGCAGGTGTTTTGTGTCGGGGCTGGGATCTTGGTGTTTGCTGGGGCCACCCTCTCTCCGCTGGGGATTGTTTTCCGTGACTGTCACTGGGCTCCTGGTGACATGGGAAACTTTCCTGTCCTGCTTTAGCTCTGGGTCAGGCAGGGGAACTGCTGGTGAACTCTGGAGACCCCGGCCGGGTGGGGGGAATCGAGGCTCGAGCAGGTAGGATTTGCTCATTTTGAAGCCACCGGCAGGGGAAGGCTCCCTCTGACCAGCAGCATCGCCCTTCTTCCCCCCGCTTCTGGGAAGAGCTGGTGGTGCAGAGGGCCTCACATCACTGCCCAGGCTGGGGCTCTGTGCAGGTGCCGGGGAGGGCGGCTCCGTCTTGGAGGCCTGAGGTCCAGACAGGAGAGCAATGTCCAAAGTGCCCTCAATCGGCTTCAGGCATGACACAGACCTGCCTTCCAGCTTGTACTCAGAAGGGCTTTTCCGAACCGGTGACTCAGGAGCAATCAAGCCTGGCTTCTCTGTGCCCCCATCCACCCGAGCAGCTAAAGCCTTGAGAGGGACGAAAGCCACACCACTCATCTGAGTTGTATGGGCACTGCTCATGAACCCTCGGCTCTCAGAGGCCGGTGGGGTCTCCTGCTGCCCGCCCACGGGCCGGGCTGGGTTCCCTGGCAGGCATTCGTGGGCACTAGATGTCATCTTAGGCTTGAGTACAGGACAGAGGTTTTCATCTTTGTCTTCAAGGGACATTTTCTTCCGGAGGTAATCGATGTTGGCCAGCTTGCTGTCTAACTTGTCACAGCGGAGACACTCCTTGGCCTGGGGAGCCTTCTCCACGTGGTCACCCTTTCCAGGGGCGGACCTGTCAGTGGGGTGACAGAGACTGTCTTGAAGGGAGCTGGAAGCAGAGGCTCGTTTGAAGTCCGAGGTGCCCTGGCTGTGGCCCCCAGTTGCCTGGCCACAGCTGGCTGCTGTCCCATCCGAGGTCACAGCCTCGCTGGCCCGCACGCTGGCCTGCTTGTGCAGAGCATCCTTCAGCAGGCTGCCCAGAGACTGTGTCTCTGGCATGGCTGCTTTGCTTTCAAAATGAGATGACCTTTCTAAAGACTTTGGATATTTTTTCTTCTCTCTCTCTTCCAGCCTCAAAGTGGAATGGTTTTCTAAATCACTCCCAAGTCCGTAGGATTTCTGGTGGGGTTCTTGCTTCTCTGGGAAGCCATCTGGTTTCTTCACCACCACCTTGGTCTTCAGCTTCTCACGGTCCAGCTCATCCACAGACTCTTGCCTCCCCAGCTTCCGGGAGACGGGGCGTTTCAGGCAGCCTTGTTCCACGGGCCTGGCCCGGCTGAGGGCAGGCGTGTCACACGCATTCTCCTCCAGGCTCTGCAAGGTCACTTCCCGCTGGGACTGCTCCCGCTGTACCTCCTCCTGGGTCACCTCCAGGCTGTGCTTGCGGGAACACAGGTGCTTCTTGTCACTGCCATAGGAGGGAGACAGCTTCTCTTCCGACTGCACGCGCTTGAGCAGCGGGGACCGAGGGGGCTCGGCACTCTTGGGCCTCACGATGTGTCTGACGATGGTGGGAGGGGAGTGCATTTTGCTGGGGAAGGCTTGAGCAATCTTGGAATTGCCAAGTGAATGTCCCAACAGAGGTGACGGAGACCGCTGTGGGGAGGTGGGCTGTGGAGTTGGAGAGGGTGTGCGGGCCAGCGGGGAGAGCGGGATGCTGCCGGCCGACTTACGCCTTCCGGACCGGTATCGCTGTCCACTGAGTTTGGGGGCCAGGCCATGGAGAGTGCTTGGCCGAATGTGTCCTGACCCCGCTGGGGAGTTGGGGGCACTAGAACTTGGGGAGCTGCTCTGGGAGGAGTTGGTACCTGGGGGTGGAAAACAGAGCACTGTGAGCAATGTCCACCTTTCCCTCCCCTTTCCACCCTCCAGCCCAAACTGTTTCAGGTAAGGTCAGGTCAAGGTCAGCAAACCATCTCAGCATCCAACTCTAACAAATGAATGCTTCTCCGATAAACCTCCCTAACACTAAGCTTCAACCCAGTAGTTTCCGTCTTATTTTAATGATCCCCATAGCCCTATCTTATGACCTCTAAGCTGGAATAATCCTCAGTGTTTCAGGATCTAAGAGGGTGACTGTGACCTCCTCTCACCTCTCCCTCGCTGGCCTTGCCAGGAGACTCACTCACCAGACGGGAAGTCGGGGGTGGAACGATAGCTGGGTGTGGGAGATCGGGGAGACAAGCTGTGAGTGGGGGACCCCGGCAGGCTCTCCCCAGATGACAGCGATCGGTTCAAGCAGGAGAAACTTCGGCTGGTGTGGAGTAACGGAGAAGGCTGCTTGGCCAGTTTTTTGAAGAGGGATCTCCTCCTGCAGTGCAAACAAGAGGGGACGGACTGAGCTCTGTGTTTGGAGCTGCTCCTGCCTCCCCACAAAACCCGTGTGTCCTGCTCACACCCCTGTGCCAGAGGCGGTGGTATGATGGCAGGTGCTGTTAAAGGGCAGGGTTCTACCTTTAACAGATGTGACTTACTTTTAGGGAGAGGGGAAGGAAGGGAGAAAGAGAGGGAGAGGAACACCAACGTGCGAGAGATACATCAGCTGGTTGCCTCGGGCACTCCCCCACTGGGGACCTGGCCCACAGCCCAGGCCTGTGCCCTGGCTGGGAATAAAACCAGTGACCTCTCAGTTTGCAGACTGGAGCTCAGTCCACTGAGCCACACCAGCCAGGGCAGGATATAAATTTTATATTAAATATATTTTATGACTAAGAAAGGAAGATAGTATACAATGGAAGCTCGCTTAATTCTAAACACTTTAAGAAGAGCTAGGAAAATAAAAAATATAAACTATACTAAATATATAAATTACATTTATTCTCTTATTTATTTGTCAGGTTCCTAAGAAGGGTGTTCTTTGCCTGAAAGCTTCTGAGTATGCACCCCCAAACACTGACACAGTTTCATTAACGAGCTAATGCAAAGTGAAACTCTGAAAGGAAAAGGATTTTCCTGAAAGGAAAATCCTCTGGGATGCAGAATTCTTTCATGGGGATGCACCGGGCAGAGGCTTTATCTGTGCGGGGCTGTGTGCTGTGCTTGTTCCACTGTGCGCTCTTGAATACTCCTAAGGACCACGCAGAGTGTACATTTACATAGAAAAGCTGAGAAAGGTGAACTGAAGATTATCCTATCAGCAGGGCAGCAGACGCTGCGCGGCAGCAGAAGCAAAGGTATGGTTAGTGTTCAACAAGCACGTCTTAAAGCATAAGGCACCCTTCAGACGGCTGAGAAGCCAGGTGGCTGTACAGAGTCCCTTTACCGTCACGCAAGCCTGACCCACCCGAGGGGAGCGTAAGCAAAAAGTGTCAACACTGCTACCCCAAAACAGAGTGTTTTATATGAATGACAGACCAAACAACGTACAAAGCACACGTTAGAAAAAAGAAGAAGAATCTCAAAATGTGTGTTCTGTGTGTGTGTAACTTTTAAGAAAAGTAACAAATGCCCTTGGGTTAAAAAGCCAAACAGTTTTATAAACTTATAACAACTCCCCTCCTGTGCCTTTTTCTGCCCACTCCCCAGAGACAGGAAGTGGGTCTTCTTCCATCTGTCTGCATATTGCTAAGCAATGTGCTGACATTACTTTTTAGATTTTCAGTTTCAGAAATTACCTGTTGATGCCCTACCACAGAAGATGAGAATTAAGCTCTTATACAACCCTTTCCACCTTCTGACCAAACACACAAGCCCTTTTCCATTCCTCCCAACAGAGCTAAACAAAAAAGTTTGCTTAGTGTAAAAGGCTGGTGTTTTCTTTATGTTATAAATATCGTTGACAGCCGGACCATGTAAGGCATAATTCTATTTCCTTTCTTGTAAACTTTGTCTTTTCCGGAGTTGAGCAGCATTCCTATTACATTTGTTTCTCATCAAAACTCCTCTTGACAGGATCAGACCCCAGCGGGTAAAGGAGAGAGGCTGTGGCATCAGGGGGGGAGCACACCCAGACGGTTGCAAGGGCTGTCCCCTCAGCTCTCTGACACACCCCACCTTGCCAGCGTCTTGCACAGATGATGTTCACGATGCCTCTCAGGCAGCAAATGGGGAACCTGGCTAGGTTTTGAGTCACAAAAACAAAGCCCTTTTATTTCCTGGTTCACCTGGATGCTTTTGGAATATAGTTACTTCAGAATATCTGGCACTTAAGCCCTGTCTGGTGTAGCTCAGTGGATTGAGTGAGGGCCTGCAAACCAGAGGACTGTGGTTCGATTCCCAGTCAGGGCACATGCCTGGGTTGCAGGTGAGTTCCTGACAGGGTAACCAAGAGAGGCAACCATACATTGATATTCTCTCCGTCTCTCCTTCCCTTCCCCTCTAAAGATAAATAAATAAAACTTTTTTTTTAAAAAAAAAAAGAGTATCTGGCACTTGAATATACCAACTGGTTTTCCATAGTGTAAAGGACATTATTCAGTGTAAATTTAATGTTAAAAACTGCTGGAAGGTCCAGTTCCTCAAATTCAACTCCACTGAAGTCTAGAGGCTTAAGAAACACCACAGGTCTTTTCCAGTTCTCACACGAGATAGAGCAACCTGAGCTCTACAAGGCCCGTAACTACATAAACCTCTTCACGGAGAAAAAGAATGCTCTCGTGAATATGGACCTTCGTGTGCACAGATATGTGAACCACAGGACAAAATCTCTCAGACATAAACATTTAGAGTAGGTGGGGGTGACTTTCCTCCGAGATGGGCGCCCACTAAATTCCCAAGAACACTGCGCTCACCAACCTTTCTAGACTTTCTTTCTTCTTAGACTTCTTGCTCCGCCTCACCATCCGGCTCTTATAGCTGTTTCTCCGGGCCGGTCCCGTTTTGATTGACGTGTTTTCAAACGGGGTAGTAGTGATTGACACCTTATTCCCACTCTGTAAAAAAAAAGAGGTGATATTAACGGGAGGGATATGCCGTAACGAAACAAGGATGGAAGAGAGTCAGGAGAGTCAAAGACAAAGGCACACGAGGAGGTACATACAAAGGGACTTCCATTTCTAAATGACCCTTTATGCAGTGACGTCCTGGAGAACGCAGAGTGGGTGGGGGCGAAAGGCACGGTTTCTTTAAGAGGGGGGGCTCTGGGACCTGGGCAGCCTGCGTCCCCTCCCTGGGCTCTACTCCCTGTGCTGTCTGACAGCAGAACCCCACCTGTCTCCTGCGGGCTCCCCGGGGGCGCACACCTGGAGTGGAGTTGTGAAAGCTTCCTGCACCCCCATGTGACACGTGGGGAGGCTCTATAAATAACAGGTAGCTTCATCCATATGTATTAGGTATAAACAATGTGCCCAAGGGCTGCCTCCTTGGTTGATTTATTTTTCTTTTTTCTCATTTTTGTGTTTTTCCTTTGACCTAGATACCAAAGAGTATCAAAATTGAATGCGACTTTTATTTTTCATTATTTTAAAAGGTTCCTTTTCTGTCACCATAAAACCTGTCAGCCTGCTGAGCTGGAAAGTTTATGCCAGTGAGTATGAAACAGCCTTTCTCCACCAGGTCACGTGTGGTGAGGCAATTCCACGCGGCTTTCTGTGTCCTTTCACTCGGTCCCGGGCCAGGGGCTCACTGGCAGGCCCTGGGTACGGACTGGAGAACGGGGCCAGCAGGCAGGATGCCTGGGGCAGGTGGGCAGGACTGATCCCCTTTATGCCGGTGTTAATCAACTCTTCTGAATTTCTTAATAACCAGGGGAGAAATATGTTCTTTTAAAGTAAAAAATGGCCCTGATTATCTTGAAAAAAATGAGAACTATAAAAGAAGAGCCTTACACTTTTAAAAAATTAACTTAGTTTTTTTAATCCTCACCCGTGGACACACTTACTGATTTTAGAGAAAAGGGAAGGGAGGGAAAGAGAGAAACATTGATGTGAGAGAGAACCATCGCCCGTGACCTTTTGGTGTACAGGACAATGCTCCAACCAAGTGAGCCACACCGGCCAGGGCAGGAGAAGGGCCTTTTACAAAGCCTAGGCTTATGCCCAGGCCAGGGTGGCTCAGTGGACTGAGTGCTGGCCTGCGAACTAAAAGGTGTCCAGTTTGATTCCCAGTCAGGGCACATGACTAGGTCACGGGCCAGGTGCCCAGTTGGGAGCATGTAAGAGACAACTACATGTTGATGTTTCTCTTCTTCTCTTTCTCCCTCCCTTCCCCTCTCCCTAAAAAAATGAATAAAATGAATGAATAAATAAATAAATATAAAATACCTAGGCATGAAAGATACCTAGCAATTCAGCTCCAGGTGGTCCTAAGCAATGGGATATCAAGAAGATGGAAAAAAGATTGAGTGTTACCATGTTACCATCTACTCTGTACCCCAATCTGGGGAGTAATAAGGCCATTATAAGAAGAAAATAGGAAGGTGTAAGTTAAAAAAAATCATTGAGAAGCCAACCACCCAGCTAACACTGGTAATATTTCAGGGTATTTTCGGCAGGTCTTTTTTCAAGCAAGTATAAATTATGCATAGACAGATAGACATACTTCATACATAATTTTAATTTTAAATGAATCTAATATTTACTTTTATATTGTCTCTTCCTTTCACACAGTGTAGCTTTGAAAAACTTTCCCTTTATCACTGAATGTTCCTTCAGAACATATTTTAATTGGCTGTATCACAATATTCCATGAGGTGGGTGGGTCAAAATGTAACTATTTTCCTCTGCTACTGTTTCCTACTTTTCACTTCTTATAAGAGTTGAAATAAATGTCTCCACAGTGATGCACGTCCTAACCTCTGACATTCTCCTTAACCAGACTCCACACACTGAGTCAAGAAAGGGCCTACCTGAGCTTTACAAAGACTATTGGTACATGCGATGCGCCATTTCCCAGAAACTTCAGGTCCGTTTATGCTCCCCCAAGCCACACACCAGTACTTGTCTTACCACAGGCTTCTCAGAACGTAATACCACTGAACAAATGCCCGGTTTTATAAGAAAAAGTTATGTGAAGATTTGATCTTCATTCTTGGGCAATTAACAGGCTGAAAGTTATCTCACAGATTTTATTCATTGGTATTTCTTTAGGGAATGATTTGTTCATATTTTATATCTAATTTAGTACCTGAAAGTCTCAGTATTTTATTGCTGATTTTAGAGTTCTTTATGTATTTAAGAGTATATAAATAATCCCATATCTAATGTAATAATTATGAAAATATTTTAGGGAAATGTATTTAAACATGAATAAGAAAAATTGTTTTTCATTTTGAAAGAATAAATTATATTTTTCTATATACAAATGCCAGAACTTTACAAATAAACCTTTACCTAATAGGAGAGCCCGACATTCTATTTAGATTTAAATGTAAAATTTTTATAAGTATGAAAGGGCCAGCAACACAGGTTATTTGGAAGGCAGCCTCCTTCCCTTCACAAACTGAGTGAAGTCACACTAAAATTTTAGTTTTCTCTACACCTCGGGTGAAGGAAAAGGGCAGCAAACACAGAGGCTGGAGCTTATCTTTCACTGAAGTCTTTCAGTCTTTCCCACGCTTACAAGCAGAGTGGACACACGGCCACAGCGGTCACTGGGGGGGGGGGGTTCTGTCACAGGAGCTGCCCCAGTCTGGTTCCAGTCTGTCCTTTGCTGACATAATCAACACTGACTTTTACGTCTCTAAGAGGACAACACAAGGCCACCTGGTATTTTAAAAGTGCATTCTAAATATTAAAGTATTTATCATCCATGTTTGTTCACTTTATTTTCACAACCAGGTCATGAGAGTTATTTTCCACAACCATTTGAGGTAGGAAGGGGCTGTTACGCGTCCTTGCATTATGCTAGGCAAGGAAAACACCTTCAGAGGCATGGACGCTCTCTCTTCCCAGGGTCACAGCGCCCAGCAGGAGAGCCCAAAGGGCCCCTGTGCTCCTCACGTCCCCAGCAGAGTGCACGGCTTGTGCCCGAGGGAAAGCGGTGGCGAGGGGGCCAGACACAGACTGACGGGAGGAACACTTGAAGTATCAGATTGTCAGGAAGATGTTAAGGAGATATAAACTATCAGAAGCATTTTATAAAATAAATATAATACAAATGCCGAACACTTGTCAGAAAGCAGTTACAACCACGCATGCTGAGTCGGAGCACAGCGCTAGCCTCTGTTCAAATGCCCCCTTTGCCTATAAAAACCAAACCCAGCTTTCTTTTTCTTGTTTCCATGTATGGAAATACAACAAGAGATAATGCCCCTACGGGGAATACAGACACAAAAGACGCTGAGCACCAGTATTTGGTTAGAAACACTAACAGCTGTGAAGCTGATAAATGACGGGAAGATAAATTTACAGAGAATGGGAGGAAAATAGGAAGCCTGCCACCTGGTGGATCCATCAGCTACAGCAAATGCTGCCTAAACAGCATAATCTGGTTAACTGGGTGGTTTATCCTCAGTACATCCTTTTAGAGAATGAGCAACCTCTTATCAGAGAAGAGTCTGTGATACTTGTTTAAAAACAACAAAAAACAGGCCAGCAGACTGGTAAATGTTCAGTTAGTTCACTTTCACTGTACTTAGTGATTAGTGCACAGTGGAAGGGAGATGATATTACATTGGCTGAACTGACACAATCACAGAAGTCGGTCTATCTGATCACTTCTCTCACTCGGGCTTATCTGTTGGCCTTGAGTACTTCTTGAGCCAGAAAAATTGTGGAAACAATTGTGCAAAACACACACAGGGAATGGCACTCCTCCTGTGTGGCTGCATCTTTCTTTGCCCTAATTCACACCCTCCAGATCCAGCCGCATGCCTCTTGCACACGTCAACTCTTTTCTGAACCTGCGTTCCTGCCACATGGCTTCACCTGGGGCTCTCCTGCCCTTGTTTCTATAAATTCCGTTTTACGTGCACTGCCTTGCCTCCCCTTCTCATGTACTAATGCCAGCCCTCACAGCCCTGCACAGGTGACCCCTAACTTCTCACATCTGCCCACCTTGGTGGGAGGCCATGGCTCCTTCAGAACTTAGGCCATGTGTACAGTCTGCTGTTTACGATTAGCAGCTCGATAGTAGCCTGGAATTGCCAGTCTTCCCCTGTGAACATCAGGCGGTAAGTTACTGGCAGCTGGAGAACTCACTGCACGAGCACTCTGGTGTAGTGCTTCCAAGCACAGCCTCCGTGTCCACACTGCAGGGGCACAAACCCCCTTCTGCTCCTTCCTAGCAGACAAGCTTGGGCTGCTTGACTAGCTTCTCCCTGCTTTAATCTCTCCATCTATAAAATGGGGCATTTATATTCATAGTTCCTATATCCCAGGGCATAAGGATTCCTAGAGCATATTCATGTAAAACACTCTCTATTTCTTATTACTCCTAATTTCTTATTTATTGGTTTTTAGAGAGAGAGAGAGAGAAAAAAAAAACCCCACTGAATTGTTGTTCCACTTATTTGTGCATTCATTGGTTGATTCTTGTACGTGCCCTGACTGGAGACTGAACCCGCCACCTTCGTGTATTGAGATGACGCTCTAGCCAACTAAGCTAGCCAGGGCTGACTACTCTTATGTGACGTTTTTTTGTGGGGCCCTTGCAGTACCCAGCACATTTTGGAGCTCAGCAATTATGTGAGGGTGGTAACAGGCTACTTGCTGGTCCCCACTTTAGTGCTGGTCCCCACTTCAGTATCCCGAGGTTTCCCAGAGTTCAAGGAAATGAAATTTTTGAAGATGGGGCTGGTGAAGTTTTAGGGCCTCTCTTACTCATTGGGGACTTAAACTAATGCTATCCTAAGAAAGCAACCTGGGTGAATAGAGTTCCCTGGGTTAGAGAGAGAGGCCCAGCCAGGCAGGAGAGCAGGAGATAAGTCTGGGTCAGTATGTTCTCTGTCCACCACTCTAGCAAAGCCATGGACAAACGTGGGGTATGCTTACCATATTCACAACCCAAATGATACATAAGTACTGCACATGTATTTCTACATGTGTACACACAGCCCTAAGTGATGGCTCTTCCCCCTTTCTCTAAGGCTGCCCTGAGATCTTATAAAGTGGTTTGAAGTATAAGAGGTCATGTAAGCAGCACCCGAGAACACCCTGATGTCTGACCAGTAATGGCACCTAGGAGCCTGGTGTCCATGCCAGTCACTTTACACATTGCAGAAGAGCGCTGGGTGGATTTAAAAGAAAGCTGTATGATTACACAGTTCACTGGGAAGATAATGAAATCCCTTGTATCCTCTTTGTTTCCTTACACTGGTTGCTCCTCTTGAGTGCCTCCTTTATGAACAAGAGGCAGGATGCCCTGCCTGGATCTGCGACAGAGCACGCCAGGGCTCTGGAGGCTGCCCGAGGCTCTCCACCACAGCCTGCCCAGGCCATTTCAGAGAAGCCGCCCTAGGTTCGGGAAAGAGAGCACTCTGGAGCCAGACGATGTGAATGGGATCGTGTTACTAACAGGATTGTGTGATTCCGCTGAGAGACCTTGCTGGAGACCTTTAGGAAGAAATGTGCATTCAAATTTCACAGAAGCAGGAAGAGGGGTTTGAAAGTCCAGAACCATAGTAGAATACTTTATAAAATAAATGATGAAAATGGTCAACCAGGTCTCAGTAAAAATAAATGCCTATTTTCTAAAGACTTACATTTCAGTTTATTATTTCTTCTTCTGATTTTCAGAGGAGAAATATGTAATGATATGAAGATATGCTGTGGCGGGATCCTGGCTGCATATAACTGATGCTGTTATAAAGAATGAGAAAACTCCCTTTGACCTTCCTTTGACTGCTGATGCTGAGATAAGGCAAAAAGCTAGTAGGACTGACACCACCAAAGAGAAGCGCACTTATGAAAACAGAGATTTCTTACCAAAATGAAGGGTCAAAGTTAGCTCCTAGGAAAACTCAAGGAGCTTTGTATGGAGAGACAGCACCTCTGTATGCCTACCTTTGCGGTCCCTGGCCCACTGGGGAGGCTCATGTATTGGATACAGTGGAAAGAGGGACACACTCTCCTCCTGCCTTTACCAAGGGTCTACCTGTGCGCCAGCAATGGGGCACCCCTGGGCACCGTGAGGGCAGTGGCTAGTCAGACACGAGTCTTTGTGTCTCCTTAAATTCTGTCTTGGGGAGTTCTGGGGTCCTATCAAGGGCTCTCACAGCTACGGGATCTCAAACTCAGCAATCGTTCTCCACCTCCCATTCCTTGGACACCCAGAGGGAGTTGTTCCATGCCAGCTGGACAAAGAATATTACCGTAGATGGATGGCAAGTGAACCTGTATCCAGGGAGCCAATAGAAGTGGCACGTTTCTACTCAGTAGCCATATTGCAAAAGTGTTAACTAAGTCCAAGGCTTTTGTTACCAAATTCAATGGCATCTACAGCAAGACAGGAGTCAAGGCACAAGGCACAGCAGCTGTGTGGCACTCAGCTCCTCCCATGATAGCTTTTGGACAGCAAGCAAAGGCCACCATCATTCACCTCAACTCCACGAACATCTATTGAGTATCCACCTCTACACTAGGATCTGGGTAAGTGCTGGGATTTCGTGGGAAGTTTTCATAGTAATTCTGCATCTCTCCTGCAGGACTGCCAGCAGGTTTTCGATGTGTTCAGCGTGATCATAAGCTGATTCCCACCCCTGCCTATGGCTCAGCAATGTTTTCTTGACATTTAGCCCCAGCCGTTTGGTGATCAATAGCATGCATTTGTGAGAAAACTGTCTGCAATTAGAGGAACAGCTCTAACTGAAGCTCTAACAGCCTGTGAGTCAGGATGACAACACACCCTGCCCCCAGCCCAAGGCCAAAACCTCATTAAAGCTGGGAATTAATCAATGGCAAGGACTTTTCTATGGTCTACTACTTCGCACTGGACCTTAGCACATACTTGCCATTGCTACTCTCAGAACCTAGGCCAGACTCAGAATGTCTGGAGGACTCACTTATGTTGGCTGGGGGAATGATGGAGAAAGAACGAAAAAAGTCACTTAACTGAACTTACACACCCACTTCCTTGCAGTACCTCCTGAATTGCTCATTTTCTTTTTTTTAAAATATATTTTATTGATTATACCATTACAGTTGTTCTATTCCCCCCCTTCATTCCCCTCCACCCGCACACTCCCTCCCCTACCATTCCCCCCTTTAGTTTATAACCACGTGTCTCAAGTTCTTTAGATTCTATATTTCCCCCACTATTCTTGCCCTCCCCCCTATCTATTTTCTACCTACCGTCTATGCTATTTTCTGTACCTTCTCCCCCCTTCTCCTCCTCCCACTCCCCTGTTGCTAACCCTCCATGTGTTCTTCATTTCTATGGTTCCACTCCTGATCTAGCTGTCCTCTTGGTTTGCCTTTGTTTTAGGTGTGGTTGTTAATAACTGTGAGTTTGCTGTCCTTTCACTGTTCATATTTTTCATCTTCTTTTTCTTATATAAGTCCCTTTAGCATTTCATATAATAAGGGCTTGGTGATGATGAACTCCTTGAACTTGACCTTATCTGAGAAGCACTTTATCTGTCCTTCCATTCTAAATGAAAGCTTTGCTGGATAAAGCAATCTTGGCTGTAGGTCTTTGGATTTCATGACTTGGAATACTTCTTTCCAGCCCCTTCTTGCCTGTAAGGTCTCTTTTGAGAAATCCGCTGACAGTCTGATGGGTACTCCTTTGTAGGTGACTGTCCCCTTATCCCTTGCTGCTTCTAGGATTCTCTCCTTCATTTTGGTCTTGGCTAATGTAATTATGATGTGCCTTGGTGTGTTCCTTCTTGGGTCCAACTTCTTTGGCACTCTCTGAGCTTCCTGGATTTCCTGGAAGTCTATTTCCTTTGCCAGACTGGGGAAGTTCTCCTTTATTATTTGTTCAAATAAGTTTTCCACTCGTGGCTGTTTCTTTCCCCCTTCTGGTACCCCTATAATCCGGATGTTGGAACGTTTAAAGATGTCCTGGAGGTTCCTAAGCCTCTCCTCATTTTTTTGAATTCTCATTTCTTCATTCCTTTCTGGTTGGATGTTTTGTTCTTCCTTCTGGTCCATTCCATTGATTTGAGTCCCAGTTTCCTTTCCATCACTATTGGTTTCCTGTGCATCTCCCTTCATTTCAATTAGTTTAGCCTTCACATGTTCCTCTAATTTGTGACTATAATCAACCAGTTCTGTGAGCATCCTGATCACCAGTGTCTTGAACTGTGCTTCTGAGAGGCTGGCAATTTCTCGGTCGCTTAGAGTTATTGGCTCTGGGGCTTTGAGTTCTTCTTGCGCCATCTTTTGGGCTGTTCGTGCCTGTTATGTATCAGGATCGGAGCCCTAGGTGTTCACCAGAGCAGGGCAACTCAGTCACTGGGTTGTAATGCTGTATGTGGGGGCGGGGTCAAAGAGGAGCAATGGCGTCCTGTCTGCCACCTCCCACCATGGCCCCCACAGGTGCCGCAGCTGCCACCATCGCTGGGGCCGGCGCGTTTCGTCCCACTGCACGCGAGTGTGCCACCGCTGTCAGCCCTCCACCACTGGGTTCGCCCCCTGGGGCCTGCGTGGTCCGTCTCACCGTGCACAGATGTGCGACTGCGTTCAGTCTGCCCCACACCCCGACTGGTCCCGGGCTGCCTGCGCGCCTAGATCGGGGCATCTGTCCTGCCTGACCCAGCTCCGCTGCTGGCTCTGCCTCTCTTACCGTCCCCGTTGAACTGTTCGTAGTTGTCGGACTTCCGCCGTATAATTCAATTTTCTGGTCTTTGGGTGTGTCCTTGTTCTCCAAACCTTTGTTGTATTCAAACTTGGTTTCCACCTATGCCTCCATCTTGGCGGAAGTCCTCCCTGAATTGCTCATTTTCTTTCAAGTTCCAGTTAAACGTCATTTTCTGTGATACCTCTTTTCATGCATTGAATGTTTTCTCCCAAAGTGTGGAATTCCTCTCTCTGCTACAGCCCTGGATAATGAAGCTGGTGGTATTTTATCCGTTTATACGGCTCCTACATCTTCCATACTTCTTGAGGGCAAGGACTATACTTTCATCCCCATGTTACTGGTGTCTACTAGGGTACCTGTCTCCAAACCAGTGCTCTAGAAATGGTCTGAATACAGTTATTTAAAGGACATATACGAGCGTGTGCTTGAGCTCTCAACGGGCCTCTGGTTATCTAAGCTCAGCCTCACTCCTCAGTGGCCTATAGCCCTTTCCAGAGCTCACAGAGTGAGAGGTCACCCCCAAATCGACTGATCTGTAGAACAGTCCTCCCACCAGACACTGGGTTTCTAATCTCAGAAAAAGTAGTCTTTCTTTTCCTGAAGAAAAAAAAAAAGTAATACCAAGCTCAAATTCATCGTTGTTTGTTTTACTCAGATCCATATTTGGAGCTATAGCTTTATATTCTAGAATGAGCAGGTGGTAAAGCAAATAACTTCAAAACTGAGAGGATCAGTGTAAGATTCTTTCTACTGTTTTCACGCTTCCTGTGATCTTTGTACTCCCGGGGATTTATCCAGCTTAGGTTTCAAACAGAAGTTAATCTCTATTCAAAGCCATTTGTATGGGGGGAAGTGAATGATGGCCAGACCCCTTTCTTTCATTATCGCCTATTTTTATAGTTTACTGTATACGTGTTTATGTTCACGATCCCATCTTTCCAAGGAAATCCGACTCTCAGACTAAACTTCCAGATCAGACCCACGGTTTAATTCCACTTTGTCTTCTACTATACTAGAATAAAACCTCCTAAATTCCTGAAGACAATCACCTTTAGTTGATTTCCAAAAAGATTTCCCTTTGTGAAGTACATACAACAAGAACTCGTATTATTTGTAATTTAGAGCAAGAAGCAAAATTAAATTAGGAAGTGATTCTGCAGACATCAGGGCATGTTTTTCATGATACAAAATCAGAGAAGTCTTATCTTTGCCTTTAACAGTAAACCTGAGACTGCTGAACATGTTCTCAGTGATGAGACTGAGAACTGTTCTCAGAGACTGAACATGTTCTCAGAGACTGGTGTGCCAGAGATGACTCTAGAACACAGGCATGGAATTCGTGGTACCAGCTCCTCTGGCTCCATGCCTCATCTGTGTGGTCAAGACATACAAGGGACAATACCTTTAGCAAGAGCTCTATCACTTCCGTGTGGACGAGGCCATGCACTGGTTCTCCATTGATGTGTGTGATCAGATCCCCAGCCTTCAGTCCTGCCTGGCATGCTGGACTTCCTTCTTCCACATTCTAAAGTCCAAGAGGGAAGGATATATTTGTAAGCGAACAAATGGCAATGCTAATGCCTACTGTTTCTAGTGGCAACCCGTTCTGAGTTAATCAGCAAATGACCCTAAGCTCCTAAGAGGAAATCAAAAGGACATGGTTATTATTTCTATTGTCATCATCCTAAAACAGGGTAATTCCTGTGGGGCCTCAGAAAAAATTCTGGTGACTTGAGAATGTATATTTTTTAAAAGAAGTCCAGAAGAAAGAAAAGAAAGAAAGAAAAGAAAGAGAGAAAGAAAAGAGAGAGAGAGAGAAAGAGAGAGAGAGAAAGAGAGAAAGAAAAGAAAAGAAAAGAAAAGAAAAGAAAAGAAAGAAGGAAGGAAGGAAACAGGACTGTCTCTGACTCTTTCTACCAGCTTGATGCAAAGAGTGAGCAATCAAATGCGAAACTGGGACAGAAGTATGAGAAAGGATTAGTTTTTGCTAAATTCAATTCTATCATATAAAGAAAGGGAAAGAGCACTAATGGAAAATGGAACGGGCCCCAGATGCCGGCTCCACAGAAAACACATTTGCTGTAAACTCTGTCTCAGCCAACTCCCTCTGTCCCAGTTTGGCCGGGGATGGAAAGTAGTAAGGATGAGAGTCTGCCGCACTTACCCAAACGATATGGTGCACCGTGTATATGTCACTGTCACCCACGTACACCCGGATGGCTCGGATGGTGAAACCGTAGTTCTTCCCTGAACTGTGGATGACCACAGGCTGATGGGGACTGGCAGAGGCTGCTGAGGAGTCTCGGCTGGGAGAGGAGTCCCGTGAAGAAGAAGGGTCCGAGGACAGGGAGTGGGGTGACATTGGACTTCCCAGCGGAGAAACGGTGAACATGTCTGCAACACAGAAGCCAGTTGTCAGAACTGGTCCCGGCCACACTGACGTGCATGCAGCCAGCCCTCACCGCGTGCGTCAGCCCTGCTGGGATTGGGAATGTGGTGGCAAAACAAACTCATTCACGTCTAATGAAAACATAAAGAAGAAATAATATAAAAATATTTCTATTGGTAAGTGCTATGAATATCAAAATAGAAGCCTGGCAAGGAAACTTCAAAAGTGTCTCTATTTTAATTAGCTTTCATTTAACAATCTGAAGCTATACTTTCTTAGTTCTCTCTGCTAATTAAAACACACGCAAAACTTAGCCACTCACTGGCTATGATATTGAATACATTTTATCCTAACTAAAGAGACAAACCACCGTGAATTTCGAGCCCACTCCCACAGAGAACAGTGTATGCACTGCAGGAAGAGTTTCGGGCTCCACACCGTGCCCTTAACAACTTTAATGTGGTCCTTTCCAAACGCTCAGGACCAGAAAAGAGTTTCAATTTACCAGCTGCTTTCCACAGGACTATTGAACTACTGCTGATTTTAAAAAATCGGATCAAGAAGGCACTGAAATGGCAATTTCTTCGTAAAAGAATCTCTCCTTATTACTATGGTTACAAGTGATTCTCTTTGTATATTACCTGCATTTCTAAGAAGGTTTCTGAGAGGATAATGCAGGTGAAATACAGAAATTTTAAGAGGAACTCAGTTCATATTCCAAAACACCAATTCCTAACTCAGTTTTGCTTGTTTTATAAGCAAACACCTTTTAATTTGTCATTTATATCAATGTTTCAGCTATGTGAATCTAAACAGATTTTCAGTGGTCATGGGAAATTGTGTGTGTGTGTGTGTGTGTGTGTGTGTGTGTGTGTTTGAGAACAAGAATAAACTCTAAGAGATGCTGAGGTTTCAGTGTGAGCTCAGGCAGGGCCAGGCTCCAAAATGCCAGCACCGTGGGATCACCAGTGTGGTGAGCAGCCACGTGGCCACAGCAAGTGGAAAGTGTCTACACGCTCTTTCACGATGAGCTACATATGCCACCACTCGTGCCCCTTCACTCTCCTACCTCATGTGGCACTTGGTGCTCTTTTGCTGGCTACCTTCTGTCTAATCACGAGGCCAGGTGAAAAGCCATACGCTGGTGGGCAAACAACTTCAAAGCATGCAAGCAGGAAGAGGACAGGGTGGACGTACAGATCCAAATTGCTGAGAAGCCAGACCCTGGTTACCTCATGATACTTTCTCTCCCCAGATTGAATAACTGCCCCACTTTACCAAGATGTCAGCTTTCTCGCCAGCTTGCAAGGTAGACTGGACCACAGGGTGCACCTACCTCCCCGATATAGCTCCCCTGGGACCACTGCCTTCGGGTAGGAATAGTCACTTATACTAGGGAGACGGGGGTTTGTTTTCCAGTGCTTAATGGGATGCCTTCTGGAAACAGAATATGGCAGAGTGCTACCCTAAATAAGCATTTGTTTATATCTAGTTTCTTTCTGTCCAAATTTGAAATTCCGAAAATGTAAATAGTCCTTTTATACATGGTCTGGATTCTTCCAAATGCAAACCATCTGCAATATCACTCAATGGCCAGTTCCAGTCTATCGCCATCACTTGAGTGATAAGCCCCCGCAACCACGAGGGTGTGTGTTTCATCTCTGCCAGTGGCATTACTACAGACTTAGTGATGACTAGAGGCAAAACCAGGTTGTGGAAAAATACTGCGATCCAACAAAACCATAATTAAGCCCAGTTTTCTAATATGGGCCAGAAAATGACTTGCCTACCAGTAGGAGGAAGCATAGCTCAACAGACAGTGCTGGGAAAGCTTAAAATTCCAGTGCTGTCTGTGACTCTCTGCATCCCCTGAAATAAAAACTTATGTTTTCTGTGTCTATTTCCTCATTAATTAGATGAGAAAAACTATACTTAGCTCTCCAACACAGATGTCGTGAACAGCTCTGTAAAGTATATAAACGATACACAGTGTAGAGAAGAAAAATTATTCAGGAGGAAAATATACCACTTCACTTGGAAGGGGGAGAAAAGAAAAGGAAAGAAAACAAAAGAAATACGGCTTTGTGGGAAGGAAGGCTGCCTCATCTCCTGACGCAGAAAGAAGTGAGAGGAAATGAGGCACACGAGCTCCCTGGGAGCTGGGGGTTCCCGCAGGGAAAAGCTCTAGAGAGCTGGGCTGGGACCCCTTCCTTGTTGCCTCAAGCAATCTTGGACCTCAACAAGCCTTCCAAACTGCGGGAGGGGGACAGGCCACATGCACAAACCACACAGTTTCATGCAAGCAGATGACTCTCTACCTCCTGGGATCATGAGGGACAGGGCACTGGCAGAGAGGGACTTTGTGACTTTCCCCGAGATTTTCTTTTTCTCTGTGCTTTCTAAGCGCTGCCGAGCCATGTGAGAAGCGGGTTCACTGGATGGCTTTGAGGAGTTATCTGTACTGTCCACACATTCGCTCCGTCCATTTATCTGATCCAAGTGTTCTGAAAAACTGCCCACTGTTCAAAGAAGAAAGGATAAACACGTTCAAGAAAATGAGGGGGTAGGAGAGGGGGAAAAGGGTAAGAGAGAGAAGGAAGGACAAACACTGGGAAACACTCCCAAGTGGCTCTGGATCCAACGGCGTCAGCAAACATCAACAACACATGACTCGTTTGAGAAAGTGACGTGGACGAGGAAAGATGAAAGAGGTGTCCGTTCAGGCGTCTGCTTGTATAGTTAAGTCTGCTCATTTTCAATGACTCCATTTGACTAGAGTCATCACTTTCCAGTGTGTATTTTACAACACTCGTAACACACAACTCTTCCCTTACTCCACCATGTCACAAAGCAAACACAGTCTCATGAACAACATGACCACCTACTGTGTACCACCCTCTGGCAACAACGACCATCACTAGGAACGCTGTTAATAGTGCTTTTTGATCTACAGACATCACTTAATCACTCCATGTTGACGTAAGCCTGTGTCATCTCCTATACAATCTTCCTAGTACATGCCTCACACTAGGCTTAGGCATGTAACTTGCAGAAAAGTACCGAAAGTGTCTCCTTTGACTTCTCACACCTTTCACTTTAAGCTCCCTGTACATTCCATAGGACGAGACATAGGGTGGAACTGGCTACGTTACTCAGTGACTCACTACATCTTCCTGGCTTTTAATCTACACAGTGTGTGGTTACATGCTAATCTGCCCCAAAGACACTGGACCAGAGAGAAGACCATTCCTTCCCCTCCAAGCCAGCCCTGCCTTATTTTTATTGTTAACTTTTAACGTAAACTGGAAGTTATTTTTAGTTAAAAAATTAGGACTTCCTTCAGCAGAGGATCATGAGAAAATATAACCACATGGGAGGATGCAGAAACCAAGTCACTGGTGTTGGCTGGCGCCCACACAGTCCCAAAGGAAGAAGTTCTCGAGCAGAGAAGCACGTTGAGTTCCCTGGAGAAAACCTGGATAGCCCTGTTGGTTTCTACTACTCTTTCTTCCACAGGCCATCAGGGTTGTTTTTCTTTTTAAAATCACAGATACTAAATCTGTTCTTTCAAAAAAAAATGCTTATTTCATTTTTACTTCTAAATGCTGTAAGCCTGTACTTTATCATCTACACCATCATCATCACCTTAAGATATATAATCTATACAGAGAATTTAATAGCATTATAAATGATCCTTTGAAAGACCAGCCAGTACATTTTAAAGTGCTGACCATATGACATTCTTTGCCTTGGAAAGAGTTAGGCTTAATGAGACTTAACTAACATTCCTGTCACACTGCTATTTATGCACTATTCGATTGCACAGTTGGAGTCTGGCCCTAGGTCACGGGAGGTGGTGCAGACTCTAGGCGGGGGTCCAAGCTAAGGGAAGCCTGTAATCTGGGAGAGAGGGGCTGGGCACAGCACAGTTCATGGCCATCTATCGTGCAGTGGGTGCGGGAAAAGATTCACAGGCTTCCAAGTGACACCCATCTGACCTGCAAAGGAAGACAATCTTAAGGCAAATACCAACAATCTTTCTGCATGTCCAACTCAGTCTCGCCAAACAGCACACCTATTCCACTCATTCCAAAGAAATCTCTGTTGCTGAACGACTTGATAAAAAAGCTGTTTCACAAATCAAAAATCTCAGCTCAGAAACCTTTAGCTTACTTTGGGATAAGTTACACATTCCCTTCTCCCTTCTAATTTGGTTTGGGTAAGATCATTGACAAGTATAAAATGAAAAGCTGAATCTCTTTACAATGAATAATTTGTTGGATGCAATTGAGCACTGTGCCTAAGACGTCACGTTTACTTTTCCCTTTTTCAGATACAATGTAGTCATGAAAAAAGAAAAGCAGGTATGAAGCTATACTTCCCTAAATGCCAGGGTGCGAATATACTGCGTTCTCTTTTCCCATCTCTCCCTGCCTCTGCCGTCTCATTCCGTAGCACTGTACATAAAAGCACATGCCTCTTTTCTGCCAGGGGTGGATAATGTCACCTTAATGTTCTGGAAATGTCAAGGGTTCTTTCTTTTTGATGGTGGAGCAATATAAAAATCAACAAATTTAATTTCACCACAGTCACGGCTTTCAGATTCCTTAATTACCCTTGGCTAGGAGCAAATCTGCACATGTCTCCATTCTGTGTAGCCCCTGAGGTCTTTGGTTATTTTTAGTGAGCATGTGGGGGAGCCAGAAAGAAAGGTGGTTTAAATCTATTAATCAAAATGCATGGCAGGACCTAGGCAGATTTTTTTTTAATTATGAAAGTCATCTATCAAATGCTTGGACGCCACTCCCCTCCCTTTACTTCCTACCTTCTGACAGTGAGTAGGCTAAAGAGGCTAAGAGACCACCAGCAGTTCGCCATATTAAGAATAAATTTAAAATGGAGGTAAATATATTTCATTTGAAGTAAGAAACTAAAAAACAGACAGAGAACGCAGGAAATGGAAATATAAAATACTGAGGTATCTACACTTGATTTGATTACCAAGGTGAACTAAAAATGGTCAGGGATCCAAGATTACTACGGTGTTTCTCCACTATTCCTACACTGCCAGTCTGTTGGCTTTACAGAGTTAGGCCAAGTGGAATTATCCTACTGGAAACAGAACTGAGGTGAAGAGAAAAAAGGAAAAATTCAACATTAGTTTCCCCCAGGATAAACTATAAGTAAGTTCCTCCAAAGAACCAGACCTTCTTATTAAATTTACTGTGGTGACGTTGGTTAATAAAATTACATTGGATTCTGGTGTACAATTCTATAATTCATTATCTGTAGATTACCTTGTGTGTTCACCACCCCAAGTCAAGTCTCCCTCCTAGAACCAAACTTTTATTTTCCTTGGGGAAGAGCACCAAGGCAGTCCTCCACTACCACAAACCTTGCAGCCAAGTGGCCCATGCGTGGGGAAATCGCAGGGGTCAGCACATCCGGAGCGCAGTGTGTAAGCCTCGCCCCAAAAACCAGGCTTGCGAGCCTGGCGTCTCCCCTGTCAGGTAAGTGTGAACCAACTTGCTTAATGAGGCTACAGTAAACCTGGCCTATGAAATTTGTTGTCTTAAAATGATTTTTAAAAGTTGCACACTAGGAATATTTAGTTTAAAAAATGTTCATGAACCATCTTGGAATATTCATGGTTATCAATAACATTGAATATGGTTTAAAGAAAACATTAATTATAGCAACCCTAAGCCATATCCACGTTTTATTTTTTTAAAAGCATAAATGCACATTGCTCTATAGGAGGATTTATGCTGTGCATAAAATTTTTATAAAGCAATAATATTTTAAATGCACTTTAAGGGCTTGCTCTGAGGGAAGTGAAAGGCTGATGACCTAAGGAGGGCACCTCCGTTATTAAAGGCCAGCAAGTACCTGTGACACATTGAGCATTTAAAGAAACCCATGAAGACACCGTTCCTGTTGTCAGGAAGGTTACTTCACACCAAAGTAACATTACAAAATGTTCCCGCAGAGCCCCCTGGCTGCCCAAGCCCCCCGGCTGCCCCTCGAACAATCAAAGTTGTCTTAGGAGCTTCTTGCTCCAGTTGCCCAGAGACCAGGAAGGTAACTCTGGTCTGCAGTGGACTTGTTTCATAGGCACGGAAAACACCAATCTAAACTGTGCTGGTATTTCTGACTGTCCTGTCAGTCCTAGATGAAAGGAAGACATTCATGAAAACCACAGTGGTGGGCGCCTTGCTGCACTCGCCGAGAGTCCAGTGTGGAGAGATTACTGCTATTTGGTTTGGCCCCTTAACAAAGACTAACTCCACGCCGACCACCTATTTCAACACAAGAGGGAAAACGCTTTCTGCTACACCTTACAGGTGATTTAAAACATTTTTGAGGGGAATGTTGACCACGCGACTATTTGATGCTGTCCCTTACCCCTGAGTGAGCTGCAACTCCACCAGACATGCCTTCGCACCCACCGCAGAGAAGGTGTCCCCTTAGTGTATTCTGAAGGTCGCCAGAGGATGCCACTGAAGCCCAGCCATGAAAGCTAAGGCGGCCTCTCAGGGCAACTTGAAGCAAGAATGGGTTTGTTGCATGGCCATGCACTCAGGAGGGATCTGAGACACCTGACCTTAGTTTTTAGGAGCTCATTCCTCAAGCTTAAGAAGTTAGAGTCTAGTAGCACAAAATACTGTACCATCATCCACACCTGGCTAGGCCAGCCCCAGGACTCAGCACCCACAGCCACTCCTGAAATCATGTCTGGGTGGCAGGTACCACACCCAGGGTTTACCTGACAGGGTGGAGCTGCTGATGGTGCTGGCTGGGGTGGTGACCTCAGGCTCCTCCTGAACACACTCTGCAGGAGGCAGGGCCGGCTTTTCCGGTTCCTCGCGGAGGTCTCCGGGGCAGGGAGGGGCTTCTGCCTCTGCTGAAACAGCCAGCTTGGGAAGAAGGCCAGAACTGAGTTTATGTCGGTTGCTTTCAGTATCTGAAGAGTTGGATGTGGATAACTGTTGCCTTAATGGAAAGCAAAAACAAAGTCACGTGTACATACATACCAGGAAACTGCTCAGGGTGAATTTTGTAAGAAACCACGTAAAAATGGAACTTAGTTAAGCTTGACCAAGATGCGTCTCGTGCAGTGGGTCTTTAAGCATTGTCTGCAGACCCACAGATCAGCACCGCCTGGGAACTGGGGCAGAGTCACACTCTCAGCCCCCATCCCAGATCTGAGGATCAGACACCCCGAGGACGGCCCGCATCCTGTGTTTTTACGGGCCCTCCTGGCGACTCTGACGAGCACTCGGGTTTAATAACCACTGCTCCAAGAGCTACTGCTTATCTTTCTTAAAGGCATTTCACATACATCTCAGAATATTCCGAGCTCCAGCTCAGTGTCTCCGTGGATGGCAGAGTTGTGCTTTTGGTTTTGTCCCCAGGGTCTTCCTTCTCTTCTCCTGGGTTCTGAGTTATAGGATCTCTACTGTTGAAAACCTGGAATGCAAAAAGTCAGTGCTTGTTGGTATCTTCCTGGAGGCGTCTGTCAGGAAAAACATCCAAAGCTTGGGAGAAAAGCCTGACAGTATGACTAAAGTTTGAACTGGGACTGGGTCCAGAAGGTACTTTCCAGTGCTGTGTACTTGAGTCCTGAAATGAGTGGTCGATGTATAATTTTATTTTATTTTCTTTTGGAGTGGGAAGCTAGGAACTCACCACTCTCTCACCATATCTTGTAATGAACTTTGTATATGCGAACAAAATCTATAGCAGTGTTGGGGTTTCTAGGCGTGGGGATCAATGCACATCTTAGATTACTTTTTAACCATGAAGTCAATCAGAAAAAGAAAGTCAGAAAAAGATTTAATGGTCACCAGTTAGCAGTGGGAAGAAGAAAATGAATTGGAATTGAGTGCGAAGAGAAGAATAAATTACCTGTTTCAGATGTGTATGTCAGGGGGTGGGGGGCGGGGAGGGAGGCGATATGCAGTCCATATTTGGTTGTGAGTCAGAGGTATCTGTTTGGTTTATAAATCCCATACACAGAGAGGCAGCTTTGTACGTTGATACTCGGATTTCCAAAGGGGGTGGGAGCTCTGCTATCTCACGGGAAAGATGGAAGGTGGACCAGGAAGCTGAGAGGATAGTCCAGGGAGCATTTCCGACAGCCCAACCCAGCTTTTTGCTGCTCTCAGGAATATGGCCCTCAGACCACCTGTATCTACTGGGGTTGGCAGGAAAGTAGCTGAAGAACACAAGGCAGCATGGAGGAAACAGAGTTTAAGGGCCAGCTTTTCTAGGCCAGACAACAGGTGCTGGGGAAAACCAGCACTCGGTGATGTCAACACTCAGGCCCTGGCTCAGGGGCACATGCTACCACGCCCTCCAGGGAAATTCCTACCTTTCCACATCCTCACTATAAACAGGGAGAGCTGTGCTGGCCAGTTTGCAGATGCGTTTTAGGTAGTCACTCAGAGAAAGGCACAGTAAACACTACAGAAGAGCCAAACAGCAATTGTGTGAAATGCCATGGCAACAGCAAGTACGTAGCTACTGAAAATGGCAAAGGGAGGTAGGGTGCCTTCAAGGTTTATCTCCACCTTCCCAGGACCCTGCTGCCCTGTCTCACAAACACCAGCTTTCTTTGTTTTGACTGTTTGTTTTAATCTTGCCACTGTGAGTGAAAAGCAGCACCTTTCTCAAACATCAATTTATTATCTTTTACCATGTCCAAAATTCTAGTTTCACTTCCTATGGCCTCTTTAATATTGCATTTTCTATTATTGGTTACCAGACTTTCAAATTCCACAATCAACTATTCCCAGTGGTCTGAGCTTATGTCAAGGACTAAGCCTGGTTCCTTGTGTTGGAATCCACATAATACTAGGAGAAGGCTCCGCACACACCCAGCCCAACATTCTTCCCTATGCCATGAAAGAAACGGGGGGAGGTGCCTCCGCCGCCAGGGCCTGCAGGGCAAAGACAGCATATATGCAGCTGTAATGCTCTCCAAACATAGAGGAGAAGCAAGTCTGTGTCTCCAAGAAAAAAATATAAGACTCTATAGAGACTAAAACAGAGCAATATACTCCTGAGGGATAGGGACTCTGGATTACAAAGATGTAGGACCACCTTTCCTAAACAAGAGGAATTTTAAGTACGGGGATCCCAAGCTCCAAAATACTCTAGGTGGTTTTTATAATTGTGTCCAGCTGTTTAGGGGTACCAAGCACCTGGCCAGTGGCAGAGCCCCTCAGAGAGCCCCCATATGCCTAGACCACATTTCACTTACCTTTGAGAACCTGTGTGAACACGAGGAAAACTGTCTGATTTCCACGTTAAAATCTTCATCATTGGTGTCATCCTCTTCCTCAGTCTCCATATGATGATACTTCTCTGACCGAGCTACAGAGAAATGTTTGAGAATAGCTCCAATTACTCAGAATTTCAGCTTTTAATTTTATTATTTTAATCATTAGTTTCTGTATCAGAGCAACATTACAATTAAGAACTCATAGGTTTTAGCCCTGGCTAGTGTGGCTCAGTGGATCGAACACCAGACTTGGAAACAAAGAGTCACAGGTTCAATTCCCAGTCAGAGCACATGCCTGGGTTGCAGGCCAGGTTCCCAGTAGGGGGCGCATGAGAGGCAACCACACATGATGTTTCTCTTCCTCTCTTCTTCCCTTCCTCTCTCTAAAAATAAATAAATAAAAATCTTTAAAAAACCCCAACAACTCATAGGGTTTAGACTGGAAGGTTCTATGAAAGGTAGAGATAATTTTCTGTAATGTTTTATGTCAGATAACGCACGTACTATCAAAATAACTTGTGTCATCTTCGGATTCCAACTGGGGAATAAATTCTGCCTTCTGTCTCAGCAAACTGTTCCAATCCAAAGAACGGAAGAATCGGTGCTGTTTGACTTCGTATGCACCACCTGGGGACAGGGAAGAGGGATGGTGAGAACAGAGGGAAAAATGTTAAACTACCCTCCAAGTAAAGGTAAACAGTCGTCTTTTATGAACCAGAAAAAATCAACAGAAATAAAGAAGTCATGGACATCTTACTTTTTCATTCTCTAACTGAAACACCCCAAAATCTATCCCATAATTTATCAGCAGATTCAATTTTGCTAAAGGCAGTTGCTGTGACACAATGTTTCACTGTTCATTTTTCCAAGGCTTTTTCCATTTTTCAGAGGTTAATGATGTGGCCCCTTAAAATCCCATTATGCTGAACCTGGGGACATGGACACAGCGAGTTGGTCCAAAGCACACTCACTCATTCTAGACCCAAAGGAATTCTAACAAGGCCCAAAATGCATTTACAGAAATATTTCCCCTGGAGGTTGGGCTAATAAAGATGAATTTTTCCTAAATAGTATATAGTGGTTACCATTCAATTTTATTGGATTGCTCATTAACATAGGTAGGAATTAGATTCTGTGGATTACAGAATCTTAGAAATGGTCAAAGAAATGGTCAAAAGAAATGGTCAAATCTAAGAAATGGTCAAACCTGTTTGACAGATTTATAATGTACGGAATAAAAAATCAGTCACAAAGTTTTAGGCTTCTTTCTGCCAACTCAGCACGATAGTACTATTCAGTGATACAATGTTTTTAATTCAGTTCGTGATTCTAAAGAGTGATATTACACTATGCCCCAAGTGAAGAGAAGGACGTGCAAATTCTAAAATCCAGGCCCCAGCCCAGACACAAACTCACACACTGTTGATAAGGGAGATAAGACAGAATCAACCCTGGAAAACCACTAGAAGAGACAGCTTTCTCCCAAGACTAATACCAGGTTCTAATCAGCCTCCCTGACAGGAGATGCCCCTCCAGGTGTGATATAAATGCCTCTTTAATGCAGCTGTGACCCATGCTTCCCATCCTGTCCTCAGCAGGCCACAAAGGGAACAGAATGAGAAATGCAAGCTGAATGAAAAATGGGCGTGCAGCTTGGAGTGGGGGCGCTGCCTGTGTGGTTTGAGTGCGGCTCTGTTCCCAGCAGTCTCCTCCAGCACACGGCGCAGGTCAGAGCTCTGAACCCAGCCAGGGGAAACTTGAGTTCTGAAAACAATGAAGTGGAGAGAAAAGGGCAAAGGAGAAAAGTCATCCCCCCAAAGTGAGAATAGATTCTTCGTTACAAAGCATCTGATTGGAACCTTTATCTGGGGCCCTACCCGGGCACTCGGCGTGTTCACAGCACAAGTCTGAAGTCTAACGCTGGTGACGACGGCTAGAGTATTAGCAGCTGTCATTTGAAGGCTGAAAAGTATAGCACTGGATGCTAGAGGTGCTGTGTTTTCTTTATTGAATCATTGGAAGTAACCCCACAGAGTAGGCATTATCAACCCCATTTTTAGGTGGGGAAACTAGGAACAAACAACAGAGCATACTGGACCACAATGCCCCAGTTAGTAAGGTTTAGAGGGCTGAGCGAGGTCTGTCTAAAAACGCTCACTTCCATCCCCTGTACCGTAATGCCAGACAACCCTATGAGGGAGAGCATTTTTTTTTAGTTCAGATCATACCCTGCCATCTTTCTTGTATTGATTTGCAGAAGGACTCGCAGCTGCCAATACTGGAGAATTGAGCTGAACAACCAACTCCTGAGGATATTCACCTGGCATCTTTGCACAGTCCAACTCCTGTCCTCTGAGCATCCCAACTCACATCCAGCCCGATCAGTGTCCCCAAACACCGCTGCCAGTGACTTCCTCTTCTAGCACTCTTATCTCAGAGAAGTTAAAGAGCTTAAATATTTATCTATCCAACTTGCTTGTTGTGTCAATGACACTGAGGTCCAAAGTGTGGAGCAGCAAAGACTGTCATTCCAGAAGCTGCTCACAGGGCCACACCCAGTGGCAGGTCTGATAATCTGAGGTCACTTAGCCTCACCCAGAAAAGCACAGTTCCCTAGAGCCACAGGCTCAAACAGTACTTCTGAACTGCATCCAGAGTGTCTGATTCTTCACTCCCCTGCCTGCCACCCTTTGAAACACAAGTTGGTGCAACTATATGACAAATGGGTCCTCCCCAAGGAGTCCCAGCCAACTGCTGACCCAGCTCACATTTCTCACCCTTTGGCATTTGTGCCCCACTAAGAAAAGGTTGCTTATCCCCGGGTCTTGTTTCTCATGCTCCTCTGCAGAGATGGGAACAAAAAAATTAAAAGGACACACTGGGGAGAAATGATCTGTGGGCTAAACTGTTGGTATAAAAAAGGTCAACAGCCTCATGAACCAAACACAAATCACCAGACACAGGAACCATGTAAACGACAGCTCTCATAAGAATTCACTGGGTAGAGAGGGGAAGCCAATTACTTTTTCAGCTCCTATTATGGACTAAGTTAATGTGCCAGACACCTGACAAACCTGTTTGCACTTAGTCCTCACAATAACCCTGTGAGGTATATAACGTGCCCACTTTCATAGATTAAAAAACGGTGACTCGGGGAAATGAAGAAAGTACCCCAGCACATGGTGAAAAAGCACATGGTCCTCCCGCCTCTGCAGGTGGAAGTTGGTCACGTCTGAGCAGCGCTAAGGTCCAATGAGCCAGGCTGCCACTCAACACTCTACAAGTTCAAAAGTCCAGTTCAAGTACAACAAGTTCCCAAATTGCAAGTTACACTTTGGCACTAATGCTCTCCCCCTTGAGTTTTTTCTCTCCTTTCATGGAAGTTTCTTAAACATCCATTATGTTCTTCACACTCCTTTTCTCAGCCTCTCCAGTCTCTCGGGCAACTGTGCATTCGCACATTTTCACAGTGCATTATTTTGCTGCTAAATATGCATTAAATCCAAAATTCTGTCATTGGAAGCAGCACGACAGGCCTGCGGGACTCTCAGCCTCATTCTGAGCCCTACTGGGATCCGTCATGTTGGCCCTGCCTGTTTAGCAAGCACTTCTTGACCACGCTAAGAGCTCAGGCAGGGCTTTCGAAACGCCTCCTTTGAGCCTGAGCTACATATTTGTTTCTCAAACTGTCAAACCTGAAAAGACGGAAAGTAGCAGTCAAGGAGAAAATGTCCGGACAGATGACTTTCAGCATACAACATAAACATGAACGTGCTGACCGTCAGCACAGCCCCATCTCACTAAATCAAGCGCATCAGGAGTCCGAGTGTTCCTAGAGGGGAACCGGCAGAACAGTCAGTGGGAAAACTCTCCAAACTGACATACAAGCACAGAAGAGAAAAAGACACTTTAGAAGTGGGGGGCTGATTCTACCGCAATTCTAGTCACACCTGAGGACAACACTTCTCTGGGACAGTCGGTTTGGAGGTATAAATAGATCCTTGTCCTATTGCAGCGTAAGCTGAAGATGCCATTGCTTCTCGTATCTGGCTCAAGTGAGGGAAAATCACTCCTCAAAACTCTACCCCATACAGAGCCTTGACACCGATTCTTTGACACCTACTCTTAGGTGCTGAACCGTAAAGCAAATCTGTCTGCAGTCCTAGAAGGTGGGAAGTAACAAGTTTGCTAGTCACTTCAGAGAAGGGGAAAACCATTTAGAGAAGAAATGTAAAGTGCCCTGTTCGAAGAGTTCAATCGCCTCACAGGTGGGGGTACTGCCACCTTTTCCTTACCTCACCTGTCCAAAGGGGAGAACACGACATGATACCTGCAGAAAATTAAAATGACCATGCCAGCAGCAGCAGCGTCACACTTGGTTCTAAGAGCCAGAGTGGGTGATCTTTTATCCTCGCAGGATCCTAGAGGGTGGTGCCGGTGCGTGGTGCGTGCTTCACTTCACAGAGGGGGACACGAGGCGCAGAAAGGGAAATAACTCGCTGTGGTCACACAGCTGAGATTTACACTGAATCTGACTCCAGCGTGTGGGCCCTTTCCTGCCGCTGATACTGCCTTCTCTAGTTCAAGGCACACTCATCCACTGAAAAGGGCAAAGGGGCACATGGGACTCCAAAACTCCAGACAGTTTTCCCAATTAAGCCTTGATTCTAAACGCTGATTCTCTAACTCAAAGTCTGCAAGACTTTTCTGTAAAGAGCCAAACGGTAAATATCTTAGGCTTTATGGGCCATACTACTCAGCCTAGCATGAAGGCAGCCACAGACAATATGTGAATGCATGGTACTGCTGCGTTTCAATAAATCTTTATGTATGAAACAAAGACTTGGCCCATGGGCCTTCATGCATCACCATCAACTCTAGCAGCACAGCACTCCATACTTAAACAAGAGCAGAACTCTCCAACTAGAGAATCTATGGACAAATGTGGAGAACAATGTAAGATAAATATTTGGAGCTGTTGCCAATGGTTTTTGTCTAGGATAAAAGGAGGGAGAGCCTCATTTCTTCCATATTTTCTGATATTTCAATTAAAATGAAGTAGAATGAAACGGCTCAGTAAACAACCCATCACAATTACTGATGGAAACTGTGAATACTGTCTGCAGTGTGTGTGTTATACTTGTTTATATTTAATATTTAGTCTCGTCTACAAAAATCCACATTGTGAGGCAGGCTGGAACTCTTATCTTGGGATCTCTAAGTCTGTCTATTCAGAATATAAGGAAGGAAAGGAAAAGAGGAAGCAGAAATAAAAAACCGATAGCAGAACTGTCAGGAAAAATAGTCAGCAACTAACAAATCAATTATCTCCTTACTCCTAAAAGTTAATAGTTTCTATCCTCTTTCTCGGGCCTTGGTTGCTGATCACCGTAATGCGACAGCGAGCTTCAACCCCAGGCGTCAACCCCAGGCAGTCATGTTCAGTAACTGGTTCAAGAACTGATAACCCATTTCAAAGCCTGTAGACAGTAAGATGCTGGGTCAAATCCTTCTGGGAATATAGATAAAAAAAATAAAAATAAAAACCAACCTCCAAACAAAAAAGTTCCACATCTCTAATCCTCTGTTTCAAATTATTTAAGATGCATACTTTTCAGGACAGAAGAATTATATGGCCCTTGAGGTTTTCTTCCAGATAAATTTTATTTATTGAAACAAATTAATAATTTCTGCTTTGCTAAACAAAACAAAACAAAAACAAACAAAAATAACCCAAGTCCACAACAACAAAAAGAACAAAAACAAACAAATAACACCACCCAATGTTCCTAGTCTGTGTGCTGCTGTGAACCAGAAAAAACATCAAAATACTATTGTTAGAATGATCTGTGGTCATGTTCTACATCAATTAACAGATGCTCACTAAGCCCCCAAAAATTAAAAATAAAAAGGGACAAACACAAACCTCTGAGTGTCCCACACAGACATTATTTCTTGCACATTAGCAAAAGGACAGCACACGCTCTAACCTGTCCCCAGTCTCTCCAGAGGATTCTGCCGCAGAAGCAAGGAGATCAGGTCCTGGGCATCGGGTGGTGGCGCCTCGTCCTTCTCGGGCCAGTTGATCTCATCTAGGAGGAAGGGAAGCAGTTGACAACTTTATTGCTCCAATGGTGGTCCGTGTCCTGACGGCATGGCCATCCCCTGGGAACTGGTTGGAAATGCAGACCTTAGGCCCCACCCAGACCCACTGAAACGGAAAATGCATTTTAAACAGGATCTTCAGTTGATTCCTGGGCTCATGCAGGTTTTAAAAGCATTGTTCCACAAGACATGGATAGCGCGGCCTGGAAGAAGGCAGGGAGAAACTATTTCAATAAGTGTCATCTATCATTGGCTTTCGACTCGTTTTTTTTTTTTTTTTGCAGAGTTGGCTCTCGAAAAATTGATCTTTCTAGTTAATAAAAGGACGTGACATAGTAGAGACTCTCAAGACCTGTATTTTAGGTAGTCACCCATCCGGGGATCAGTGGAATAAGACTTCCTCTATTTTCCTCAGCCATAGAGTTCTGCAGCTCCAAGAAGCAAAAAGTAATTTTGTAAAAAATAGCTATTTCTAGCTGTGACTGGTGTGGCTCAGTGTGTCAGGTGTCATCCCACAAAGCAAATGACTGCTGGTTTGATTCCCAGTCAGGGTACACGCCTGGGTTGCAGGCTTCGTTCTCAGCCAGGGAACATATAGAAGACACCTCAATGATGGTCTTCTCTCACATCAATGTTTCTCTTCCTCTCTTTCTCCCCCACACCCCTTCTCACTAAAAATAAGTAAATAAAATCTTTTTAAAAAGTAACAATTTCTAGAGACAAAGGAAAGGTCAAAATGCTAATCCTGAAGAAAAAAATCCAAAGTAATCATAGTAATGGAAGTCTTTAAAATCTGTCATAAATATTAGAATATGTTCTATATTCTAAAGGAGTTTGCCTGAAGATAGGTGTGCATACTTGTGTGTATGGAAATGCAATAAAAACATGAATTATTTCTGTGTGCGCCTGCCTCTAGCTTCCTCTCCTGCACTTTAAATCTGATTTGGAAAGTAAAACATGAATATGCATCTGAGCCGTAAGGCACCAAGAACAAAGCCAGCATTTGCTGCTTGTGTTAATTAAACAGTCGATTCCTCTTGCCATTTAGGTCTTGGCATATCAGAAAACAGCCTAGTTATAAATCCATAAACAGCTCAGATATTGTATAAAAGGGTTATTCACTGCAGGCAACTCACAAATCTATTTTGTTAAAGTTTACAAATATGTCTGACTTGCAAAGTCAGTGACAGAAAATAATGCTGTGGTTAAAGGGCTCCAGAATGAATGTTCTTTACTTCCACTGTTGGATCCCATGAGCACAGCCCAGAATGGACGAGAAGCAGGTAATGGAGACATCAGTAATCACTGACAAACTTTGAGACAGGGAGGTCTTTTTGATCTATGCTTCGGGGAAATCTATAAAAACAGCAGGTAGGGTAGTAATAGAGGCTATTTAATTATCATCTAGTTTTGCCACGAGCTACATAACAATAGTTAGGGTCAGCTTGCAGGGTAAGATCTAAAGGTTACTGAATTTTAAATGAAAGATGAACAGCTGTTACAAAAATAACATTACACCATAACAACTACCAATGAAATCATTAACAATCTGTGGATTAAATTTGCTTCCTGCCCACTGTCATTATTTATTATTTGGTAGACATTTGTTTTAGGATTTATTACACTTTTGTTAATTTCTTCATTGTGCCTTTAGCCATTTTTCCATTTATGTAAATGTTACCCACATTAACCTTCTCTTCCCTGGTGCAATTTTGCTATTATGGAAAGGAAGACTGGACGGCAATGAACTCATTTGCAAAGTCCCACACTGATTTGTTTTACAGAAAAAGCACAGCATAAAACTGGTTATATTGCCAGTACTCTTCCAAATTCCATGTTAACAAAACTTACTCAGATCAATTTTCAACCCATATTGCTCTCTTGGTATTGTGCAAGCCAGTTATGCACTATGATGAGTGAGTTCTTTTAATTTGTTGGCCAAACTGTTTTATAAAGGTTAACATTTCAGTAGTAAATACGGTGATAACTTCATAAAATTACATTAAATGGCTGCTTCCCAAGAGTGGCTTAAAGATAACTCCTGGTGATATTTACCACTGATGACTTGTCCAAATAGCTCTTCTGGAGTGTCCCCAAAGAATGGCACGCATCCAACCAGAAATTCATAGAGGATAATCCCCATGGCCCACCAGTCCACAGGCTTCCCGTAGCCCTGCCTCAGAATCACTTCTGGTGCGATGTATTCAGGCGTGCCACACACCTAAGAGACAAATGCAATAGCAGAATAATTGCACTATTAGACATAAATTAAAATGAGCAAGAATGCTAAACATCAATTATCTTGCCTAGAGTGCACCTCCTCAACCACATGCAACCACATGGAGAAAAAATTTAAAAACAGCAATTCCGAGTCAGCATCCCAACTACTAAAGGCCGTTAATTACATAAATACCAAAGAAAGGAAGTTTAAAATTCTACTCTAATGCCAAACTATTTGTAACGTTTCACTTCAAATCGATCACTTGACGCTGTTTGGTAGTTTTACTTATTTTACAGTATTAAAAACATTTGTAATCCTTAAGTTTAAAATTGTGTATTTTTTTATCTGTCACTTTCAGAGACAGTTTTAGCATTTGTACGGCCAAAATATATTTACACCCTGGCTACTTCATAAAAGCATGACAGTTGAGATGTGTTTACCTTAAGTAACCTTACAGTGAACAGATTGTGGGCACATGGTAATGAGGCGTGCTTAAAGGGAAATGGGCCATGGCTCGGATTTTAGCGCCCGCGATGGTACAATGCATCATGGGTTTCTTGAGTGCTCTACTGAGACTCCTGAATTCCTTACAAAAACAGTTTTCCATTCGTCTCTCTCACACTCTCACTCGTGTGCAATTAGGTCGTTTGTCTTGCTAACAGACCATAATATTGGGGGAGGAATGTGAAGGAACGGACAGTTCAGAGAGGCCCAGGGAGAAAAATGGAGGCAATTTGCACGTTATTAAATGTAAGGCTTATCCAGACATCTAAACCCCAGTACTAATGTGAAGATGGCCTGCACAAGTCAATTCTGAAATTCACTGGCAATATCGTACTCAGTATTTCTCTACAGACAGAACAGCACGCAAGCTTACCTGTTTGTCTAGGAATTCTCGAGCATCCTTCTCAATATGACCCTCATAAAGATTGGTAGTCATGCTCATTAGTCCCACCTTGGATAGTCCAAAATCTGTCAGCTTTATGTGCCCCATGGAGGTGACCAACAAACTGTGAAGCAGAAGGATATGTATTACAACATTCACTGTGAATTTCACTCTCAGGGTTTTTTTTCTTTCTTTCTTTTTTTAAGCTCTCTCCCTCCTCTCTTGTTAACTGTAAAACTATTTAGTATATAGGTGTCAGCTTTATTAGAAACCCAGCCTGGAAAGAGAGGAAGTCACACGAAGATGTCAAATACTTCCATTTGGCAACTCAGAGTAATTCACAAGAGAGGACCAGGGCCTGGGCCCAGCTAATCTCGGCTGGAGCAGCTACATACAATGTCATCTACAATCTGAAACTCTTAGAAAACTTCCAGTGTGGCACTCTGACATCTATTTTCAGAATAGGAGAACAGAAGAGAAAGGGCTACCGATAATATAGCATGTCACACATCAGGAACTAAGATAAGCAACCCATCTGTGACTCAAATGAGACATAAGAAACTTGGACAGGAAAATGTAGACTTATTTAAAATTTCAACTTTTGGCTTGAATTTAAATTCCTACTCATTAAGCACAAAACCTACATTTCTTCTACATACAACAAATTCACATTTGACAACTTCATAAATTTATATTTTAAAAAATTTTTTCATTTTAGGGGAAAAATCAAAATTTTCATTAATTAAAAATCAAAGGACAACAGTTGGGCAGGAAAATTACTGAAAGGCAATATGTTAAAATTTTATTAGTTGTCTTTGCTTGATAATGTTGTACATTACCAAAGATATTTAAAGAAAAATATTTTTCTGCACTTCCCCAATTTTCTGGAATGAACATGACTTAAACTTATCATACAGTTTGCTGTAGTCATAAAAGGTATACATATTAACATGTAACCCATTTAGAGGCTTTTCAAATTAGTAGAGAAAGCATGAAACATTGAATAAGCAGTGTCGAGATGAATAGCTAGTCATTTGGAGAAAAATTGTCTATCTGTATCTCAAATCAGATACCATAATGAACTCCAGACAGACTGAAATTTTTTAAATTACATTATGAGTAAAATAGAATATAATATCAAGCACATAATTTTTCAGAAGTAACGGATTACCCAAGTATAGTACCACATGCAGACACTATCCAGAACCCTAGTAGGAGTTTATATAGCTATTCAAGAGCTTATATAACAAAGAGTTCTGAAAAAGCTAACTAACCTTGGCTTTATTATCATCCTTTTTTTTCATTTCCTATAAGCTGTCATTATAAGCATCATGACCCTTAAAGGAGTACCACATATACTATTAAAATAACTCATTTGGAGACACTATGGGAGGAGTTTAAAATGTGCAAAACACTATTAGAAGAAAATAGCTTTATAGACCTAAGAAAACTTCTATATTTGTGTAAAAACGAAAGACGCGTTTCATCAGGGTACGTACTTGTCCGGTTTCAAATCCCTGTGCACAATTCCATAATTATGCAGATATTCCAAGGCCAGGACTGTCTCAGCAAAGTACATCCTGGCCATATCAACAGGGAGAGGACCCATGTTCTTCATTAAGGTAGCACAGTCACCCCCTGTAAAACACACAAAAAAGATGGAGCAGGTATAGCATCAGCTAGGGTTGAAGATGACCATCAGTTTTGACTGCAGAATCTCAAAGCAGAAGGGCCTTTCCCCATAGACACAGCGTATCATATTCGTAAGTGGAGACTGTGTATTAAGTAATCATGCTTCTGATTAAGATATGGTGTGGAGAAAATACAGATTTTGTTCTTAATTCAAGAAGCAGTATTCAGAAAAGAGCAAGTTTGGTTCTGACTTGGAACTGAAATTTGAAAAACTGCTGGCATAATTTTAGCAACATGGTGGAAATTTAAAATATTCCAGTATAAAACATGGATTCTGGAATCAGGCGGCCCGAGTTCGAATTTTAGCCTGTGACTGTTAGTGGTGGGGAGATCGTAGGGAAATTCATCCTGGCTCTTGCACCATTAATATCAGGATGATAACAGTGCCATTCCTCTTAGGATTATTATGAAGATTAAATGAGGTAATTTGTGTAAAGATTTAAGGATACTGCCAAGACACATTAAACACAGATAAATGTCAATTGTGAAAATAGCCACAACAATGGTTAATAAAGCAAAGTACTGGCGGTGAAAAGAACAATGGGTGGCAATCAGGCAAACTATGCTTCTGTCTGACATCTACCATGAAATATCTGGTAAGTCTCCCCCTTCCTGCGTGTCAGTTCACTCATCTGCAAGATCCAAAGTTGAACTAAATGATACCTAGTGTTTCTTCCAGTTTTATCGTTTTGAGATTCTGTTTCAACAATTACAAGAGCTTAAATTAGATGCTTTAAAAATTGTTTTGGCCCTTGCTGATCAATTCATTTTATTGACTGTTTAGGCCAACAAATCAGACACTCAAACATTCACAAATTTCATGTAAAACTGATGAAAATAAGATTACTTGGAGCACCTAAGAAGCAGACCGCAAACAAACAAAAAAGGCTAGGTTTTCTTGAATCATTTCAGTATCTCCTTTGCCCTAACTCATTTTTAATTTCCTACCATAAACCAGAAAGGATATACCTTTCTTTTTGAAAGTACATTCATTAAAGCTGG
Organism: Sturnira hondurensis; assembly: GCF_014824575.4. NCBI lineage: Eukaryota > Metazoa > Chordata > Mammalia > Chiroptera > Phyllostomidae > Sturnira > Sturnira hondurensis. Next base: position 1,759,036 of record NW_028087015.1, read on the forward strand.
GAATAGTGAAACAAGGAAGGACTGAGGACAGAGAAAGCAACAGGAGAGAGCCCAGGCAGGGCTGCTTTGGCTCACTGAGAAATAAAGTCACAGTGACAGAAGTGAGCCAAGGCGGGGCTGCTGTCAGCTGGCTGGAAAATCAGAGAAAACCTTGGAGGCAGGTTCAAGGGGTCAGCCCAGGATGAGCTGCCCCTGCCCATTGCCCCCCTGGTTGCAAGTCTCCTGGGGACTTTTAGAGTTTAGGAGATGCCTGCCTCATAGCTCAGTGGATTGGGCCTGAGAACCAAAGGATCGTGGTTCGATTCCCAGTCAGGGCACATGCCTGGGTGGCAGGCCAGTTTCCAAGCAAGGAGATGCCTGCCTACTGGGGAAGGGGAGGCAGAAGGGAAAGGTGCAGGTGTGCTCCCAGGAGGGAGAGGGCTGCAAGGATACACTTTTATTCATTCTTTCAGAGTAATCAATTGTAATGAATTGCTTTTATGACGTGTGATAAAAATAGGTAGGAAAAATCCCATCACCTATATTCTAAGTTTAATGACCAACTGAGAGAAGATAATTAGAATTGAATCCTATTTGAAAAGGCAAACAACCACCTTTTTCCAAATAGCACTAATTTCCCCTTTGTTATAGTAGAGCAGGTTCTTTACAAGCCATTATCACAAGATAATGGCTGGGAATACAGCCATCTCACTGCCTGGCGTCGGTTTCTAGGTGGATACATTATGCTGCCCAAATACAGACAGCTTCAGCCGCACCAATGAGCGGGGAGTTTCCGGGTACAGGTGTCACGTTCTCTGTGCCAGACTGATTTACCTTCCACGTACTCCATGACCATGCACAGGTGGCGCCTTGTTTCAAAGGAGCAGTACATGCTGACCACAAAGGGGTTCTCCGCAAAGGTCAGGATATCCCGTTCCACAAAGGCCTGCTGGATCTGGTTTCGGAGGATGAGGTTCTGCTTATTAATCTTCTTCATGGCAAACCTCTGCCGGGATTCCTTATGCCGAACAAAGTAGACTGCCCTGGAAAGGAGCACAGGAGTTGGGCTTCACAGGAAAAGAGGGTGCTTCTGGGTACAGTAAACCGTGTGATCATTCACTTCTTTTACGTGTGCATGCGAGCTGGACTCCAACTCACACAGCTCTGCTGGCAGCTATAAACACCGTGTTCTAGGCCAAAATCCTTCAGCAACAGTAACTTTGTAAAAAATTGTTTCAATAAAAGTCACAGGTCATACATAAGGTATCAAATCCATCTTCACTGCTAAAGGGAGAAAATGGACAATCTCCAGAATGGGCTATTTTCCAGTAGTTACCTGATGTTCTTGGTTTTTCCACAAACGAAACAAAATCCAACATATAAACCAGAACAGGAAAGAATTAAAAATGCATACATACGATGAGAGCAAAATCCTTTCTAATATTAGATATATTTTAGACATTTTTCTCCACTGACTAAAGCAAATATTTTCTATATAACCTTGGAATAACCTTGGAATTTGCAAAAGGACCACAGTTTCTTAGAGTACTTGGCTTCCAGCCTGAGAGTAATTATTACCCATGAAATTTCCGGATAAATGAGAAGCGTGGAATAGGTCATACGAGGCTGTCCCTCATACACGAAGAATAGTGTATTTCCTCATTACAGACTTTGGCATGAGCACCACCTGTGCGTGGTTCAACAGGAATCGCATTTCCCAACACAAAAGTGGGTCGATAATACACTAACTTCTGCACCACCCAATCCACAGCCAGGTGTCAGGCAACTTTACTGCAAAATGAGTAGGCTGTGCTGAACCTCTGCCTAAAGTCTCACACAAACAGAAGAGACTGGTTTATCTTCCACATACTCTATGACCACACACTGTACTCCCTGAGGATTTGAATGATGTAGAGAAAAGGAATAATTAGGAGGACGAGTCTTAAAACTCTACCAGGAATTGATGAGCAACAAGGAAAGTTGTTTTGGATGGCCCCTTTTCTCATTAGTTACTCCTCACATGCCATTACTGTGGAAGAATTCTCAGGTTAGGCAATGCTCAGATAAGGAGTAATTTACCTAAAGAGCCATCAGTTGTTAGAATGGTGTAATAGTTTACATGAGGCCGCCCTATAACAAATGCAATGATAAAATAAGTAGTAATGTACCTAAAAAGCAATCAATTACAGTGAGACAGATCCAGTGATCTGCCTCCTAAAACAAGAGGCTATCTGATCTGAGACGCATTTTCCACTCTTCATCTTCATTGTCCTGGAAATGAATATAGGGGCACTAAGACGCCCTGTATTTCCACTGAACCAATACATAAGGGTGGTCCACTTCCATAAATCTTAAGTATATTCAATCTCAGTTTAATTTATATTCACATTTCCCCCTTGAGTATTCAACTAGGAATTCATTCTTCTTTCAAGTTGTGTATCACTTTTGTCTTCTCTTTATATCCATCTTTTCCTTTCATTCACAAAATTATACTTTTTGGGGGGAAATAGCTGTTTAGACAATGCTTTGCTTTACTCCTCTTTTTCTCTCATCATTTCTTTGGTCATCTACTTCTTCCTTTACCTTATATAGTAAAAATTTCTCAACCGCATTCTATATAACCAAGTCAAGGAATAACCTGGTGCTGTTATTCCTGCAATACAACACACGACCATAGCAGCTGGCCAGCTGGGTGCTCAACGTTTTCTGCGTGGCCCAGGACTGCTTCAGGATGCGCCCAAACCCAGGTTCCCACCAGTGGGCTTATTTCCACACCTGGTTTTCTGGCTAGGCTTGATATCACGACTAACTAATTTACACAAACATTTAAACTGACAAAACATGAGGGTGAAAAAAAAAGCATTTCTGTTTATAAGAAAACTAAGCAGAATACTTTGGAAAGAGAATGACTAATTATAATTCCTATTGTTTTAGTATGAGTGAAATGATTTCCAAACCTTAAGAAAATAATAAAAAAAGCTCAATTCCTACATTCAGATAGCTTCAAGTTCTTCCCCTTTAAAAAAGTTAAAATCGGAAAACAGAAACAACATATTATAAGTGTAATTTAAGTGGTTGTCTTAAAAAGGCCTTACATCAAAAGACTAGTAAACTCACATATATTTGGGTTACATTAAAATGTTTCAAGTACATATAACTTTTTAATGATTTCCTACTTAGACCAACTTTCGAATTAACCAACCAACTACTCATTCTTTCTAACTCAGATTCAAGGCTTTTACTATATATATTTTTTTTTTCTCAATTGCTGACCGGTTAAAATAGAAATCTTAAGAACACTTGAGCTTCTGCTCAGACGTGGGAGCAGGACAGTGCCCAGGAGCACAGGGAATAGTGCAGCCTTCCCTCCCAGACAAGACAGCACTGGTAACCAAACACCATCCTGAAGAGGAGTTTTTGAAATAGAGAATGTATGTTTAATGAAATTTAGGATTCAAAATGTGAGAAGACAGTATCTTTGTATCATCACTGGCCTGTTCTGAAGAGTCACTGGAGCAGAGGTCACTCCCCACCTCTCCTTTCACTAGTGGACGTTGAGCAGGTCGAGTGCTGAGGACCAGGCACATGACAACGTGAGCTTTGCTGTCAGACTCTCAGAAGGTCACCGTTGTGATTTCCAACCAAGCACACCATTTCTTACATAAATAACTGTTCAGCAATACGTTTGAGAGTCATAGGAGGTAGAGGAAGAAGGGAGCTGCATCCAAATTTATGAAAGAACAGAAGAGAACCCTGGCTCAGGCCCAGTTCGACCATCACCCAGACTAGGTTTTCAGGGGCACTGTGTAAAAAACTGCTCCGATCTTTATTCTCCGAGTTTTGAGTGCATTGATTGGAGTCAAATTTGATTTGCCTTCCCCGCTTTCTCTCGCCATGATGTACTTAAAATAATCAGTTAATCCTTAGGGAAATGTACCTAAACCAAGTGAAATTAATCCTATAGATAGCCTGGGATAGCTCTGCCTCAGGACACCCGTATCTTGATCAAGTTGCAAAAGTCAGGCAGACTTCTTAATTAGAATTTGCTGTAGCTGGATTTTTGTTCATTTGTTGTCTCATTGTTCTTGTTTTTACATCTTTATATTGTTTGAGGAATATTATTCTTAATGCTGACATTTGTTTATTCAGTAATAACTACCTTTCATGTATACCTTTCCTCCTCTCCTGTTAATTAATGCTCCAAATCTACTTAAGTCATGAGAGAAAGAGAGAAAGAGAGAGATTGATTGAAAAAGAAAACAAAGAGAGGCAGACACACAGAAGCCAATATCGGATGCTGTTAGGCAGAGCTGTAAACCTCCCAAGATTATGAAACTAGAGTGAAGTGATTCAGCCCCACATTTCTCTGCTTTCTGGCCCCCAGGGTTGTTTTATTTGAAAAAGCTGTTTTCTGTCTCTCTTTTCTTACACCAACCTCCCTACGAAATAGGAAAATTCAAGGGTAGAAGGTGACGCAGGGGGGCAGGGCAGCCGGGGGCCCTGGTTGTCTCAGAGCCAAGTTTCACTCCCCCCATGTGGAACTGAGGTGTGTGCCTGTGTGTGTCAGGGGGTGGGGGGGGTGGGGGACAGGAGATGGAATCAGACGCCGACAGATCTGGAGCAGAATAAATCAGTCCTATGGGAAGTGTGAATGTCTAATGCGTATAAAATTATGTATGAGTCTGAAAGCCCAATACATGAGTCTGTGCAAGCAAATCTGCATGTGGGAATGAGAGAGCATGCACTGGAGGAGAGCTGAGAGGGAGGACTGTGGGGAGAGAACGTGTGGGAACTGGGGCACCATCAGCTGGCCCATCTCCTGACGTTTGACGGGTGAGAGAGAACAACATGCATCAAGGCAAGAAAGTAACGCAACGTGGGGGACAAACAATGTGCCTTCCCAGTTTAGTCTTTTTTACTTCTTAGAATTTTTCATCAATTTTCTGTTTTGACTTTACAAACATTAAAAGTTGTACTTTAAAAATCCAAGTGGAAGTGCTCAACCTGAGACCTAATTAACATGGCCAGAAATTATAGCAAAACACTTCACATCAGATAAGAGCTCTGCGTGGAATCAGTGTCTGTGATGATGCCCCTCTTCCACATCGGAGAGGAGTAATACCGACTGCCACGCAGGGCTCGCGTGGGAAGGAAGCACAGATAAAGCCACGAGAGCGAGCCTGGCTCACAGCGCTGAGTGTTAGCTCTCTGCAAAGTGCTGCATTGGCATGGAGGGATGTTGCGCTTCCAGTCAGTCAGCTGAAACATGTTGAACAGAGAAGGAAATCAGATGCTTATCAAATTAGCAAATTGGCTTTCTAACATGAATTGTCACTATGTAGGAAGTTGAGAAAACCACAACATGTTTTAGCATGTCAGGTAAGCTCTTCCTAATGACGGGGTTTGTTCCCAACAGAACCAATTTTCAAAATCAGTGTCACTGTGAGTCACTGCCGTGAGCGCTATACTGTCACGGAGATGCCTGAGAAAGCTTCCGGCAGCTCCAGGTCATCTGCCCACCGAGGGATCCGTTTGCCCACAGCTCCCATAGGCCTGCAGTTGGCACCCTGACTGGGTGGACCAATGGGTGCAGCTCCACTCAACTTCGAATTAGAAATAATTAATACTTTAAGGAAATCTGTCAAAATCTGTAATGAGAGATTAAATCTGAGAAGAGCAGAAGAGGAAAAAAAAAACTTTTAGTTGATTGGCAGGGGCTCCTGCAGGCAGCTTGCGCGCCCGTTAATGACTTGGCCTGCATCCTGGGTGTTTACTGATTCACAGCTTGTTTAACTTCTTGTATATTCCCAACCATTCCCTGAAGTGTGATATACCTCATCTACTGTACTGTGGTTTAATTGCACTACAAATGCGTTTATTCAACCAATTAGAACTCCAAATACTGCTAAGATCTAGGCCCACGTTTTACAAAAATGTGGCTCCACAGATATTCTCATTCCTGAATTCTTCTGCCAATTAAACCCAGCAGAGCTCAAATCCACAGGCCCATTAAATCAAAGGCCCATCTCCTCCCCAGTGAAGAAAGAAATCCTTAGAGGGTCTCCAAAGCTGGAAAGATCTAAAAGCAAATAGTAAACCAACAAAACCCACCAATAACTGCACACTAAAACAATTTTCTTCAGTAGGAAAGTTTCACTGAGATCCTTAAAGGAAATATTGGGGTGAGGGGTGCACAACCATCAGAGAACATAAGCCATCTCAGGAAATAAGCCATTTGACATGATCCTGAAAAGCATATCAGTGAAACACAGGAATAACTCGCAAATATTTAAGTTCTTCACTAAGTTCATAGTGTGGAAAAGATCAGAGATAAGAAAAAAAATTAAGGAGAAACATCCCTTGTGGCACAACCAAAATCATGTTTATCACATCTGTTCACATGTGAGATAAATGCCAGTAAATGTCTAGGACACTGTTTATTGCTCTCCATCTACAGATGGAACTGGGATTAATACTTAATTAAACTGGAGCCCCTGGGCCATCTAAAATGGACCAGGACATAGTTTGTGTATTAATTACCCTTTTAAACTATTTATTAGAAACTCAGAAGAATCACGTCAGTATTGACCCTTTGTCACAAGAAGGAAGTCATAGGTCTGTAAAAATGGATTAAGGAAGAGGGACCAGTGATGTCAACAGATTACAACACAGAGTCCAACTGAATAAGAATCCTGGTAAGCCCTGGCTGGCGTAGCTCAGTGGATTGAGCGCGGGCCTGCGAACCACATGATCGCAGTTCAATTCCCAGTCAGGGCACATGCCTGGGTTGTGGGCCAGGTCCCAGTAGGGGACTCAGGAGAGGCAACCATACATTGATACTTCTCTCCTTCCCTTCCCCTCTAAAGATAAATAAATAAAATTTTTTAAAAAAGAATCCTGGTAAAATATAAAGACTAAAAGAAATGTACTGCTTTTAATTTTCAACCAGACTTCCATCTTAAATAGTAATACTTCCCTATTGGGTTGAGTGCCGGTCAGACAGAAGTACTGGCCAATTCTGAAGCAGTAATGCTATATATGAATTTACACATGTTCAGATATATGTAATATTTTTATTGAGATGCTAATATATATATTCAGACATATATATCTAGATGTGCCTGTGTATATGTATCTCTCTCTATATATATATGTATATTCATAGATAAATATATATCTGTATCAAACAAGAGACAATTTCTTCTGAATTTAAAAGGACAGAATAAGAGAGGCAGAAGCAGTCCTATATAAAAATTTTCCTATCCTTATAAATTTTTACTTTTAAAGCTATCCTCTCTGATCCTCTAAAATAACTCCCAGGTCCCCTAATATGTTTTCTGACGGAACATCCAGTAAAAACGATGGCGGCTGCATGTTACACACATCCACATGTTACACACACAGCTCATCCAAGGAGAGCTGAGGTTCCCATGCAGGATCTACTTGGCATATGATAAAGTGAAGAGCATATCACTCTGGTGTGTTACAATACAATAAAGTCTGCTTGAATTACTCACCCATAGGCTCCATTGCTAATCAATTTAATCGTTTCAAAATCACTTTCCCGAGGTTTCCTTCGAAGTTTCAGGGAAGCATTAGAGCTCTTGGAAACAAAATACAGAGGTTAAAAATAGTTGAGAATTCAAGCACATGATTTTAATAGCCAAGTATGTGATATTTTAATGACATGCTCTGTTCAATATGTTGAAGTGCCATATTCCAGCAAAAGAACCTGGGCAACAGCTTTAAAGATCGCTTTTTCAGAGCAGTGCTGATAAACTACTGCTCACGACAATGTCACTTAAGTGAGCCCACACTTCCAGGAGATGAGGCACCAAGTTTTTGAGAATTCCCAATGTTAATTTACCTCCATTAACTACTCAGGCTGGCCTCACCCTGGTCTTTCAAAGTCTGAGACGGAAGCCCAGAATGCCAAACCTTCCTTCTGGTTTCAGTTGGCTGGGAAAGAAAGGAACGGGCCAGAGCGGCTGCCAGTGGGCCGGTGGGTGCTGTGGCTTCTCCGCCCCTGAGCAGAGAATGGCTGTTTTGTTCCCGCAGCAGCCTTTCTCGCTTGGAAAAGGGAGTCATCACTGAACGAGACAAAGGATGTCTGCCCTTCTTCACTGCCATACCATAAGTCTTCCCATGGTTTAGATAACAATTTTCCAAAAGAGAGCTCTTTAAAAAGTTTAGATCCAAGGACATGAACCTGTAAAGTGTTTTTTAAAACATTTTTCTCATACCCCATGTCTCCCTAGCACGAGAGGGCACTGCCAGCCTCAGTGCTCCTTCTGCACAGCCTGGAACGCCTTTCCTACACCTTGGGAAGGAGCCCATCCATCCTCCCCCATTCAGTGCCTTACCTTTGGGACACTTGGGCACCCAGCTCCCCACCTTTCTTTCTGCTCTCACTCTCTCACCATCTGGGTGACTGCAGTGTCTACACAGATAACTTACGCAATGCCCTGGCCTCTGGGCTGCTTGACCTCCTCAACTCAGACAACCGACGCCGCCCCGTCTCCCCCGGGGCCTCTGGCCCTAGGACCTGATTTAGTCATCGCCTGCCCACGTTCCACTTCGGAAAGTGTACCTCAAGACTGGGACCAGCTTATCTCATTAAGTCTTCCCAGCTGAGAGTGACCTTGTTTATGGCAATGGATGACCCCTAAGTCACCCAGACCTCTGACTGAAACTCCTCCTCCAAGTGTCAGAAGATACCACATCCTACAGACAGCTGCCAGCTTGATGGCTCTCGGGTGCTCAAAGGTACATTGATCTCAACACATTCAAAATTATGACAAGCATAAAACAAACAAAAACAGCCACCATTTACTTAGCATTACCTACGTGGTGCTGTCCTGACCACTGTGCACAAGCTATCTCATTCACTGTTTTACATCTATTTTACAGATGGAGAAACTGATGCGCAGAGAGTCCACGGTGAGGGAGAGGTGGAGCGGGTTCCAAATCTAGCGGTGTGACTCCAGAGCCTGGATTCCTAGGCCACACAGCGGCCCCTCCTTCCCGAGCACCCCCACCTGCCCCATCCTGATTCCTCCTCTGCTGTCCGTAACCAGGAGAGCAGCAGCAGCAGCACCCAGAACCTCTCACCTGTGCCGCTGCATCAGCCTCTTCACTGGCTTCCCTGCGGTGACCCCTGCCTGCTCCCCCTGCCATCAGGGAGACTTTTCCAGGCTGTAACTCAGACTCAGTCATCTCCCTGTGCGCTCCCCTCCACCCCGGGTACCCATGTATTTCCTCCAAAGCTCAAAAGCTTCCCATTGTTCTTTGAAAGAAAAAAACTGACAGAGATGAACAAGGACCACTGTGTCCAGTTTCTAACCCAGCTCTCCAGTCTCTACGGCGTCCTTTGCTCTTGGTCCTCACATGCACTCTCTCCCTCGTGTCACAGTCTTTGCCCACGATGGCCCTCGGCCTGGATTGTTCCCTTTCCCCCTCATATCCTAGTGCCATCTCGCTTCTCAAGCTCAAGTGCCACTTCTCTTGGAGACCTTTTAAGAATGGCAAGACTCCTGTAAACCTCTCCATGTTGCGTGTCACTAGCACGTGTCCCTCTTTCTTCACAGAGCTTATTCAAGTTTGTCGTTTAATTGTTCCTGCATGGTTTCTTCATATTTTCTTATCTCCCAGGAACGAATGTATCGCCTTAATGGAGGCAAAGATCCTTTCTCTTGGAAGGGAGGGACTAAAATTTTGTGCCTAGTGTCTTGCACATGGAATCCACAATAAATATTCGCTGAACAAATAAAGTTAATTAGCATGGCTAAAATCTCCAGATGTCATATACAAAAAAGCCATCATCATATATTTCATGAAGAAAGATACTTACACTCACTGATTCATCTGTCTCTGGTGTTTCTGCTGTCCCGCTATTATAGTTTCCCAACTGAGCCATTTCTAATAATAATAAAAAAAAGCAAAGTTTAAGAAAAATAGGGCAATTGCAATTAGACAAGAGTACCATGGTGAAACAATGGAAAAATGATTTTTCCAATATAAATAAAAAAGAAAAATTTACTGTGCTCCAATGAACCCATGGGAAAATCTTAAATTCAAAATGGCAAGAGCCAACAACTGACATTTAGAAATTGTTCATTACAAGTCCTTCCCTGAAACCTCATTTCTTTCTTTATTTTTATCATCTGTATATTACACTGGGTGTTCACCACTCCAATTCAAGTCTCCTTCTATCACCATGTATCTCCCCTTTACCCCTATTTAACCTCCCCCACCCCTTTCCCTCTGGTAATCACCATACTGTTGTGTGTGTCTCTGAGGTTTTCTTTTCCTTTTTTGCTTAATCCCGTCACTTTTTCCACCCAGCCCACAGCTCTCAATCTGTTCTCTGTATCTATGAGTCTGTTTCTATTTTGTTTGTTAGTTTATTTTGTTCATTAGATTCCACACATGAGTGAGGTCCTATGGTAATTGTCTTTCTCTGACTTATGTCACTTAGCATAATGCTCTCCAGGTCCATCCATGCTGCCACATCGGTAAGCTTTCCAAGTTTTTTTTTTATGGCCCAGTAGTATTCCATCGTGTAGATGTACCACAGCTTTTTTATCCACTCCTCTACTGATGGGCACTCGGGCTGCTTCTGCAGCTTGGTTGTTGTAAATTATGCTGCTCTAACATAGGGCTGCATATATTCTTTTGAATTAGCATTTCCAGTTTCTTCAAATATATTCCCAGAAGTGGAATCACTGGGTCATAAGGCAGATTGATTTTTAATTTTTTGAGGTAACTCCATACTGTTTTCCACAGGGGCTGCACCAGTCTGCCCCTGTTTATTGATTGCTAATGATGGCCATTCTGACAGATGTGTTATCTCACTGTGGTTTTAATTTGCAAATTTCTCTGATTAGTGACATCAAGCGCCTGCCTTCTTTCTTTCCTTCCTTCCTTCCTTCCTTCCTTCCTTCCTTCCTTCCTTCCTCCCTCCCTCCCTCCCTCCCTCCCTCCCTCCCTCCCAAGGGGCATGCCATCATTTAATGATGGAGATCCCTGGTGTTTCCCTCCTTAGCGGTCAGACTACCCCCCCCTTCCCACCACAATGTTTCACTATCATAAGTTACAAACAAAAGAAACCACATTTTCATAGGAAAAACAAAATAATCAGAGCTTTGATTTTTCCAATAGAGACTACAAGTACAGTTCAAGATTCTAGAGGCAACACCTTACATCACAGACCAAGACCTCACATTCTGATCTGGAGTCACACCCCTCCTCCAGCCCTGGACAGGCTTCGGCCTGGGCTCCAGTGATACTGACACCCACAGGTGCTGCCTGAGGGCCTGGGGGCGGTGAGGGGAATCGGGGTGAAGAGCTTTTCATATGCCTATTGGCCATCTGTATGTTCTCTTTGGAGTAGTGTCTATCCAGCTCCTTTGTCCATTTTTAAAAATTGGATTGTTTATGTTTTTGGTGTTGAGCTTTATAAATTTGGATATTAACCCCTTATCAGTGTATCATTGGCCAATATGTTCTCCCATTCGGTGGGCTGTCTTTTTGTTTTTGTTTTGTTGATAGTTTCCTTTGCTGTGCAAAGGCTTCTAGCTTGATATAGTCCCATGAAACCTCATTTCTTATGAACACCTAGAAACAGGTACTTTAGAGCTGGGCCTCTATTCTAGCTCGCAGGATTCACTGGCTAACGCAATCACTACAGCTCAGAACCTGCTTGGGGAGGGTCAACAACTGCTTATAACCAGACACCCGAGAGAGGCGAGTCTCCCAGGCTCCGACAGGTATCAAAGCAGCACTCCCTACAGCTCAGAGGTGATTCTCCGCCTGGAGAGGGCATCCCTCTTCCCTTCCCTCACATCCACTAAGACACAGACCATCAAGTACACTAAGAATTTGCCTTTTGTCAGAAAGGAAGTGATAGCCGTGCTTAGGCAGGGTTTGGCGAAGACAAGACGTGGGTCACCACCACTATCTGCATTGACTAGTGACCTTTTAACCTCAGGCTCCTACACTATAAGAGGACAACAGCATCTTTCAGAGCTTTCTATGAGGATTATTTATGATAATGCATGTGAAGCTCTTAGCATGTTGACCAACAAAAATTAAGTGCTCACTGTATATTGATGGTTATTTAACATTGTTGAATTTACCACGTATTCAGTCCTGGACTGGGCACCACGTGCTTGACACCAGCTCAAGTATCACACTGGGTGTATAGTTAAAAGACATAAAGGCATCTAATTATTCAACCCACACTGGAATGCATTCTTGAAGACTTACATCTAATTCATTTTGATTTTTATACATAAAAACATGTTTTATTAAAAGAAAAGAACATAAAGGAATTTTATCCAAAAGTTTGATAGGGCAAGATCACCGGTAATTTGTACTTTCTAGTATTTTCAGGCTTGAAAAAGGACATGTATAATAAAAGTTACAGTTTTTAGTTATATATTTTTGTATGCATCTAAAATTTCTTAGACTCTTATTTCATGTATTCATGTTCTTATAAATACATTCACTACTTTGGGGAGAGATTACATATGAAGCAAAAGAATAGGACAGTGTTGTCTTTGAATAAAAATAAACTCCAGATTCGACAATAACTGGAGACTGACACTTCCCCAGTTTACCTGTAAGGAAAATTCAAGAATAAAAATAAGCTCAGTGCACAGTGTATGGTTTCTTGGTGTCATTCAAATGCCGTCAACATCTTCTGTGGCCAGCACTTCAGATTTATAAACAAGGAGCTGAACCAAAATGTATTCAGTTTGGAGGAGCTTTCAAGAAAAGGGGGAGATTTTAATATTGTTTAAATAAAATGGTAACAGCACCTCATATTTATTAAGCATTACTACATCTTGGGTACAGAGGGAAACTCATATGACCCTGAAAACCACCCTTTGGATAGGGATGACTATTTCTCCACTTTTAGGAAAAGAACACTGAGTTACAAGCAGGCTCATCAATAGCATGGCCAAGGTCACACAACCTGCCATGCTGGCCGCCAGGGTGTGGTCCTGGGAAGTCCCGCTCCAGACCCTCACTCCTGACCTTCAAAAGTCAGGCTTTATGTATGTCAGTGTCAAGGGAGACAAGGGGAGGGGGGAGAAAATGCAGATTCGAGTTTATAAGTATCATACCTTAAGCTATAAATAGATTAAAAACTATCCTCAAAGATGAATCAAGAAAATCAAAATTTGTCAAAGATCACTGGTAATTATTTTCAACTCTAGGAAGGTCCATCAGTGGGCCTACAGTGGTGTTTATCGGCAGGCGCGAAAGCTGGGAAGGGCTCGCTCCGTGTGCAGTTCAGGGCTGATACAAACCTAACTCTTCCAGCGTGAAGTGTCACTGTAATGTGCTTTGACAGCCTCCCCCACTCCAATTATTCTCATAAAAAAATCAAATTAAAAAATGGTTCTGTTTTAAATAGAATTTCTGCTAAATAACTATTATCTGGGAAATACATATTATGTGTAAGCAGTGGGTAGTAATGGAATGGAACCAAGAGTCAGCTTTTGAAGCAGGAACCTGAGGCATCATTTTGTAATGCCTGAAGAGATTTTTAAAACTCATCTAAATACCATTAAACATCTGCCCTTTTTATTTATTTCATTGAGTTAAACCATTTCTGAAGCCTCGTGATTCAAAAAGGTAAAGATGGTAATTTACAAGCCATGGGGAAAAATCTCTCCCCAGGGAACTTTTCAGAAAAGCAGCCACCAGCCTCTGATAAGTGCTGAATCTGTTGTGGTGTTGCTTTCAGTGCAGTCTGAATTTTTCTGGCCTTATCTCCCAGGAATGCATGCATCATTTCCCTGGAAGCAAAGATCCGATGGCCATACTTGCAAACAAAGCAGGGGGAATAGAAGACCAGGGCAGAGAGCAGCAGGTACCCTGGCTGCAGATGGAAAAATGTCTGTGCTAACAGTTACAGTCATTACAAACAATTTAGCAAGACAAACACTGTTTGTAAATTCAATTTAATGAACCAGGAAGACAATTTTGAATGAAGGAGTCTATGATCAGTTTTTGAGCCTTTTTAGGCAGTACGTAACCTAAATGTTTTAAATGACTATTGCAAACAATAAAGAACAGGAAAAGGAAAGGCAGGAGTTATTTTCCAATATTAGATTAAAAAAGTCAGTAAGAGGATGCTTCCTCTTCGTTGTATTTAATAGCATTAGACCTGCTTTTTTTTTTCATTTGAATCAACCATAAATCCTTATATAAGCCTTAAGAAACATTTTCCTGCATTGGCTTTCTTCTGTAATTATGACCTTTTTGGGGCAAGTCAGCAAAACAAACAAACAAACCCATCTATCAACACTGTACCTGATTTAAAGTAATCTATCATTGGTTACCCTACTTCCAAATTACTTTAAATGTAAGTGTCACTTTTATATCAATTATAATTAATTTCTTTAGCAACATTTTCAAAACTAAAAGCACCCTTGAAAAGAACTCAACTGAGTTCTGCGAGAAAAGAAAAATACTCTAAGAAGACTGAAACCGAAGTCCTTCTGGGACGCTGGCGCTGCCCAGCTGACAGGCCACCAGCGTTTCAAGGCGGCCCCCCATACTCTAGGTAACTGCAAAATGGGGCATGTTCACTTGCTCTTCGGGACTTCGAATCATAGCTGGTCCCCAAATTTGGCTTTGCAATAGACAGAGCCCAAACTTGAGGAAAAAACAGGTATGTCACAAGTTCTCCTATGAGGTCACGGCACCTAAGTAAGTGAAAGGTAAGCCCAACCAAGGTACTCACCTTCCAGAGGATCCTTATTGAGCCCCAGCTGGCTAATGATGTACCTGGGAATGTCCGTTTTAATACCCTGTCCTTCTTTAGCATGGCCCTCTGCGGCTTCCAATAGGTAGTAAAATTCTTCAGGATCAAATTCCTAGCAGAAGACAAACACAGATGGATACTTCTTGAACCACAACTGTTTCAGGTTTTATTACATAAGTCTCCTTCACAATCAACTGGTGGACACATGTGCTTGTGGGTTATTTACACAGGAAGGAGGCAGATGGCTTCAAAAAGTATGTCATGTCCCCGCACATTCAAAGCCTAGTCACTTTTCTAAGACAATACATTTATGTACCCAGTAACCCAAATACAATAACCATTTCCAATTCCTTTGTAACACAACTTTGAAAGTCCTATCTCCACTCCAGACATCCATGTTACTGGAAAGAAACAGGTCTCAGTCTTTAACTGTGCCTTTTTAGCAGAGTTTTAGTATCTGGAAACCGCATCTATTTGATTCAGTTTCTCTCTCCCCACAGATAGCTACACACAAAAGAAGTAATGTTAGAAAACATTTGTCCAAGGTTTCATGAGAAACTCCTTAAGTAAAGAGGCGTCCAAAAATACATGAAAGAAAAGCTCAAAATTATCGCTTTTTATCAGTAAACTCTAAAAGTAAGTGATAAACATTCATATAATGTGATAGTTAAGAAAGAAAAATGCAAAATTAGTGCTTCCAATTACCTCTATCATTTGAAAAAACTGATAGCACATTTACAGAATGTGCTCTTCCTGTCACTGGTGTCTGCTGCTCCAGCAGGTAGTCAAAAGCTTTGGGATCACGTCACTCTAGATGGATGCCGTGGATTTATGTGTTGTACACAATTATACCCACAGATTAAAACACAATTGCTATTTTCAGTTACACTTCCTAGTTATTTTTTCCCTCAGGTTTTTTCCTATTTTAATTAATATCCCAAGTAGGCAATTTTGGAATCTCAGGGTTTCACCTGACAATTAAGAGTTTCGAAAGACCATTAAAAAAAAGCTTGCTGCAAATAAAGTCAAACCAACATATATATACACTCATGGTGCCCTTCATACAGACCTATGTTAACAGATGGGGCAAGCCTGGAAATACAAGCACAAGACCATTGGTGGGAAACACAGACCCTGACCCTCAGAAAATCCAGTTTCACCTGAGTTTTAAACAACTCTGGAAGCATTTGAAATTTACTTCTAAGACCCCTCGGTTCTATCTTTCAGAGGCTACGCTTTTACTTTTTCTCTTCTGATTGGGAACGATTACTGTAAACGACTCATTTCCTCTCTCAAGGCAAGACCTCTGCACCTATCTGCTGCTGCTCAGAGAAACGGGTTTTAACATGAAAGGGTATCACCCACCCCCAACTAAATTGCTGCAGGAGGTATACGCATGTGGCGCAGAACTCAAAAGGTATACAAGCCTGTACCTTTAACTACAGGTACAGGATGAATAATAAAAGTCTATCTTCTACCTGCATTCTCCAATCCTCCTCCTCTGCTGAGGCATCAGAGTATCCGCTCCCCCTTTACCGGGGATGCTCAACGCTGAATGGTACTTTTGATTCTGTGGTTCTGTGGCTCCTGGCCCTTGATGAAAGCACCTACTCCCACCATCCCCTACCTTTCTCCTCAAGACTTCTCCCCCACCACATCTCACTACGCATTAGTATATAATTATGGAGCTGCAAACATGTCGCTGTTATAAAGAGCTATGAATGTGAATTAAAATAAGGGCAAACCACAGCAATACAACCATATATGTAATATATGTGTATGCCGGATTCTGAAAAGCTGTATTGTAGATGGAGCTTTTAAGTATTTTAATGGCTAGTACAATTTGAAAGTGAGCTTTGGTAGTATGCTAAGCCCTTCTAAAAACTATTCTTACATTTAAAGCTTGATATTTCTTCAGTGTTGAATGAAATCTCAGTGAGAATTACATTAAACACAAATTTTAAAACAGAAAAATGATCACTGACATATATATTTACCATATATATATATACATGTATATATATACACACATACACACACACACACACACACACACACACACACACACATATATATATATATATATATATATATATATATATATATATGGCAAAATGATGTAATCTCTAAAAGTCTCATTTCTTCAGGTATGGATGAGGTCCCGCTGTATTCTCCCCCAAGTGGCCTGCTGACTAGAACATACTTCTAACATGCCACAATTTAAAAGCAAATACTGATTATAATTGCAGGCCACCGTACATGACACCTCTGAGTCCCTCCTCCCTGCATCATGGCAACACCCAAGGGGCGAGGCTCAGCAGGTGCTGTAACTCAGCCACGACAAAACCACACGGAGATACAGTGAAGCAACATGGCACCATCATCCGTTCAGTCTGATCAGAACGTGATGAGACTATCACTTAACACAGCACAGGTCCCAGAATTCTTCCTTAAAACCAGAAAACAAAGGTCACCCACGGACGTCACCATACACATTCACAGCTCTAGCTCCCATTGACTCTTTCTGTTTAGCCCTGGTCTTTGAGGCCAAATGGAATTACGGCGTTCTGAAGGTCACGGCTCTCCACAGCGAACGACAGGTGATGGAGTCAGGTCTAAGGGCGGCTTACCAGGCACTCTAGCAGCCGAGCAGGGCGGGCAATGACGATTAGGATCTTTCGGACTAGTTGCTTAATGAAAGCCAGCTCGCCACTTTCTGAACGATCATGAGCCTATGAGAGAGCAATGGAAAGAATGATGATGCAGAGTTGCTCCATTAAACAGAACAGAAAATCAGCAAAGCATGCTAATTAGATAATTGCAAATATTCAAACATTTTAAGTGATTCAGAAAATACTTTTAAAAGATTGATAAGCGGACATTACCTCTGCATAAATTGGACACTATTAAACTTCTATATCTACAAAATGGCTCTATTAGCTACATTTTAATTGCAAATCTTTGATTTATCCTCTGTGCTGAAAAATCAAATGTTACGGCTCCCAGTGGGAACCATGAATGAAAGACTACAAGTTAATGACACATTAAGGACGAAGTGCACAGAGTGGGCAGCTCCTGAGGGGCCTGCACTTTCCAGATGTGGAGCCTTCCACAGGCAAAACGGCTCACAGAGTGAAGGGCTGCGCGTGCTCCCCAGAAGATGGGCGTCTAACACACTCATGAAAGACGTTTTACATATACAATATGTTTAGCCTATAAATTAGTTATTTTATAACACATACAAAGTGTGCATTACTTTTCTCAAATGCTAGGTGGATGATGATATTTAAACTTGGATAAAGATCTATGATTTTCATTTCACATGCTGAATGAACAATGAGACACGCAACTCAATAAAATTTAACCTAAAGTCTTAAAAAATTTTATTTCGTAGGTTGCCCACATGTGAACTCTAAGTACAACAAATGTCCTAAGAACAAAACTCAGTTTATTAAGACCTCTTTTAATTTCCAATGATATTTACTTGAAGAAACGAGGTAAATCAATGTCAAAGCAGACCTAAAACCAAAGTTTTAAAAGTTTAAATGTAAAATTGTATGCATGCTTACTTTTAGGCTTTTTAAATTTTTTAATTTTTATGATTTACTTTCCTCTCGGGATTAAAAAAATCACAGGGATGCTGGTACAAAAGAATATAATTTCACAGACATGGCAATAAGCACTTAAAATTATTCTTTAAGGTCTTTATTCAAATAGGAATCAGCCTTCTCATAAAAAAACTGATTATATTTGGAAAACGGTTATATTTAGCAGTAACATAACTACTAAATTTAACCAATCAAATTAAAGGCAACTTTCTAAAATGTATTTTAGGTATAAAAACCACATATAAGAAAAATCAAAATAGTTACCATTTAACAAAAAAAATGACCATTGGTGAGTAATTTTAGAATAGAATGTGTTCAAAATAAACCAAATATTAACTCAAACAATAGGTCCCAGTAATCAGTAAGGATGCTCAGACATATGTATAGGGAGATATACATAATATTTAAACTGTTTTTAAGTTTTCTTTCCAATTTTCATTTTATAATAAACAGATTTTTGAAGATACAATGAATGCCAGGAAATATGGTTATGTGCCCTCTTTATAATTTATCCTTAATCAAAACTAAACAGAAAACCTGAAAGATGAAACAAAAAAATCTCCATCTAACTTCTTGACTGGCAATTGGGGCTAGATCCTGAATTTTCTTATACTGTAATAATTACTGATTTACGAATTCAAAACATGAAAGAAAAAATCTATAAGACTGCACATATTTTGGTGGTCTCATCAAAGAGAAACAAGAACTCTGTATCTCAAAAAAAAATTTATTGTTTATTTCATTTTTTATTTTATTTATTTGTTTTATTTAAGATCTTATTTATTTATCTTTATATTGGAAAGGAAGGAGAGAGGGAGAGAAATTTCATGTATAGTTGCCTCTCATGCATCCCCTGCTGGGAACTGGCCTGCAACCCAGGCATGTGCCCTGACAGGGAATCGAACAGCGATCCTTTGGTTCGCAGGCCCACGCTCAATCCTCAAAAAATTTTTTAAAAACTCACTTTACATTACACAAATGCCATTTAAAAAACTGTAATCATAACCTGTTCCTTCTTATGTCTTACTTCTAAGAATCATCAGCTATAAATAAGGCCAAAGCAATGCTTATATTAACTCAGATAATATTTTATCTATTAACATTATTGGGGGAGGAAGCTTTATTTTTGTTTTTGTTTTTTATGAAAAATGGAGACATTTATTGAAGAAGGTACAAGATACATGAAACATTGTACATGGGATGATAACACCCCAATCCTCTTCAAAGTTGGTTCCCTTTGGACCTCACACAGTTCTCCCAACTTCTCTTCCACTATTAAAACATTCTGAAAAATTCTTTGTTGGAATTGCAATCAGCTGCCCCCTTGTATTTTTCTAAATCTCATTGATTGTCTGAAATCTCTTCTCTCTCAAAGGTGGTTTTAGTCTTGGGAAAAGCCCGAAGTCAAGTCACAGGACGCCAGATCTGAGCTCTAGGGTCTGAGTCACCTGGGTGATTTGATATTTCACCAAAAAAACCTACACAAGACATGATGCATGAGTGGGCATGTCGTTGAAATAACTCCAAACCAAATCATACACACAGCATGAGAAGAGTAACATTTTCCTGGCTACCAACAATAAGCTCCAATACTCAGTAATACCCTGTGTTTGTATTTTAAGTGTCGACTGCTATAAAAAAATGCTGAGACCCAGATTTGAAGGTAGGTTATAGATTCCCAGGTATTTTATTTTCTTTTGCTAAATAAATTCAAGTGAAAAAAAGAATGGAGACATAAAAGCATTCCTGGAGAACTGACCTAGACGTCAGCAATTTAAAAGGCATCAGTTAAATCAAGCTCCCCAAACCTCAGGGGGCCCTGGCAGGGCTATGCAAAAGCCGGACAATGGGAAGGCGGCTGGGAGGCAAGCCAGACAGGCACACGGTGTAACAATTGGGCACTGACAACAGTTGCATCCTGGGAACGACAAAGCAAGTTCCCACAGTTCCACTCTATCCAAAGGGGTG
This sequence comes from Sturnira hondurensis, assembly GCF_014824575.4. Classification (NCBI taxonomy): domain Eukaryota; kingdom Metazoa; phylum Chordata; class Mammalia; order Chiroptera; family Phyllostomidae; genus Sturnira; species Sturnira hondurensis. The sequence continues at coordinate 1,779,370 of NW_028087015.1, forward strand.
AGTTCCCCTGTGAGCATTTAGCTTCAAACTCTGAAAGGACATTGTGAATGGGACTCTGAGAATAGTTTTGATGGTTACAAAAGGACTGAAGGAAATGTTTATCTGTGAAGATAAACAAGAAAATATTTTATTCATACCCAACAATGCCCTTTAAGCCACAAGTAGTCCTGCTTTTCTGCCCTCCAAAAAGAAATGTTTCTAAAAATCAGTCATTTTTAATGTATTATATTGGTCCATTCCAATGATTTTTAAAACCCTAAGATTTTGTTTTAATTGCCATGAAACACTCTGTCAAGTCTCTCATACAGACACAAAATTAAGTGGGAGATTTCAACGTAAGGAGCTTTTTATATCAACTGTACCCTTTCCAGGGAACGCCCAGGAAGGAATGGACAACACAGGACTAAACTGTAACTATGAGACTCTCCTGGCACAGAACTGTGGAGCCCAGAAAAGAGTCCCACAGAGGCTCACCAAAGTGCCTCTCTCACCTGCCTCTTCTGTTAAAAACACTCCATTTACTATTATGCTAAGTGAAATAAGCCAGTCAGTAAAAGACAAAAGCCACGTGATCTCACTTATAAGAGGAATCTAATGAATAAAATAAACGAGCAAAAAACAGAACCAGAGACGTGGAAACAGGAAACAGACTGACCGCTGCCAGAGGAATCGAGGGAGGGGGCAGATGGTGGAAAGAAGGAAAAGGGAGTGGTCAAAGACAATATGTGAATGACCATGGACATGGACAACAGTGTGGGGAGGGCCTGGGGCAGTGGGAGGTGAGCTGGGCAGAGGAGGGGAAAGGGGGAAAAATTGGGACAACTGTAATAGAATAAAAAAGAATAAATAAATACATAAGCAGATAAATAAAGCTCCATTTAGCAAATATAATTTTCAAGGTATTCTCATAAAAAGGAATATGTATAGAGTTTCCTGCACTTTCCAGAAGTTGATTTAATGGAAAGAAACAGCAGAATTAGGTTACTTGACAATAAATTCCAACAGATGGAATATTTGGCGTGAATACACAAGCATCTTCTCCCTCCTACTTACTGAGAAGCCCAACAAACACCACACACAGAGCGAGATGCCAGGGGTTTAGAGATGACTTGGGGGGACCCTTGTCCCTGAAGGAGCCTGCTGTGTGCTGGCAAAGTGAGGCCCCCAAACAGACCATCTCGGTGAACTGCAGGTGAATGTGTTGGGGGGAAGAGCACGACACGGGCCACATGATGGTTTTTACTTGCAGGCGGGAAGGAGCCAGTGAAGGGGGTTAGAGAGATGCTCTTCAGTGGCACAGGTTAGGACCGGAATGGGACAGATTGGGGAGGATGAGGGCCTGGGCCCGGCTATAGAATGGGCGGGGAGAGTTGACCTCACATCAGGGAGTCTAGGGAGAGGGAGTCAGAGCCATTTATTGAACACATGTGGACTGAGTCCTCCACTTATGGCACTTTCTCCGGTGTGAACACGACAGACAGCGTCTGCGCACACGGATGTCAGGCTCTGGAGCAGTGCAACTTGAAGGGCGGCCTGGAGACTGGAAGCCGTCCACAGACAGCTGTCAGCACGTGATGAGATCAGCATGCTTATCGGGAACGAGCACTGAGCAACTCTCACAGCCATTCCCCATGCTGGAACACCCAAACTCATGATCATTTTCCTGTAAATTAATTTTCAATTTGATTTATAGGAGAACTGGCCCATGTCAAATTAACAACAAAAAAATAAAACAATGTGTTTACCCCCAAAGACAGTCTGAGATGCCTTAGTAGACTGCAACAGGTTGAAATGTGAGAGACGGGAACAGAGACGAGGAGACTCGGTGGGGCGATTTAGAAGAGAAGGCCCCAGAGAGGGATCTTTTCATCTCACTGCAAGCAAACTCGGCAGGAGCAAGGACTGATGGATTTCTGGATAACCAGGATGCTAATCTTTTCCTTCAGTTCCATGTAATTATTCACATACCGTGCTTAGAGAAAACCATCCTCAATTATGTTTACATGGGCATAGTTTATTCCCTATGAGGTACAGAAATATAATTCACCCAAGTACACAGGCCAAATAGGTTTTACTTGTAGGCTGTGGCTTATCAATTACAGTCAGAACAGCAACATTACATACTAATTCCACTCCATACACACTCCCTTCCTGTCCTGGATATCATCAGGAGTTAGGCATGCAAGGGTTAGACTCCGAGAAGGCCTGTGTTTGTCTGTCATTTCAGAAACTGGGTATTTTGTGAGAAGAAGAACTGACACTAATGAAAATATAAGTTGCCTTTACCACCCAATACTACACACAGGCTAATTAACAGGACACACAGCCTGGAAGAAGCCAGCCATTTTCCATTTAGCTTTTCTAGATATTAGAACTAGACAGCGTCATCAAATAGTACACAGACGCTCAGGCAATTTATAACTTTACGGCCAAGGGGCAAGGGTTGGGGGTGGGCATGGAATCACTACTTCAAAATCCTCCACAATCCACTTATCCTAGAGCCATAGATTGTTGGGTCCCCAGGCTCCTGCAAAGGTTATTACATTAACTTTCTATTACTATAAATGACAACCAGAATCAATTTAGAGCAAGTAGCAATCAGTTCCCCTACCTACCCCATCTTCTTCTTTGCTTCCCTGGAATATGAACTCCATCTGATAGTTAAAACATATTATGCAAATGCTCTCATAACATTTTTCTCTTTTTTCCCCCAGGGGAAAAAGCAAAACAAATCAGAAAACTTCATATGCTGCATAGCCCTTACCTCCTGTAGCAACTTATCTAATTTGTGCTGTAATTCAAGGAAGTATCGTGAGGTGATGAGACCCTGGTGGGATTTATCCAAGCAATCTCGAGCCAGTTCAATAATCTGATGGTGGGTGAAACTCAGCACCCCGTCGGCGAGGGGAAGAACGTGGTCAGGAGAGTAGCTGGTGATGATGTCCTTCAGACGGTCTTCCATCTGAGCTGTCGCCTATTTAGAGAAGATGTGCCCACACAGGTGTAATGCAAGGAAACATACATCTGCTCCATCCAATCATCACACTGACTTTGCATTTTCAGAGACCTCCACAGTTATTAAATATAATTCTAGAAATTACATTTACAAGAAGCCTCCCTTCGGCATTCTGTACTGGTGCACACACTCACGATGTGTCAGTGTAGGTTTGTCGATCATAACAAGTGGCCCACTCTGGCAGGGATGGTTTTGGGAGGGGTTGTGCATGTGTGCAGTGAGGGAGTATTTGGGAAATGTACTTTTTGCCCAGTTTTGCTGTGAGCCGAAAACTGCTCTGAAAAGTCAAGTCTACTTGGGTAGACCTGAGAAGAAGTCACACCATGTGGAAGAAAAATTTGAGGTGTGCAAGGGAAAGTGAATATCCCGGGGCGATAATTATTTTTTCCTATGCCCTGTCACATGGAAAGTGGTCCATGTAACCTTCTGCAGATAACTCACCATCTGTGAGTGGCTATGCTTTCAGTTCAGATCCTGAGCTCTTTTAAACAGGTTGTCAAAAATACCAGACAGCTCTGTTTCTACCTATTCAAAATGCAGGACATGCCTATGGTTGGTTCTGTTGGCCCCGTCTCCACGTGCCAGGAACAAGCATCTCACACCTCCTTGATCCTTTTCTCAAAGAGCTAAGGACATGTGCAAAAGGCCAAGGGGATTCCCTTGGGAACACAACTCAACATTTCCCTTCCAGCTTTCCTTCCCTTCCCTGTGATTCCCCTATTGCCTCGTCAATATTCCTCGCTCCCATGAACTGCACAATACTCAGGGAGTTTCCCTCGCCTCCTGCTCCCCTCTGAAGTGCCAACAAGCATTAACTAGTACAGTCAGGACTTGTTTCCCTGGTGAACAGGGGACATGTGATAAATAGCTGAAACGGCTTTAATCAATGACATCGATGTTGGCTTCATTACAAATAATAAGCACTCTACTCCTGATTTATAAAACCAAAGATTTCCTTTTGTTCTCTTCCCTAGGGCTATGGGGGGGGAGGGGGACAAAACAGAGAAATTGCCTTCTGCCACATGTAGGAACACTTGGGTGGAAAGACTGTGGACACGAGGTGACAGGGACTATTGGACGGCAGTCCCCTGCAGCCAAGGTGCCTGGCCACAACCCTTTGCCTGGTCCTCCCTGGGCTGGTTTACATTCCTTTTGCCAATCTAATGGGGAACACTGCACCTACACCTGCCCTTCTAAGTAACAATGTCAGAAATCTAATTGCTAAAGAAATAAAAAGTCACGAAAAAGAAAAACTAGGTTTTAAAAAATGGTTTTCATGACATACCAGGCTTCTGAGGACCACGGGCACGAGAACCACAAAGGAGGACAGGCCTTGCACAGCTAACTCCCTGGGGACCCCACCAGGCCCAGCCAGTGGCAGGACTCATGTGAGGACCAGTTCAGCACGCCGAGTGTGGCTAGCTCTCAGCAATCTTAGAACACGTTGAGTGATTTTCTCTCTCTAGGAAGGCTGTGCTGTTTGGTGCAAGTCATTTCTAGATTGAACCATTACATCCCTTAAAACCGCCTGTAGACATTAAACCCACGTTGCCTGTTGGTTTCAATGCTACGCATCTTCAATTCAACTCATTACCTTGGGGAACCTTTCTTTGTAGACATGGTTCATCATAATTATTTCATGGTCACAGCAGGTGGGAGAACGGCCAGGGCTGCAAGCAAAGCAAATTACCCTTTTAAACTTGCCACAGCGTGAAATGAAAATAAGCCTTTTATTTATAAACAATTGGTTGCATCAAAAATACAATACAATCTTTGTAAAAAATAAACATATTAGGCAGTAAACTACAAAATCAGTCATTAGTACACACATACCTACCCCAAAACATACAGACACCCTCAAGAGGATTCAAAAAGAAAGCTCAAGAAGTGGAATACCACGAATTAATTATAGCTGCACTGCATTACTGGTTCAGAAAACGTTCTTAAATCAAGCTGATATTCTGTATGTAGCATGCGCTTGTGTACTGGTTCCAGAAACCAGCTAATGGACTGCACTACACGAGAAATAGGGTGGCTACAGAAACAGCATCGAGCACATGCTGAAGTGTGTAATTTCACACTTCTATCGCACACCTGCGCTCTGCCACAGCCCACTCGGAGGGTTAGGAGGCCTCAGTGGCACAGGTGTCGCCACCAAAATCCATTTTCTAGCCCAACAAATATTTATTTGAGGTGCTGAGGTAGGGCTGGGCACGGTGGGAAAGAGGCATACAACCACCGTTTACTTTATTTCAGTGCTGGGTTTGTGTTCCTTTTTAGTGGCATACAGTTGTGCAACTCCAGAGTAAGTATTTATATTCCTGGGAGGAGACAGTTTGCACCAGATATCCTGGAATCTCCTTTCATAAAACCTAAAGGGTCCCTGGGTAGTAAAATACAATGTCATTTAATAAATTCATAAACACTGGTCTTTTATTCCATATCTCCAAATAATCTAACACATCCTACAACTACCAAGTATGGCTATATTTACCATCACTTTATAATACTAAATATGAAGGGTAAAAAATGAAAAGCCCTTCCCAGTAAACTTTATTATTTAACTGCACACCTAACAAAATATTTTTGTAAAAAAACGTAATATATCAAAGCGCACCCATTCTGCACCACCAAGTCCCTGTCCCGTGGTGACCCAGAAGCAGACTGCCCCAATCCCCATGCAGAAAAGGAACTGCTGGCCCAGTTGCTGGGATTGCAGAAGCCCTCAGCTTTCAGTCCCTTCAGAGATGGCCTCAGCTGCAGAGTCACCTTGCCCAAGGCCAAGTCCTTCCAAGGAAGGTCCTTCACTATACCCAGTGACCGAGTACAGATACACAGGAAGGGCAATTTGCCCCGGAGGGCAACTCTGATGGGTCCCGCCATTCCCAGTGCTCTCTATGTAGCCCCTGGGCCTGCACGGCCGCTAATTCCCTCTCAGCCTACGGCTGCCGCGCCCCTCCCTCGCGCAGCTGCGCATCCTCGGCACTCCCTCATAAACCTCCCGATCTTCGCTTCACTGTCTGCTTCCTGAGGACTCCAACTGTGATATATATTATTTTTTTGAAACAGGGTTAAAAAAACTGGCTTTACTGACTGTCAAATGAACTATGTTTGGCATCCACAAAATTCAGGGGACATAAATTGCTAAGTGTTTGTTCAAACTCCTGGAGGAAGTACAACTTCTGTTGGGAAAAACATTGAAAGCTATGGGAGGACTTTTCTAATGTGGAATCTAAATTCCACGTGTGAATCCAAATGTGCTGTCCCTTCCCTTCCAGCCCAACTTCTCCTTCTTAAAGTACAACTGCTTTTGGATCATGATTAATGACTGCCCTGAAATCTGCAATGGCTAGAAGTTTTTACAGGTGGGCCATTTAGTCCCCTCATTACTGACATCCTACCAGTTCGTAAATTGTAAAAATTTAAAGGAAAACAAGTAAGATACCTTGCCATGGTAATTAACAATATCCTGTGTAGATGAAAAAATCACACTATATTTATAGCAGTTCACAAATCAATGAACACATACATGAATTAAAGGACCCAAAGTCTTCCCTTGAAATGGCTGGAAAGAGATGATCCAATTAAGTGCCTTTTTCAATCAGGTCTACACACCTCAGACTCCGGGAACGGGGGCGCATGGGCGAGTTCCTGCATCTGTTCTCTGCGGCGATGCTCTCGGTCGTACAAAAATGTTTCGATAAGAAGTGTAATTCATCTGGCGTTGGTTGGTATGGTAACTGGTGCAACTTCTCCTGGGAGGAACAGGATGACTAAAAGAAACCAAAGTGAGGTAACATGACTACCTCAAAGAAAAAATTCTTCAAATGAATATGACGTCAAAGCACAAAAACCTGATACACCACCAGTTTATATTGTTTCCTTTCCATCTTATAATTACAGTAACTAGTGCCTAGATGACAATGCCTTAATATTTTCTTTGGGAGGTCAAAATGGCTTCTATATTTCATCTCATTGGTTGATAATGGTTTCCCCAAAGATAGTTTTCGCTCTGGAAGAAACCCAACATCTGAAAATGGATAGGACCCAGCCAAAGTCAAAGTCAAAGCAAGAAAGTAAAGGCTGGAGGGAGAATTTGGGGGCATGGACAGACGAGGTCTCCACTGAGTAATGAGATCTCTCTTTACAAATCGTGCTGTCCTCTGATGCAATGGCCATTGGTATGCGCCCTGAGTAAAAAAAGGAACAAAAAGAGATACTTTTCTCAATAATGCCACTGTTTTAAAAATTGATTTTTTTTCTTTTTTGCTTTGGCTAAGGCTATCATTTTAAAGCAGCTTTAGTAGTAGTGAGTTTTTAATCCCTGGAGTTTAGATTTACTATTTGAACATTTTTAGTCAATACTTGGAGCAGGGTAAGGTAGACTAGGTAAATGCCTACATAACACTGCTTTTAATCAACCTGAGAAATAAAGCTACAAAGCAGAGATTGGTGGTTGTTTTCTAAAGTGTGTGGTGAACTCTGTAAGCAATTCTAACAAAAGAGATTGAGAAATTTTTGAATAGTAGAAACATGATTAAATAAACATATTTGGAAAGATACCACTCATTAAAAAATTCAGTTAAAACAGGCTTTTTCATTTTAAAAAATGGTCATTAGGTTAAGAGCACACTTCATAAACACTGAAACCACAATGCAGTGACATTGACTAGAAATCACTGACTAGAGCTTAAAAATATCCTGACACCTTGAACTTGTAGACCTCTGTACTGAGTACACACACAGGCATTGAGAGATTTCTATAATGCAATGAGATTATTTTATAAACCATAAAAATGAAAACACTACTAGAAAGACATATGAGATAAACCAAAACCCTATTCAGAAAGTACAAGCACAGCCTTAAAGTTCTTCATTGTGAAAGAAGAAATAAAATGCATAAACTAAGTCAACTCAAGAAATCAGGAAAAGAATAATAATGCAAGAGGCAGAGAAGTAGCTGTGATAAAAGCAAAAATGAGGAAATCAACAAATGCAAAAACGGAATTAAGAATCTGTACATACGTCTCAAAGGTAAATTAATGTCCACAATTCTGTATCTAAGATTTCAAAACACTCAAGTTTACAGTAACCCCTTTTGGTGGCAAAACATCAACTGAACTGATGGCAAGCTACTTCAAACATGTATTTAACCCCCTGGGTGTGGGTGTTGATTCATGTTGCTGTAGAAATTCCGCATATTTGATCATGAGCTGCGGGCCAGTTGCTGCCGGGCTGGTCTGTACAGCACGGAGATCACGTTACCATTCTGAAACGGGACAATCAACCCCAAAACAGACCGGGTCTGAGAGTTTCACATAAGGTACCATGGACCTGTACGTGCATGAGAACCACACCCAGAGGTTTCCAGAGGGTGACTCCCTCTGTGGAGGGAGAAAGGCAGGAGAAAGGGAGGGGCTGAGCAGGAAGGGCTTTAGTGGTATATTTAACACTTTATTTATTAAACAAAGTAAAAATTGATTTTAAAAAACAGCTGCAGCACATGTAAAATGTTACCATGGGTTAAGTCTGAGAGGACAATGACATGGTCATGCCATACGTAGCCATGTGGCTCAGCTCCAGAAGGAACGTGCCCCGCGTTTAGCGGTGGGGAACACGTAAACCCGCGGTGGTGGTCATGGGAGCACTGCCACCTTCACAGCATTGAAGAAGTGCAGAGGCGGAGCTTCTCTGGGGAGAGAGCCTCTCTCACCTCAGCTGGACCAAAAAAGGTGTGAATAAAACAGGGGCCACCAGACTGAGTCCATAGCACTGGAGACAGCTGTAGGCCCACAAATGTCCTGGGGATTCAGAAGGCACCAAATGCAGCCTCAAAGGTGAGTTGACATAGAGCAACAGAGAAATGCAAGGCTCGGTTTCAGCAGTGTCAGGGACTCCAAGGAGAACCTGTGGAGTGGAGAGAGCTTCCCAGACAACAGAAGCAGCCTGTGCCATCCCCGTGACCTCACTCCCTGTTGAAAAGACACCTCCGCTGCTCACAACACCCTGGATTACCACTTTCAGAATAGTTCAAGAATTGGTTTGGGAGTTTCTCAATAAACTGAGTCTTGAGTCTCATTACTTTACATTTCCAGCATGTTCTCTAAGCCAGTGAGTCTCATCACCCAACCAGCCTGCACATGACCTTTGACCATACCGTAAGTCAAACCCATTTTCAAAGAGTAAAGATTTACACAAAAACTGTGCTGCTAGTTCTTAAGGCAATTAAAGAGTTCCCCCAAAATGTTCTGAGTAATTATGTCATTCAAATAAGCCTTTAGCCTCCCAGGATATTTTGCAAAGGAAAGTATTCATATGCAAGCATAATTTTCTTGTTCTTTAAAGCAATATCATGTAGAGTCACCTCTCATATTTATAGTTACATTCTTATTTCCATTTGTTCCCTTTGCAGAAAATAATTTATCTGAGCAGATTTCCCTATACTGCTGCAGTTTCCTATTGGTTCTTTTCAAAAGTAAAAACGTTTTTCTTTTTCTTTAATATTTTTTTATCATTCAAGTACAGTTGTCTCCATTCCCTGCCCCCACTGCTCCACCTAACCCCAGTGATCCCCAAAATATTGTTGTCTGAATATTACCTTGAAAAGTCCCACAAATTAATATTAACTGCAAGTTAAATTGAGTTGCAGTACTAAATATTCTCTGGAAGGACTTTAAGATTAAGTCCACATGATCAGATTTAGGAGTGTTGCATTTTGAACGCTTGTCCATTATGCCATTCCCATAATGTCCGAAGGAGAAAGACATGATGTTTACACTTCAGCGTGAGAAGTCCTGGGGTTCAGCTAACAACACAACCGCCTGCAAAACTTAAGCTATATTTTCAAAGTATTTGTAACTGGATTTGTGTATGTTTTGTATTTTTATTTCAAAAACAACTAAAATGCATTTCTGATTAACTAAATGTCTTATAGTCAATCCAGACACTGAGAATCTAAGAGTAATTCAGATTAGATTTAGAAGAGAAAAAAAGGAACTACTGAACAATGTTGCAGTTTTTGTCCTACTACTTAAAAGACAAGAACACAAAGAAATTGAGGGAAATGAGAAGTAGCTCTCCAAATTTTCACTCATAATTTTTAGAAACAACCAATAGGGAGAAGAGACAGCTGGATTTTTGTGCACTAGTACCTATACTGAACAAACGTCACAGCTCCTTACATCTTTCAGCAAAAAAGAGTAATTCTGAAAGCTAAAATCCCATTTTGAAGGACAAAACAGGAATCTGAGATCAACAATGCGATGACACCACTTTCTTCAATAAAATAAACACTTAGGAGGAAATCTGTCTCAGCACTGGGCAGAAGCTGTTAGAAACACAGAATGTGTGTGTGTGACTAAAAACCGTCCCAGGCGGCGGCTTCTTCAGGCACATATGGAAGTCATGGACAGCAATGACTCCGTGATGACAGATGGCTAGGTCAGGTTTATTAATTACAAGGTTTGTTTTAAGAAACACTATGCAAATTCCTTGAACAGAGCCAAGAGCCTGCGTCTAGCTCATTTAGTTATTCTTATTGATAAAACAAGGGGGTTGGTAAGCAGCCCCTCGTTTTATTTTCCGCACTTTGCATTTTTGATCCATAAAATAAAGACAGAAACAGCAACTATTTAGGGTATGTTGCTAGGATTAGCAAATGCACTATAAATAATTAGCCTAGTGCTGGCACATAATATGTATTTAGTTAAAAACTGTCTTTTTAATTATTTGTACCCATCTGATTCCATGTAGCTCACCCTTGTATGATTCACTAAACACAGAAAAAAGATACTGCACTCTCCTCTATTTTTCTTGTAAAACAGAAATTTCTGTATCTCAACTATAATAAAACTGGACTGAAGGGCAAAACAAGGTGATATATAGCTGAAATAAAAAAAAGAACTTGGAGCTAGGAGACATGATATCGCTTTGGGGCACGGAGAGGACTAAATGGGAGTGTGGGAAAGCTACTGAACAGGGACGAGGATTCTGTTTATCGGTGGCTGGGTTCCAACTGAGATGCCCAAGGGCCTAGGGAGGAACAACATTTAAAATTTAGAAAATTACTCTTCAGTCTTCTTGATCGATCAGTCTTGGCTTTCATTTTCCACTGTGGTTGTTCATGCTTTCAACATCTAAAATATGGGCCAATGACCAAGGATGGCTACTGACACAATAACCAAGGGTGACTTTACTGTTACTCGGTGACATTTTCATCCACTGACACCATTCAGGAGTCTTAAGCATCCTTTTCTGATGTGAGAATGATGTGCCATTGAAACTACTCAAGGCTGTCCAATGTTTCACAGAAATGATCTAAATGAACAATAAACTCATACACCACAACAAATGGAATAATGGATAGGAAAATGAATTACCTATCCTCAATAAAATTCCATAAGGAGATGATAAAAACAGTCTAATGGATTTTAACAAGTCAGTTTTAAAGGTGACTTCAAAAACCCACATTCTTTTGCATCTAGAATTCAGAAACATGTTACACAAGGCGGTGATGATACCAGTTAGAGTTTATAATTTTAATCGTGGTTTCTTTTCTATTTAAGTGTTATTAAGTGTCTACATGTTTAGCATGGAGTTTGTGGACAGGCCTCCTTGACAAAGCACGGACTTTGACAAAATAGAGATCAAAATGAATCAAAAGGGGCTCTAAAATCGCCAGGTGTGCATTCCTGACTGGCACAAAGGCATCAGAACCTACAACAGACTGTGTCTTTCTAAATGACCATTAGCCTCTAGGCCTCTGCAGTGACGGATACCCCACACCACCACTCATTTAACCCAAGAAAGCACATACCCAACCTACTGAGTCGTTCCCAGTCACTGCCAGGCTCCTGCTGACATGCCAGAGCTTAGAGCAAGTGAGCACCCTTCCATTATCCCATTTCTCATGGCTTCATCTTGTTTCTTTCTTTATCTTAACTTACTACTCGGTTCTTTTAACCTCTCCTTGAAAGAAAGTTCTTACCCAGAAGGCACAGACACATTTAAGGCTTGCCATTTTTTTTCCTTTGAAGAAGAAAAACAAACGACTCCCCCCCCCCAAATCCAAAACAAACATACAAATTCCCTGCATCTAAGCCCACAAGAAAAAAAGACCCAGGACATCAAAGTTTAATGGCATCTTCAGGACTAACACCACTGGCCTGGAACCAAAGCTATAAAACCAAAGTGTGTTTTCCACCCCAAACTACACCAAATGGTGTTAAAACAAAAGCTCCCAATCTTCAAACTTGCAATCCTGGGACTTACTCCATTGACGGGCCGTAGTTTAAAAGCTTGCAGCAAAAAGAATGTCCCTGTTATGACTGTTAGCTCATCATTTGATGCGTAACCTAGTCAGAGCGGCAAACGTGGGCATTTCCCTTCTCGTCCTACCAGGAAACGCCCAGAGAAAACACCGCCTGCAAAAGAGCTCCAGGTTGTGAGGGAGGGGAAAGACATCGGGCACTTACAGACACGGTGGAGCTGGGCGTGTTTGTCCCATAGCCAGAGGACGGGAGGGAAGCCAAGGACCAGCGGCGTCCATCAGTCCTGTTGAGAACGTGAAATTAGTTCAGGCCAACACAGGAGTGCTGTGACTCGGAAACCCCAGGGAAACCAAAAATGTTTAGTCAGACAAATGACACAGACACAGTCAGTGAGGATGCGGAAACGTTCAGCAAGGGCCAGGATAAACAAACATTATACAGCAGGCTGACTTTTATTTAAACTGAGTCAATACGCCCAAACAAGGAGAAAGTGAAGGGGCTGATCCATAGTATTGATCTCTCACTAATACACTTTGACAAAATGAATACCAGGGATAATTACAATGGTCAGACTCAGCAGATTCAAATTAATAAAAACAGAAAGGGAGGAGGAAAAATCCTGTTGTCTGGAAACTGATAATAGGGGCCACGATCTTTGGAAGGCCCTGACTTCCGGCGCTCTGCAAGAGCTTGTGGGGACTTGCATCGCATCCTAAAAATGTCCCGTTTATTATTTTCAAGGTGACCGTCTTACTCATCCTGCCTGGGAAACAGAGAGGATGATGGGCAGGCTCATGGCTGGCTCAAGCCTTAAGTGGGAAATAGCTTTAGCACCAAGAAAGGGGCTGACCTTACGCTCGGAATCTCTTCAGTTACCACATTCTAACATGACCTGGCTTTAAAAAGGGTTGCAACAAAAGCCTTTTGCAGAGTTTATGAGCACGCAGCCCAGCCCGGCTCTGGCTGGGAGCAGGGGCAGAGTGAAAAGGCTGCACTAGGGATAGAACTTAACAAAGAGTAGAGTTGTCTGGCCCAGCCATAGAGGCAAAGCTGCCAGGAGTCTTCGAGAGAGTAGTTTCTATCTCTGAACGACTGGTGGTAGGATGGGCAGCTTTCTGGCTTGGACTCTGGTTATGCATTAGGGTTGTCATTAGGGTCTTATCTCCACGGAGTTAACGCCGTAGTAGAGACAATACTATCGTTAAGGCAAGGGGACAGGAGAAAGCGAATTTTCTGAAATCTCTGGAACTGATTCCAGAGCCATTATTTTATTAGCAACTTCAAGCAAGACTGTGCCTTCAAAATCAGGTAACACTGCGAAGACAAGCACATGCACTGTTGCTGAGGAGAAACCAGGAAGAACGTACTTTGTAAACAGCCACCTACACTGCATTCTCTGATGGGGTGTCACATACAGACTTCTTTGTGGTTCATGATTACATTAATTTACCATGTGAGAGGTGAAAGTGTAGCAAATTTACCTCAGAAACATTTACAAGAAGTCAAAGGCAGGGAATTCCACAGTATTAGACTGGAATTTGAGAAATGGCACAATTGGATGTTCATGGAAAAAAATGGACATTTCAGCCTAAATCACATTCAAGGGAAAGTATCGTCATAGGCCACCATGGATGTTGCCTCCAAAAAAAAATGCAAATGGTCCACAAACACAAAACGGAGAATTTCAAGTGGACAAATCACAGCAGGACTACGATGTTAAGATTTTAGTAAAATTTACCTGTCATTTCTGTGACCATGATTGGAGTACAATTGAATCAAGAATGGTTTAAAAGAAAGAAGCAAAATAAGATGTTTGTAAATATACCAGAGAGAAGAAATGGGGGAGAATTAAGTCATATATTCTTTAAAAATACCTTTAAACACTTGAAAATGTTCAAGATTTAAGAAAAAAAATTATAATAGCTCACTCCAACGATATCCAGCCATCAATTAGACGGAAACAGGGTGGCCCTATTTTACTTAGCTACTTACTAAAGACTTAAAAACCCATGCCTGCCCTTTATATTTTAAAACCTTCAACTTTTAAAAGCAAGAAAAAGATATGATTTTTAAAAGATTATTCAGTTCATTTAATAGCAATTATCAGAAACTAGTCTCTGGAACCAGGGAGGGGCACAGTTTCCCCCACGTGACTCATTAAGTCTCCTTTCCCTCAGGTGTCAGTGAACTTACTTCAGATGAATGAGCAATTCCAAGAGGAGCCATGTTCTTATTAGCTCTGAAGCATAAATTACATTTGCTTACTCCAGAAAACACACTACTAGAAAGATGTTTAAACAAGAATGTGCTCAGGACCTTGTGCAGTCACAGACCAGAAATAATTTATGTCTTACAGAGTTCCCTAAGTTGTCCTTGCTTATTTATTCAAATGGAGCACAAAGGAGTACTGCATTTTTCATCACCATGACAACCATACATCAGAAGTTACTATGTATGCTATATACAGGACTTACTTAAGAAACAACGGCCTTTTTTCAAGAAAGCCAACAGACAAGTGCAATTTGGATCCCAGTAACAATGTTGTTTTTTCTTTGCAGTAGCTACCAATAAAATGTTATCTGAAGACAAGACTATATTCTTGTCCAAGCAACAAGGCTTTTGGAAAGAAGTGTTTTCCTTGTGGGTAGAAGTTTCAGCATTACACTAAATGAAAAACTAAGAAGGGAAGAACATCTGATGGGAACACAGGACACAAAAAGATTGGATATAAAAAAATCCTAATATCACTCACAAAATATTAGATTAATATGGTTTACAACAAAGAAAGAATGAAAAGTTCCCACATCAACCTAGCTAGCTATTATAAGTGTATGAAAAGGAGGCAGATTTCTTATTTGTTTAATTGTTATAATCCCCTGGAGTGACACATTCTATATTCTAGTTGAAGGTGGACTAAGTGAATATAACGTAATCAGCTAAAGTTCACTCCACCGGAATTCTGAAAGTAATTAGCAGGTTGCTCTGCCCAGCAGTACTCAGCAAGTGCCTTTTAACTTGAACTCAGCAGGCAGGCCTCTTGTACTAGCTGGCTTGTGGAAATACATTCTGATATTTAACCTGGTAAATAACAACAAGGCAACTGGGAGACACACTTGACATTTATTCAGGACTCGTGTGCCCAATGAAAGTGAAAGCAATTTGTAATGCATAAATTTCCACAATCTCCAGGAAAGGCAGAACAAAGTCACTACCTCCATCTTACCGTCAAGGGAAAAAAAGTTAAGGATTCAATAATTCCAGGATCAGACAGACTGTGAATCGGCATTACAATTAGCAAAATAAAAATATGTTTACTTGCTTCAGACAATACCAACTACACTCCAATTCTCATTTTCATTTGTTTTCACTCAATATTAAAAAGTTAACTAAATAATTTTACTCTCAAATATGTATTAGATAATATGGAAAGCAAGTGTGTCTCATCATACTTTCCAGACCAAAATTATACTATTATATTACAGAAAATGTCTCTTGGGGGAGTATTATCTATCTCGTGGTATAGGATCAGAAAAGATTAATAATCTGATCTTTAACACTTCTCCCAAGGATAATTTTAAAAACAGGGCAATCTCTCCTCTGTTGGACCAAATAAACAAAACAATAAAATGTGGAAGTCTCAAAATGAAATTACTTCCTAGGCTCAAAAATTTACACCAAACGGAAGCAAACGGAGAGCCATGAGTGGGTTTCCACGTTTCCTAGTGAAAATCAGCTTTCAAATGGAAGAGAGACCCTTGATAAGTCACAATGTGCCAATACAAGTTTTCATAGCAAACACAAGGTTCCATTTACTTGAATAAAAGTTGAAAAAGATGATCGCTCATGTCCTAATCTAAATTAATACTTTTTGAAGAGTGTGGAGAAAGTTCCATCTGGAAATTCATGCAAAATGAACTACAGGTCTCCTGTGATAATCCTCTGTCACGCTTTATGGTTTGTTTCTCAAAAATTAACATGCCTGGGGGGGTGTGTGTTTTTTTAATAGCAAAGAAGCCAGATTCATCTGTCTTCCAGTCACCCACTTAATTATTAGATTCTCTTCATTTTCATAAATCTGGCAGGATTAAGAGGCTGTGATATCTGTCATGTTTAAATGCATGCTGTAATGAGACTGCATTTTTCTTATTACTTAAAATAATTGAATGTATTCCCCTTTTTTAAAAAAAGAGATGTGTTGTATAGACTATGGTGGGTTCTTGTTTATCAATTTTTCTAAGATTTTTCACTTAGAAGAATTAATATTCATTGGGTAAACACAGGTGTTGTGGGGCTGGTTAATTTTCCCATTTTCTTCACAGTGCTTAAAACAGGGAACAAAAAATAATAATAATAAAAGCTGGACCGAGAGGAAGTCAGGGTGTGCGTCCCGAGAAGTTCTCTAGAGATCATGCCTTCATTCCTCTTGTGTCTCCCCAAGGTGGACACAGAACATTCAGACACACAGCGGGAGACTGTGTGGTGTTTACAAGGGCATCGTCATCACAGAGAAGTCTGAAAATACATCAAACATCCCGGTCTCCAGGTTCAGTAACACAAAATGCATTACACGCTGACAAAAGGCAGGGAGAGCACTGCAGGCTTTGCTGGTTAGTAACATGTGTTAAATCAATTATTATTCCCCTAAACCTACCCATGTGTCTTTATTACATGCTAGTTTAATCCACTTCAAAGTATAATTAGGATTCTGAGGAAAATTCAGGTAACATCTAGGCTGTTCAGGCCATAAACTGAATTCACCTGGCTGAAGGGGCATTTTGTTCTCTGTGTGTTTTTCCCGGGCACAGGCGTGGACATGAGAGGGGCGGCAGGGCCAAGGAAGGGAAAGTTTGAACCTGACCAGGTGAAGCACAGATTCCGTACGCGGAGCACGGACAAGGTGGGCATCGGAGTGGGTCTGAGCCTGGAGAGGCTCCACGTGAGCACACGGGCCTGCTGTCCTTGGGGCTGCGACGCTTCCTCCTGATGCCACATAAGACACGTGTCTTTGGTATTTGGTGCCTGATTCTAACTACAATAGGAAGAGAAAACATAAACCTTCCTACAGTTCATGCAGGGCAGGCTTCATCTCAGGGAGATCAATAAACTGCTGGCTTGATGATGATCTTAAGTAAAGAGGCATCTTCGAGCTCATACCTGTGATCCCCCAAAAGTCACTTCATTTTGAAAAAAGTGTATTTCAAATCAACAATAAAATAGTGCACCGGATACATATATGAATCAAGTGTTTATTGTACTAGCTTAGGAAATTCACTAAAACCCTGCTGAGCACCCAGCAAGCATAACACACTGTACTGGGCGTGGGAGAAGAGACGGAAATGGTCATTTCCTGCCATCACCAGGAGCCCACCATCTAGTGACAGACCAAGAGAGGTAGTGACCACCCTAACATGAGGCGGGAATCATTATTAAAACTGTTAAAGAGTGTGAAGGCAAGGGTGTAGGGGGGTTAGGAGAAAGCTGGTTTAAGTAGGGGTCGGGGTAGGGTTCTCTGCATAACATTTTACTATTCAACTCACGAGAAATCCTTACCTCCGTGCAAATGAAAAATGGGCTGAGGCACTGGGGGAGAAATTTCTTGGGCTATCTTGAGGGCTGTTGCCTGCAGAGAGATAGAAGGAAGTAATTTGCAACATGATTTTGTTTTTGTATCATTATCCACATCCAGAACTTTCTTCTCTTTAGTAGTAAGTTTCTGCACACTATTGTAAAATGCCCCCCCCGCCCCCCCGTAATGCTTTAGTTTTACCTGGAGTAGGCATGGGGTTGGGGCGGGGGGGTGGGGCGGGGGGAGGAGGAGGGCACGGGAAACAGAGGAGGAATTGAGTTCCATTCCAGTGCAGCGTTCCAAGCATAGAAGATATATGAATAACCTCAAACTCATTCACCTATATCACCAACCAGTGGTCCTCTTTATATTTAATAATCTAAATATTTCATTCCTATAGAAAAACAGATACACAAATGTTTTGTTTTGACTCTTGCAGATGCGCTAACATTTCAAACAGCCAATGGATGGAGAAGCACAAGCTGTAGGGGGGCCGTGTGGGACGGCCTTTCCATCGTAGGGAGGTAGCCTTAGTATTTTTTATATACAGTAAACTGAGCAAAAGTAGGAGTTCCTGAAAATAAATCCTCCTATTTCCTAGTGCACATTTTCAAGGTGGATGGATATGTTAGAACTAGTCATAGAATACTGCGGTTCAAGCCAGTTTCTCAAATAACCCAGACCTAGCTTAGCATGGCCAGCAGCCCAGCAGGATTCACCTTTCTCAGGACTTTAAAAGATTTTTATTTATTTAAGCTGAGAGAAGGAGAGAGAGACATAGATTTTTGTTCTTGTACTTATTTATGCATTCCATTCACTGGTTGCTTCTTGTGTGTACCCTGACCAGAGATCGAACCCACAACCTTGGCATATCCAGAGGACTCTAACCAACTGAGCGACCCGGTCAGGGCTTCCAATACTTTTTTCAACAGATCCCTCTGCTCCTAAGCAGCTAGGTTGTGACTGGCCAGGCAGCCTTGAAAAGCCACAGTCACAAAAAGACTGGCAGAGAGGGTGTGTTCCCGAAGTACTTTTGAGGTGAACAGAGCATGGATTGCTCACTGTAAGGAGAACAGCTCCTTGGGGGCTTGTCCGAATGCTCAACCAGCTGCTGCTCATTGAGAGAGCTTGGCAGGCAGCCGGTGTGGGGAAGTTCGGGGCACTCCAGACCGCCCTGCCACCCTCTGCCTGTTTAATCAGATTGGCAGCATTAGCTCAGGACCCGATGGGGCTGTAGCTGATTTCAATAAGGAAGTGAGGAAGGCCGCAGACTAACCCTGTAAATTCCTGAAACATGGAAAATAATTAGGAAGATATTTTTAATCCTTAACAGCAAGCCAGTTGCCACATTACTGATTTTCTAACAGATGTGACCACTGTAATTAGGTGCACGGAATACAAGATGGCACTTCAAAGTCAGTACCTGGCTGTAAAGGTAAACAATTTATCACCTCTGTGCAAAAAGAACAGACAGTAAAGAGGGTAAGTTTAGTCCTACCTGGAGGACAGTGGACTGGCTCTACCTCTACCGAAAGTTTTCTTCAACAGATGCCATTAACTTTATGACAGACAGCACAATTAAAGCCATTTAACAGGAAATCACTGAAAAGCCTTTTTTTTTTCTTTTTGTGGACAGAGAATCAAGAAGCATTTCCCCCTGCTGCAATCAAACTCATCCTGCCTTCGCATCTGTTGTTCGTGGGCCCCTGGAGAAGTGGATTCTGCTTTGGCCGTCCAGTAAGCTGAAACAATTTTTTGCCCATTTATCTACATGGCTAAATTCAGTGCTTTCAACTCCTCTCAAAAAGCCTTCATTCCCCTGCTGTCTCCCTACCCCTGCAGAACTTAGCTTGTATATCACTCTTCATATTCCTTAAAAGGTCTCAAGAATTTCAGGATGGCTAAAATTTTGTTACTTAAAGGGAAACAAATCTACTGCCAGAAAATTTCATGTGAATTTTGTCTTTTATTTGGAAAAAAAACGTTTACTTTGCTCACACCCCATATAGAGCAAACTACCAGTAAATTATTAGGAGAAAGAAAATGACTATCTGAAGCCAAAGCATTTTCAGAACAATCCCTGCTCCCTATTCAGTTGGAATAAATAATGAGGCCAATGAAACGTGTCACTGACTCTCAGCCCTGTCTGTGTTCTTTGTAAAGAAAGCTCCGTATCTGGAGATTATATGAGATCAACAAGAATAACTAGAGAGTGCCCACTGAATACACAGAAGAGTCTGAAGGAGGGAAAACCAGGGAATTAACTTAAAACCCCTTTCACTTTCAGAGACTTTAATGAGTGGCCCCAGGAAGCCATGTAACAGCTTACACTACATGATGACCCATCACTTGGAAATTGAATGGGAAGAGAGAGAGACACAGAGGTAGGTTAACTCTGCTTTTAAAAAACGATCAAGGCTACCATCAACCATTTCTGATCTCCAGCATCTGCCTTTTTCATCTTGGGCTTCTTTTCCATCTTGTGCTGCCTTTCCAGCCCCATTCATTGAAAATGTTCCTCATTTTCTTCTCATGAACTCCTGTACTGCTAGGAATTTGGGGTTCCAAATTCCCACATCTTCAGTTCAAAACCTGTCTTACTAAGCACAGATCCTTCTTGTTTCGGGTCAGACTGAAATATATCTCCCCCCCACACACACACATTATCACAACAGCTCTTATGAGTCCTGGGCTATTAGAGAAAATGAGGGTGCTATGAACTAGAATGCCTGATAATTCCTAAAGGACAAGAGACTACGGCTTAGTCTGAGGGCAGCTCAGCATGCTGGAGATAAGAGAAGAAACAGAAGGACTCCAGGAAGGGCCAGAAACAACCCAAACACAGCAGGGCAGTGCAGGAGAGAGAGGCTCCAGGAAAGCTGTGAATTCAGACTGGTAAAACCAGTGAGTTGCCCACTCGGTTTCCTGGTGCTAGCCAGTGCGAGGCGTTAAGGAGGTGTTTGGAGGCGAGAGAGAGATGCCTGAAACTTGAACCTGGTGCTCGAGGGCGAGGGGTGGGTGAACAAGGGCAAGGCTGAGGAGGAGGAGCTAGATTAACAGAAAAATTATTTGGTGAGCACACCAAGAGTCATTGGTGATGAACTAGAAATAAGTGATGAGAGAGATCATGGACAACAAGTGGACCATGTTTCCAATGTGGGTAGATGGGGATGATGAGAATTATCATTGACAGAGAATTTTAGGAGGAGTGGGGTGGGGGCAGTCACAGAAGAAAGGGTAGATGAATATTTTGCAGATTTTTGTGCCATTTATTACAAAAAGTTCCTCAATTTTTCTTTGGGAGAAATGACAAAGTTAGCAGAATAGATAGGTAGAAGTCCATCTCTGAAGTCTTTTGCTCTTATTTAAAATAAAAACTTGATTTCTACATGATGTACTCAGTTTTTGACGACTCAGGGACACACTAGTTGTGCATTGACCAAAACCACCACTGATTCAGAACAGATCAAATTATAAATATAAAGCACGTCTTCCACGTTCTTACCTCCGAGATGCGGGCCAGACTGCTGTGGACAAGCACAGAGCTTCCGCAGCCCGAGAGAGCAAGACGGATGGAAACCAAAGTCCTACACATGACCTTCACTCCTCACAGCACTGCCCTCGGAATGCATCCCCACATCTGCAGAGCAATACCTGAGAGACTTTCAGATGAAAACTGGTGCCAGTTAACTCTCTGCCCATATGTGCTGCACTTGTTTATAACTCAGATCCCGCTGCTCCCAGGGATTTGCTGACTCTCGGATGTTGGCGTGGGAGGACACTTTACAGACTGTTGGCACTGCGGCTGCCGTTTCTGACCTGGTAAAGGGAGCCTGAGCAGTGGTCAGGCGTTGGGTGGGTAATTAACTGCATGGTCCCCAGGGGGAACCAGCAAGGCTAATAAACAAGCAGTACATCAAAGTGCTACACTACCTAATGGGACTGCACAGGGTGCCTCATTTTAGAGGCAGTTATTGTTAAGACAGTGATTTCCAGATTAATTAAACTGTTTGATTGCTTTGTAATTAGGTTGGAGAAGCCCTGTGTCTTCACCACAGAGAAACAAGCTGCAAATCTTTTTAAAAGGCATATGCTATACCCACTATAGATTATTAATGTGCTTTTAATAGCTGTCTATTCACAAATTGATAGTTTCTGGTTGCCTTGATTTCCTATCAGGATTGAGGAAATCCAAAAATTAATGATAATTGCCATTTGAAACTCCCAGTGGATGAAAAGTAAACCCCCATTTGAATCCGTGTTGTTATGACTTGATGATCTGCCTAAATGATTTGCGATGTTTTAAACCATAACAGTCAGAGGTGTGTTTCTTCTTGCTTTGTAGGAGCATCTTGGCAATGAATCGACACCCCTTGAAGACCTGCAGCCCTAACTTCACACAGTCAAACCTCGGATCTGCTGCAGCATGAATGCCCGGAGACAAAGCGGGCAATGGAACAGTTTCTGTGGGAGCCTGAGGCGCAGTGAACTTTGAGAAAGAACAGTTCAAATCACCTGAGAAGTTTGCCTACCAGACCCAGCTGCCGCCAGAGAGTTAGAAACCTTCCCTTCACTTAGACAGCTGTCTCGGAAACTGGCTCCTCTCCAGTGATAATCACAGAATATTAATTAAACCTGGACAGCTGCTTCGACTCTGGGTGGACACAGAAAAACCTTGGTTGGCCTTCAGAGGGACTGCCTCTGGGTAAGCAGTGAAGCAGCCACAGCAGGCCGATGACGAGGAGGAGGCTTCTACGCCTGGGCTTTCAAGTTTATAAAGGCAGAGCTCAGTATAGGGGGCATCTGTAACAGCATCAACAGTAAAACAATTTAAAAAGATACTAAAAAAAGATATCTACAATAAACTGGGTATTAATAGAAGCCAAAACAAAATTTAAAAGATGGACTTATTCACAAGGCCTATTCACAATGAACCAATGCTTTCTGAAAATCTGGGCTCCCTGAACCTCTTTGATTTTCCCCACCCCCAATTGCGGTTGGTCCTTGTACAGCCAGCACCACTACGCACTGCCATCTGACTGATGCACTTGACAGATATTTATTAATCCTCCCTCCATGACACAGAAGGCAAGAGTATGACTTGATGTACATTAAAAAAAGATCCCTCTAGCTGTTCACTGTGGCCAGGGGGCTCTAAGCAGACGGGAGTGGAAGGGAGATCAGTAAGGACACTACAGGCACAGACAAGGTAAGAGATGACAGTCTGAAGAGACGCAGAGCTCAGGTGTGTTCTAGGTTTAGTGGAATGATGGGAGAAAGAGAGGAGACAAAAATGAGTTCTAGATTTGCGGACTAGGCAGATGGGTAGACAGTGAATTGATTGAGATGGGGAAGGCTGAGGGAGGATAGGGTTTGGGAGTGTGAGGGAGAATTAAGAGCAAAACCTGAATTTCTGGGTAGGCTCTAGACTCTTCCACAGAGAGGCACCATCCCAAATAACTACAAATATGTTAAAATGTGCTCACAGTCCACACTGTGTGCAATTACACGTAACAATGTTATGGTCAGTTGTAGTTCCCATATGTAACATTTAAATTTATGTTATGTAATTAAACATTTACAAATTGTTACAGTTTTTAATGTACTTGACAGCAAGTAACAGCTTTTCAGCTCACACTGTTCAGTGACTAATAGGTCGAATCGCCCTGATTAGTTTCAGACACTCGGACTAGTCCTTGCTATGAAGAGGTTTACAGAGAAGAAAATTCTATAGGATACCTAATGAAGTGTGGGGGTGACAGCTGCAACCCTTCTGTCTCTGTCACCCTAGGTGAAACTGAATGAAATGCAGAGACATATAATACTACATCTTATTTTCCTCTGCCTCTCGTTAACTCACTCTAAAAGGCTGGTAAGGGATAAATCCTGGTTACATGTGCAGGGCCATAAAAAGCGTATTTTGATTTCTCAATGCCTACCTTAGTCCCTGTTATACAGTGAACTAGAAACTAGAAATACTGGTTTTTCTAATGAATAATTATGTATTAGGTTTTGCTTTATGCACAGAGTTTGGAACTACTTGGTTGAACAGATTAACAAGACCCTAAAAGGCTAAAAATCTACTGACAGAAGTGGATCTGTACATTGCCGACTCCAGAATTCTCTTGTGAAACCAATTCTGGATCCTACTTCATGTGGAAAAGAAATTTCTTTTAAACCAAAGCACTTAAATGCATCGACATTATTTACTAAAAAACTCAGAAAATACTATATAGAGAACGTACTGTGTCATAACAGACTCTTAACTGTGCATGTAATGTTTCCTAAGGAGTGCCTGGTGAGGTTACAGGGTGAAAACCATGTAGGAAGTGAAGAGGGTTCCAATAACAGGCCAACCCTCTCCGTGTTGTGAGGCCGCGCCTCTGGAATCCGTGCGCCGTGTTTGAAATGCTGCGGCCCCGACACAGTCCCTCGGAGATGTGTTATAATAATGGCTTCCTGAGAACATTTTAGCTTTTCGTTGACCCTACTTATTACTCTGAATTGGTGTCACATCTCAGGGTGATCCCGGGTAAAGACTGGTGAATGTCAAGAGTGATGAAGGAAGTTGAGTTTTCGTTATTATGTTTTCTTCCCATCCACAGTAATTCATCTTTCCAGCAACAGGGAAGAGATTACTTTCAGCCCTTGCTTAAAGCAACTGAGTTGCACTGGTAAGGTCAATCAAGGGGAAGTAAGAACGTAGCCACTGCAACAGCAGTTTCATACAACTACATGAAACTTCATACATTCTGTTACCTTAGTCTAGATAATTAATTAGTCTCCAAACCCAGATAAAAGACTGAGTTAAAGAATACAACCTGAGGAATAAATGTTATTTTTTTCTGTCTTACAGGAAGAGATTGCAATTTTTTAATATAATTAGATACAAAGAATTTCCCTTTTTTACCTAGAAGAGGGGTGGATGCTATCAGGAAATTGGTTCTTTTCAGATTGTTTGTTTCAATTTCTGAGTAATTTCCAGTCAGAGAGGAAATATTTAAATGAAATGCTGCACATCCATATAACTTGCATATAATGCAATCTTAAGGTATTCTCTATTATTAACCTCTTCCTTTCAGCTCCTCTAAGTTAAAAAAAATAAATACTGAATTTAAAGTGGTCTCATTCAACAAATTCTAAATGTTCCTTTGATCTCTCTAGTATAGAGGAATTCAACCTGAAAGAATATATATATATATATATCCTTTTAAATTGTTAATCATTTTTCAGTTTCTAGCCAGAAATATGTTCAGATTTAAAAGAATCAAAGACACTAAATTATATTGCTTCATAATAAACAGTATGTAATGCAGCAAATACCTAGCAAGCCCGAACTCCGACCTTGTTTCCAAAAATCATATGAATCTTTGGAATGGTCCTGAGACTCTTTCTCCTCTGTTTTTCTCCTACTTTCCTCTTCCATTTCCTCAGATAAACACCTCTCAGTCTGGGGCACACAGGAGAATCACCTGGGAAGCTTTAAAAATGCTGACAGCCAGCCGCTACTCCACCCGCTTTTTTTAACTTTTTAAAAATTTAATTCTTGTCCAAGTAGTTTTCTGTCTTATATTCCCAGCCCTGCCCCCTCCCCAGTGCTCCCCACCTCCCTCCCATTTCCACCCCCCACCTTAGTTATTGTCCATGTGTCCTTTATACTTGTTCATGTGATTCTCTCCCCTCTCCCCTCTGGACCCTGTCAGCCTGTTCTGTATTTCAGTGTCTTTGGTCATATTTTGCTTGCTTGTTTGTTTTGCTGTTTAGATTCCTGTTAACTGTGATATCATATGGTATTTGTCTTTCACTGCCCGGCTTATTTCACTCAGCGTAATCCTGCTTTTAAGCGAAATGATTCTAACATGCAGCCAGGTTTGAGAGGCGCAGACTTAGAATTTCCTCACACAACGTAAATCAGCTCCAGGACTTCCACTTGCCCTTACAGCTCTTAACTAAGAAGTCTTGGATTTTTTCTCTTTCCCATTTTCTTATATAACTGAACTTCCCTCTTCCCTGTCTCAGGTACACTAGGTTCAATGTTCCTTTTATACATTTGCTTCACTCTGGCTTCCAAGTATTCTCAAAACAGAGGGATAAGCCTGAGAGCTCTTCCCTCTCGACCCAAACAAATACCTTCTTACCCTGTCAACACTCTGGAATGCCCATCTGCCCACAGGTGCCCTCTTAGCTCAACCAAGTAAGTTATTACACGTACCCAACTATCCTCTAAACTCAGTCATTTTCATGATTTCTCCTTTCTCTAAATCAGAAACATCCCCAACCCAAGTTGGGTATCATTCCCATGTTCCTGAGTTGAGAGTAAAAGTCTCTATAAAAGGAAACATGGAAAGAAAACATTCCTAAATCATAATCTTTTTTATAAGTTTACTATGAATTTTAATCAGTTGATTGTTCAAAGTTAAACACCAGTTTTAATATTATTCAATACCTAACAGTAAATGAATGAGATATTTGACTTAATATTGGACATCTCATGCTTTCATTTTTTTCATTGGCAGAATGCCTGTTACTTGGTCCATGTAATATTAAAACATTTAAAATTATTATGGCAGTTAAAAATCAAGGCATGGGGTCTCAGTTGAACATGTGATTATCAGAAGCAAATATACAATCACTCTAATTTTTTTGGTCATTCCTCTTTGGAGAAAACATGGTTTGCCCTTACCCATAACAGAGACATGTCCATTCTGGAACTTACTCTGTTTAGGTTCTACACATGTAACCATGGTATTTTCAGCCGAGAATGCTAAGCAATCAATGGGCGGTTGGGTGAAGAAAGCTTGTTTCAAACCACATGCTACCCTGAGATTCTATGTGCACAAATACCAACCTTTATAGAATCACTACCCTAAGGAGCTGCAGTCAGTAATCACAATGTGTTGGACCCTCCAGATACGCTGGGATGTATTTGGGAAGGGCTAAAAAGGTGTGATCAAAAAGCAACCCAGGGTCTTTAAGGCCCTCAGAATGAAATATTAAGTATATAACAGGTACATATTTTGGTATATTAAATAATTTGACAAATACTTATCTTACTTAAATCTAAGACCTGACAATGTAAAACTACTAGAAAAAGACAAGGGGAAAAAAATCTCCTTGACAATGGTCTTGGGAATGACTTTTTGGACATGACACCAAATGCACAAGCACCCAAAGCAAAAACAAACAAGTGGGGCTACATCACACAGTTAGCAAGTGAAATGGCAACCTACCAAGTGGGAGGAAACGTCTGCAAACCATGCAGCTGATGAAGGGCTGATATCCAAAATATAGAAGGAACTCATACAACTCAATAGAAAAAAATAACAATTAAAAATGGGCAAAGAATGTTGTTTTATTTCTTATGAAAAATCTTTTTTTTAAGATTACTAACTTATGTATTTTTAGAGAGAGAGAATGGTAGGGAGAGAAACATCAATGTGTGGCCATCTCTCACATGCCCCCTACTGGGGACCTGGTCGGCTACCCAGGCATGTGCCCTGACTGGGAATCGAACCATTGACCCTTTGGTTTGCAGGCCAGTGCACAATCCACTGACCCACACCAGCCAGGGCAGCAAAGAACTTTAACAATTTTTTTCAAAAACAATATATACATGGCCAACAGATATATGAGAAGATTCTTGACATAATTAATTGTCAGGGAAATTTTAATCAAAACCAGTGAGATATCACTTCACACCTGTTAGAATGGCTATGATCAAAAGGACTGGGTACAAATGTGTAGTAGCGTGTCACGTTATAATGCAATAGTCTACAGAACATACAAAAATAAAACCCCCCATGGTTAAGTCACACTTCAGTTTAACTACATGTGAATGCGGGTGGAGGTGGGGGGCAGGCCCCATTTTTAAAGCCTCCCAGTTGATTCCCACGTGCATTCAAGTCTGAGAAATGCTGCTGTAGGTTCTGCTAAGGAAAGTGAATTTTACAGATTAAGTTGTTCTCTACCTTTACTATGTATCAACCCCCCTGGGGAACTTTTAAAAAGCTATATAGTGATGTCAGGCCTGACACTTGAAGTTTCTCATTGAACTGGTCTGGGATCTGAGTTGTTGTTTTTGTTTGTTTGTTTGTTTTTGCTCCACCAGTGATTCTAATGTGCGGCCAGGCTTTAGAGCCTGCAGTAATCACAAACTGTAGAGTGCAGCAGAGTTGCCTTGAGGATTTGTCGGACCACAGATCACTGGGCACCGCCTGACAGGTCTGGGCTGGAGCCTGAGAGCTTACAGTTCCCACTGGGCTCCTGGTGCCGCTGCTGGTGTGGGGGTCACACTTCGGGACCCGGCAAGCTCTTGTGTGACAAACTACAGAACGCCTGTCCTGGTTAAAAAACATTCTTATGGGGGAGGAGGTACAGGGAATAAGAAGCATAAATGGCAGGTACAAAATAGACGGGGGGATATCCTCTGTCTATTTTGGAACAGTATGGGAAACGGAGAAGCCAAAGAACTTATATGCATGAACCATGGACATGAACTAAGGATGAGGAATGTTGCTGGGAGGGTGGGCACAGGGAAGAGGGGAATAAAGGAGAGAAAAAAAATGGGACAACTGTAATAGCATAATCAATAAAATATATTAAAATTAAAAAAATAAAAGCTCAATCTCCCTGTAAAAAAAAAGACATAATTCAGTTCATGTCTTTTTAAAAAAATAGCTTCAGTGTAGAAGAGAGATTTGAGGGAGGCGGCACAGGCGGTGATGCCCAGAGTGGGGGACCCTGTTCTCATTGCACCGAAAAAGCCCTGGACCAGAGGTTGGGGAGTGGAGCCAGGTGTGAGACTCATCCGAAGGAAAGTACAGGCAGGGGGTGACAAGGTGGCTGGCTTGGGTGAACAGGTGGATGATGTTACTAATAACTGAGCTGTTACCAGCTTTCTAACAGAACTGGCGATGACAAAGCTGGTACTGGGTGACAGGTGCTGGTGGGACATATTCAGATGGAAAAGCTCCAGTACATGGAAGCTCGCATCTGTGTGTTCAGGAGAAACATCCAGGCCCAAGAGAAAGCTGTGGGAAAACTCAGCACATGCACAAAGCAGGAGACCTTGCTCAGAGAGTGCTTGTCACAAACAAAAGGGTCACAAAGGATGTAACCCAAGGAGCCCCCAGAGTTAAAACAGATGAGGAAACAAAGGAGCCAATAAGGAGGTCGGAGATTCGGATGAAAGTGTCATAGGAAGCAAGGGAAGAGCAATTTCCAGGAAGCAGGAAATGTTTCTTGGTATCAAATCCCGTGGGGCGCTCAGGTTGAACACAAAGAACTCATCAGGCCTGGCCACTGGAGCGCCCACGGCTGCATCCGTGGGCAGCAGGACAAAGTCACTCCTGAGTACGTCACCAACAAACCTGGCCAAGGCTGGACCTGCGGCAGTTTCTAAGGGCACTGAAGTGGGAATGCTGGCTGAGTTACTGGGCATAAAATAAAGACAATGAAGAACGATATCTATAAGAACAATATTTAATATCTTTATGTAGCTATTAAATGCATATCTACATATTCATTTAATCAAGTAATATTTTAAAAGTGAGAAATTTCTAATGTTATAATAGGCCATCATTTCACAGAATGATTTAAAAACCTAATTAAAAATGTACTGCCAGGTGGAAAATAAACAAAATAATGCCTCAGTGAGAGCTTGGTTTTTACATTTTATTTTTTATTTATTGATATGTGTGAGAGAGAGAGAGGGGGAGAGAAAGAGAGAGAGAAACATCGATTTACTGTTCCACTTATTTTTTGAAATACTCACCCAAGGATATGTTTACTGATTTCAGAGAGAAGAAGGGAGGGAGGGAGAAAGAGTGAAAGAGAGAAACAGCAACACAAGAGAGAAGCACCGAATGGCTGCCTCCCACGCACACCTGACGAGACACCAAACCCACAACAGAGGCATGCACCCCGACCAGGGATCAAACCTGCAACCTTTCCGTGTACAGGATGACGCTCCAACCAATCCAGCCACCCGGCCAGGGCCGGGCACTGTTCCACTTAATGATGCATGCATCGGTTGCTTCTTGTACTGTCCTGACCGAAAACTGACCCTGTAGCCTGGCGTATGGGCGTGATGGCCAGATTTCACATTTTATGAAATGAAGCCACAGCAAAGCAAAATTCTGATGTTTCCCCTACGAGACAGATGCTTTACAATGTGGAGTCTTAGCACAGACCACTTATATTTAGGACATTTTTAACTAACATGTTTTTAACCTACCAAAAAAAATAAAGGCAAACATTCTACTAAACAGTTTTGTAATGTTTTCCAACACCAATTATCAGAACAAAAGGTAAGAAAGATTTTTATTCAGCAATATATGTCATAACACTCCAATCTCCCACCAGACCCCCCACCACCCTGCGGCAGACTCTTGCTTCCCTAGGTGACGCTAGATCGAAGGCAGTGGTTTTCGATGTACTTAGAATGTACTTAGAATGCCCATCTCCTGTACCATCCCCCCAAATTATTATTACCAGGTGTGCTTTTAATGTTTGCAAATCAGGTGAAAACTGGTGTTTCATTATTGTGATTTGCATCTACTTGACCAGTGAGAGATTAAACTTTTCATTTGTTTGCTTGCCATTTCTACTTCTTTGGTGAGCTGTCTATTCTTGTCCCTTGCCTATTTACTCAGTAAGAGATTAGAATTTCTTTATACTCATTAAAAAAAGAACCACTTATGACTTAGTAATATTAAACTTCTGCCCATCATATTTATTGCACATTCTTTTCTCAGTCATTTGTGTCTTAATTTTGTTTACAGCATTTTTAAGTTGCAGAATTTTAAACTCTTAACATGCTCATATTATCAATCTTCTTCTTAGTAATTTCATCTACTTTTTCATGCTCAGAAATTACTTCTCCACCTTAGACATATTAAACATTCAACTAGATATTAATTTTACTTTTTAGGGTTTAATTTTGACAGGTAATTTAAAATCCATGTGAAAATCATTTTAATATACAGTATGAAGACAGTGTTCCTTGTATATTTTCGTTTAGCTAGCCAATTTTCCCAGTGCCATTTCCAGATTAAACTGCTACTTTCTCAGCAGTGTGTAAAGTTTCCCCCTCACTCCACCATCAACCCCTGTCCATTTTCTGCACATGTGAATAACTTCTGGCATTGCTATCACAAGATAACGTGTGCTAACTTCAGGTTGCCAAGTCTAACTCATGGAATTTACTCGGCCAGTTGTATCCACTTCGTCTTCCTGATGGATGCTAGGGTCTCTGTCAAGTTACCACGGTGAGCATTTGTCATCTTTATCGTCACCTGATATCTTTTGAGCACCCGACCCATATAAGAGGAATTTCCCATATTATGAGACCTGCCTCTCGAAGGCTGAGGCCACCGCCCTGTTTTTCAGCTTTTCCTGCAAATTACAGTGTAGGCAAGTCTTTGACAATTAACTCTAAACTGAACTTGGGCTGGAAAAGGGGGAACATAAGGAAGTATGTGCCAAAGGAATCAATTCTGTGGCAAAAGGGGTGGTGGGGGCATCTCTCCGGGAGGCCAGCAGTGTCAGACTTTCAGGACTCCAGGGGCCAGGGGCAGCCGTAGCCAGGACTTGCTCTGGCACAGCGCCCGGTGTGGCCTGGGAGCTTCCCCGGGCTGTGTGGCCTGCAATGCGCTGACCCTCCTGAAAATTCGGTGTGCTGCCCCATAGACTTGGATAAACCAGCCCTCTGCTCAAACTAGACAGAATGGATGTGGTGCCTACCATGAACGAAGCAGTCCATGTGCACACACACAGTTAGAACTAACTGTGATTTAATTTGGAGACATAATATTTAGCCTTTCTCAAATGAACACAACATGTCTTTTCCTCACTTACAAATAGCTTAGCTTTCAAATAGAGTTTTGTTGTTTCTTCATAGCAAGCAAGACTCAAGAGTCTCTCTCCAGTTACTTCAAAGGCATGGCATTTTATGCCCCATTTTTGTTGGGGAGGTGAGGCGGGGAGAAGGTTAGGGGAAAAGAGTTAAATTATGTGTAAACTGATTCCTTTCTTTATTACTTCTAACTGGTGACAGTTGGTAATATGTAATAATATTAATTTCTATACATTCGTCTTGTCTACTTAATGAATACTCTAATTTTAATATGTATATACTTAATTCTCTAGGATATTCTAGGTTATTTATATCATCTGAAAATAACAAATTTTATCACCTTTGAGTTACAGATTTTGTTTCCGTTTTGTGCATCACTTGACTACCAAGCATCTCTAGAACAAAGTTAAATACTAATGGGAAGAGATTTTAAGGGAAAGCGCCTCTAGTGTTTTGCTCCAGATACTGGCCATTAGTTTAAATTACGTATGTCTTACTATATTATGGAGTTCTCCATTCATTCTCATTTTCCAAACAATTTTTAACAGAAATGGATATTTAATTTTTTAAAGATTATATTTATTTATTTTTAGAGGGGAAGGGAAAGAGAGAGAGAGAGAGAGAAATATCAATGTATAGTTGCTTCTCGTGGGTCCCCTGCTGGGAACTGGCCTGCAACCCAGGCATCTGCCCTGACTGGGAATCGAACTGTGGTTATTTGGTCCGCAGGCCCACACTCAATCCACTGAGCTAAACCAGCCAGGGCTAGATATTTAATTTTATAATGTACATTTTCCACATCTACGCAGATGAACATTTGACCTACTGCTATGATGTATTAATAGTATTTATAATATTAAACTAATCAGTATTCTTGGGATAAACCTCAATAGTTTCCAGTAAATGATTCTTGTAGTGTTCTATTAAATCTTTTTATATTTAAGTTTGATTTTTAATGCATCAAAGCATATGCATTTATTTTAAAAGTCAAGTTGTTTTCTACAGATTACAATACCAGGCCTTTTACCTATTAAATTATAACACTGATATTTCAAAGAGAAGTGAGTTGGTAGTTTTCATACTCTGTGGTATATAAGTAATTTCTGTGACATAAAAGAAAATCACTGCTTTTCATGCTAGTAAGTTATAGCCTTTAGATGATTTTAAAACACACTTGCATGTATATTTTACTCATTAATAAATTCAAAAGGAATATAGTGTAACTCATATCTTGACCTACTCCCCAAGTCAAGGAACTTGGCACATGCGTACTCTGCCACAGCCCCATTGCTCTTCTTATTCAAGTGGAGTTGTAGGTCTGTCTATACTGTTACCAGTAAGTCATTATTCACGCTATTAGATTTAAAGAGTATTTCAAACTTTCATTTTTCTATTAATGCTCATCATAGTACTTTTAGACACCATCTTCCCAATTACTCATTTATTTCAATGTAACTCTCGGTCATTGAAAATACATGGAAGGTATATTTTTGTGTGATCTCAAATACACAATAATGCATGAATACATACAATAGGTATAAGGGCTAAGCAAATACAGTTCTTTGGTCTCCACACCATTATCTAGCAATCTGTGGAAGACAAGTTTGAGACCGGCATGAATTTCATTCCTTCATAAGCAAACATTCATTTCTTTCTGTTCAGATACTTACTCAGACATTTTTCATTCATCACATACAAATTTCAAAGTCACAAAACCACATCTAGGGCAGAGTCTTATTTGTTTTGTTTGTTTTTTTTTGTAACTCAATTTTTCTTCCAACTTGAGAAAACCTTCATTAACATTATCCTTAATTATTACTTTTGTTCCATTTATCTAGTCCCCCACCAAAAAGATATACCATCATAAATTAAAGAATCCCCAATTTACTTGGCATGAATGTTTAATAACAGGGAGTTTTTCAAATCTGATACAGAAAGATAAGGCAGTTGGGAGGGCAATGGAAGTCTCTGGGCAGCTCAAAAATCAGCTTTGCGGCAGCGGGATGTGACTGCCAGGTTCTTTGGCCACGGGCACAAATGCTGAGTCTGCACTGCCAGGGTATTCAATCTGAAGGCACCTTCTGCCCCTCAGGCTGTCTGCCACACTATTTCTGAGGCCTAGCCACGAGGTGACTGGGTTTTTTTGTTGTTGTTGTGTTTTGTTTTGTTTTGTTTTTTACTTTTTTAGAGAGAAGAGAAGGGAGGGAGACAGGGAGGGAGAAAGACAGGGAGAGAAACATCGATGTAAGAGAGAAACATCAATTGGTTACCTCTTGTATGTGCCCTGAAATGGTACTGAATCAGCAACCCAGGCATGTGCCCTGACCAGGAACCCAACTGGCAACCTTTCCCTTTTCGGGCTGACACCCCATTCACTGAGCCACGCCCATCAGGGTGAACTGGCTGTTTTTGAATCATGAGATGTTGTGTTGTATATGGAGTAATTCTTCATAAGGATACAACCAATCATTGATATATTCCCAATATTCTGTATTACTGTAGAACGTTACAAATATTTCAATTACAAGCCTAATTAACTAGCAAACACACAACCCCTAAGTAAACCCATCACTCTGAGGTATGTTAATGTCACTGACTTACATTTAGCTATTGTAATTTCTATCTTGCTGGTAAAGACCATCTCCAGAAACAAAATGGGAAGTAGGAGTCAGGTTAGATAGCCACATATTTACAACAGAAATGGCTAAAGCCTCACAGCACCAGAACAAATGACTCTCCATCATTATGTCAACAATAAGAGCAGGAACGAAATAAAACAGCTTCACAGAACTACTGACAAAGCAGACAGCACGCTACACTGCAGTGGAATTTGTTGTTGGGGACATACATGCACTTCTTGAGGTTAAGAGTCTGCCTGGTTCCGTGTGAGGGGAGAAAAGTTTGCATTTGGCCTTTCTTTTTCAAAAACCAAAACTGCCAAATGGAGTGACAACTGAAGGCTTGAAAACTCATATTTCCTACTGAAATAATGGCACAAAAGTACCCAATGTGAACCTGCTCACTTTTTTTTTCTTTCAATTTTGAGGATGCCAGAACGTGTCCATTCCCAAACCAGATTACTGATTCCACAAGGGAGGTGGCTTTTTACCCACTGAAGAACTGGCTTCTTTTCTTGCATTTGGCTTATTTAAAATTATTTGCATTCAGCCGTTTGCAACAACATGGAGGGATCTTGAGAACATTATGCTACGTAAAGAAGTCAGACAGAGAAAGACAGATACAGTATGATCTTACCTATATGTAGAAACTAAAAATGCTGAACTTTGAGACACAGAGAGTAGAATGGTGATTACCAGGGTCTGGGGTTGAAAGAATTGGGAAGATGTTTAAGCGTACCAACTTGAAAACTAGCAGAAAAATGTTCCAGGGATCTAACGCTCAGAATAGAGATTACAGTCAATAATGCTGCATTGTAAACGTCACACTAGACGTCATCATTCTCACCACCAAAAGAAACGGTGATTATATAGTACGATAGAGGTATTAGCTAATGCTATGGTGGTAATCATATTGCAATATATAAACACATCAAACCAAAAGCTATATATCTTAAACCTTACACATAGTTATATGCCCATTCAATTTCAATGAATAAAAATAATAAGAGGATTTGCATCTCTAAACACTGAAGTGGGACATGTTCTGCATGTTCTTTGCCTGAGGATCTCTCTTTCACGCTCATGCACACGCAGCACACACTCCTGCTCTCACAACCTTCAAAGCTAAGTTCACTCCTTAATGACTGGCTGGTCCCTCTGGTAACTACCCCGGTGTCCCGGTCCATTCCCACATGTGCAAAGAGGGGCTTCTAGGCCTACGTGCTCCTGTGTATAGACGTGCTCACCACACACGGAGATGTATTCCCACTCCAGATGACACATTTTGAAGGAGCTGGCCTCCCGAGTGTGCCTAGGAGACCCAGGACAGCCAGTCTTCCCATCAGAAGTCCTCCTCAATGGAACACCCATCCTCAGATGAAAATAAAACGAAACACAGTGACCATACCTAGAATATGCTTGTGGGTCACTCGGGCACACTCTGCTCTCCTTCTTTCCCCGGTAGCGCCCATACTGCTGACCCACACCAACTTCCTTCCTTAACATTTTAGAAGCTGAGAGGTCATCTTTCATCAGGTTCTAGAACACTAAAAAGCAGGCCACCAATGAAGAATACAAGGCCAATATGAATTAATCTTGAGAACACAGGGTAAAGGAATCCTTTGAAACAACAACAACAACAACAAAAAACTAGAAATACCGAGTTTATATAGCCTTAGAAGAAATATTAAAGAAGAATGTTAGAAAATGCATGTAATACACTCTCATCTCACAGAACAGAAAATTAAAGTGTTCAAAGTTATAGGTGATTGATAGCAGACCGCCACAAAACTTTTAAAAACATTAGCCTAAAATATAACTTTTTAGATCTAAGGACAAGGATGAACGCACTCTCCCTTGGTCACTAGGGAGGTGCCACCTCCTGCTGACCATCCTTGACCAGACACACCCACGCGGGGACTTGTCAGTGTACTATTTCCTGGTTCAGCTCCTGACTGCCAGTTACTCTTTTAAAGTATCACAGCACCGTACTTCATTTCTAAACGAATCTGGAATTTTTTCTCTATCCTTAAAACACACCCTAAATGATAGCCATAACAATTAAACACATGTTAGCCCATGAGTTTCTTTCTGCAAAAGTGAGCTCTCCCCCATCCCCCCCTTCAGGCGTGTGGTGGTCCCAAGTTCTTTGACAGAGTAGGATAGAAGAAACATGAATGAAAACCACTAATTTAGACACTGTGTTCAGGGCCCCAAAAGAAGAGTGAAACAGAGCCTGCTCTGGGGATATGCCAGGTCTTTCCTGCTCCCTCAAGAGGGCACCTCCAGGGCCAGGTTCCCGGGCCTCGCTGGGAAACAGGCAAGAGAGTGACTAGTAAGCAGGGCTCCAGACCTGGCTCTGATCTTGATCTTTAGCTCACGCAAAAAAAATTACTCTGTAGCCTAAACTGTGACCAAAGTTGATTTTTCTCTGGTTGAAGCAAAGGAGGACCAGGGGGCAATGAACCCCACTCCCAAACCACCCTCCCTACTCCCTATGCCTGAGGCAGCCCCTCTGGGATTGTTCTGGTTCTGATCCACTGGAGTGGACTTTTTAAAAAACACTGTTCACTTCCCAATTCAGCTCTAAGCCCATGTAAGTGCTCCAGCAGAGGGACTTCCAAAGGCTGCTGTGTCAGGATGAAAATATCACAGACTGCTGCAAACGTGCCCCAGCAGAAACTGTCGCGGGACGCCACATTCCACTGTCAGCAACCCACTTGGAGACTCCAACAAGCCTGTGCTCTAATCTGCTTCGAGTTTACACACTACAGTGTCCTGTTATTTCAACCACATCATGAATTCAGACTGGTTACAACAATGCTTTAGTGGTTTCTTAAAACCTCACACCAATTGGCACTTTATAACATGGCAAATACTGTCAGATTTAATCATTCATTTGAGGCTGCAGGGGCAAGTTCTATTATTTCCATTGTATAGGAAAGGAAGTTGAGCCCTACAGCGTGTTGGCTCAAAGAAGCACCACTGCTACCTGGCAGAGGTAAGCAAAACCCAGACTTTTACCCCGAGGTCCAGTGTTTATCACATATAGCATTTAGTACTGTATCAGTTGTTAGAGACCTGAAATTAACAGGCCTGGGTAGCAGGATCACAGAGTTATGTCGTAGCAAGAATCCAGTCCGCAATGTGTGGAAAAGCAGGAACACAGTGTGATCTGTGAACAGCTTTGCAACTTCACGTACCAGTTCCTCCTTCATTTACCGCACTAATGGCTCCAGGTCACCAGGATATCGCTGGGTACAACGTTCCTGGAAGTTTAACAGGACTATTGTTTCGCCTACAGAGAACACACTTGAGAGGTACTGAAGTACATGCCAAGTTATTCTGGTGCCTGCATAACACATTCTCAGTGCTTACTAAATGTCACTTGCAGCGAGCATTAAAGAGCGTTTCCCATGGACCCAATCTCCGACTCGTAGGGTCTCAGGCAACAATGGACGGCCTAACAATACAAATACAAGACAACAGAAGGCCAGCATCTTGAAGAATAACTTCCCAGTTTCAGTTGAGAAACTAATCAGAGTCGATCAAAAAGAATTTTGTGTAATACTGTTCACATTATTTATAAGAATAAAAAATTGGAAGCAGCCAAAATATTCATTTAGAGGAAGGTAACTACTGCATGTTCATAAAGTGGAATATTTTATGTTTATTAAAATCAAGCATTTGGGCCCTGGCTGGTGTAGCTCAGTGGATTGAGCACAGGCCTGCAAACCACACAATTGTGGTTCGATTCCCAGTCAGGGCACATGCCTGGGTTGCAGGCTGGTTCCCTGCAGGCCAACTCCCAGCAGGGGACGCACGAAAGGCAACCATGCATTGATGTCTCTCTCCTTCCCCTCTAAAGATACATAAATAAATTTTTTAAAAAAAGAACATACAAAGTATGAAGATTTAAAAATTATATATATATTTTTAAAACATCNTCATAAAGTGGAATATTTTATGTTTATTAAAATCAAGCATTTGGGCCCTGGCTGGTGTAGCTCAGTGGATTGAGCACAGGCCTGCAAACCACACAATTGTGGTTCGATTCCCAGTCAGGGCACATGCCTGGGTTGCAGGCTGGTTCCCTGCAGGCCAACTCCCAGCAGGGGACGCACGAAAGGCAACCATACATTGATGTCTCTCTCCTTCTCTCCTTCCCCTCTAAAGATACATAAATAAATTTTTTAAAAAAAGAACATACAAAGTATGAAGATTTAAAAAATATATATATATTTTTTAAAACATCAAGCATTTGGGGGGAAAAAGACATTTAATGATATGTCAAAACCTCAAAGTAGCACAGAAAGAAAATGACCTAGATAAAATTATATCCCTGATCCCATACTTGCACACATATATACAAATGCATGTGTGTACATTAATTTCTGTTTGCATGCAAAAAATTCATGTCGACATACATGTAATAAATATTATTATAGACATAGATATATAAATATACATGTTTAGACAAAACCCCAAATGTTAAGTAGTTAACTCTGAGCAATGGAAAATAATATAGATAATTTTTATACTTTCTTGCATTTTTCAAATTGTCTACAATAAATACACACAGCTTTTATAAATAGAAAAAGGATTTTGAAGACATTTTTTAGAAACCTAAAATATTTCAGTTTTTTTTTAAAGCAAATCTCAACTCTTCTTAAACTATGTGACTTTCTTGCATGTATCTTCTTCTAAATGTTCTCCGCCTTTCTCTCCATAGTCCAAGGAAACCTAAACTGGCTGTCAGCCCTGAAGCAGGAGTGCGGGTGGGTGGCTCCTCCCCACAGCTGAGCCCTCTGTGCTGGGAGGGTTGCCACAGCCACAGCGTCTGAACACCGTAACGTAACATGACAAGCTCTGGATTTACCCACTGTCACTCCTGACATAAAAGCTTAGAACTTGAAAAGCCTGCAATGTGCATGGCACACTGTACTCACATATTGCTGCAACAAACACAAAAATTTGCATTGAAGCATCATTAAGGCTGATATTACAATGATGCCACAGTAAGTTCAAAGACAGAGATGGCACTGCTGTATATGATACTTAGGAAAACATTCTTTAGCACATGTAGTTGAATTGGGAGTACAGATTTTAAAAACCTCTGGCCGGCTGCCCGATAGGTAAAGGCCACTTCGGTTATGTTGAACCACCAGCCTTCTATCAAGGGCCCTGGGCATTAATGAAAATAGATGGTGGGCCACCATGCTGATGGAACCCCTGCCTCGAGTTATTTTATCTCTGTGGAACAGCTTTTTTTCCATGATCCAAATCAACACTCTTGCCAGCTAATGGGCTGGAGATAGTCTGTATCTACAGAGAGCTAAGGGTTACTAGCTCAAGTTTGGAGATGACTTGGGTTGAAGCTGGTAAAGAGTGAGCGGAAGGACCACAGAGCCAGAAAAACCAAAGTCCCGTGGCCGTCACTGAAGCTGTCCCACCTGAGAGCACCAACTTTTGAAAACCTCAAGGGTGAGCACAGAGGTGATTGAGCAAGGATTTTAAATGTACTTCTCATTTCCAAGGTGAACATTTATCATAGACCTTGGAATAAAAGCAGCCCTCAACCTAAGCAAATCTACAATTTTCTTTCAAAGAGTAGATAAAAAAGGAAAGATTTTGTTGGGGGGGGGCAATGTGAATAATATAAACTTGCAAGAATTTAGAAGACATACTCCATGTCATTTACACATTTTAAAGCAATAAAATACATATATCACACTGTTATCAGCTTAATAATAATGAAAGCCACCACTCTCTTTCTGGGAGCCCTGTCTTCTCTTGGATTCTGAGACACTGCATTTTCTTCTTTCCTTCCTGCCGCTCACATTGCCGTTTCTCAGTTTCTTGCTGGCTACTTGTCACCTCAGAACCTCTAACTGTTGGCAATGTAGACTCAATTGCAGGTTCTGTTTTCTCAGGCCAAAACTTTTTCTCTCAATGATCTCATCCCTTCTCAAGGTTGTAAATAATATCTATGAATGAATGGCTTCCAAACTGATATCACCAGCACAGATTCGGTCCCTGAGGTCAAACCCATATAACAACTCTTTGTCACTTAGGTATTTCATGGGTATCTTAAGCTGGATATACAGCAAAATGCACTCTTCAGCATTAGCTCACATCTCTTCCTGATCCCTCGGCCCTAGGAAAGGCCAGTTCATCCATTCATCCTCTTGGCAGGACAGCTGGAAGCCTCCTCTGATCACCTCTCTGTCACCTCACATGTAGTTTATCACTAAATACTGTCCATTCTCACTCGTAAAATGGGCAATTATGATCCAACTGTCACCTTAGCAATCAAACCAAACTGAGGAAAATCCACAGTTGACACATAAACACACAAAAAATGGCAAATTTCTGATTAAAAATAAAAGAAGAAGAATGAAGAGTCCTTCCCAATGGATGAGAAAGTAAAATCTTCCTGAGCAGCTGAGCAGCTGCTCAGGGGACCCATGAATGAAAGCAAAGCCAAACCCCCCAAACTAACACCACTTTGGTTCACACAGAGGAGCTTCAAAATCAAATTCATAAGTCAGCTTCCAAAAGCTTCAACTGAGAATGGAGAAGCTAAACAGTTAAATCAAAGCCCATTCACAATGAATTCTACATTCAGAGATTAGGGGAATATGAAAGGTACCAGTCATTGAATTACTGTTAGGAATAAAGTACACATAAACTTGCAGTCTTCTCAAAGGGCCAAGATGGCAAACAGAGGCCACAGGGCAGAGGGATCCTCAGGGAAAATGGCTGGCGAGGCTGGCGTACACGCATTACTACTGATTCAACACAAAGCAACCCCAACTGGGAAAACACACTGACGTCAGCCCATCTGATTTTATCATTCTTTTCCTTAAGCAGGAAGGGCAAGATGTGTCACTACTCAGGCCAACAATCAGCAACGACACAAAGGCTAAGGACTAAAGTACAAAGCTGTGAGCTCAGCAGGGAATACAAAAGATGGCACTCTCCATCCTTCGGAGAAACTGAATTGCGAAATACTCGAAATCACCGAACAGATGCATGGTAAAATTCTAAAACTTGGACACACACACTGGATTAAGAAATCTGGTCTCGGTCCCTTTGAAGGCTTTTAAAAACACCAGATGATCCCCAGGTGATGGTCCACCCAGGGCTGACTTTTTAAGCACAATGAAATGAAACCCTACAACTCTACTCTGCAAAGACTTCAAGGTGCTTTAAACTGAGCACAGGTTTTACTGGTTTCAGTTGATTTCGTTGAGATCCACTTATATTTTTTAAAAAATGACAATGAGTGACTGCAGCAGAGATTCCTCTCGAGTAGAAAAGAAGTTTCTACTTTTTTAAAAGAAATTTTATTGATTATACCATTACAGTTGTTCTATTCCCTCCCTTCATTCCCCCCCACCCTGCACACCCCTCCCCCACCATTCCCCCCCTTTCCTTCATGTCCATGTGTCACAAGTTCTTTAGATTCTATATTTCCCATAGTATTCCTGCCCTCCACACTGTCTATTTTCTACCTACCATCTATGCTACTTACTCTCTGTACTTTCTCCCCCCTTCTCCTCCTCCCACTCCCGTGTTGCTAACCCTCCATGTGATCTTCATTTCTATGGTTCTGCTCCTGATCTAGCTGTCCTCTTGGTTTGCTTTTGTTTTAGGTGTGGTTGTTAATAACTGGAGTTTGCTGTCCTTTCACTGTTTATATTTTTTTATCTTCTTTTTTCTTAGATAAGTCCCTTTAACATTTCATATGATAAGGGCTTGGTGATGATGAACTCCTTGAATTTGACCTTATCTGAGAAGCACTTTATCTGCCCTTCCATTCTAAATGAAAGATTTGATAGATAGAGCAGTCTTGGATGTAGGTCTTTGGATTTCATGACTTGGAATACTTCCTTCCAGCTCCTTCTTGCCTGTAAGGTCTCTTTTGAGAAATCAGCTGACAGTCTGATGAGAACTCCCCTGTAGGTGACTATCCGCTTATCTCTTGCTGCTTCTAGGATTCTCTCCTTTGTTTTAAAGAAAGAGTGGTTGTATGGGACATTGGGAAACTTAATTTCTATTATGGCTAACAATCAATTTGCCCTGACCCTGTGAGCACACAATTTGCTTTGTCTAGTAGCCAAACACAAAGAAGCAAGGGAATCATTTGTCTTGAACCATCACGTCTACTTGGCCAAAAGAGGTGACTGCCTTGTGGAATGAACATTTTTATTAAAGACCTACAAAGCAGATTTAAACAATTTGGCAAATAACGTTTCAACCACGAAAAACCTAGTAAAGGCTTTTGAACGAAAGTCACAAAATAAGTGACACATGGGCACTGTTACATTCAGGGCTTGTGTCTCTAGTCTTACCTTGTCCAAGGGACAATCTTTCACTGATACCTGAAGAGCATTCTTCTCTACTGGT
Organism: Sturnira hondurensis; assembly: GCF_014824575.4. Classification (NCBI taxonomy): domain Eukaryota; kingdom Metazoa; phylum Chordata; class Mammalia; order Chiroptera; family Phyllostomidae; genus Sturnira; species Sturnira hondurensis. The sequence goes on from NW_028087015.1 coordinate 1,822,106, forward strand.
GAAGCTGTTCCCACAAGCTGCCTGCAAAACCTGATGGCCCCACAAACATCTCAGCAGAAATACGTAACTGCATAATCCCTCTAGTCATCTAGGGAGAGGGCAGAAACTCTTTTGATGCCATTTTCTGCTTGCTATCTTCTTCCCTTTGAAGGCTAGCCTATAAATTTAGGAAGAATTCAGAAAAACTCTTGTAGCTCAAAACCTTGCTCACTGCTTGGAAAAATAATCACCCTACGTGACATACTAAGGAGTATGAGAAAGTGAAGTAACGCATCACTGATACCAGCCTCGTCAAGCATGAAAGGGCAGAAGCAGTAAGTGAGGTCAGAGCAGGCGATTCTTAGGGCAAGACCAGCCTTGTTAATAAATGAAACTCGACAACTAGACACAATGACCACAAAAATGGAAGAAATCAGAAACAAAAGATGGACAAACTGTTCCACAAAAGAATGAAAGAAAAACATTTACATTAATCAAAAAATCAAATACTAAATCACAAAAGAATATCCATGACATTATAAAAGATTATTAGAACACGCACATTAAACATACTAAGATATTCACCTCACACCTGTTACAATGGCTATTAGCCAATAGACAAGAAACAATACGTGCTGGCAAGGAGTAAGGGAAAAGGGTGCCCTCGCGCAGTTTTGGTAGGAATGTAAATTTTAGCTCAGGTACATCTTGGAAAAGTGGCCTGGTTTACAGAGCAGCAGCGAATACAGTGGTGACTAACCATCCAAAATTTTACATATATATATAAAATTTAATATATAAATGACATGCATATAATGTACATGTTTCATACACACACACATACACACACACACACATATATAACTATTCCACATAGATACTAACCTAAAGGGTGGGCTTTTTAAAGATAGTGCTTGTCTTTAATGTACATGCATGCATATAATGTACATGTTTCATATACACACACATACACACACACACATATATATATAACTATTCCAAGTAGATACTAACCTAAAGGGTGGGCTTTTAAAAGATAGTTCCTGTCTTTAATAGCTTTCCAAGTTGTTCAATAGGAAAGTGATACTCCTCTCCATCTTTTTTTCCAGAAACCCCCTTATAAATGAGTCTAAGTAATCATCTGTGAATTCACAGTAATCATCTGTGAAAACAATTTTTGAAGACACAAAAAATTAGGTGTTTTGGCCAATAGGTCAGTATTTCTCTTAGGACAGTATTTCAGTATTTCTCTCAGTATTTCTCCTTCTCTTAAAAGCCTAGAATCAGTAGGTCCTAGTTATTTATCTGTACCTAGTCTGTAGCTCATGCTCTAGAAGTACAACTTTTGGAGCTCACACTTTTACCACCAGAAGCAAATACAAAATGGAAATGATATTGTGGTGGGCATAATTTTAAAACGGTCTCCTCAAGATCCCTGCTCCCAAATTATTCAGACAAATATATTTATACGAATTCATAAGGAAATTTTAGAAGAAGAAAAACTCAGTAATGCTTATCTTTGGGACATAGGAAGGTAAGAAAATTAGTATGTAGTGACTTTATAATGACAGCTAGTGGGGGGTGGAGGGGGTGGAGAGATTGAGCAAAAAGGAAGGACTCATGGACGTGGACAACAGTGTGGTGATTGCTGGCAGGAGGAGGGAACAGGGGATTGAATGGTAATGGAGAAAAGAATACAATAAATATTTAATAAACATATTTAAAAATATAAAATAGGGCACTAAAAATAAAAGCAATAAAGAAAACAAAATAATACTTGCATTAGTTTTCTATTGCTATGTAATAAATTACCAAACATTTAGTGGTTTAAAAACGATAATCTATTTACTAATCTTACAATTCAATGGGGCAGAAGTCCAAGTAGAGAGAGGCTTGTTAGAACTCAGCAGGGTCTCTCGAGGGATTGTAAAGCCAAAATCAAAGGCAGAAAAGGCAGAAAATCATGAGCTGCTAGTGCCCAGGAACCCTCACCCAGTTTTTCTTCTCTGGGTTGGCCAAAACCAGAGCCTCCGTTGGGCTGGCCTCTTATCTGGAGACTGGGAAAGAATCTGCCTCCAAGCTCCTACGGGTTGTGGACAGACTGAGATCACCTGGCTGTCCCAGGGCTGAGGGCTCCCTTTCATCCTGGCGGTCAGCCCGAGGCTGTTTGCAGCGTCTGGAGGCTGCCCTCCTCCATCCTCAAGCCCACAGTTGCCACATCCCCTCCTTCTCAGCCTCACCTCTCTAACCTCTCCTGCCATCAGCTCTTTTAAAGGGCTCATATGATTGGGTCAGGCTCACTCGGGACTTGAATTTCCTCCGCAGAATCCCTCCACGGTAGTCCCGAGAGGATGAACACAGAGAACGGCAACAGTAGGTTTACAGTTGTGAGTGTACAAAACAGTTTCTTCTTGTATCATTAGTCAGTAATTATCGTATTATTTATTTGTATTTTAACTGTAAGCCTATCGTTGCCCACCCCTGGGTATTATATGAGAGGCACTACTTCAGCACAACCTTACTCTTTTTGGATTCTACCAGTTTTTAAAAACGTTTGACAATACGCCGGATGAACCATCCCCTCTCTTTAGACTGGTTCACACTCCTCTTGTGATTGCCATGAATCAACGTGTCATGTTTTTATTGCCAGTTTCAAATTTTTTCTGTGATGGGCCATTCAAATTCGTTGCCCATTTTCTCTTGGTTCATTCATCAGTTTTCAAATTAATTTACACAAGGTCTCTAATATAAAGGCAATCAGATGTTTGTCAGTTATAAGCATAAAAACACTTCACACTTTTTGATTTTGTTTATGACATAGAAATTTTCATTTTAGGACACACTAGTGTTTTCCCTTGTGGCTTCTGTATTAAATTCCCTGCTTAGAATCTTCCCAGAAATAGAAGTCCAGGATATTCTAGCTTCCTTTTTTGTAATGGGACTGTCCTGCCCACTGTTGTTAGAGGAATCCCTGGCTTTCAACAAACACTCCTCTGTTCGCGGAGATAATGAGACCCAAACTCTGTGCCAGTACTCGTTTCCTCAGAACATGACTGACACACCTACACAAATAAATTAAAGTCTCATCTCTGTTGATTCACTTGACGTGTATAAATCCGTGTGTCACTGATGAGCGGTCTGACTCATGTCATCAATCCTCCCTGAGAAAATGGAAAGCTTCCTTTATTCTCCTGGGTCAGGAGCACTGAGATGTCAGTGTCTCTGTGTCTTGTGTTTGGTGGAGACACCTAGGAACCCGCACCCGGCCTTCTGTGATTACACACGTGACAGAGAAGGTGGCAATGGGAAGGAAGAGGGAAGGGGCACCGTGAGTGAGGTGGCATTTCACATTATCAAAACATGTGGACTGGTCCTTTACTTCTTTTACGTTTTCTTCTTTTTACACAGAAATAGGAGTCTGCCAGACTGTGACAAACGCCATTTCTCACAAAGAGCCAACAGACTTCTCTAGCTCCTCAGTGAGTAACAACCTGTTGGGTCTGTAACATAAGGAAAAATCCTCTCCTGAACATAAAGAAAGGTTCCTCTCGGCCCACTCCTCTGATTAAATACCAAAATTAGGTTTGAAGAAAGAAGAGTTCAGGCTAACTCTACATAGAAAAAAGAAAAAGTAATGAAAAGGATCACTAAAGCCTTAACTACATTTTCTCTAACTTCAATATAAGAACTGAAGAAAATCACAGTAATAAAAGACTAAACAAAATATAAAGCATGGTGCGATTACTTCAGGACACTATAAAGAGGAGTGCGATTAAATTTTTTTCCGATTAATTTTTGAATCACTATTGAGTTACGTGTGACAAATGGAATTCATCATTCACTCAGCACGTAGCGTACACTGTCAGGCACTGTGCCGGGGAAGGTGGAGACGAAAAAAACAATTCCAGCCGCAGGAAGGTATGAGGCCTAGCTCAACCCCTGTCAGCCTTGACTGATGATGTAATGTAGATCTTCAAAGTATACATGGTAAGGACATAAATAGTTGTGCGCATGTCACACAGCTTTGGAAATACAGTATTACCAACTGCTTATTCCTCTCCCCAAGCACATCTCCCTTCCCAACTCTCAGGAGCAACTTCTGTCATGAAATTGGTGTTTAAAATTACCATGTTTTCTTTTATACCCTTGCTACAAACATATATACACACATGTTCATGTGTGTGTATGCATGTGTGTGTGTGTGTGTGTGTGTGTGTATCCCTAAACAAAATATTCTTTGTAGCATCATGTTAGCCTTATGGGAGTGGTTTAAATAACATTCTTTTGTAACTTTATTTTGCTGTCCAATGCTACCTTTGAGTTCCACCCATGTAAATATGGGCCAGGATACCTCATTTTCTTCTACATGCATGGTGTCAGTTCACTTATCAGTTTTCAACTGACAACTATTTAGGTTGCTTCCTGGAACTAGGTCCCAGTTCACTTATCAGTTTTCAACTGACAACTATTTAGGTTGCTTCACATGATTTAGCTATTACATATGAGGCTGGTACAAGCAGTCTAGGACATGTCTTCTCTTGTGTTTGTGCACGTTTCTCTCAAGTTCTGCCTGGGAACAGCATTTCTGGTCTTTAGTGGTCTTGCTATGGTATCATAATTCTATGGATGTATCTTTCACATTTTTACTTTACCATCTTCTATTCATTACTATGAATAAAAGAAAATTTTATTCCAATGAGACAACTACCTCTGTCTCTCCCTTCTCCCCAAACATATCACTGGTAACGCCCACTCTCAGGTTGAGAGGCCCCATCCCCACAAGCAAAAGGACTTGGAAGGAAGAATCACAGCCCTAAACACAAAGTCAATAGCATCTGAAAGCCCATCAGTGTTGGTTAGAGTTATCATGATAGTATAAGAGAAGAGATTAAATCTTCATCCTTTTAACCCATCATCCTTCACAATCCTGAAGACATCTTCCTAAACACAGCTCTTCCTCAAAATCCTTGAAGGGCACTCAAGGTCAAAATTCCTCCCACTCTCTGAGTTTCATTTCTTTTTCCACCTTTATGTTCTCTTACACTCAAGCGTGCACATCCCGCTCTCCAGGTACTGACTGGGAAGACCCGTTTTCTCACCCCGTTTCTACCTGTCAGCTCGTTCACCTTTCAACATCGTGATCAAGTGTCTCCTTCAAACTCTCTCAGACCTTCCTGATTGGAATTAACCCTTTTCTTGTTCACACCATCTTGCACAGAACTTTTAAAAATATACATACATGCACACAACACAGAAAGTGGTCTTCATTGCAGTTTTTTTTTAACAGAGTTCTACCTTTTTTATAATTAGTACTTGGGCCCAAGGGCCTCATCTTTTGAATCTTTATTGGTTTCACACTGATTATGAATGAAATGGGTAATTACTGTATACGTGCCACTGACAGGTAAAACTTTACATAAACTTGTACACACACACAAGAGAAGACTCATTCTAGACTACTCCTACTGTTGTTTGTAATCACTAATATATATGAAATGAGCTCAACTTCAGGGAGAAACTGCTGCCTAGTTCTGACAGCGTACAGGGCATGCAAGCCCAAAGTCCCACAGATCATCCCGCCATACTGAGTATTTGAGCTGAAGCAAAGTGAGAAGCGGTGCGTGCAGGAAGCACATTCCGGCCCATCCTAAAGCGGGTCCCACAACCCTAATGTGAAAGCTGCTCACTCCCCCTGGGCCTGGAGTGAAGAAACATCCTTATCCCCAAAGATAAGGGACACAGAAGAACCTGAACAACAGGCCTTGCTAAGTCTTCCCCAGTTTACCACAATTATTAGCTCACCTTTGCCTCATATTTTTTAGTTTTTATCAAAAAATACTTAGGTTTAAAAAAAATACTTAGGTTTAACCATTTCTTTGAGTCTTCACTTCCTTATGCATGTTCCACACATCACATAAAACTTACACTAAATAAGTTTGTACACTTCCCTCTTGCTACTCTATTTCTGCTTACTGGATTCCCAGTGCGCAACTTAGAATAATGGAGGAAAAATATAATTTTTCTTCCCCTGTAGTTCCTAACACTAATCCTCTTCCTGTGAACCAGCATGTCTGTGCTTCCCCCAAATAACCCTCACCTGCAAACATGGCTTGTGGCATTCACAAAGTTAAAAATTGAGGGAGAAAGAATCTAAAAAGGACCCCACGTAAAAAGAAGGTCTCAATTTTAGAGTCCAAACACTCTGAAAGAAGGTAAGGTTTGGGCCAACATCAGAAAGAACAAATTAGTGATAAACCAACAGGAAAACCAAGCTAACAAGATGTGAAGACACCTGAATTTCAAAATGCCTGGATTATTCTGAAAAACTGGCAAAAAAGCAGTAAAACAAAACTCAAGGAAAGAGAGCCAACTACCTGCATGGGCTGAGAGAGGGGAGTGTGGACGAGGCAGTGCTGAGGACTGTCCATTGCCTATCAAGCTTTTCCGGTTGCTCGTTCGGCAGCTGTCGAAGGGAAAGGAAAAACATGTTAAAGAGAGCATATGGCACAAATACTAACAATGATTCAATCATATTCAACACAGGCATAGGTTAGCAGTTAAACAACCTATCTGCTCATACTATTACCAAACTTTCTGCAGGCTGATAGGCACTCAGTAATATTTGAGGGGTGGTTGCCCCTTGAATACTAGAAAACATGAAGTATTCACACAGTATAGCATCATCAGTATTCCTCGCCACCAGTGAAGCGACAACCAAATGCCTTCTTTCAGGTCTTGTCTGCAAATATGTGACATGCCATACATACAAGTGATAAATTAAGGATTCAAATCAGCAAACCACAGGTAGCATCTTTGTTGACATGAAATTTCTAATACGAAATTACATGCAATGAAGCGCAATGACATTAATCTTACAATGATGCACTAATTAAAAATCTAATTATTTCAACAAATTTCATATTTATGCCTTTTGTCACTCGAACAGCCGATGCCTAAGATAAATGTCCTTCACCACTCATTCATTTTTCATCGTGTACACTGCATTCAAATTCCTTAGTACAGTAAATATTTTGGAAACACAAAGACAGGTTCCACTTTGTATGAAAATAACAGTGAAGGCCTTTTTTCCATAGGCACACTACCTACTGTTTTTATAGAAATAAGTTCCTATATATGGGCACAGGGCAACAATTTTTTTCTTATTTCTGCCAGTAGAAAGTTATAAAATGGCTCAATTTATTCCGAAGTAACTTTCACTAGCCACAAAGAATAATGCAAATGCAAAACTGGTTGATGGTGAGGTAGATATTACTTCCACGTGCTTTTCTTCAGTGAAGACTGGTGCTTCATTCTCTATCATCAGCATAGACATTAGGAAAGCATAATAAAGACCAGCAGGCTACCACACTGACCTGACTGACAATAAGGTTCAGGGCGCCCTAACTCCATTCTCCCAGACTGGGGCTGCCTTCAACCACCGCTCAAGATTTATCGTAGCGTCTTCTTAATTCAGAATATACCTATCTTAGAGTAGGTTCTTGACATGGGAATTTTTACCTGACTTCTAAATTAGATATAGTGGATATATTTGAAAGTTTGTATAAAATAATTGAAAGGAGCATTTTTTAAATATACGTATGATCCATTTAACCAAACCCAATTTCTTTCAGCAATATTGACTTGCACACCAATCTTCTCTCTTAGATGTCTGCTGCTTATCACCATTTGTCAAGATTCCCATATTTGTAATTTCTTAAGGTCAGGCTGCATCATTTTATTTTCCTTACCAGAGTAATCAACATTCCCTAGCATTATCTGTGAGTATAATTAACATCATGTTTACTCAGCCTTAAAGAAGCTGTAGAATAAGAATAGACCCTTGATACTTAATTATGAAGGTGGATTGAGATATTATCAACTCATCTATCAAAAACTGTATTAAATTCATAATTATTAAATCAGATGGTGTGACTGTTTTAAAAAGAAACTGTATAATATATTTAGTGTTAATTCAAATTAATGTCTCCTTTCATTTCAGTACAGATATTTTAAGTACATAAACTTGCTGGTGTTAATAAAAGAAATTTTAAAAGGACAGATTTATACCCTGGAAATCTCAGCAAAGTTATTTATTAATTAAGCTAATTAACTGAAACAAGAATTAACTAAAAAAAACCCCAGCTATTTGCATTATTTTTTATATTTCATATTTGTTCATTTATGAAAATTTTCTATTGATAATCAATTATCACTTATATATGTAAGTCAAATCAAAATATAAATAAACAGAAACAGTAATCTGATGACTATCTTAAATAGGGATATTGCTAAAATATGCTGACTTACTTAAACCTAAAATTTAGAAAACTTTAAAAATTGAATTTTCAATAAGAGATACAGAATGACTAGCATACTACCACAATAGCAAAATAAATAGACAATAATTTAGATTTATAATAAAGAAAACACAAACAAAAAATCTTATATTTTTAGCAGTTATTTAAAAGTCTATCATAGAAGGGTAGAAAATACTAATTTTTTAAATGAGATTCAAAAATAAATGTCTAAACAAAACCTCGAAATGGTTTATTTGCTTGGCCAATATAAAAATATAAAACTATGAAAAAAGTTTATATTATAGTCATCCATTTTTGCCTTCTCTCTCTAAAGATGTGTAATCTTTACACGGATGTAATCTTTAAACAGATGACTACAAATGCATTTTAGAGTAATAAATAGGGTTTTCATGTATGAATACATGAGCAAGTTTAAAGAAGCTAAACACACACCTTCAGAATTTGAAGGTGCACCATACGGAAGGTACTGCGGGACGTCACACTAAACCTTAAGTAATCGGCATACCTACTGACAAATGCTATCCCAATCAAAGCTGGAAGTGTCTTATCTAACCTCAGTGTGGGTCTTCAGCACGACGCTAGAGACGACATTGACAACATACTTGGAGCTTTCTCGAATCCCTCAACAATCAAACAGGAAGATGTGCATGACGAAATGCTCCTCAGTAAGACAACACAAAGCTATAAAATACAGGTCAAGATTTGCATGTGTGTACAAAATACATCTCCACACTCATAAAGCAGGGTCTTGGCCTCACAACATACTGGGTATGTTGCTAACATACCTAAGGATAAAGGAGCATTTTATACCATATGGAACACCCAAATACGTAGATCTTGATATATAAATACTTTTAAATCCTGGGACCCTACTGAGATACTCTATAGATAACTTTCCCAGGTTGGGGGGAAAGGGGAAGTTATTTAATTTTAACACCCTGTGTCTGATATCTCTGAGAGTCACCTAATCTTATTGCTCTAGATGCCTGATTCCCAATAAATGAATAGAAATCCGAGTTTAATCCCACAGTAAGAAAACTCCAGGTAGACAGGAGCTATGGGTATTTACCACCTTGACTGCCTCAGCACCTGGCCTGCCCACATTAATAATGATGCCAGTGCAAAATGCTGAGCTGACTTCTGCTGTCATGATTTATTCATCCAGGTATCACACTCGTTTCTGCTGATGAAAGGAGAAGCTTATGCCATCCCAGCGTGAGGCGGCTCCTCAGGTGCTCCTGACTACACCACCCGCATCTCTTCCATAAAATGATAAAGCAGAAACACAGCCACTTGCGGCAAAATTGAGGTCCATCCCTTTCACCAGCATGGCTAAGTCGATTGCTTTTTCTCAGGCAATGTCAACCCCCCCCCCCCAAAAGATGCCCTACCAGGTAAAACAGGAACACCACTTCTACTATGTCAGAAATCTCTTAACTTTTAAAAAATCTGTCCTCACCTAAGCACTTGAGCTTGCAAAGATTTACCTCTAGTTTCAGTCTTAGGAACAAAAGTGTGTAATTCCCAATTGAAATAGGACATCATGAACTCAAGTTTCAGCTCAAGTTCACTTCCAAAAGCATTCTTTCTGCTTTACTCTTGAAGAATAAACAGAAGCCATTCACCCTGCCTGTGATCTGATCTGAAAGCTGAACACAGGGGAGTCCACTTCCCTCAAAGCACCTCCTCCTCCTCCTCAGTTCTCCACTTGAAATGACTCATGGAGATACCTACTCTGCCTGCAGATTCAAACGCAGTTTGTTCTCTCAATTGGGAAGGTGGCACAATGATGGCACAGTTAGATTTGTTACTTGCAAGATGTAATTTAGCCAGAGAAGACAGCCATATGCAACTTGAGACAAAGGCAAAGTGGTATTTGCACCAACTCAGGCTAATTTGGCCAGTAAGCATTTCTTTTCACTCCATTCTATTCGTTCCTCCCTGGAAAGACCCACCTGCAGGCAAGACGCACACAAGACACACACCATACAATAACCACTGTGGACCAGGGATCTGAGAAGAGTGAGGAGGTGGAAAGACAATGACAGTGAGCAGGCTCAGCTGGCCTCTGGGCTGGGAGGCGAGGCAGGCCAAGACAGACACTCTAAACAAGACCATCCCAGCTGGAAGGACACGGGCACTCAAGTGGAAATGCTTTAGGGTGATAGGAGGCCACCAGAAGGAAGTCTTTTACTTGTGGGCATGGTGTTTAGGCTCATACAGGTGAAGTGAGGACTAAACAGGGCACCAGTCCTGTTCCTTGAGTTTACTGTTCCCATTCACCAAAGCAGTTTCCCAATCTCCTAACTACTGCCAACAGTGCCTTCCCTCTACTGGGAAGATAAAGAGATGGATCAGGCATTACATCATCTATGCCAGGTCTGACTCAGTGTGAAGGACAAAGAAGAATACAGGTTGCTAAACTGAGGAAGGGAGGGGGATGTATTTTTTGGCCCAAAGCACCCGTGTTCTATCTCTGCCTAGGCTGTCCTTCTGTTCAGGGTTCCATGGGAAGGGCTTGCTGGGACCTGTAAACGTTTCACATCTGGCTCTTGTCACATCTCTCCTGGCAGAAAAACCTAATTATCCCCAACCAAGGCTGTAAAAGCCACAAGGCCCACAGGCTGTGGCCTTTAGCAACTGTTCTGACTAGCTGAAATTCAGCTTAATTTTAAATTACATTCATTCTGAGACATGAATACCAATCATGTCTGATCATGGCAAGACAAGCCGAGGAGGGGAAACCCCAACAGGCAGTAATTTCTAACATCCATGGCTGACTTAAAAGGTCAACACTCATTATGGAATCAGACTGACCACGATGGAGGGGCAGTGAGCACACCGTGAACTGCATAAAAAGAGCCCCAGTGATTCTCAAAAGCTAGGCTATAATTTATTAATTCATCTTGATGAAAATTTTGATAAATTTGCACAGGAGACCAATTATAGACCAAAGCTTTCCTGGATATGAACATCTGCTAACTATTTCCTAATACCTTAATAGAATCTGAACATTTGGCTATTCCTTAAACAAAGAGGAAGGCTGGAGTGGAAGAAAACTGGGCGAGAAGACCAGGAGCCGCTGAACACGTTATAAGCCGATTCCTTATCTTTACAATAAAAGGGTTGGGCCAGGTTAGAGAAACGGTCATAAACTTATATATATACCTTTTGGTCAATGGATTTTAAAAGTATAGAAAAACAATCCAATAATGATCCCATCACCTGGAATGAACAAATGTATCATTTGGTCACATATATTAGAGACAGGGAGAATGTACCCTCGGACGTCCGATTTCCCACTAGGCAGCTACTAAAGGAACCATGGTTTGCGGCATTCCCACCCATCTTTGGTACTTTAGCGGAGATCCATGTCAACCAATGGACAACACCGGTATCCTGGTGTATACATGTGAACTGTGCACATGTTCACAAGTTCACTAGTAAAACCACACATCAGGAACAACGGGCAAAGGCCAGAAACTGTGCAGAAAAGATGAATGGCTCTCCTTTTAGTGGCCTGTTAGGCTATACAGTGAACCCCCAAGAGGATTATCTAGCCTATAAGGGTTTATATCTTTCATTATCTTGCTATTGACTAGCCTATTAAAAAACTCTGTAGGGGTAGAAATTAAGTTGTGGAAAACTGGCAGCAATGCAAATGATTCTTGCCCATAATAACATGAATTAATTTGTACGGTACAGATATGATCACCATCCACTCCATGGGAAGATGAGCCCAAACATTTAATATCATTGTACAAGATGGATTCGCATCTACTAGCAAATCCATCTCATCATTCCTTATTGAAAAAATACAAACTTCTGGTTTTCAAAATTTCCTTTTAACTTTTTAAAAAATCCTCACCAGATGACATTTTTTTATTGTGTTTCAAGAGAGAGGAAGGGAGAGAAACACTGATGTGAAAGAGAAGCATCAATTGGTTGCCTCCTGAATGTACCTGGACTGGGGATTGAACCTGCAACCTAGGAATGTGCCCTGACCAGGAATCATACCTGCAACCTTTTAGTTATGGGACAATGCTCCAACTAACTCAGCCACACCGGCCAGGATTTGTTTTTTGTCCTCATATGAAAGCATGCTCATTTACTTTAGAGACTGGGGAAGGGAGGGAGAAAGAGAGGGAGAGAAACATTGACAGGCTGTAGTTTGCACATGCCTCTACCACGGAAGAGGCTCGGAACCGGGGCATGTGCCTGGACCAGGAATCAAACTGGTTCTTTCCTTTTGTGGGATGATGCCCACCCATCTGAGTCACACCAGCCAGGACTCCTTGAACTACTTTCAATACGTTACCGTTACCTTTTTAATTAGTAACTTAAAATCTTTGACAGAGGTTCATTTTGTTTTTGTATGACAGTCATGCTTTTGGCTTTTATATAAATATAAAAATGCACACTATACATTATAGATAGCTTGTAAATTACTGTTTTCCACTCCACATTTTATATTTTTTATTAAATGTATTCAGATGGCATTGGCTAATAGGATCGTATCAGTTTCAAGCGCACATTTCTACGGTGCACAATCTCTGGGTTGCACTGGGTGCCCACCACCTAAAGTCAAACTTATCTATGGCAGCACAAAAATGGGTCTAATTCACTCCTTTTGTAGATTATTTATTTGAAACAAATTTTGGGATTCTAAATGTAGGAAAATCATATATGTCCTGGACATTTCTTTTTCCTTTATTGCAACATGAACTATCTAGGCCTCTGTGCATTTGCAAATGAGATAGCAATCGCAAAAGCTTTGAAAAATATCTCTGAGGCTGCATTTGAAAGAAAAACCATGTTATGCAACATAAAGCAAATCTTCCTTAAAATCTTTGGATACTTTTCCCCCAAATCCTGCTTATTCCTTCAGAGGCTGCCTTGCCCGTAGCTCCATTTCTGTCTTCTCCCAGAAATAATTTCCACCTTTCTTATGTAAATCTGTCTACTCTTCCTCTGCTTCTTCCAGTCCAATGCTCTACCCCTTTCCTTCACCAGCACAAGGCCACAGAGAACAAAACATTAATACTTCTGTCCCTGGGAAATATTTTGCTACTTATGTGAAATTAAGGCAATGTCGGTGTGTTCCGTATGGCCCATGAAATCAAGGCTCCATCCAGGCTTTCATTAATTCACTGAAAAATTATTGTTTGAGTCCCTAATAATATGCTAGATACTATTCTAAACACGAAAAATCCTCGCTGCCCTCCAGGGGGCTTACATTCTGGAGGAAGAAGCAGAAAATAAACACAATAAATTAGTACAATGTACAGCATGGCAGATGGTGATGACATTTAAAGTGTGAGAGATGGTGATGGAGAAAAACAGTGCAGGAGGGAGCACAGGGAGAGCGGATGTAGGAACTCACAATGCTGAACAGGTGGTCAGGAAAGGCCTCTCTGGGGAGGTGATATGTGAATGAGACCAGGGGGATGAGGGAGTGAGCACCCAGAAAGAGCCAAGGCCCTGGGGTGGGAGTGCGCCAGAACAGCCAGGGCTGGGCCGGTGTGGCAGGACTGAAGTGAGCCAGAGGCAAGCAGCACAAGTGGACAGCAAAGAGGAGAGGATACAGATCTCTGGCAGCTTGCGGGCTGGGTTTTTCACCCAAGGTGCAAAGGGAAGCCTCCCAAAGGTTTTAAACATAATCTGACTTTTGTTTTAAGAGAACCATTCTGGCTGCTCCATTAAAACAAGCACGGAAGGACGTAGGGAGATCAGGATGCGGAGTTGACGTGCATCTTTCATCACAGTCATTTTCTGTAATTCTACTTACAAATAAAGTGTTTTATTTTAAAACCCATTCATGCAAAAAAGTGGCCCCCCAATTTAAGGCAAGCATTGTACCAACCCATGCTCTTCTGTACAGCCTCCAAAAAACTGGAGAAACAGCAGCACTGCTGCGGTGCTGACCACCACGCCCGAGAGCTGCAGGCCTTTGCGTATTTGCATGAATGTATGAGCTAGCTCACAGCTACCAGGGGTATGTAATTATGAATGCTTATTATTGATATTATTGGCTTGATACTTGAACTTCACTTTTCCATTAGTAGAAAATCTCCTTTTTAAAGGCATTGATTATAATGGAAACAAATGGTAGCTCATACTATTTTTAGAACTGTCTTCATAGAGAGAGATGGCTGAACATACAGCAATAGCAAAACACTACTCAATGTAACAAACATTTATGGAATGTCTATTCCTATGTACAAAATATTGCGGGAGATAAGGAAATGAAGAAAGCATTCTCAAAGTATTTAAAGTATAAAAGAAGAGGTAAGACAGATCCACAGATAACTGAATCACAGATAAGGCAGAATCTGAAATAGAGGTACAAACAACAATCCATTGCCAGCTACAGTGTGAGATAAAATTCCACTGAGCTTTGAAACGTATTTTCATAAGTAATAAGCATTATAACTTGTATATAGTACATAGTATATAACTTTATACTATGCATGGCAAATTTTCCTCTCATTTCACAGGTCCTCCCTAGTAAGCCCGTAATTTCAGTGATCTGCCTGACACACACACACAAAAATGGTTTTTTAAACCTATTCCTTCTTGGTTATTCCACATTATTGCTATCTCAAAGCAAGACATACCAACAGGGTTATGTCCATGTGGCTGATATGGTGAGCTCTGAAGTCAAAGGTCAGCATGTGACTGACAGGTGGCTGACATTTGCTACACTGACCACAGTGCTCCTGGCAGGCAGGAAATCCACCCTGTGGTCACCCATTCATTCAGTAAACCTGAATGAAAATTCCACAGGGAGGTCACGATTTAGGAGGAATAAGTTCCTTGAGGGCAAAGATTATATTTTTATAATAGTGAATCTCTGGATACCCAGAAAATACAGAAAATAAAAATGATTTGAATAGAGAACCAGTAGATATTTTTAATTGACTGACTAAATATGGTTCCTGCCTCTAGGAAGTTTATAATGGAACTTGGCAGACAAACACAGCCTAACACACTGACTAAACTGACCCAAGATGGCACTACAACAGCCTAAACCTGTTAGACCGATCAAAGCCAGGTAAAACTGAGAAGACGCACACAGCTGGCAGGTTTGTGGTGCTGGATATACTATTTGAAACATGTTACTGGGAAAACCCGTATGTATGTCACTCTGAATAAAATCACAGTGGGATAGTCAGTGGGATTAAAAGAGGAGCATAATATAATGGCCAAAGTCAAGTAGGAGGTGGAAATGATGTGAAATTAATGGAAGTAAAAAGTAATTCAACTGAGAAGGATCTGAATATACGTGAATTTTTTTCTTAATGCAACCTATCTGCAACATGAATCACAGGAGGTATATCAGGCCTATCTGTATTCCTCCCTGGGAATCCAAAAACTTTAGGACATGTCATTGATTTGAATGAGGACACTTAAGGGCAGAGGGAGTCCATGCTGAAATGACTTCCGGACTTGGGATTACTCAGAGTACAACAGGTCAACCTCACCTGAAAGACACACAGCATAGACTGTTCCTGCTTGAGATGAGGGTGTGAACGGTGCTGCGAAGCTGAGGCAATTAATTCTGATTGAATGGTTTAAAGGCGCGTGCTATATCTTGAGAAACGGCTCCCTGGTCAATGTTTTGACCAGGGCCAATCTGGTCAAAACATTGACTGCGTGGAGTCCTTTGAAACGGAGGTCTAATCTGTCCCAGGAGGCTGAAGAGCTGTTATTACTGGCTGGGCCATCAAAGTGGCAATGAAGACAGCTGGGGAGAGGTGAGGGTGGTGGCCCCAACTCTAAAACTGGGTAAAGGGTCAGGGTCAAATTCCTGTGAGACTGACACCCAAGCCTTTGGCTAGTCTCAGGGCATTTGTAGTCAGGAGCCAAAGAAAGACTATAGACATGCTGGAGAGCTAAGGGAAAATTTTTTAAAAATACAAAGTAATGTTTTTTCTAAACCTCCACTTTGTGTGTGTGTGTGTGTGTGTGTGTGTGTTTGTGGGCTGGAGGTGAGTGTGACTTAAACACATTTTTAAACTCCCATATTTCATATTTAATATGGCTAAGACCACAACTGAATACATTTTTCTTTTTAAGCAGAAAACCAAGTTCAAAGTCCAGCTATAAAAATTACTTTTAATCTATTTAATTTAATAGCATTGGATTACTCTCAGTTGGCCAGTGATAAGGAAAGAAATCTGTAAAAAGCCGTAGAAAGTGACAGCAGTGCCAAGCAGAGACAATGCAACAACAGCTCCACTATAATGCTCCAACCTGCCTTTTCGGAAGCACCGGAACTAGGAACTCCTTTCCCCTGTGCTCACCATCCCTGCCCCCATCCCTGCTTTTGAGAGAGAGATGGTCAACAGTAATGCAGCTGGACTGGAAGAGTTCCTTACATCCAAATCTTATTTGAACACATATATATATAACATCTGAACAGATAAAATATTCTTTTACCAATTCCACCAGGCTTCCCCATAGAGAAATTAAACCTCAATTTAACTCGCTATACCTAGAAACATTCGATTTTGTGGCTATATTTTAGTCTAGGAGGGTAACTCAACTACATAGCTAACCACTACCCACAAAAATCAAAAGCTGTTCCTTTTCTCTGGTTCAGAGGAATCCGGGGCTGCTCCCTTCTGACCCACAAAAGGGAGGGGGGCTCTCCTGCATAACCACCAGATCTCCTTATATGACACTCACCAGAAACTTACGTCAAGCCCAGAGTGAACAGCACAGCTACTTACACCCTTCCAGCTCTAAAGCATTTTGCCTTGACAGCAATTGACATCACGCTTTGCCCACCAGTGAACTGCTCCAATTCCACGTGCCTCCACAGTCAGAACGCAAACATACACACACATAAAGCCGACATCAGAACTCCACTTTGTTCTTAGTCACAGGCAAAAAGCCATTATCTTTCTGTGCAGTATGTTTTGTTGCTAGCTGCGCCTAATTCGGTATCTTGCAAAATGACATTCTGTTAATGACATGAATGTCAAAGCTGTGATAATGGGCAGAAGTAAAAGAAAATGTTTCCTAACCGGAGAAACAACAGGAAGACTGCCAAATGGATATTCAAGCAAGTTGCGTCTTCATCCCACACTTAGCGCTCAGTCTCTGACCCCGCCCCCCAACTATTCATTTCCAACATGAAAGCGGTGCAGCTCTTTGAGGAGGGGAGAACAGCCCACCTTGGTGAAAAACACAGGAGAGAAAGAGGTCAAAGGAATGTTTCTCTTTAATTAACTTGACAGAATGTCTTTTCTTTCCTCATTTGCACCCACTGATGTTTTCCTAGTTGGTCTCTCATTTTACAAAAATGAAATTGGCCACAACGAACCAATTCTGTTGCTAAAGACAGTTGGGCTGGGGAGATACCAGAAGATGCTGGCCTTGAAGTTGCTCAGTATTCAGCCTGGTTAATGAATGCTCCTTACTCTTGCCATGTGCGAGCTGACTAGCAGAACTTTAGCTCTGCAAGACGGTACAGGGACTGCCAGGGCGGCCCCACAAGTGAGTGCAGACAGGGCTAAGGAAGGGAGGCTGTGTGGCTCCCACAACCTGGGCACATTCAAAGAGAGAAATCTGCATTCAATGTCGAGACAACTCTAACTACTTCTTATGTAAGCGTATAATAGTTCAATTCCACAAATGAAGAAGACAGTTCTGTTTGAGATTTCACAAACTGGCTATTTCTTAGTGGGGTACAATTACAAAATGACATTGGTAGATCTGATTCAAATCCCAGCTCCCTTAAGCCTCAATTTACTGCTCTGTTTAATAGGGATAAAACTATAAGCTACCTTAGAGGGCTATGGAGAAATTAAATGAGACAGAGAATATAAAGAAACTATCACAGTGCCTAGCACATAACAAGTACTTCAAAATATTAGCTGTCAAAATAAAACATTTTGGCCTCTCTCTTTTGCATACCTTCTTTCCTGCATATATATGTTTTCAGGCTTGGAATGTTACACTACAGCTTTCCTTCAAGGATCTTGGAACAAGAAGCATAAGATTGCCCACAGAATTAACTTCTAAAATCAATCCAGTGAATTATGCAAAAACTAAAAAGACTGGTTCTAAAGAGCAAGGCTTGAGAGTAAAAGTAAATAATAATGCAGTTATAGAAAGAATGGAACAATAAGAAGGATGACTCATTGGCTTTAGAAACTGAAACACAAAAGCTACAGAACAGTAAGTTCAAGTGTCCAAACAAGCACTGGCCAAGGGCCTCCAAGTAGCAATGTTTAGGTGGAGGGGCGTGCAAGGACTGCACCCACCAGACTTCAGTGTTTCCAGACCATGTGCACCGGGCTTCCTGTGCCCAATGCTGGTAATCACTTATGCCATCGAACACGCCTTACTCTCTGCCACCACACTCCCCAAGTAACCTTTGGACTAGCTTCATGGGGGGTCTGCCCAAACGTGAGTGACAACTATAACAACTGCTACCTTTGACCAAGTGTTTAACACGCGCCAAGCAAAGGTTTAATTTTCATGACAATCCTATGATGTAGGACTTATTTTTTTTTTATAGATGTGAAAACCGAAGAACTGAGAAGTTCAGAAACTTATTTAAGACCATACATCTAGCCCTGGCTGGTGTAGCTCAGTGGATTGAGCACAGGCCTGCGAACCAGAGGATCTCGGTTCGATTCCCAGTCAGGGCACATGCCTGGGTTGCAGGCGGGTTCCCTGCAGGCCAACTCCCAGCAGGGGACACACGAAAGGCAACCATACATTGATGTTTCTCGCCCTCTCTCCTTCCCCTCTAAAGATAAGTAAATAAATAAAATAAAATAAAAAAAGACCATACATCTAGTTAAGAGGTAGAATTGGAATCCAAACCCTGGCAGTCTGCCTTCATTTAGAGCCTGTGCTTTTAACCATTTTGTTAAAATGTCTGTAAGGTAGAGAATAAAAACTTAAAGGGGCCTAAACCCAATAATAACTATATTTGTCCTTATAAATGAATGCCAGCACTCTGGTCCTACACGGAAATTAGTGAGAATGATAACAATGGACCCACACCTAAGATATGGAGCTGCTCCTGCGGTGTTAGCCAAACACATCTGGGAGCGTGAGGCCTGATGGGCAGATCCAGGGGGTGGGTCAAGCTGCAGGGCTTCACACCAGATTGTGAGGTTTTTCTGGAGGCAGCAAGCCTGACCCCGATGGACAGATGCCTCAGTGTCACCAGTGGGGCATGATTTTTACTCTGGAATAAACTTGTATACACAGCTTTCATGCTTATGGTAAACAGACAGGTGAGATGTCATGATTTGGACATTCCCTCCTCCACAGAGTATTTGCAAGGATCCGAAGGCAAATGACTCAACACATGGATTACCCATGGCAAGCAGGCTCGCCTTCCTTTTCCCTGCCCAAACCAGCTGGCCTAGTCATGTCTGACTTAACACAGAGGGCTGTGTTAAGCATGTGTGAATCGGATTTTTTTGTTCTCCTGTTTCTGAATAGATTTCAAAATTAAATCAAATTCCTGGATCATGCCTCTGTAATAGGGCTCATTTGTTTGTTTCTGTTTCCAGATCTGACTCTTTAAGGTTTAGAGAGCATAGGAATCAAATCTGCAGCCTGAAACACCTTTGTATGCACTGGCTTTGGAGAAAAGGACTAAGGGCCCACAGTGTGAAATGCATCAGAAAGAGAACTGGCCCGAGGACCATCTAAAGCACCTAATAAGGCATACTGACTCTATTACTGAGACAAGGGGTTTTTTTTTGAAGTTGAGGCATTTACAAATGATACATCTCAATTTAAAACAACATCGACATTATAAAATCTACAGTTTCTATGAACTTGGCACCCCCTAGATCTTGGATCGTTTTGTGGTACCTAATTCTTCCAAGTTGCCACTCCTTTAGTCTGGCATCTTCCCCCATTTCTGCTCCCTGAAGACCTTTCAGACTTAGTGAACACAAACAAGACTGTGTCTGTGTGTGGGAAAAGGTGTCACTAAACTGTGGGAACTACATTAAAACTATGGCAGGAGGTCAGACAAGTTAGCGTGCCAAGTCAGAGTGAGTGTCAGATACTAAAGAAACACTTGATGCTGGCTTCACTCCCTTCAAACCACTGGCTGGCCTCCTATGGGCACAGCCACCTGTTTCTCCTAGGCCCAGCCTTGTGATGAAACAGGTGACCTCATTTGTCCCTAAACCTGGGGTTTGGCCCTTATTAGTAAGTGCCTTCAGCTCCAGACGAACGCACCGACTTCCTCTTCACCCTATTCACCAGGCATCCAATCTGAATGCCTCGGACACTCTCTGCAGTGACTCAGAGAGTTCCTGTTCTTTGTGTCCCTGGATTACTGTTTATTGAAGTTATGGCATCCCTCACCTGCACAGGAAAACATTTCTCTATAGAAGAGAAATGGTAATTTCCCTATACCAATAATTCAATGGTATAGGGAGAGGGCAACCTCCTGTGTAAAATTTCCTTATTGAAATGGATTCTGAGTAACTCACCCACAGGAAATTAAAGTGCATATCAAGACTAAAACTAGGATACTTCAACTTAATAAAAACAAATCATTGATATGACATAAAAAATGACTGTGAAATTGTCCACTGTTTTTGGTTATTATTTTTAAAACAGGCCCTAAATCCTAATGAAGGACCAAAATGCATATGAAGACAACACTGTAGCTCAGTGACCTTGAAAACAACATCTGTCAGTAGCTACCAAGTCAGTCATTCTGGGGCTGCGTGGTCACATAATATTTTCATTACAGTATAATGCCCAAATTGTGGGGCTCACTGATATAACAAAGAATATTTTCTGCCTCGGTCTTCAGATATCAGTTGCTATGACTGTTTATTACAAAAGACACCAAAGCTTCTGAACTCACAAAATTATATAGTAAGAGCAAAATTCCTTTGTGCTAATCTGCTTCATGGACAGCACATCAAAAATCTGATGCTATGTTCTTTTTCTAAAAAAGATTTTATTAATTTATTTTTAGAGAGGGAAAGAGAGGGAGAGAAACATCAATGTGTGGCTGCCTCTCACGTCCCTTCCTGGGGACCTGGCCCACAACCCAGGCATGTGCCCTGACTGGGAATCGAACCGGCAACCCTTTGGTTCTCAGGCCGGCACTCAATCCCCTGAGCCATACGAGCCAGGGCATGATACTATGTTCTTCATATGACAAAAATTGTCTCTTATTTTACTTAAATCACACAAACACCTCTTTCTGTATCTGAAAGATTCAATATTTTAAAATAAGTTTTAGAAAAGCAGATGAGTTGGTAAACAACAGGTCACGTCACCTTCGTACAAACTGGAGACTAGCACCTAGTGACTGACACACACAGTTTCAGGAGACAGAGGCGCCTCTATCAATACAACCATCCAATGGTTTCCCCGTTTCAACTCAACTTGTACTTCTTGTGTGCAGTTTAGCTGCTCTACCAACACCCCGACTTTTTTAAAAGAGCATCTTGTCTCTGCCCCGGGCAGGAGGAGAAAAGGTGTAGGGCCCCTGAGGTGTGCTTATGAGTCTGCAATCAGGGAAGTAGGGGAGGGAGATGTTTCCCCGAGTTTTTAAACAGTTTCATTGTTTAGTTAGGGGACACTGTGTATTTGAGAAGACAAAAAAAAAAAATCCATCTACCCAAGGTTTAACAGAAACTAGGCAGTCATGGTTTTTTTTAATGACTAAAGACCAAAATAAAATAAAATAAAATAAACCAACATGTAATCATCTAAATTAGAAATGCACCTGTTAAAGGAAGGTTTCATATCTGGGTAGGCAAATTGTTACTATAGTAGTCAGGTTAAGGTATTTTCTCAACTACGTGCTATAGAACAAAGATACTTAAAACAGGAAAAATTTTTATCATTGAGAAATAGGGAATAAGGAACGAGGGGTTTGGAAAAGGTCACTGGAAGATTATTTAATGTGGCCATAATATACTATTCAACCAACACATATAATTCCACTTATAAAATAAGTTATTGAATTATTGCAATATAGCAAAAAACCCAGCAAAACTAATAATTACTTTTTGTGTTTTAGTTGAAAAAAATACTGGCAATGAGTCTGGCCCCACTTTTGGTATATTAATTATAAAGGACACCTCTACCCCCAAACCCTCCTGGCCCCCCTGTCACCTGCTCGCTTCAGAGATGAGTCATCTTCAAACTGTTAACACTTCCTCTCAGAGAAAGAGCTTTGATTAGTTTTCTACCTCTTTGCAAGATGTAATTTTACCTCAACAAGATTAATCGCTAACTCATCTATGAGAAACAGTTAATCAATGTGTAACAACTTCCCTAATCTTTTTAAAGTGTTTTTTAAAAATTGATAAGATTCAGGAATAGAAATAGGAATGGCAACTTTTCTTATGATAACTCATTTTTTGGTCATTCTGTCCTCCAAGTGCTTTTTATATACTAAAAGAAACACATGTTTTCACAAATCTAGCCCATTATTATAAAGGCCTGGCCCAGCCTGAGTCACTAGCCTGAAATCAAATGATGAAAAAGCGCAAAACTGAGGGAAGGAAAGGTGGCCCAAAGAGGCCCGAAGACTGACTCCCCTGAGACCTCAAAAGCTGGAACCGGCAACAAAACCTCTCCGCTCACCCACTCAGGTGTTTCCCCTCTTAGGACCCCCTGGGATGAACTGCCCTCTCTCTGCAGAAGGTTCTCCTTTGTTACTTTGTTTCTAATCAAGCCAATTTACCACCCCCAGCCCCCGTCACACATTCCTTTTTTGAACTTTTTCTGAGACGATAGACAAAGGATGATTCTGAATAAATGAGCAACCTAGTTCTCCTAAAATCCCCAAATGAAGTAGTTAAATAAGCTGCACTACCATCACAAGATGGGTGTTATTCCGGAAATGCTTATAAAGACATAGGTGGAAAGCACAGGGTCCAAAGCCTGAGAGCAAATGTATTTAAAATATACATAATGCAAAGAAAACGGACCTGGAGGAGATACGTAGTAATGGTGATTACTGCTCTGTGGTGGGAAGATGGGAGTCTAAATGAGGGTGTGCGTGTGCTTAGTTTTAAAAAAAACTTTTATCATGAATCCTATAACCTCTCAATCTGGAAAAATATTTTCACAAAGAAAAGCAGATGCCTTTGAAAATACGCTAGCCACAATTCCCACAGGGAACGGACAGAGGTAGAGAACGACGACGCATGTATCCTCTGCCAAGATGATTTACTGAGGTATCAGTTTGTAGCATTCCTTCTACTGGAGGAGAATGAAAAGTTTGTTTTCCTGCCCCCATTCCAAGAAGTCTTTGTGTTCAGTCTGGCATCCTGGGTCTCAGAGAGTGTGTAGTGGGCTCTGGTTTCGAGAGTGAAAGCAGAAGTTAGGAGGCAGCCTGCCGGCGGGCCTCCACCCAGGCCCTTCGCTAAGGACAAAACAGCTGGAGTGATGCTCCTACAAGGATTGGAAGGAGCCAAACAAAAGATGGAGTGAGCATTCCTGACTGGGGTGGGGAATGGAGAGAAGGCAGAGGTGTCTGGCCATGGAGCGGCCTGGGTGAGTGACCAGGGTCTGTGCTGCCCTTTCCAAAGCAGGGCTCCACGAGGTACAAGACGGCAGGCCTTGCGGTGGATATGCATGCGGTTTCGGGGTAAGGCAAGCAGGAAAGAGTTAAGAACAGGAGCCAGGCTTGCTTTGCAAGTACTGGTTATAGATGCTTGTGCCCACTGCAGGCATCCAGAAGTATCACATACCAGCGGAGGACAGGCCTCATCATTCTAGGTGGGCATGGACTATAAGCAACTCAGAGAAGTAGGGACAACTGCCGGTGTCCACGTCACCTGACCCACCAGAAAGGCTTCAGCAAGCAGGTCCGGTGCAGCCTCGACCACGGTGACGGCTGTAGGTCTAGCTCCACCTAACCGAGTTGTATACACAAAAATCTGCACAGCTTTTTTTATGCCAACCATTTCTCAGTAATTATTGTTGTAAAAAGCAGCTAGAGAAATGAAAGACAAACAAGATCGGCCTGGCTGGAGAAGTACCAGCCAGCTCTGACTCACTCAGATAACACCAGAGAATTGTCTCCCTCAGAATATTTTAGCAAAAGCCTATCCCTCCTCAGAACCTGATTTAAAACAGCAAAGTACAGAATGTTGACCACACAGTTTGCTGATGGAAGGACTCGTTTGCACCCCTTTAATTACAATCCAATGGCTTCTGGTTGTGTAGTCCTAGCAGCGCTAACCAGAGCTGCAATCAAAGCTGCGAATCAAAGCCGGGCCGGGCGCAATTCTAATAGTTATTAATGACATGGGGGAGGTACGGCCAGACTTCGGTGGGCTAGGTCAACTGGACAAATAGCAAAGCCAGAGGAACATGGGCTCGCCGGCTTAAAATGCCAATGAAAGCTCCACAGGCCGCCCTGGGGTGCAGAGGTCTGAAATCGAGTGCAGGTGATCTCCACGGTATACTCTGAAGGAGCGGTCCCTACGCTGTTGCATATAAATTAACCCGAGCACACTCCCAAATGAGACTATCCTTTTAGACTGTCCACACACAGCACGCTATTTGTACGGTGGTAGACATCACCAGCTACTGTAAAAGAATAAAGAATTCTATAGACATCATCTTTCCTCAGCATTTATTGCTAAACAAATTCACTCCTTTTGGAGCTCTGATTACTGAATTTATATCTGGGTGGTGATTACCATATTGTGTTGGAATATGAAGTGTTTCACATTCAATTTGCAGAAACTCCAAAGTTGACGCTGCAGTGCCAAACCTAGTAGAATCATACTGTCACGTGTGAAGAAAGAATGAGGCTGCCCAGTGTTGGGGTCAGTGCTGTGGAATGACCCACGTGTGACTACACAGCCCGAGATATCAGGAAGAATGGGGGTGGGAAGACTTGTGGTTTCAGAATCATGTGATGGGCCCTCCCCGCCCCACACACCTGAATGCCCACAAGCATCACTTGGCAGGAACCCTACCCTTTTCCTGCCTGAGCCTTTTTCAAAGGTCTCAGAAATGTCATGCTTTTGTGGCGACAGAGAACAGTCAATCACCCGAGGAGTTCAAGGCCCAGAAAGGCTATGATGCTTTTCAACTCCCTCCATAAAGGCAGCTGAGCAGAAAGAATCTGAATAAGCTCCAAGAACAATCCCTAATGCTCCAGGTGTGGCCTGTGATGACACCACAACAAAAGATAGAAGCCTTTTAAAGTGAAGTTGTGTCCAATAAAGAGATTGCACAAAGCCAGATAAGACATCTTATACTTAAGTCACTGGCCAACTGGCTTATGTTCTAATCTCTTGTTTGAAATGTGGTCTGGTGTGAAAAGCAAGCTGCCATGAAGGGCCGCTATCATTGAGAACCAAACAGACAAACAGGGGTATGCCTTTGATGAAACGTAATATCGTGCAAAACCCTGTTCTTGGACTGTACTGTTTATGTGCATCTCCAGATGGATGCCGTATGTAGATGCACATGCACAATGCCATATTATCTGACAATAACCTAATACTTTCCTTTGAAACTTGAACTCGCTGTGCCTACCTCAGAAAGGGGTTGCAAAAGCAGGGGTAAAGGTGACAACTGTAATGAGAAAATGAACACAGGCGGGCTGTCTTCCCACAGTAGAGTCAGAGTTCATCAGTGATCCTATTGCGAAATCTAGCTCATTCGAACGTGACACAACTCACAGGACACCACACACCACTGCTGCAGGCAGCATTGTAACTCTGCTTAACTAGCCGCTCAGTTACTTTACAGTTGGCAGCTTCACTCACAACTTTGGCCAGAAGCTCCTGTGTCTTGGTCAAAAAGCGCAGAACATTAGTTATTTAGATTAGAATATAAACCACGAATATGTTGTAGTCTCTCACATCAAACAAGTTCAGCCTGGTCCTACATTTTGTCTCTGTCTCTCCCAGACATTCTCCCCAAAAGAAGAGGTCTCTTTAACAATCTGTGAAATGCACAAATAAATTTAAGACCCAAATAAAGTAACGCTCACAACTCTATCAGTTAGCAGAGAACAAAATTCCTCTGTGTTAATTTCATGTTAATAGCTGACACTTTTTAAAAAAGTGCTATTAAGTCAGCAAGTTTCTTTCATTTTTTTTTTTTAAGAGTGACTTGTTCACAGTAGGAACTGATTAACTGTCACCAAAGAGATGGGTTTCAAAAAGAATACTGTTCTCGCCTCATCGCATTCTGGTTTCCAATCTCATACATCCTCCACACATTTCTAAGTGAGACTATTCATCTCCAATCTGAGAGTCTGTAAACACTGTCAGACCAGGGCAAAAAGCCTTTTCCCATTATTCTAAGGTATAAAATAGTTATCTTAAATAATGCCAAATTGAAATTTATCTTGCATCATGTGTAAATATGGTATATAACCTCTAGTTCTTCGAGGTTTGTACAGTATTGGCCATGAAAGAAATCTAAGCTACTATATGTTGTTTGCAGTTGCTGCTACACATACGTGTTTGTGCATTTGTACTTAATAAAATACATAATTTCTTTTTCTGGAGTGGGGAATTCTGTTATTGTCAAATCTTCTGAGCATCTGCATTGGGTCCTCTGGGAAACCATTCCCTGTACGTGACATGCGTGGCCCGGGAGGCAGGCAAGCCATCCTTATTTTGGTCTCGGTGTGACCTCTTCTGCACTTCCTTAAAATGCTGTTTAAAACGGCTGGTTTTAAAGCTCCCTACTTCTCTGTGTTGCTTATAGTCCAGGTCTTACTCTCAAAACTCCTTGCCAGTAAACATCTATCTTGTTCTTTTTGTAACTCCAGGGCTGTACCTGACCCAAAGGCACACCTGATTAAACCCTGTTGAATAACGAAACCGAGTAAGCTAATAAAAATGAAAAACCAAAGGTTTTGCTGAAAATGGGGGAGGAAAGAATCTGGTCACACTCAACCCTGGTCTAATCATCCTGTCTTAAATTAGTAAAAATTGCCATTTTACTGTTTCTCCTCAGAAGCCTAGAATCTTCATTAGAAAGTGGTGACCGTGGGTCAGGATGTGCTTAGAGCTACACAAAGTCCTGCTCTGTCCCTTGCCCCCAAGGGCTCAGTCTAAAATGGATTATACGTGTAACAGAGTAATCCATGGACAGATTTAGGTAACTGCAGGTATCCTGAAAGAACCTATAGGCTAGGGGGTTAAAGTAGCAGTGAAGCAACAGTTTCTGGAAGGGGGACAGATGGCTTCTGACAAATAAGCACACCTTCAACGCGAGTCACAGAAGTAGGTCACAGTGAGTAAGTGAATTTTCCACTGACTCATTTCCACATGTATCATGGGCAGCACAGGCTACCAGTGATCTAATTCTCCACCTGGAAGAGCTCTACAAATGAGTTCTCTAACGAAAGGAGCTAGAATTAAAACTGACTCAGGAGGGATAACCACCATCCTAACCTACAAACAGGTCAGTAGGCAGCCAGGTCAATGGACCGGACAAATCACATGCGTTTCACACAAATCCTCGTGAATTTAGAAGATCTAAGCACTTAGACTGTGGGTGCACAAGAGTACAGTGATTCCGGCCCTTTCTCCAGCTACCAGGTCTATGCAGTCAGGTTTAATGGGGTTGCTCCAATTAACATCTATTCAACAATCCCTCAGTAATTCCGCATGCAGTTTTTCAGTTGTTAACTTTGCATGCAAATAACCTCTATTTTAGTGCTGACAGAAAAAGAAAACTGGTAAATTATTTTAAAATACAAATTCATTTATTTAAGTGCAAATGGGGCATGCCATTGTAAATGTCAAATCATCGTCACCATCCATTATGATAATAGGGTCCAGCCAATCTCACCAACTTATTCAAAGTTCACTGCATGAATGATCAGAGCTCGCAGTCCCCAGACAGAACTTAAAATATGTCCTTATTAAAAAATTCAAAGGCAATAAATCAGGTTAAAGAGGTGACAAAAGATGACCCTCCTCTGCCATCTACCCTGGGAAATGCTTAGTGCTCTCCACGGGAGGAGTCAGTGGGCTCAGTTTCTCTGTCTAGGCAGAGAACACCGGGGAGGGGCAGTGCTATTGAGACTGACTGCCAGGAACTTAACATTGAAATAAGTCTGTTGAAATAATGCGTGCATTCCACTCCAGTGGGAGGTCATTGGCAGATGAAAGGAAATGCTTCCCTTCACACAAGAAAAATATTGTCCCCATTAGGAAAGATTCCACCCAATGGACATCAGTTTTATTTTCTCCAGTACAGTTAATGAGTTAGGTAGCCTTGTCAACACTTTGAAGAAAAAAAAAATGGTCAAATATTATCAGCTGGTTCTGAAGCACCAGTTGAAGCTCTAGGAGAAACAATTTTCAGTGTAAAAGCTGATTGGCATGAGATCAACACTCATGACCTTGGCCTCTTTAGCACAATGAACCAGTGAACCAAGATACTATATAAAAATATAGCTATTGAGACACCCA
The DNA here is from genome assembly GCF_014824575.4 of Sturnira hondurensis. NCBI lineage: Eukaryota > Metazoa > Chordata > Mammalia > Chiroptera > Phyllostomidae > Sturnira > Sturnira hondurensis. The sequence continues at coordinate 1,850,826 of NW_028087015.1, forward strand.
AGGCTCTGTACAATGAGGCATTGTAAGTGACACAAACATTCAGGACAGGAGAGTGCCTCAGAACACTTACAAGCCAGTAGGTGCTCCAAACACATGAAGCTCATATGGTCTCAATGTTTTAAACTAAAGCCTCTTGAAACTATGAAATAGAATGAAAGGGTGTAAACCACAATCTCATTACTGTACACAAAACACTCCAAATCTCAGGTCCAGGAGGCCCACAATTGGCCTTAGGGCTGCTCTGGCATGATAATCTTTTTATGGAAGTAAAAAGATTTTTGTCCTTGATCTCTGATTTAAAAGGTCACTCAGACAACGAGTGTCTGCTCATAAGGCTATAGTTACTTCTTCTAGAGACAAAATGATAAATACATCACCGAACTACAGCTATCCAATAGCCATCAGCTGGTCACCTCAGATCTTATACTCAGTTCCAACCCAGTTCAAGCCAAAATTTACAAGTAAAACAACCCTGAACCATCAAACAGTGCCTCTGAGACTATGAAGCAAAAGCATATAAAAAAGAACTACCATATCCTGGAATTCCTAAATTCATTACAGATTTCATATTGTATTGCCCTTGGAAATTATTTGGTAAACAAATACCTTTAAGGCTATGAAGGATGAGAATGAATGATATCTGGCTACATGAACACAAAGTATTTAGATAACAAAAATGCCCACAATTAGGAATGTGGATTTGTAAATCTCTGGATGTTCCCGCCTACACATAACATTTCACATTGAATTGTGAAATCAAAATCAATTCTTTAAAAATGTATTTGTCCTTTATTTTCATTGTTGCAACTATTACAGACGTCCCTAATTTCCCTCCCTATGCCCACCTCCCCCGGCCACCACCGAGGGGACAGAGAACACACTGCTGTCTGCGTCTGTGGGTTTTGCATGTGTGTTCTTTGGCTGACCCCATCACTTTTTTTTTTTTACCCAGCTCCCCGCCCCCCAAGAGCTTTAAATGTGCACATTTTAAAGTTTAAATTTAAAGTATCATTATATGAAATTTTGCAGTAGGTAATTGAGAGGATTCCCAAATGCATGTCTTATTTTCAGATTAATTAGGATGGACTTTGTATAGACCTGTACATAGCACAGCCTCTTCAAGGCCCCAGACAGCTGTTTCAAGGGTGTGCTTAACACCAAGTCATAAACTCAACCAAAATGAACTTACATTTTCCTTTCTCCTACCCTTTACTCCAGATGAGGAAACAGGGTTTCCTTTTAAAGTTCCTACTATGGGATTCCTTTTAATTCTATGTGAGCCCAGAAATCACACTGCTGACATAGAACTTATAAACAGAAAATGCTTTTTGTTGTTGTAAAGAGTTAAAAAGCAAGATGAACGAAATATAACAATGAAAAACCACTAACACTATGTCAGAATTTTTCAACCCCAATTTTCTACTCAACTCCTATAATCTCTTTCCATCCTTAATCTTTTTGTGTAAAAACTTTATTTATTTTTAGAGGGAGGGGAAAAAGGGGAGAAGGAGAAGGAAAGAAAAGTTAATCATTGCTTCCTACACTTGTCCCGCACAGGGACTGAACCCACAATCCAGGCATAAGCCCTGACTGCAAATTGAGCCGGTGACCTTTGCCTGCAGATGATCCCCAACCAACTGAGCCACACCAGTCCGGGCTCCTCCCTTAATTCTTTCTCCTTAGCGATAGATATACAAGATAGTGCCGTTTCCTGATACACTTTTAACTATAAGGAAAGTGCCAACAGTACCATGAACCTTCAGTAACATCCAATTCTCCTGTCATCAAAGATGGTTAAATCCCAAATGCTACTCCAAAGTAAAAGAAAACACACATGCCTATGGATTAATAAATGTACAGTTCTGTAGTTCTTCCTGCCTAGAAAACATTATTTAAACACATGCAAATCATCTCCCCACCCAACCTTCATCTCACTTGGAAACAGAGGGCAGGAAAGGTTAGATTCCGTCCCAGGGTCCAGACAGCCCTAAATACTTGAGACTCCTGGAAAAGGAGTGTTGAACACTAACTCTGTAACTCTTCATTAATCTTTAGGTAGATGATTCTCAATCCCCAACCTAAAACTATTCCCTACATTCCAAACCCTTGTATGCAACAGTCAGCCGCACTCCCCAACGCAGCTGTCCACAGAAGCTCCACTTCAGTGAGTCCCAAACCGAAGTCATCATCTATATCCAACCTGTCCTGCTTCATGTGCCTCTAATTTCAGTGATGGGCACCACCACCCAGCAGCCTCTAGCAGAAAGAAAGGACACACACTCTTCTACCCATCCCCACTCTCATCATCTAACTGACCATTCAGTCCCACGGATTCCAGTTCCGGACGGTGACCCCCTACCCTCCCAGCCACCAAACTGGTTGTGGTATCATCACCATCTCCAGCCTGGAATCCTACTGAAGCTTGCTCTAACCAGAATCTCGCCTCCTCCTTGCCCAATTCCATTCCATTCTCCAACTGCCAAGAATGTTTCCAAAGGGCAGCTGTGATCTCATCATGGCCTGGGTAAAACGTATCAGTGGTTCCCCCTGCCCGCAGACTAAATTCCAGGTCTCTGTTTATCACTGTAATCGGATTTCTCCTCAACTCTGCCCCCAAGGCCTGGTTGTACAGGTATTTGCCTCTTTGCCTAGAATATTCTCTTCCACCTCTTCACCCGCTCCTCTCTTACCCACCAGCATGCTTCATTTCCCTGACAGCCCACTTTCTGTTACATGTCCCTAGAACACTGTCAAAACCTTATTTATTTTCCCCACCATAACATGGCTAAGAGGAGATCAGCGCATATAATCACATACAATGTTATATAATAAATTCTTGTTAATCCTTTGTATCTTCCTCCCCCCACACCCACCCACACCACATTCCCCATGAAACTGCCAGCTTCCAAGCAGGCAGGAACTATCTGTCTCCTTTCCCACGGGCTCCCCACCATAATGCCTAACATAAGGAAGGGACTCAACTAATATTTACTGAATGCATGAACAAACAAATGCAAAGGACGGGAGCAGGCTGCACGTAGCTCTCATCTCCCAAGTGAAATCTCCCCTGCTTTTAGCATATTTTCTTAAACTCAGAGGTGGCCATAGCAACAGATTCTACCCTAAGGGGTGGCTTCCAGGAAGTAAGGAGGTTTCATAAATAAATTGCCTAAAACAGTCTAAGAACCAAACAACTCCTTCCTCATCCAACCTGGTATTCACTGACAATCCACAAACTTTTTTTAGACTGAAGACTCTCATGGGAAAAAGGCTTATCATCCTTAAGGAATGTAGAGCTTCAACTTTTCATGCTGGTAGGTAAAGTTTTCATTCGAAATGATCTAAAGAAAACTAGAAAGAAGCTTCCCTACCTTTCACGCAGTTCTACGGGAAGAGGCAACCCCGCGCCCAGAAACCACGCCTAAGACCCAGCACTAACAGGGGTTGCCCCTTACACAGTGTGCCACACCCTGACATTCACCTGTGGGTGTGCACAGTTGGACGGAGCACACTGGGGGCCCTTCACTCCCACAGCACAACTGGGATCTGGTGAGAATAAAGCACATGTGCATGAGCTACCGGTCAAGACAGACATATTTTACTTTGTTTTTCTAATAACTGTGCATTTCAGTAAGTTGTGCACAACCAATAAATGTGAGTGGTAGACAAACTATCTGAGCACAACAGTAAAAAATGGCTGTCTTCCACACTAACTATCTGAATTGTATCATTAAATGTGAAGATAATAAATACACAGGTTGACAGCTGTTGGAAGGGAAGTGGGTTGCAGGCCGGGCCAAAAAGGTGACGGTATTAAGCAAAACAAAACAAAACTCATAGACACAGTGAAGAGTATACTGATCAGCAGAGGGAGAGGGGGTGGGGCAGGGGCAGGAGGTGAAGCCGGGTGAGTAAATGGGAAAAGAAGGAGAGCCAAGCTGGGGTGGTAAACACACAATATGATACTGAATCATACTCTTGAAACCTATGTAATTTTATTAACCAATCTCATCCCAATAAGTTCAATAAAAATTAAAGATAAATAAATATCCTTATAGATCTTTGAGCAATAACTGGTAATGTTCAATACTTACATAAACATGCCTTTCTGAAGATAACTTTTAGTAATACTATTTAAAATATTACAATTGGATATATTATAGTTTATTTAACATGATATATTTGGATCTTCACAACTGAAGGTAACTGGCTAATTCAAACCTGATTTTGTTTCACAGAGCACTTCAGTTGCACTTGCATTTAGAATGAAACATAAGGTAAAGCCCAGAGATAAGGAAGGAAGAAGCCCTCACCACATCTGCGTTGGCTCCGTGAGTCACTAAAAAATGATAGATTGTTTTCTTCATCTCTTTTAAACAGAATTCTGCGGTTTCAAGTATTATAGGAGGGCAAATGTGCCTAAGGGGCTGTGATGTACAATTATTCTGTTTCGTGCTGATTAGCACAAATGACCATGATAGAAAATTGTATGCAAACCCTTGGAACGTCAATAAAAGACATTGATCCATAGCAGCAACTAAAGGAGGGAAAACTGCACAGAGACTCTGCTTCCAGCTTCCTATCTAATTTGGGAGATGACCTTTTAACCTGAAAATGCTTCCATGTTTACAAAGCATTCTTATGGTTACATAAATTACCTCTCCCAAGCAGATGGACAAACCAAATCTCAATGCTTCGCTCCACTTTCAGGTCTATTAGGTTAAAAGTTTGTACCCAGATTAACATGGAGGCGTTTTTTCATGCAACTGCGAAGTCAAAAAGAATCCTCCTTTCTACTGGAAACTAATATTGTAAGATGATGTTATAATGGGCAAGTGGTGTAACATTTAAAAGCATTCATAGTCTCTTTCTTCCCCAAAAATATTCTCTCGAAAATACAAAGTTGAAGGTGGTAGGTAGGTAATTAGAAGGAATGGCTGCCATTTTCTGAAATTACAAGGATCAGTTTGGCTTGCCATTCTCTTTCAGAATACATCTAGACCTTCATTATTAACATGCTTAATAATGAAGATGATGTTAAGACTAGCAAATGAGAAGTGCTTTACCGCAATTATTCCTTAACGTCTTTCTATTACAAACATCTTCCTTTCCAGTTGGACAATACAATTCAAGCCAGTAAGCAGGGGGGTGAGCCCACGGTCTCTGTATGATCATGGCCCTATTTAATTAGAGGAACACGTGGTTATGATGAAGAGGTGGTGATGCTCTGACGGCAGGATGCTGAGACACAGGCTCCTCTAACGTCAGTCAAGGACACACCTTACTACACAGAGCAGGGAACACAGCCATACTGCCACACACTAGCTTTAGGTCCTGCCAAAGGCAAATGACCACGGTGATAATCATCACTCTCACATTGTCGTTGTTTGATTTGACACACTCCTGGGCTTCTCTAGCTCCATGAGTTACAGAAGCAATGATGGAACGCCTGCACATTTCTCACTGCTTATTGCCCAGGTGAATCAATGGTTATTTTTTTGGCATAAGATCTGCGTAACTCTGCTAGGCCTTAAGGTTGGTGTTCTGATAAATTCGAGAGGCCATCTGGGTCGGCCTTTTTCTATTCTACTACAGTCTCTGAGCTGCCAGGGACAACAGTGAGCTTCTGGTCCAGCTAGCCCTAACCTAGAGTCCATGGACATCTAAGGGGTCTATGAACTAACCACAAAATGGAAATGTATCATTTCCTGCATGTACATTCACAGTACTAGCAGTCCTTTAGGATTTGTCAACAACGGAAATGACATATTTTCATATAATGTTATAGTTGCTGCAGATATAGTAAAAATTATTTATACTCACTATCACTTCGAAATTATGGTAGTTAACTAAACCTGTCTCTAGCTCCTGATATTTGATGTACTAATAACGCGTCACTTATATCATAATTTTTAAAATGTGGTCATGGTCATTTCAACATAACTGATTTCCTTTATCCTCCTACATATTTTATTTTACGCAATTTAAAACAATGTTCTGAAAAGTAGTCCACAGGCTTCGCCATACTCCCACGAAATCCATGATTCTAAAGCACACAGGTGAGCAGTGGCGGGCCGTGGAGTCTCGCAATGTTGCACAACTGGTTAGTTCCAGCAATGCAACTAGAAACAAGATCCCCTTGTCCTACTTCAGGGCTCCTTTCACTATATGTTATGGCTTTGCTGACCCTAGCAAAGAAAAAAACTGTAGAGGACCCCCCGAAAGCAAGATCAGGTAATGCAGGCACGTTCTAGGTGCTATTGAAGGGACTGTCTATCATCCCTTCCCTCCGACACTCAATCACTGTCATCGGCACCTGTGGGACCACCATTGCTTCTTTCAAGGCTTCCAATGGGCAGTTTAGATGATGATAAGTGTGCCATAAAATTTAAATATTGAAGAAACAGAAAACAAGTTCACCTAATTAACATCAAAGAGGATTGTTCTCAACTGCCCCAAAGAGTATTTAAACATTACTTAGGATGAAGGTTCTATACTTAAAAATCTTTCCCACTAGTCACAGAAAGGTAAGAAATAAAAATTATGAGTGAAAATTAAAGACCTGGATCACTTCACACTCATCAGTAGGACAGCAACTATTAAAAACCAAGAAAGAAAAGAAGAGAAAACAGCCAGTATCGGCGAGGGTGTGGGGATACGGGAACCACCGTGCACTGCTAGTGTCCATGAAAATAAAGCAGCTCCTGTACAAAACAGCATCGCAGTTCTTCAAAGATGTAAAAACAGGATCTCCATATGATCCAGCAACTTCCTTTCTGGGCAAACACTTAAAGAATTGAAAACAGAGACTCAAAAAGATATCTGTAGATCTATGTTCATAGCAGCATTATTCACAACAGCCAAAAGGTGAAAGCAACCCATGTGCCCCTCAATGGATGAACAGGCTAGCAAACTTCAGCACACACCTATCTGTATGTGGAATATTCCTCAGCTTTGGAAAGAAAATTCCAACACATGCTATAACATGCATGAACCTTGTGGACATTATGCCAAGTGAAATAAGCTAGTCACAAAAACCGAATACTCTATGACTTCACTTACATGAGTCATTAAATTCACAGAGACAGAAAGCAGGATGGTGGATGCCAGGGGCTAAGGGAGGGAGGAACAGGTCAGTGCTGTTTGATGAGTACGGAGGTTTGATTTTATAGGAAGAACCGGGTTCCCGAGGCTGGGTGTACATCGACGTGAATGCACTGAACACTGCTGAAATGCACATTCACACCACAGGGAAGACGGTGAATTTTAGGGTACATGTATTTTATCACAATTAAAATGTTTTTAAAATCCTGTGAAATAAATAAACCAAAGGCTTGACTGAATAGAGAAGAGATGGATCAATGATCAGAATTTTTGAAAAAAAATGAATGCACAGAAAGCTAAGGAGGCATATTTATGCTACATTTGTTAAACTGTCTTTCAAATACTCAAAATATCACTGGGCATAATTATCCCACCATCCTGCTCTGCCCTCATAAGTTTATAAATAAATCAGAATAACACTACTCTTATCTCAAATGAGTTAAAACTATTTGGGTTAGGAGAATCTGTTCTTAGTCTTCCACCAACCTTCACTCTAATCCATAAAGGAGATGGATTTTGTCTGTGTCTGAATATTAAAACCTAGAGTTCATGAATAGACCCCTCACTGTGATTCTCCACCACCACCTATCTAGAAGGCTGGCCACCTACCTGGAAGGCCTTTAAGTTATGGGAATTTGGAAACTCTGACTTCATTGCTCATAGAGTCCTTTATAGAGGCAGCTTGGAATGACCGAAGTGTGGTCATGTGCTGCCATGTAATTACAGGCTTCTCAAAGATTCTCCCTAAAAAAGCCTAACTAGGTCAGGGCCCACAGACTCTAGTGTGCTTGGGAAAGAGGAGGGATATTCTCTCAAAGCCAATGCTACCAGGGAGGAAGTTTTTCTAACTCCTTTATCTAAGTGTCTTCTCCAGAAACTGAAGTCATGCCTTTGAGGGTGGACTGAAGCGAAGCTAGAAAAAGAATATCTATATAATGGCACATATAACACAGAAGACTGATAAACTCGTAAGAATGCCTACTGAACCCTGTTCAGGAGAACCCTCACTCTCTTCAAAGGGTACCTTTAAACAAGCGTGGCCCTTGCTCCACTCCGCTTAGTCACCACACCCTTTCTGTGCCATCTGCAAGGTGGCATTCAGTTGACTCTTTGTGGTCATCAACAGCATTTTTTGCACCAAAAGAAAGATATGGCTATTTGTCATTGGTAATTTGTAAACCTGCCAAATACTGGATGAGGGAGGGCAGTAATATCAAACTCAAAAAAGGCTAGTGTCACCCAGGGGCACAACACATAGACTCAATCTTATGTCACAGGCACAAATCAGATCAATTGAAAATGGAAATGTACAATACATTAGACAAAGCGTTCCAAACCTTGATAAAAGCAGACCTTGAAGTGTGCATGAACAGCAAGTCACATTTAGTAATGTTTCCTATTTGAACACTAAATGTTTTGAGGAGAAAAAAGCAAGTAAAAATACCCAGTTGTTTTCTTGAAATATTGATGACAGTGCAGTACAAGCTCAGAGGTATTTGAGGTAAATATAGCCCCAGGAGGTATCTGTCTGTAAAACATTATCCTTTATTCTACACCCACCCGGTCCCTGCTCCCTTCCATTTCCCGAGTTCCATAGGGGAGATTTTTATTCTTTCAGAAGCTTTTCATCCTAAAGCACATGCAATGTTCATTCCAGACATGAATCTGGCAATGATGTACCCTCCTGTCATTTTTCTTTTTTTGCTGGAGAAAATATGGAACACCAGACTGCCAATCTAGCAATAACGTATCATGCAATATGAGAGCCATAAACTTGGAAGGAACCTCAAGTAGACATAAGAGCTACTTGGCATCATGTATCAAGATTCATAAACATGTTCACGTCACTTTGGCCTAGATATCTCTATTCTGGGAATTCGTCCTAAGGAAACAGTTCCAAAAGACAGAAAAAGCTATATGCATGAATATGCTCGCTACGGAGTGCTTTCATTCAATAAACCTTTATTAAGTGTCTATTACGTGCCAGGCGCTATGCTGGCATGAAGTCTCTGCCTCAAGACATTCACCATCAGCTGGGGATTCAGACAAGTGCACACGGAATGACAGCATGGTGGGGCAAACGCTAAAAGGCCTGTGCAGAAAGCACTAGGTGCCCTGAAAAGTGTTGGAAGAGAGGGGCAAGAAGGAAGAGTCAAGAAAGACTTCCCAAAATTTTAGGTAATGCTTTTACATTTCTTCACGGTATTCTTTTTAATGTCACAAGGTAATGTTAAAATATATTTTTAAATCCCTTTAGTATTCAGAAAAAATTCCTCAATACCACTCAAAAAGTGAAAAAATAACAAGCAAGCATGATTGTCTTTCCCAGCTCTCAGAGGCCCCCGAAGTCCTCAATGGGCTCATCCCACCAGTCTCTTCCGGTCTTAGTTTTCCACTAGACACCAGCTGTCCTTCATCAAAACTGCTGAGGAACTCTGAGTACATTTTGCTTAAAACACAAAACAAAGAAAAACCATACCCCCCCTTTGAGAATTTTCTTTCAAATGACCCAGAGTCACTTCAGAAAACTCCCACTCTAAGATTTCAGAAAGTCCTTTGCTAAACATGGTATAAAATGTGTAATAATAGTTTTTAGTGTATTTAGACATGAAAAAGATTCCAAGTTAAAATTGTGTTGGGAAGCTTTTGAAGTATAGATTAGATGCACCTAGAACTATTGAGTGAGATACAATCTAAACTAAATGGAGTCATGTTGCAAATAGAACTGCATGCCTGTGCTTACTCGCGGATTAGAGAAAACTCTATTCCTGTAGCACACACAGCACCCAATTCGAGTCCAGACTCGCTGCACGTCAGGCTGCTGGTGTCATGGAAAGGCCTCTCTCAGTGTGTTCTGTCTTGTGTCATGGCTCACGGCTTTGGCCACACTCCAGCAGTGGCCAGGGGCTTTAGAAGAATTACGAGAGAAGGCCACACCTGAACTACTTTTCTTTAAAGAGTACCTAAAAAGTATGATTAAACCTGAAATAATGAAAGGGAAGAGGTAAAGTGAACAATTATTAAGTGCCTGTATTCACTAGGCATTGCCCTACGTCCGGGGTTGGCAAAGTCCTTTTGTGCAGGGCCATGTAGCACTTGTTCTCGGTTGGCAGGCCCAAGCCTCACGTCACAACCACTGGACCCTGCTACGGCAGCACAGGCAGCCACAGACAATCCCTAAAGAAACTGGTGTGGCTGTGTTCGAACACAGCTTTATGCACAAGAACAGGTGGTAGGCCAGATCTGGCCTATTGGCTATAGTTTGCCTACCCTCGACCTAAATGCTTCACAATTTATCTTCCTTAAGGCACAGAAAAAGGTATGCTGGTTGTTTTTCCTACTTAAATGTGGGAAAACCAAGTGTCAGCAGTAATGTGACCCACTAAGGCCACATGTCTAGTGTGTTCCAGAGTCGGGATTCCAACCGAGGTGTGCTTGAATCCAAAGTCTGAACTCTTCGTACTGAGTGAACTGACTAGATTGTTGACTACAGATGGAGAGAAGTCAACTTGAATAAAAGAAAAAAATGACAAGTCTAAGTCCTTCCTCTTAGTTAATATCAACGAATCTATGCCCATCTATGACAAAAATATGGGAGGCATAAAAAATGCTGGTAAACAGGGTTACAGGAGGAACGCCACTCCCAAGAGAAGTTTACGGAATATCCAGTACTGGCAAAGCTATCACGTGATCACTCTCCTAGAATTCTATCACTTCCTCAGACAGTTTGGTAAAAATCAGCCCTATTGACAGTCGTATATTTAGTAATCCACTCCTCCCATGCCCAGAGAGTACACTGTGTCAGTGCTTAACTGAGGATGTGGCACGTGTCCTTCAGGAACTGTACGAGAACTGGAGGCAACGCAGAGGCAAATCATTACCCTCCGATCTGAACTGCCACGCGAGTGTGTTTCAGAAACCACAGGGGTGATGTGTCCAGTTCAGTGCCTGAAACTATTGGGAGAACAGGCAACAGATACGTGTGCTGCCTCTCCTAGCTGAACCCTATTCAAGATTCTCGTTCCTTTTATTCCCCTTGAGAGATCAAAGGTTCTATTTTTACCAAGGCTGTCCTAATTTGGAACCTGAAAACCAGGTTCCAAGTCCACCCAAGTTCCAAGTTGTTTACCAGCTTGAAACTTGGGCACCTAAACATTCATTTCCTCATCTTACAATAAGGGGGTTCAACTAGATGTTCCTGAAAGTCTCTTCCAAGTGAAGCCTTCTATGAATCAGTTTTTAATCTATGATCTGTCTGACCAACATTCAAAAAATATTAATGCTCTGGATGAAACTTAGATGTCCACAGATTTTAACACATGGCATAAGGTTCTTGAAATCTTTACAGTAAGAAAAAGTTTCAATTATTAAAACTATCGCCCTAAAAAGAAGAAAAGTATCACTTAGAGAGTTGCACGATTATTTCTGAAAATTAAATGACAATCATCCCCAAAGGGCCCAGAGGAAAGGAAGACGTGGGGCAGATGCACTCATTGTCCCCCCACGGAGAAGAAAACATGTCGACCACTCCCAGAAACACATGAAGTGGCCCACCAGCTGGTAAACTTGCACACACACACACACACACACACACACACACACACACACACGAGGGGCAAAGTTTACCTCTTGAGGTCTAACATTTAAGCCCATGGGGAGATGGTCCCTGGAATCTTCCTAGGTTAGTATTTTCAAAGGGAGCATTTCAAGAGAAATCTGCATCAGGTGGAGAACAGCAGCACTTAAAGTGTGAGCCCACCCGGGTGACACCACGGTGCCAGCGGCCTCGCCCTCAACGCTAAGGAGAGGGCCGGCTGTGGACACTGACAGCTACGCCCGGTAAGGAACTCCCAGAGCCTGGGTTGGGATGCTTCCCTACACCACCCTAGGGTGATTCCCCGCACCTCCTCCTACATTACAGGCAGTTTTCAAACTTCCTGGAAACCGTGCCATTGTGGCGCTGGGTATTTAAAGTATCCCTTTAAGGGAAAAAGGCTGCTCATAAAAGAGGAAGTATAATAAAATGTGAGTTTTGTGGTAGGTATGCACACGTGTGTGAACACATGTGCCCAGAAAAAAAAAAACCCTTAGAAGGGTAACCCCATTTTTTAAATAGTGGTTATGTTTCAGTACTAGAATCTGGGGTGATTTTTTCTTTATGGTTGTTCATATTTTCTTCATTCTTGATCATGTGTTAGGTTTAAATTTTTTTAAAAGCTACCCACATTCCACTGAAGTTATAATAATAAGTGGAAAATCATGAAAAATTCTCCTATAAAGCAAATAAGGTACCTTGAATTTATCTTTTATAAAATACATGTTTTGTTCTGTCTTCATTTGCATTGAAAAACTCCAAGATCCCTTCTGGCTCTCTACATTTATTTCCCAGTATCCATAATCTATGTTTTCCATTATATGCCTTTCAAATCTCCCAATTCACAGCCCTGCTTCCTTCACCAATAAACAATCACCCCAAATTATTTTTACCGATTTTCTGCTTGTCATATTTGTTTACTGGGTTTCATATAACTTCTTCACCTAGGCCACACAAGGGGGCTCTTATATAGGAACGATGGATCACACAGTTGAGGTGGTTTCTGCTTTTCTTTGAAATATCTCATTCCGATGCACCCCCTACTCGACCTTATCAACCCTGTAAACAAACTGCATGTTAAACATCTTCCTCCTCAAATGAGTTTTAAAAAGATGCCACCATATAACACGGTGGCCTAGCTGGGATCCTGCGACAGAAAAAAGACAGGACAGAAAAACGAATCAAATCTTAATAAAATAGGGAGCGAATTATTTTTTTAAAGGATTGGGGAGAGCCAAACAAAACTTTTTATTCTAATCCTATATCAGCATTCTCAAACAATTAAAAACACCTAAAACCTCTTGAGATGGTGGAAATGGTATCTTAATTGTGGTAGTAGTTATTTAGCTGCATTTGAGAGAATTCATAAAACTGTACATCGAGAAAGGATAGTTTAACTGTGTGGAAACTGTATCTCAATAAACTATGTTCAGAAACCAAGACAAAACAGACCTAGCTGCCTGGACTTCCACTTCTAAAAGTGAGCCAACAGCAGCGGTCAACCCCCGTCAGGAGGAACGTGGAGCAGTCCTGGGCCTGGAGCAGTGGCTACGAAAAACACTGTGAGCCTGTAGCAAAGCACCTGGCGAGAAGGGGTCACTTCTTGCACTTCAGAAGAGGGCAGCCCTTCCTCCCCAGCAGCTCACATACAGTACCACTAAGAGCTAAGAGGTGGCCGGAGAAGGGTTTTTGTAACATAGAGAAAGCAAGACACATCTGTGCCTTTGCATATTGTATCTTATGTACACCTTCTTCTCATACAGCTGTTTTGTGTATAACAAAGCATTACTTCTTAGTTTTCCACAATGACTTGCCCAGAGGAAAAATGTACCACCTGAGTGGCACCAACACATCTCCTTAAAAACTTACTTAACATCCACATAACTCAAGAGGAATTATTGCATTTTTAAAAGGCAAAGAAAAGCTTGTAACTAATTCATCCCTAAAATCTCCCAACAGATCTTCTGTGGCAATCACACTGTACTGCCATATAAGATGCAAGAACCTTTGGCCTTTCTATGACATGACCTACATTCCCTAGAGCAAGATTATCAAGGATTTCGAGATGGGTACAGAATATATGCACTTGTGTGACTGCACAGGATTTTGTAACACATACAGGGAAATCTCAGAAAAATAAGCATGGGTGTCGTGGAGTTCATTCAAATGGCCTATAAGATAAGTAGCTGGTAAGAGCTTTCCCGTAAGGAAAACCTCAATTTTAAAAGCACAAGTCCACTTGAATACCATTATAAACTGTGATACTTTAAGATGAGAAAATTATAGGAGAATACATATGAAATTTCCATTGATGGGAAAGAGAAATCAGCAGGTGGTGATTTTAAAACAAAGTAAATCCACTTCTATTTTCCACTCTCTTCCCTCAGACACAGGGGGCATTTCTATAGCAAAGATCAAAATTATCAGGACTCTATATTCAACAAATATCTTTGAATTGCTAGGAGGCTTCAGTACTATAAAAATTAAGATGGTAAAGTCTTACTTTACAAATATTATTTTCAATAATTAGAATTTTGTTGAGCTGTATTTTCTTTGGAGACAAGACGCTAAAGTTTTACCCAGATTCACCACTTACTACTGATGAGATCTGGGGACAATTAACTTAATTACTTTGTTCCATCTGTATAACACGTATTACAGATAGGCTTAGATGAGACCCCATACACCAAACTGCCCCAATGATACTCTCCCTCTCCCTTCCCCTAAGCTGAGGTTGGTAGAACCACGGGTTACCACACATTACTGTAAGTCTATCTACAGTGCTTTCTAACACGATTAGACTGAACCACTTAAAGAAAAGGATCATGCCACGCATATCTTTCTTTCCTAAGTGATAATCATAGCTCTGGTCACAAAAAGGTACATGATAAATATTTGATAGATACATGAATAAACGAGGTGATTCAATAAATTCCCAGACCTTATCCACACCGGTCAAACACAGTCAAACTAAGTTATTAGGCTACTGGACTGCAGAGGGTGATTCAGGCTCATCCATAAGCCATGAAGCAGGAAAAGGGTCACACAAAGATTCGTGACTCGTAAATAACCCCTGAAGGTATTTTTAAATGTAATCAACTTCCCATGTTTCTGAGGTGAGTCCCCCAGATCTTGACTCTTGGTTTTTCTATTTTTGGACCAGCTTGCAATCATTTGACTCCTCTTCAGTGCGTTTAAGGCAGCGAGATGGAATTGGAAGAGGAGCTACAGGTTTAGGACGGAGGCTCCCCGCTCCCAATCCAATCCCCAAGGTATCTTAAGAAACGCTATGACAAGAAGGCAAAACAAAACCAGCACAAAGCAAAGCCAAAAAAATCACTGTGGTCCAGTAGGCTTTAACATAGAATTTAAGATATATACACACCTGGAACTTCCCAACAAAATCCATAAATGTTGGGCCATGAATCCCCTCCAAACATGTTAGTTTCTATGAAATAGATTTGAAATCAAACCTGTTAAATGGCTGAAGAATCAGCTACAAGCCACTGCCTGCAGGACACACCTAAAAGAATGGAAGATCTGAAAGACGAAGGCTCTTTCTCCTGCTCCAGGCTGGGCATGGCTTACATGGGAACTAGAAAACTGGCTGCGAATGAGAACTATAATCTTTTTGGAACAATAGGTCATGACGAGCTTCCTTAATGCCAAAATAAGTGTTTAAAAGTGACTTGTGCTAACCAAAAGAAAGAGTAAAGGGCATATATATTTACTCTGGCTCGAATACAACATTTTTGAATACATCTAGCAGTGCCAAAAGTCAGAACCCTTTACTTCATGGATCTTAAACCTGGGACCCTTTCCACAAAATGTCTGTATTTCCTAGGAATGATATCTAAAATTTGCTCATATTAGTATCTAACCAGCTCAGTTATCTGTACCTTGTGACCTCCAAAAGGCTGCTCTGAGATGGTAGACTGATCTTAAGACTGATCAGAAATTGACAGCCCTGGCTGGTGTGGCTCAGTGGATTGAGCATGGGCCTGCGAACAGGATGATCACGGTTCGATTCCCAGTCAGGGCACATGCCTGGGTTGCAGGTCGGTTCCCTGCAGGCCAACTCCCAGCAGGGGACCCACGAAAGGCAACCATACATTGATGTTTCTCTCCCTCTCTCCTTCCCCTCTAAAGATAAATAAATAAAATCTTAAAAAAAAAAAAAGAAATTGACAGGAGAGAAGACATCTATTGATAAGGAACGGCACATACAAACTTCACAGTTCACATAGTAAAAATACGGCAATTGTTATTCCTTACTAACTTTGTGGTACATACACCTAACCTCAGACATCAAACATACAGGGACTTATAATTTAGAAGCATAAAGCTCATTTTGTGGAACACATAACAAGAACTATGACCTAAAGCACACTGAACTATCCTAACACTCTACCTGTCCCTACCAGTGGCCACCATGGCCATTTGAAATCAAAGATAAAAAAAAATCCCTTAAGGATCTGTCATTTATGGAAAATGCAAATTCATAATCTTCCCTTCAACCTGCTGAGTCTGGTGATTGCCTGTCAGCTGTCTTGCCACCTGCTTGCCCTTTGGAGTGCTTGAGCAAGCATAGGTTCATTTTACAATGAAATGGATTAGCAAATAATTTGTGTTAATCTGGGTGGGTACTAGAATGGAGAATAGCAAATGGATAAAACTAATCCTCACACAGAAAAAAAAATCTATCTTTTAGTATCTCCAATGCTCAGTGCCTGACCCAGGTAATTTACTTGGAAAAGGCTTTGATTTTGTATCAAAAATCTTGCAATAAGCCAAGTGAAAGTAGTATTTTTACAGGAATTATACTTCCAATCCAAGATCAACAAGCCATTCCAAATCAGACTTAAGAAATAACATTACATAATAGGCATTTAAGAGCTATTGTTTTACAGTAACAAAGGCTTCATTTACCCTATTCCCTAGAGTGCTCTATTCAGCGAGCAGTTTTTCCCATGACAAACATACTTTTTTCCCTTAACCCCTCCATACATCTATAAAAGGAAAACATTTAATAATTATAGATTCTAATTTAAAGATACCCATCATATAACATTTTAAACAGATATGAATGTTAAAGGGACATAGGTGATTTTTATGCAAGTTACAAGTTCAGTGATTTTCTTTAGGTTCAGCAGCTAAGGAATCTGACAGTGGCTAGGTGATATTCTAATGGAGACTCCAAGAGAAAAATGCAGAAAGGTCAAAGATAGGGTCCTGAGACATCACCATGCACTGTAAATGTTTAAAATTTGAAGGGAAGAGTGGGGGGCTGGGGCCAGGGTGGGCCAGGATGGGGGCAAAGGGCAGAAAACTGTACTTGAACAATTAAATTTTTTTAAAAAAATAATAAAATAAGTATTTCCTGGGGGGGGGGGGCAGGGGACTCAAAAAAAGCACAGCAAAGAGAGCTTCACTCATTCTCCAAAATGAGGCTGCCGACTCCCGTCAGTTTCCTTCCCTCTGTGATCCGGTGACCCTAGGAGACCCCAGAAAATTTCATTAGTTCTTCATTCTCTCCACCCAGGTGACTCACTCAGAACACTTCCTGCCAGGTGAGACAGTTTCCAGGGACACGGAAGTGGTTCTTACCTGTGAAGACCTAAAAGCTTACTGGAGAACTTCAGAATGCACATGGTGGTTGGCCTACCACACATCATGACCTGGACTGTGCCCTTGGCTTTTGCCTACAGTTACAGTCTCCTAAGGGACCCCAAACTCTAATGAAACCAAAGTCACTGATAAATGTCAAACCACAAAATCAGCAGAAGTAGAAAGTCCCAGGGTTCTATAATAAAAGTGAGCAATGGGGGAACTTAAGATAACAGATAATCATTAATGACAGTCTATTCTTTCTACCAGTCTATTTTACCTTCAAAAGCAGATCAAAGTCTAAATTCCCTCCTTGGGCCATTTTTCTTTAAAACAAAACAATGTGATGCTTCAGTTTGATATCAGAATAATTACCTTCTCTAATAAGCATGTCCAACAGCTATTAGTGTAGCTAAAACTCCCACAGGTCCTCTCATTTTGTTAATCAGGTTTAAGGTCAACATTTTTAGAATTTACAGCCAAGTTCACAAGGGAACTTTCCTAATTACCAAGATAGAGAAAAAGAAAATAAAGCACCAGAACTACAAGTATTAACAACAATATGAACTCTTAGAGATCACTCTAGTTATATAATGTGCCCCTTATCACACAAACCAAATTTGCTACATATAGCCAAGACTTCTGCTGATGGAGATTGACTTTGCCTTTAATAAATGGCTTTACTCACACCCTGGGCTTACTTTCATCCAGGTAGCCCCAGGACCATTTTAATATCTTGTCTCTACTACTTAACTTTCCAAAGGATTATTACACAGTTACCATGATGTCACTCCCAAATGACTAGGTTATATGTAGTAAAGACAGCTCAGATTAATAGACCTTAGTGGGTGCTCACCCACACTGGAGATGGGTGTGTATGGGGGAGCTGGTGGATTAGGGTCACCAGTCTCAACCTCCCTAAGAAACCAGCCTATTTCTACTTCGACCAACACAAGGAGGTTATCTCCCAAATTATTCAGGATGAGTCCCATGCCAAGTTTCTCCTGTACGGGCCACCTTCGTCTCTACAAAGGGACTCATGTGATTTCTCAACACTGACATGTTAGTTTCAGTCCAGAAGGCAGACAGTCTCTGTCTTAAGGCCACAAATTCCTCTGTTTCAAATACATTACTTAGGGTTCTGATAACAGGGTAGATGTGTAAGGGAAGCAAACAAAGCCGTAAAGGCACAGAATGTCCTAGCCCCTCGCAGTGAACTCACTTAAGCACACCGCTGCTCCCAGTGCTGGCCAGTTAGAGCAAGGGGTACCTCCTGCCTGCCCATGGAGCAGAGGCGCCATGTTTTTCTAACAAAATTCTTTCGAAATCTCCTTTTTGCACTCTCACCTCTCCTTCTTTATCTGTATCTCTCATTAATTTCCTCCTCCCTCCATTTCTGCCTCCCCGTCCCCTACAGAAGACCTACACAGTCAAGGGACAAAACAAACTATCTGTAATCTCTTGCAAACTACACACGACAGGCTAAAAGCGACATGTCCAAATTGTGCATTTGCCTGCTCACGGCCTTTGCACGTGGTTAAGCGTTAATGGTGCATGGAGCACACCGCCTGAGAACACGTGTCTCTGCGGTGGGCCAGCCAGGCTCCCCACAGAACTCACGCGGTGATTGCTGTGGCAGCTCTTGGCCTGGGGTTTCATCCAGTTCTTCCAGAGGAGTTTCCCTGACTAAGTTCAGGAGAGAGGATTCACGAGTGACAGCTCATGGAGTATTACGAATGCCACAGCCAACTATGACAGAAGGATTGGAGGGCGAGCCCAGCAGTGACAGACAGCCTGTCCTGCCCATGGAAAGTACAGTCTAGGACATGAAAAAAGGAAAAGGATGAAAGGAAGCAGTTATGAAACAGGCCTGGGCAAAGCAGGCTCCGAAAATGGGCAGAGCAGCTCAGGGAGGGGCCCAGCCTGCAGGTCAGGCTTGGAGGGAGTAAGAGCAGCAGCAGCGCGGGCTGCAGGGCTCCAGCCACCTGCGGAAGAGGCGAGGAGGACAGGCAGGGCACACTTCCCAGGCTCAGGAGGAGACAGAGTGGCGGAGGGTGGAGGCTAGAGCCGCTCAGGGCCAGGCCTTTAAAGAAAGAGAAACTTCGATTGTAAACATGTTAGAAAGCAGGTCCTCATAAGGCTGTGGAAACAATTTGAGCTCCCAGAGAGGAGGTGAAAAGGAAACTGTCACAGCCTATTTGGGCCATGAGGCAAAGTGAGCAACAATGAGTAAGGGGATATGATTCAGAGAAGAGGGCTGACAGGCCAGCTGTGAGTATGCAGAGGCTAGGGGACACAAGGATGTGTCAGCGCCGTATTAGACTACCCACAGAGAGTGGTTACCACCCAAGGTCTCCAATTCCTCACCTTGCTACTGTTTTCTGGCTGGTCACCTCCCTACGCCCACCCAACCCCACCGCTTTGCTGCTGGTGTTCATGCCTTCCCCGTTGTTGTCAGCTACAACGCCCAGGTTCCTTCCAGCTCTCTGTGGAGTGACAGTGTTGACCATTCTCTGAATCCCTGTGAGAGCTCACTGCTGGCTTCCTTCCTTCTCACAGGACTCTTCTCCCAGTCACCTTTTCTGTACCTGTCTGCCTTTCTGCTCATTCCTTAAATGCAGTGGCCTCTCTAGTTCTCCCACAGATTCATCTAAGGTGTTTCTCAGACAGTCCCAGGGATGACTCCCAAGACTGTTATTTCTGGCCCAACCTCCCTAAGTCCCCTGGACCTACACATCCAACAGCCTGCCTGGGACTCGCTCTTTCCTGCCTCAGAGCCTTTACCATTCTCAGACGCCTGCCCCCCAAACTCTTCCTTCAGTTGGCTCTTTCTTGTCCTTTCAGTCTCCCCTTAAATATTACCTCCTCAAAAGACCTTCCCTGACTACATTATCTAAAGCAGCCGCCCACACCATCAGTTCTGAGCTTACCTTTGGAATAGTGACCACCATTTGACAATGGACTGACTCAGATGCTTGTCCCTTGGTGTGACCCAAGCACTCTCTGTCCTGTTCACCATTATATCCCTTGCCCAGCACTGGACATGGGTGCTGCAGATACTGTCTGAAGGAAGGAATCAACGCGCCACGGTAATCAGCTCACGACAGATGCTCAGTAAATGTGGATTAACTGAGCTTCTCAGGGTGCAGGGGGTGAGAACACATCCCCATGTCTTCCCCTCCCCCACTTTCACATGTACAGGTGGTTCCTCCATCTCCCAGGCTCCTCAAGTCAACAACCCCAGGGCCAGTGTGAAATGTTTCCCTATCCCTTAAAGCCAATGGCTTACCAGCTTCTATCAATTTCATATCCTTAGTATCTCTCAAAGGCATACTCTCACCACATTTTTGCTCAGGCCTGCTAGAGCCCTTACATAGCTACTGCAATAACTTGTTAACTGGTTTCTAGGTCTCACCTTCCACTCCCAGACCAAGCTCCCACAAATGCCACCATCTCTCTCCCACGGGATACGTGCCGCCAAAGTGAGCACTCTCTCTCGCCACTGGGTGATGGCCAAGCTCCCACACATACCAGGTGCCTCAACGCTCCCCCTCAGCCTCATCACCCACTACTCATCTCCTTGTTGTGATGAGAGTAAAAATATTAATAACTGGAATTTGAGAGCTTTTATGTGTCAGTCATTGAATTAGGCAGTGATGCCTATGGACACATTTGAATCTTCACAATGATCTTATAAGTAACTGACTTGTCCCTGTGTTATAGAAGGAACAGCTGAAGTCCAAAGACATTCACTTACCCAGTATCACTCAAACCCAGGTAAACTGGCTTCAGATCAAACCTCTTAACCACTGTGCTATATTATATCACCTCTTCCAACACCTTGCTTCAGCAAGATTCAGTTATGCTTCTGGTTCTTTACGCTCCAGCGATACTGTTAAGTCTCTTGAACTCTGTGATGCCGAGGCCACTACGCCTTTGTACACACCACTTCTTTTGCCCCTTGGGAAGACCCTTTCTTCTGTCTGATGAAGACCAACCCATCCTCCTAAATCTCCCTGAGGTGTTCGCTAGGTTTTCTATGTGGTATGTGTCCTAGCTCCTTGAGACCAAAGCCACTCTCACCTACTGAACACTCCTATGGCTTATGTGTACCTTGTAAATACTTCTCTGCACCCTAGTTTGCAATGATTCATGGGCATATCTTCACTGAAGGCAAGCCTAGGGCTTTCAGCTTTGGGTCACAGAGCCCAGGCACACAAGAGACACTCAATAAACAAGGACTTAACTGGGCTTCCCATCGAAGGTGAGTACAAGTTCGCTAATATCTGACATGTCAGGTCAGGAGAGAAGTATATTTTTCATACTTTTAAAAAACCTACATGTGTGAGCAGAACAAAAGAAAAACTCACCAAACACCACAGTTGTTTCTGAAGGGAAAACGCAGTATACGTAAAATTTTGACACATTCTGACAACTACAGCAGTTACTTGAAGATCCTTGAATGTACCTTCTGTTCATAGCAACTGCTGAGTAATGTGAATTCAGGGGTGGGAAAAGGGGAGGGGAGACGTTTGTCCCAAGGGTTCTCAGAAAAATATAAAAATATTTCTGAAGACACACTCAAAGTTATTTACTGAGTCACACGCTGCCCACAGGTGCTGGTTTAGATCATTGAGGTTTGGAGATTATCACTTAAACCCAATGAAAACATGACAGATTTCTGACCACTGAAATAAAAAATCTAGCATCTTCTAGATCCACTAGCATGTGCTTTAACAAAAGTAAAGGTGAACCTCAAAACTGAGTAGCAACGTCTAGAAAGCAATGGGAGCCCTTCTTTACACTGTGACATGGAGCTGTAGGTAAAATAAACTTGATTGCTTCCCCACCAGGTTTCTAATCTAACAAGCAAAGGAAAGATGTGGTCAATATGAGTGTTAACACAAAGCAGGCAAACTCATTTCTACTCTAAGATGTGACGGGTTCTTCAAGTGGATGGAATATCCACAGACCGATGAAGTCGGCAGTCCCTGAAGCATGTAATTATTACTTCAGTTTAAGGTTGGCATAATCTGTCCACTCAGCCTAGATTTCTGTCCTTCAAAGCAGCAGGTCTTCACTAGTTGTACGGAGACTGCCTTGACGAAATATGAGAGAGGGAGAGAAGTGCAAAGCCCGTCATAAAAAAAGAAACTGTTTCCAACGGAACACAGAAGATTTACACCAAGACAGCAGGCAAAGTCAATATCCATCCGGACCACCCAATGTCTGCCAAGGTCAAGGAAGAAAATGATGATGGAAACATGATACCATTTTTGGGACTCAGCACAAGGGGCCCAGGCTTTCACTTCATCAGTGCTGTGTAAGAGTCTAGGCCTGGGAGTAAGTCTCTAGGCCTCTTTTCCCAAGAATCCAGGGAGTAACAGGCCTAGGTAGGGCTGAGTTGGAAGGGAAACCTTTAAAGTCTTCCTGTGAGAGGAGAAACCCACAAACCAGTGTCATGCTGCACTGGCAAGGCAAATGTGACGTGCCAAAGCAAGGTCTGCCCTAAGGACAGCTTCTCCCATAATTCAGATTTAAAGATAGAGTCTG
Organism: Sturnira hondurensis; assembly: GCF_014824575.4. NCBI lineage: Eukaryota > Metazoa > Chordata > Mammalia > Chiroptera > Phyllostomidae > Sturnira > Sturnira hondurensis. The sequence goes on from NW_028087015.1 coordinate 1,873,684, forward strand.
AAGCTATTCACCTCTCTTTCTTTTGTCTAACTGGTACACACATCCTATCCCTTAGAGCCCTAAGGTGCTCATTCACAGGCTCAAAGACAGATTTTACTCTTTCATAGACCTAAGAAGCTGATATTAAAGGTTAAAATGAAGTTTTCTGAATTACAATGTTAGTAAGAGTTAAGTTACTGGGATAAAATATGCAAAATGAATAAAAGTCAGTGAATGTGCAGAAAAGAAGGTAGGCTTGGGAAGGAGCGATGTTCCGAGGATTAAAGCAATTCCAGCTGAGGGCAAGGCATCCTCACCCAGACACTGAGCACGCCCTCAGTGAGGGACATCGTGGGATCCGAGAGGTCTTCCTGAAAGGACAGCATCAGGGGATCTGACCAGCCACATAAGGATCAGGGTTAATGTGGGCCTTGGTGGAGGAGACAGGATCTAGAGCAGTTATGCGAGGTCACAGAAGGGGAAGAGTCACGCTGTAAGCATATACTCCTTGTCCTCAGGGGAAGGTCACTGGCCAGAACTGATCACTGTATAATGAGAGAACGCAACAGTTACGCACACTGCCCTGGGGACAAGGATGGCTGCCCTTCATCTGCCTGAATTTACATAACAAATACAAAGTGATGCTGGCCTTTTGAGACCAACAATAAGCCGAGGTATGTACAGATGATCTTCAGGATGCATACTTTCAACTCTGTGAATCCTGAAGTCCCCAGTAACAAACAGGCTGTGACAAGCACTACTGTCAGAAGGTAGAAAAGAAAACCCTCCTTCCTTGGTTTCACTCAACTGAAGATATGGGGCCTGGACTTGGGGAGTGGAGTCGGCCACCTGCCCCTTACTCTCCAGTTTTGCTGGGAAGAACCTAGGTTGCCTTAGAACCTAGGCCCTCTGCCAGTGTGAGCTTCTGAATTGGAGTGTTCTGGGCTGGAGAGATACTGGCCTAAGGCTGAGGTCAGGCCAGCCTGAGAATTCATCACGCATTCGACTCTCTCAATAATACTATCAACAGGTAGGTAAGGGAAAGAAAGGCGCCAACTGCCTTTCAGGTTTAGACACACAGGTGCGATGCCAGTGCAGACTTACCTCCACAAGAACTGGCTCCAGGTGAGAGGAGAGGCTGCCTGGCAGCCAGGACTACGCCACTCACACATATTCAAGGCCTCCTGACCAACCGAAGAGGGAAGAAGTTATAAGATTTACTGCCTGGAGGAGCAGCGGCCTTGTTCATGTAGAGCATGCATCCCTTTGACTGATTTGTTCGCATGGATGACACAGCTTGAACAAAAAAGGCCGATACCAAAGAGTGTCTCCGAAGATACACAGAGCGAAAAAAACAGAGCCACTTATTTAAAAGGCACAACTTTAGAATGTAGCATGGTTTGGTGGTACCAGCACTGTTCAAGTCACATTAAAAGGTAATTATGACCTAAATCTCTCTCTCACACACACACAAAAACACACACACTTGTGTTTGCTTGATCTATGTATATATGCGAATGTATAAATAGGGTATATGTGAGTATGCCAGGATGCCTCTGAAATGTAAGAAATACCAGGGGAAATTTAAAAAAAAAAAACACTACTAAGTTCTCCCAAGTATTATTATGTGACCAAAAGTTACAGGTGTAACCAAAAAGAAGGGGCCATTTTTTTTCTGTGTTCTTTAAACACTGCAGTACATAGATTATGAAGCTCCAAATCTGATAGCCTGCATCCTGTTTATTTGACTGCACGGTTGCTCTCATGCATGTTCACGTGAATGTGCAAGGCAAGTTTTGAAGAAAAACAAAGAGTCTGTACTTCCACAATTCAGAGGGTGTGCGCCTCAAAAACCCCAATGCCCCTTTCTGTGCTGGACACGAACCTGGAGAGAGAAGCGACTCCTTTAAAATCATGTTCTCTCAGCCCAGTGTCAGCAACTCACTCTAAATTGCCTTTCACGTGTGGCATGAGCTTTGACTTAATTTTAAGTCCTTTTTCTGCCCACCTATCCTGTCAACCATTGGTTACCAAATGAAAAGGCCAGCTCCGTATTAGAAACAAATGTCAGAAGCCAGTGGGGGGAAAAAATGGCAAAGTTATGTAGACCTGGCTCTTTAAGCAGACAATTCAAACCAGGATAACTTGAACTATCTTTGTATGGTAGTACATCTGCATCTTATAAAGGTCACATATTTAATAGAGGGGACATCTGAAAGGCTCTACAAAGAGAAGCAGAAGCCCTGACGTCTGGGTGAATGAAATGGATAAAAAGGATCGGATCAAACAGACAAACCGAGACAAAGTAGCTCCTCCCCCGCCCCCTTTCTCTGCCCACCACTCGCAATTCAACCTCGCATTATCCGCATTTCAAAAGAATAAGCCTCAGAAGCACATTCATCAGGATTCCCCGGGGAAATCCACACAGGGGAGAGAACTCCTGAAACAGTGTCCTCCTGGCAAGCCATAAACTTTTCAAACTGTCACCTAATCAGCAAAACCCCTGTGTCTAAGGCAGCTTACACCGTCCCGCTGCCTCCCAAGTCAACGCTTTCCCCTTTCCAGGCAAAGGGGCCCCGCGTTTTTACCTTTGTGTTCGCCGCAGCCTGTTCCCACTCCTCAAATGAGGCAAAGTAAAGTTTGAAAGCACAGTCCAAAAATTGGGGTCAGACATATCCATTCCTTTCTCTCTTCAGTTCACTGCGGGTTCAAGGCCATAAGACCAAAATGGAGAGAAGTGGGGGAAATAATCCCGATTATCTGCTCACTCCCTGCAGAGGAAGCGTGCTGCGACTGTGATCTGGAGAACAAGTTGGAGTAGGTGTGAGAAGCACCCGTCCCAGCCTTTCATTAGCACACAGCCATTCCTGCGGGGTCGGGAAACTTGTTTCCTGCCGGGTTTGCCCTCTCCCGGCCAGCCTCCGCCAGCTACAAACAGTAATTACAAGAGTTGGGCCGCGCGTCCTGCTCAAAACGCTGTCTGGGTGCGATCCGGTCCAGGGCACTTTGTCATCCCTTTGGCAGATACCATTCGCAGCTCCGGGGGGTGGGGGAAGACGACTATTTTAAGTCTTCGGTTCCGGGAGGCTCTTGCCTATCAGCAAACCATTCAACATCCGAACATGCCCAGTGCCGAGTTTCCTTTTGGTATCTACATACAAGGAAAAGAATTTCCTTGAAAAAGCTCCCCTTCTGCTCCCCCTCCCTCAAGAAAGGGAAATGTAAAAGCACTTTCACAAAACTGGCCTGTTGGCGGACTTGCTCGGGACACCTTTGTGTCGCCTCCCAGCTCCGCACTGAACCGGCGCGGGCTTGGCGGGGAACGGGCGCGGGCTTCGAGGGTGGGGGGCCTTCTCCAGCCCGACACCCCCCGGGAGGAGCGCGGCCTCACGGGAACGGGGGCGCGCGGGCGCGCTGTGACTTGGGAGGGAGCCGGGGGAACCCAGCCCAAGGAATTGGGACACTAGAGCATCTTCCACCTCGGCGGCACCCCCGGCCCAAAGCCCCAAATGGATCATTCTCCCCAAATAAATAAATAAACAAACCAGCCGCCGCTCCCCCAAGCAAAGGGGTGAAGTGCGCTGCGCACACCTGATGGCTAACCCGTGACTCACTGCGGATGGATCACCACTGAGACACCACGAGGAAGTCAGGCCTGCCCCGCCAAGACGCTGGGTGCTGGGCAGGGAAATCACGCCGTGGGCTGCGACGCACACCCTGGTAAACTAAATTTATGAGTTACATGCATTTGATGAATTGCCACAGAGCACACCTGTTTGGCTTCAAACGGCAAGGCCTTATTTAGAAAATGTTCTGCCACCATGATTAAAGACACGACCTGCATTTATTTCACAAATGCAGGAATCATTTTCCTTCCAAGTGCCTTGGAGTTTAAATGGAAGGAATGAAGGGGAGGTTGAATCAATGTCATTGTCACTCGTTTTGAAGAAGGGCACGTTTCCAAGTAGATCCTGAAACTGACCAATGCTTATGTGAAAGCATATAAAGAAAAAATGGAATTTAGTTGTCTTGAATCTGATGCAATATGGCAAGAGACGCTAATATTTTTTTAATTAAGCAAAAATAACTTGTAAAAAACAGCTCAATTCACCCACTAAGTACTAGGAACAAACTTGCTGACAGCAATAAGAGGGTTAAGAGAAGGGGGCGGGGGACATCTTCAGTGACAAGGAAGGAGGGTAAACAAGGGACAGGAGTTCTCTTTGGGATCAACTTTATCTAACTGTTGTAATCGACAGAAGTATTTCTGCCTCAGGGACTCGAAGGATGAGGGTACAGGGCCTCTTGTACAGGGCTGTCTTGTGCATTAGCTCCTCAAATTCCTACCGAAGATCCTCAAAGTCCACAAAATTAGACAAAGAAGCCAATATTTTCTCAATTTTACAAGACATAAAATATACTTTACCAGATACTTTTGGGCTTGGTCCACTATTTTCCCCCCATACTAAGCCCTCTCTCCATAGTAGAAATGTTTTCACGTATTTTAAAAGTTTGTTTTAAAGGCTGGCACGAAGGTAGTGCCCACGTTCCAGCCGAGTTCCCCAACCGCAGCACTACTGACGTGTTAGGCTGGGTAGTTCCGTGAGAGCTGTCTCGGGCATCGGAGTGTGTTCAGCAGCATCCCTGACTTCTACGCTAGGTTTCAGCTTTGACAATCAAAAATGTCTCCAGACATTGCCAAATGTTCCTGGGGCGGGGCCGGCAGTAAAATTATCCCTGGTTGAGAACCACTAATCTAGAGAAAAGCTCCCTCTGAGAAAGGTGGCGAAGGGCATTGCTTAAGAGCAAAAATCTTGGGTTTGAATTCTGGACCCAATCATCACTGAGATGTTAGGCAAATCACTTACCCTCTGCCCATTTTTCCCCTTTTTATGGGGTCCAGGATAGCGCCAATCTTTAAGAGGCTGGCCTATGTAAATGAAATGACACACGTAAGCCCCTTCGAGCAGAATCTAGAGCACACTTCACGTAAACATCGGCACTGTGCAGAAGCTAAAAGAATAACGTGCTAAGAGATGGTAGACTGGGACAAGGCCACCCCACACCACATCACACCCCCTATTTTCATGGTGCTTTGAACATTCCTCTACCAAGCTGCTTGTCACACTGAATTATAACAGACCGTTTACTGCTATCTTCCCTTATTAGTCTGTGAGTTCCTCAGGGGTAAAATGCTGGTTTATTGATCTTTATCTTTCCAAATTCTGATGGTTCCTGATTTATACAACCATTTAATAAGTGCTTTTTGAAATGGTGGTGCTTCAGATGCTCATGTATCTATTTTTTTCTCTTTAAATGACTCCAGATTATTGGTATTATAGGTCAGTTGATTTTCTCAAACAATCTCAAATTCGTAAGAACCCCATAAGGATATTTTTAAATTCTAAAGACATTCGCTTATTGACTCACTTTTATCTACATTCTGTAACTGGAAACAGATGTGCTATCATTCTTCAGTCTTCACATGGCTCTAAGAAATGTCACAAGCAAATCCAAGGGCAACTCTCTTTGAATCCCCCCATCCCCCATCCCCAATGGTAAGCCCAGGGAATGACTTTTGTGCTCATTTTTAGGCATCCCAGTTTAGAGGGGTAATTACATGCTAGAGGCTTCCCAAAGAAAAACAATCAAGATGGTAAAAGGGGACCTGAAAGTGCGCTACATGAATTATGGGCTGAAGGAACCCTGTTGGAAGTGGAGAAGAGAAGATTCAGGGAACAAGGGACAGAGGCCCTTGAGCAGGGAAGTAACTTTTGTGGGAGAATTTCTGTGGATCCAAAGATGAAGATGGCTGACATAACAAGGGAGGACTTCCTATACGGGTGTTTGCGCAGAAAGCAGTGACGGAAGGAGATGTAGTGGGTGAGACTCAGGTTCTCGATGGTTTCAAGACCTGATGACTGTACATCCCGAATCTTGTACTCTCTAAGGAACTTCTAGAAAAGCCCATGCCTTTGGGCAGCACCCATTAAGATGACAACAGCTAAAATGGATAAATCAATGACAGAAAATATTCGTTTCTTCTCTTGACTGAATGGTCATATATCCTGGCCCGTGGTCAACAGATGTATTACTATCTCCACCCTGGACATTTTGGGGAATCCATTGTGCGGATTTTCCAAGGGGATGGGTAAGGACGTGAGTATTTTTAACTACATAACTTTGTATGATTTTTACAGCTAAAAAGCTTGGGAGAGTTTGGGTTGTATCCAAAATGAAAAAAAAATAGGTAAAGTAATGAGGACCCAGAAATGAGCTAGTTAATACAGTGAAAGTGGCTGATACATTTCCACACTCATTTAAGATAAGAGTAGGCGTGACACTAAATTGTAACTTGTCTTCTAACCTGTTTGACTTGATTTGGGAACCTATGATTCAGAAGGTAATGCGTCAGTAAACACAAGAATTAAAATTGTCAGAACAACTGACATTTTCCTACAGATACAATAATTACACTGACAGAAACTAGAGTATAGTTTAGTTGCAATTGGGGTAAAACTCTGGCTACAGAACTAAGAGGGAATTGAGATTATTGGAAATTCTTAAGTCTCATCGAGGTCAATATACAGACACGGCAGGATTTTCTACTTATTACACAACAACTAAGCCTACACAGCAGTGGACAAACTTTGTGATACAGGATGCTCGTTCATTTGATCAGGATGTTATTATCTGATGTTGTTTTATGAGAAAGGTATATAAGATTGGAAAATAAGCTTGCACACTACTAAAATACGAGCTTAGGACTCATTGTGTATTTCAGAAATGATCAAATTCTTTACTACTTACCCCCCGCCCCTCACATATAAAAAAAATATGGTCCTTTTACTGACTTCAGTTTTCCTCTCTACTCCTCACCCTCTGCCCCATGTTCATTCGGTAGGGTTTTCCTCCTTCCTGCACAGAACAGTGTTAAATATCCCTGGAGCTTTTCCTTGAACTTAGACACTGTGGGACACTATTTGCTGGTATAGGTGTGAGGCCTGGGAAGCTGTCAGCTCCCAACACTAACCCTCTGGTCACAAGACCATGTCCAATGAGAAAACATTAAAGAAAGCGGGGTTTATACTGAGTTTCTAACACACTCTATCTAATCTTCGCTTTGTCCGAGGATTCTGCTACAAATTAACTTTGACCTCTATCCACCGCATCTTCAGAGCACCTAGAGGAGACTGTCTCCCCAAAGCTGTCCACATCTACAGGTCTACTGTGGTCACCTTCCAAATGTTGTCTTGAGAGTTGAAGGGTAGGAGCGCAAATACCAAACTGCCCAGCTTAAATGACAATTCTTGTAATCACTGCACATCCTGAAAAATCAAGTGTAAAGACTGGGCTAGGAATGTGAAGAAAGTTGCACCAATAGGAGCGGGTTGAACGAAAACTCTTCTGGTGAGGTTAAACACTTTTTTAGTTTTTCTCACATTACTACAATACAAAGGAAGATAAGAAGATACATAAAAACGAACTTGTAGGGGTAGATCTGAAATCCAGAAACCAAGAAATGGATAAGAAGTAAGGCTAGCTCATCCTTGGAATACTAAAAATATTTTTAAACAACATTACAACTTAGGTTAAGATTTCTAAATTGTATAGATAAAAAAAAGAGAACAGTAAAAATGATTTCTATCTCTTTGTAGGTTCAACAGAGAACTACCTTATCCCCCAAACGCAGGTTGAAGGATAAGGTCCAACACAGGAAAGGACAGGCAAAGGGCTGGCCAAAATCGGAGGAGAATGTAACGTCTTCCTCAGGTACTCCATGGATCCCAACAGAGTCAGAGGCTCAGAAAATGTAGCAAATAATAGCTCCACAAAATCCAAGAGCAGATAGAGAGATGGGAAATGACTCATTTTTCTCCCAAAGTGCTGGCTCCTTGGCTTGTGTGGTAGAGAAGTAGCATTGAACATGCGTGTCAGCCACCACCCAGCACTTAGGGCCATGGAGGGTTTCGTAATCACTGTGTGAGCAGACTGCTCTGCACTCTAACCTCTGACTTTCAACAGGGGAGGGTCTTGGGAGAAGCCCCAGAACTTAGTCTGACAGAGTTCCACCCCTTGGAAGAGAAAATGGACAGAAAAATTGTATCATCCTTAAAGGGCCAGAGGGGTCATCCTGTAGGAAGGAGACGATGGGAGACAACCGGAGATGAATGACTCTTTCCATCTAAACCAGATGTCTGAAGGACCCATCAATTAAGCACACTGAGCCCTGGCCTCTAATAGAGTTAAGCAATCCAATTATGGAGCCCAGAGCAAGGCCTGGAGATCAGCACCCTCATCTGATAAATGGAAGGTTAACTTCTATCTTGCTTTAAGACAAACTTGTGGCCATTTACTTGACACCGCCTTCCTGTGAGGCGCCCGATCCCCACTGGGTTAGATTTTCCTCCACTGGGCTCTGCTCCTGCAGGAAAGCATCCCCCTCGTCTATCAAGTCCAAATCCCTTGGTTTGCAGATTCTTCTGCCTTGGAGGGAGAGATCCTCGAGCACAGGAGCTGTGCGTCCTTCATCTTTAAATCCTCAATGCAACCGTTAGGATGAATGTTAAGGCAAGGGAGGAAGGCTTTGCTCAGGGTTGGAAAGATACTTGATAGCAAAGTTAGGTCTAGAATCCTGATGTTTTTGAAGACACATCTATGTTTTTGTAAGATTTTTCTGTCCCTCTTTGAGTTTCATGAATCTGTTCCATTATCTATATATGGTATACCTGTGAGGCAGGTCTAGTGTCTCAGACTTCCAAATCTCAGAAAATATAGACCACACACATATAGCTGTATGTACACGTGTACATGTATATAAGTAGTTCGTAAGAAACACCAAATGTCTTTTTTATTGTAACACTGACCTTCAGTCACCAATCACTACCTATGCCTCTGTCTGGAATTAACTTCAAGGACATGGTGTTTCTTGATTCAGAAGCTGGGATCTAAGATACTCAGTTGTCATCCAGTGCCTGAGCATGAATTAACAGTACAATTATAAGAAGTGCCAATTGGGTGTAAGTGGGTCAGTGTAGTTATATTTAGCCCTGTAGTAACTGACACAAAGACCTTTCTGTAATATAGGATTAAGGTTAATTTATCAGTTCTTCTTTTCTTGGACATTTTTCCAGGTCAGACATCTTAGGTTACAGAAAATTATCCCGTTAAAAGAAGAAGTGAGAGTTTCTATGAATGTACCATGTAGGGAGCACAACAGACCAAGCTGGAAACCGTGTGCTTCTGAAGTAACCAGAATGTTCAGCCATGGAACTTTCAGGCAAGCTTTAGTGTCTAAATCTATTATGTCACATTTATACAAACAAACAACTTAAATATTAATTTATAGGAGAATATATAGACATTAGGCATAAAAAATGTTCACTCTAGCTAATTTTCATAGAAATACAATTAAAACACCAATCAGATTTTTTTTACCCATTTAACTGGCAAAGATTAAGAAAAGAAAATATGCTAGTGAGAGGCAAGGAGACAAGTTCTTTCTACCAATCTTCTGGAAACTGATCTGGAAAATAAAAACACACACACATAAATGTGTTGTATGCATAAATATATCTACATATCATATACACATACAAATACATATCACATATAATATGTAATAAATTGATATCTGAGGAGGTATACAAATATAATCAAGTTTGTGCACAAAAATGTATGCATATGGAAATTAAAGACCACTTTCATGGTCTTTAAAGGTAATAAAGACCACTGTGGTGGACAGACTAATAGATTCTAAAGACATCCAGATTCTAATCCCTGCAACCTGTGAATATGTTATCTTACATGTCAACAGAAATCTTGAAGATGTGATTACATTAAGGATCTTGAGACAAGGAGATTCTCCTAGCTCCTCTGAGTGGGCCCTAGGGTCATCCATGTCATAAGCATCTTTATAAGAGGGAAGCAGAGGAGGACTGGACAAGAGAAGAAGGCAAGGTGACACGGAAGCAGCCTGCTGTCTGTGCAGCCCTGGGCCAGGGGGACACAGGAAAAGAAATACCACTCCAGACCTGGAAAACACAAGGAAGCACACTCTAGCCCAGGCTTTCTGGCAGGAGCTCAGCCTTGGAGATACCCTGACTTTTAGGCCAGGAAGGCTGGAGACTTCTAATCTCTAGAACTCTAAGAGAATAAAAAATACGTTGTTTTAAACAACTTGTTTTGTTGTAACTTGTTACAGCAGTCATAGGAAATAATAATGACATTTTGAAAATTATCTAATAAATGGTAAATGCTCCTGAAATATGTTTTTAAAATGGAGCACACTTCTATGATATAAATTGTTTAAAATATAATACATATAAATACAAAAGTTGGAACTAAACAAAGTATTTTTAGTGAATATCTATGAGTGAGGGTCATGACTAATTTTATTCCTTTTTATGCTTCTTTTATTTTTTATGAATCTATATTATTTTTAATTAGGTTTGAAAACCCTGATTTCCAGAAGCCACACATTTGACAGAGTCTTTTTATCATGACCTGAGAGTTCACATTCCCAACCATTTTAGAATACTTTGAAAGATTTACAAACTTAAGAACACATACTTTTACTCATTTTTATAAAACTTGATTGATATTTTTTGACAAACAAAATAAAATGCATATGTACAAACTATCCAAACCTTAGAAATAAATACTAAAATTACTTTTAAAAAAACTCTTTTCAACTCCTGGGAATTTTATAACATAAAAGAATGAAAAAAATATCTGTTTTCTTAACATAAATCCTTACCTGTTTATGACAACTAAGCAAATAGGCATTTTTAAAGCTGACTGGGTTATAAATCCATGCAGTGGTTTGTTTTGGGTTGAATATATATATTAGTATTTACAGGTTGGTCTGGCTGTGCGTTCCACCCGAGAAGTTCAGACCTGCTTTAATCTGTTGTGCTGTGCATGAAAGCCCTCTTCTTTCATTGCTCAGAATCATGTACTTTAGAAAAGCTCACTTTTATTCTATTTATTTATTTATGTATTTATTTATTTTTAATCACAAGGCCTCCCTTGCTGTCTGTTGTTTGGGGGTTTTTTAAAAGATTTTATTTATTTGTCTTTAGAGGGGAAGGGAGAGAGGGACAGAAATATCAATGTATGGTTGCCTCTCTTGCGTCCCCTGCTGGGAACTGGCCTGTAACCCAGACATGTGCCCTAAGTGGGAATTGAACTTCGATCCTTTGGTTCGCAGGCTCACACTCAATCCACTGAGCTACACCAGCCATGACGAAAAGCTCACTTTTAATATCAGCCAAATATGTACACAGTAAAAAAAATCTTAATTTCAAAAAATTATATTAGCTATAATTTGGGATCACCTCTCCCGAAATACACAACCTTGTTATTTTCCACGAGACTAGATAATTTGACCTTTACTATTTTTATTTAGCTAGACTGTAAGACTGAAAGGCAAAGACCAAGTTTCTGGTACCAAGCAGAGAAATGTTCCTTGAACCAATGTATTGTCATACATGTCATAGATGACAACCATATTAAAGTTCATCGCTACCAAAAACTTTTTAAAAACTTACTACCTTTATTAAGTGCTTTGATAACAGCCAATCATGTCATCCTCTGTAGTAGTGGGTAGGTGATGGATTAATATCTATTAATGTGAAATAAGAATCGTCTCTATAGGTGGCTCTTACTAAATGAGCTACATACAGAATTATAAAAAATGCTAATAAAACAAGGCCAGATGACATTCACTCAGCAGGCATAGAAAACTGAAGAGAATAGAGCAAATCTCACTTAAAAGTGGCAAAAAATACACTAAGTTGGAAAATTAGAAAACGGGATAAAAGTAAATCTGGGGACATTTTTTTGCTGTATATAAAATGGTAAAAGAACAGCTGGCCACGCCCCAGTCATGGCCTCCTTGACTTCCTGCCTGGATTAATACAATACCCTGCTGGCTCCCACTCCAAACTGTTCTTCCAAAGCTGGCCGGCTCCAATGCATGCACACTAGACAATCACTTTACTCTCCCACGAAACACAGTTCATGGCACCCCATTGTTCCAGCAACATTTCTTCAAGTGTGGTTTCCATCCTCCCATCCCTGATTCATCTGGAGTGCTTGTTAGAAGTGCAGATCATGGGAGGTTTCTCATACCCACTGATTCAGCATTTCAAGGAGTAACGCCCAGGGATTTGCATTCTGCCAAAGTGCCCAGCATATCTTTACGCACATTAAAGTATGAGAGGTTTTTCATAGAAAAAACAAACTTCTTTAAAGAGAACACTTTATGATGTAGTCCCTTGTTATCTCTCCAGCCTCATCCTTGGACACATGTCCCCTTTGTGGTTTATGCTCCAATAATAATAAAATATGTGCTTGTCAAAAATATCGAAGTACGTTAAGATCCCCAGACACAGCAGCTCAGCCACACCTCATTGCCTTTGCACAGCCTGTTCCCTGTTCCTATTCCACCTCCTCTGCCTAGGAAACTTCTGCTCATCTTTCAAGTGTGAGCTCTGAGGTCACCTCTCTAGTCAAGTTCACCTGACTTTCTCCTGCAAACAAGTATTTTTTTTCTCTTGGATCTCCCATGGATTTTACACATGTCCATGACTTTTTTAGAGCATTCTCCTGCACACAATTGTGTGTTTACACAACCAATTCTCCACTAGGCTTTAAGCTCTGTGAGTACAAGGACAGCTTTCATTCATCTGTGCATGCCTCAAAGTACACAGCTGATACTCTGTGGACTGTGTAGATGCATACATACTATTTTCTAGAGTTAAAAAAGAACTGTGATTTTGCATTTTTCCAACTACTACACACAAACTCTAGTGGGATGCTTCTAAAACCACGCTGCCTTTTGTCAATTGGTTGGATGCTTATTCTTTTAAAGCACTGTCATTCTTGATAGTCTTCATTATGATCAATAAAAAGGATAATGAAAATTTAAGTCTATGACTTTTAGGCAGATTTTAATGGTTCATTATGACATGAACCAAAAACATTTATTTGCTTTTCACTTTCCTTCACAACAAGGATAGCTGATGAAAAATGTTACTTTGTTTCCTCTGAAAAAATGACTAAAAACAGGAACCAGGGCAGGTGACCGTTTTCCCAGGGTGGAAACTCAGTCCTACTGGGGACATGATTAGCGCACCCTCTCCACTGCAGATGAGAACAGAGCGGGCACAACAGGCGAGCTCAAGGTGTGTGATCTGCAGGTTACCACCTCACTGCCCAGACCTCAGGGCTCGGGTGTGTCAACTTCCACAGCAAACCCTTCTCCCCCCTCCATGTAGGGAGAGCTGCACAGGCGAACAGACGTAGCCCACACAAGCCATGTGTGGTGACAGGCCTCCTCTGCCCATCTCCTCTCCTACCACCTCTCTTCCTCTGTGGCAAACACCCATTCCTGAAGCTCCATCTTGCTCTTATTCTGTAGCCAACAATCTCATCTAAGGGTTTAACTAAAAATTAAAGTTTTAGTTGATAATGTTGAAGATCTGACTATCCAGCTGGGTTTACATTTTAAAGGGGATTGCAAGTTTTAGAGAAAGGTGCAAGGAGTAGGCCTTGGGCAGGAGTCCGAGTTTAGTGGATGATGCTGCCGGTCAGAACCTGGAGACAGGCTTCCCCAAGACTGGTAGTTGAAAAAGAGAAGTGAAGATGCAAAACCTTGCACTGGAAGGACCATCAGTACCTGATGTGTGAGTGTGTGCTATTATCTCTTTAAAAAAAATTCCATACAGGCATCAAAGTTGGATGACCTATTTACTAATTATGAGGACACCAAAAATAATCATTGCAGATTATATAACAGCATGGTAATGTTACATAAAAACAACATAAAGTGGATAACTATGGTATTATTACAATTATATAAAATCATGTATGTGTACAGATGAATAAGCAGAAACCTCATTTAAACTGGAGTTGGCCTATAGGGGGAGCTCTCACATCCTGCTCTTTGTCAACAGGATGAGAGGTACCTTCCATCTCTAACAGGAATGTTGTAACTACCCTAATACTCCAGCGGGGGAAAAAGGAGGAGGATCTTCTCCACCACTGGCTACCACTCAGCCAATGAGAGACTGTTACAATTCAGCTAATACACAGCAAACTCCCAGTTTCCTCCAATGGACACTCTGTTTACCACAGTCCTTCTGAACGCCCTCCGCCCCCGACCCCCATAAAATAATAGTCTCTTGCTTTTGTTCTCTGGACCTGCACATAGATCACCATTAGATTTCATGTCCAAAATTGCAGTTTTGTTGTTCCAAATAAACACATTTTGCTTGAGAAATATCTGGCTATTTGAGGTCATCATATGCATATAGAAAATTTATAGGCACCATGAAAGCCTAAAAACAGTTCATCCTAAGTGATTTATCTTACTCTTTCAGTTCTGCTATTGTTGTTTTAATATATATCAAAGCACATTTTATATTTTAACAGATATTTCCTGGTCTTTGGTAACTTGCTCCATGATTATACCATTTTGACTTTCTGCCAAGCTATCTTCCCTGAAGCAACTCCAACCATTTTCAAATAACAAATGCTTGATACAAAAACACAGAAAAAAATGTGAGGATCCAGGCAGGCTGTCTCTGTTGGTAGCTCAGGGAGGGACAACCTTCAGTTGTTCATAAACACTAACTGATAAATCGCCAGCAGCTAAAAGATAAACATAATCATCACTGAACATCTTGAGTGGCATTTGACTTTATCGAAGTCCTTTCCCTTTCAAAATAATTGTTTCTTCTACTTATCCTTTGTCATTGTCTAGTACCATAGCTTTAAAAACAAGCACTGCAGAATTCATGGCTCAAAGACTCATTCAGAGTTTCTGCCCCAGAAATGGGATCATGTACATTTCACTGAGCTTCCAGCCATCTGTCAGGTACCTACAACTTGAGGTAGTATTTGTCACTTTCAGCTTTATTGGGGAGCAACGTCTGCTGCATGCAGTTTTCATAACTGGAGAGCTCTGGCCCAGTCTCTCAGACCACAAAGGCTATTTTAATACGTGTTTTTAAAATCTAAGACAGGTAATTCCCACCAGTCAACATGTGATCTGTGGATTGAGCCTATCGGTTAACGTAAGTATTCAAACCAGAACAGTTTAGAGGGACAGGGAAACAGTCTTTGTGATGTCTCATGAATGTGAGCCATGCCATGAATTACTGAACTTTTTCAATGTCCAACTTTCAAGGGAATCAAAGGACAAGTGGAAATAATGAACAGATGAACAGACCAGAGTATGCAAGCCATACAACCAGTTTTTATAAGTGAATAATAAGTTATCAGGATAATGTCTCTTCCCAGAGTCAATAATACCCTCCTTCACCCAACTCTCTGCCTCACAGTAGATCAGGGTGTTATTGCTTCTTTTGAGTGAAGTAGGAATTTAAGGTCCTATAAAAGTGCCTTGAGACACTCACTGACACAGTTCTGAATCTTGCTTATTTTTATTTTTCATCCAAAGAATCCACATTTCAGGAGGAAATAACTAAAATCATAAAATGCTATTCTCCTAGAAAAAGCCCAATGGATTTTTAAATCCATTTCCCCAAATGAAATCACATCTAATATTCTTGTTGATTCCAGGATTTATATCGAGAAGTATGCAAGACTAGTTAACTTTAAAAAAACACCCCAAGAAATACGGCCATGTAAATTTGTCATCAACTGAGAGATGAAGTAACATAGAATAGCTGTGGTACTACGGCTCTTTAAATTTGGGTATGAAAACTGACTTCAAAAATACAATATAGTTCTAATTATGGTTTATTAGCGATATCAGTTTCCAAGGCCATATAAAATTATTTTATTTCTTTGGTGAAAGAGATTAAGCAAAGCATGAGTAATAAATTTCACCTGATGAAATTATCTGAACTTCTTCTCACCCAGAACCTTCCACAGAGCTATCAACAAGGGGCAAACCCTGAGTCTGCATTTCACTTCGACATTTCTGTGTGAAACGTGTGGGCTTGCAGGAGAGCAGTGCCCTAAGGGAGAGATGTAGAACAGAGCTACAAAAGCAAAACTCTCAGTGTGCACAGACACACACAGTCTTTGAGGACTCTGGCATTGGCTACAGGTTTTTAAAAAGTTAATGAAAATGAGAAATAGGATATAAACAATATTTAAAAGAGAGATTTAAGACAGATGGTCTAAATATTGTTTTAAAAAGTTAGGTTTTACTCATTCTAGGAAAGTATTTCCTTCCTTGCTTGAAAAAAACGTTTGCCTAGTGTGAATGTGTGGTTAATTGAGGACTCTTGGGAACTCCCTTACAAATGTTCCTGAAAGCATATTGCTTTCCTAAAGCTAGTTTCAAAATATCACTGGGGGAAGGGGAATTACACTTTACCACATAAAGTAGTATTTTGCACAGGGCACACGTGTGTGCCAATGTGAGTTTTGGCCAAGCACACACACCTGTGCTGCTGTTGCGCCTCCCTTCCCCACGCCAGACTCTGCCCAACTTGTGTGAAGGACTCAGGACCATCACAGACTTCAGCGAGCCAGGGAGAACTGCAATGGATCGACGATGAGGCAAAAGCACTCTGAAGACAACAGCTCACCCCTGATGTTCTATAATGTTACTAGTTTTGAAATTGTGATGAGAATAAGGACAAATAAGCAGCTTTCACCAGATTATGCACAAGGAGGGGAAAGGAGGGAGAGTCACGGTTAAAAGGTACTTCTGAGAATCTGAGAAGAGGCCGAATGCGGGGCCTCACAAAGTGCCGCGGTTCTTGGAACTCTTACCTTTCTCTGGAAGCCCCATCCGACACAGTGTCAAACATTACCACATCCCACATTAAACCTTTTTTACTATGAATCATGTATGTTTTCTATTTTTGCTTCGCATCTAAGCAATCATCACACATACTCAGGAATTCTCACGAAGTGCAATGATCTAAAATAGAAATTGTTTTCAAATATTACATTTTTGTGATTGGCAAATGTAACGATGAATGAAGTTGGTATGTTTATAGACAAATACCTCATTTTCTCTAATAAAATTCTAAGCTGCAATAAAAAAAACCTGTAAGCCACAACCTGATTTCAGGAATGTTCAAATGTGAAAAATCTTTTTTAATCTAAAATATAATATATATTTTGATTCTGCAGGATTTCTTTGTATTTTTTAACCAAGATACCTCTCTATTTTGCAGATTCAAATCTGTCATAATTCTATGACTGCCTGTCTCTTCAGCACTGGGAAACTGGGTATGTGTGAATGGGCGCTGCCACCGTGGTTGACACCATGGTCGGGATCCAGTGTCCGGGCCGGGGACTGCAGCATCAACACGAACTGGTCCTGTGATCTTTGGTAAGTCATTTAATGTCTAAGTGCCTCATTTCCTATTCCGTAAAATGAGAATAAGAGTACTTACCTCATAGGACTGTTGCTAGGATTGCTAGTACTTCTTGAGTGTTGAGAATAGAGCCTGACAACCTAGAAAGTATTACTCGGTCTACTATTCTGTCCAAACCAATGGGTGAATTGTGCTGGAAGAATCACTCACTTTCCCCAGCAAAGCCATCCTGGAGGATTTGGAGGGACCCCACCCACATTTCAGGCACACAAATCCATACAGCAAACCCTAATCCAGTGCCCTTAATTCTGCCCTCTCCTTCCCAGGCAGTCTTCTGTAGTATAAGAACAGGGATAAACCCAATGCTAGGGATAACCCCCTTCCATGTTCAGGGTCAATGAGTAGGCAAAGGATCAGATATTAAACACCTCTCCCCCCAGAGTAAATACTAATGTTACTTCCCTCTAGTGGCCGAGATCCACAATTACAACTCCCCCAAGAGACTAATTCTTTAGGTTTGTTGTGCCGGAAATAATTCAGAGAAAAGTCAACTTCATTGAAAAGTTAATTTTAAGCCAATGGGCACAGACTAACAAACCACTGAGTCTTTTTAAAAATAAAGCAATATTAAAAAGGTACACAGTGTGATAATTATTCACTTATTAGCATCACCAAAAGAGCAACACTAATTAAACGTAACCCGACTGTAAGTATTTAATACCTACTTCCATGTTCTCTAAACACAGTCAGTGCAATCCACATGATAAATGGCCTTTTCTTCCCCTAAGTTTTTTAATGGACGGGGCTCATTAGTTTACATAATCGTCTCTAAAACTAGGACAGCACTCCCACTGTCACTGTGCAGTGAAATATTAATCCTACCAAACCAAATATTTGACATGATCCGCTGGTCTGGGAGGGTTTTCCTTAAAACATTAACTTCTCAGAGGTTTTGAAGACAGGAAAAAATTGCCACCTCTTTCACTACATATGGAATATGTAACAAAGGAGACTGAATTGTCCTTACAAGTACTGGAATTATTCTTTAGCAATTTATGTCCTAAGCCAATTTTGCCACTCAACTATCCAGCTCGTTTGAAAGGTTCTGATTTTAAAAACACTGCACACGATGCATCAGCACACACTATGTACCGTCAAACACATGTAACACTGTGACATGTTTCGTTTATGAATTCATTTAAGAAGGCTAAAACAATGTCACCCACAAGAGATGGATCTTCCTAGGCCGAGACTCTCCTATTTTTTCACATAACTTTACACAGGCAAATATACACATGTAATTTTAAAAGAAAATACTTATAAAACCCACTCATTAAAGAGTATGTTTTATTCTTTTATGCTGTTAAACATACAAAGGTCAAGAAATGTTTTCTTTAGCATATAAAGTACCATGAGGAATTTAGTACATCTACATAATTTCACACTTAGAATATTGAGAGGCATGGAAGAGCACACACATGCACACGGATATTTGTGCGACACAAAACAGAGAGGGAAGAATATCAGTCTTAGATACTTTATGTGTTGTGATGTGGCAGCATCTTAGTGAAGTGTCTGATGTTCTCTTAGCCTTTGGACACACAGGGCTAGAAATAATCAGAGGAAGAGACAGACTGGTGTCTATATTTACAAATTCTCCTCCTATCAGAAAGGTGAATTATTTCTCCCTTTAGAAACCTATGATTTCTACAAAACTAAACATACTCTTACCATACCACCCAGCAACTGCACTCCTTGGAATTTACGCAGTGGAGCTGGAAACTTATGTCTGTGCAATACCCACACGCAGACATTCCCAGCAGTTTTACTCATAACTGCCGAAAGGTGGAAGCAACCAAAATGTCCTCTGGTAGGTGAACCGGTCACTGTGGTACATCCAGACAATGGCATATTATTTAGTGCTAAAAGAAGTGAAGGATGAAGTTATGAAAAAGAGAAATTTTAAATGCATATTATTAAGTGAAAGGAGCCAATCTGATGAAGTTACATAATTCCAACCAAATGACATTCTGGAAAAGGCAAAACTATGGCGACAGTAAGAAGACTGGTGGTTTCCGGAGGTTTGGGGCAGGAGGAAGGGTGGGTAGACAGGGCACTGAGGGTCTTTATGGCAGTGCAAATACTCTGTATGATAGTGTGATGATGAATACATGCCATTATTCATTTGTCCAAACCCACACAATGTGCAACACCAAGAGTGAAACCTCATGTACACTACACACTTGGGTAACAGTAATGTGTGAATGCGGCTTCACCCACTACAAGGATGTCCCACTCTGGTGGGAAATGTGGTCGGGGGAGGCCACGCAGCCTGTGTGAGGACAGGGGTATATGGTCTGTGGCAAATCTCTGTACTTTCTCCTTAATTTTGCTGTGAACCTAAAACTGCTCTAAAAAATTTAAGTCAATCAAACAGAATTTTTTTAACCAATATTTTAAGCCAAAGAATATCTGTAGTTATTGATAGATCATTCTTTTTAAAAAAAGATAGGCACACCTATGATCACTCCTGTCTATAAAAATAAAGCCCACCTGGCTTGTATACCTCAGTGGATTGAGCGTAGGCCTGTGAACCAAACAACCACGGTTCGATTCCCAGTCAGGGCACATGCGTGGGTTGCAGGCCAGTTCCCAGCAGGGGATGTATGAGAGGCAACCACACATTGATACTTCTCTCCCTCTCTCTCCTTTTCTTCCCCTCTCTCTAAAAATGAATAAATAAAAAAAATAAAAAGCCCAGCTTGGTATCAGTCTCTCTCTGTGGCTTCAGCATTGAACACGCCTTCCCTTCGGTTACATACCCACCACCGTGCCCACCAGGGACCACAGCTCTCCGTGCCGAAACCACAACACGTGCTCCCAACCCTGCCTATCTGTTCCAGCTGCGCTCTCTTCCCAGGAGGGGCTGCTATCTGATTGACACCTTGTCATCCTACTGGCAACTGGCATGTCCCTTGTTGACTAAATCAGATAGAATTAATCTGCTCTCCTTTTCTGTTATTATATAACAGTTAACTGCTTTCACATCTGTCTCCCCTGAGGGAAGGTCACGGGTCATCCATTTGAATAGCCCAGCCTCTATGGTGGGGTCATTACTGACAATAAATGGTTGTAGGATGAATGAGTGGTTCTACCATGTCAGTCTGCTTGTAGGGGGCTTTGAATCTCCTTCAGAACTAGGTGGTGTGCAAGAACTGAGTGATGCCGGGGTTTCCATTCTTGCTGTGCTGCCGCCTACTGGAGTTTTCCCACCATGTCAAAGACATTACTGATTTCTCCCCACTGCAACGAATGTTTCTGTTCCCTGTCCCATCCCCCACACCCTCAGTCCACCTACCCAGACGTTATCCTTCCTCCCAGCCCGACTTCCTGTGGTCCCTACCCTAAGGCCTTTTTCAACTTCACAGACATGTTATGGGTTGAAGGAAATGAACTAGGTAAAGTTTTCAAATCACTCCAGGCCTACTTACTGTTCATGTAAGGTTGGCATGGAAGATAAACCTGATTTGGCAACAGGGAAGAGAAAGACCTCAGAAAGGGTAATTCTGAGGTTCTCTCCCAATGACCAAGAGCCTCAGTTTCCCACAAGGAAAATCTAGTGCCCCTCCAGCTGGAAATAATTCAGAGGATGATAACTTCGGTATGGTAAGGGCCTTTGTCCTTTAATAAGTGTTTCCTCTAGCACCTGCATCATTCCACCTTCTACCACCCTGCTTCTCCCCACCCCACTCCACCCAATTCCATGGCCTATGGATCAGCACTGACCTTTCAACATCCCTCTGCAGAGGGAACCCCTCTCCTACTTACAGCTTCCTCCACTTCCGTGAAACCACTCGCCTGGTTTTCCTTCTAATTCCTGGCCCCGTCTCCTCCGGCCCTTCACCTTGACCTCTGTAGTGTGGTGTCTCAGGATCTGTCCTGCAGCCACTTCTCACTGGTTGATTTCATACAGTCCCCCGGCTTTCTGTACCACCTACTTGGCCGAAAGCCCCGTGCTTGCCTCTCCAGCCCTAACCTTCTTTGGAATTCCAGATTGCACACAGGTACCACATAGGCCTCTGAAGTCGAACATGAACAAAATCAAACTCTTGATCTTCTTCCACAAGCTGCCCTTCCCCAAGTCTTCCCCACCTTGGCAGAGACCCACCATCTGCTCTGTTTCTCCAGCCAACAGTCTAGGAGCTGACCTTGATGGAGTTTCCCTCAAAACCCCTCCTCCAACTCATCCCCTGGCAAGTCCTGTGCACCCTCCCTTCAGAATCCTGCCTGAATCCAGCTACTCCCCTCGGGCTTCCTCATTTACCCTCTGGTCCAGCCTCCACTACCTCTCATCTAGACCACCTCCTAAACTCTAAATTGAGCTCAATGTATGCACTACAGAAGCAGTGAGAGGAAACTTTTAAAATGCAAATTAAACTGTTATTCTCCTGTTTCAAAACCTCCATTGCTTTCCCATCAGGCTTAGGGAAAAGCCAATTCCAGACTCTGGCTTCAGAAGACCTTCACACCTGGCCCTGCCCCTCTCCCCCTTCAGTCACACTCCCTCCCCTTGCACAAGCTCATCTTTAGGATTGCTCTTTCTACTTGGAAGGCCTTTGCTTTCATGTTTGCATGGCTGTCTTCTTCTGTTCCTTCAGGTCCAATTCACACATCACTTCCTCAGAAAGAAAGAAGTCACCGGCCCTGACTGGGTGGCACAGTTGGTTGGGTGTCTTCCTATAAGGCGAAAGGCCTCAGGTTTTGATTCCCATTTGCGGGGCACACATCTGGGTTGTGGACCCAGTACCAGGTTGGGGTGCATGCAAGAGGCAACCGATCGATGTTTCTCATGCTGATGTTTCTCTCTCTTTCTCCCCTCCTTCTCCCTCTTTAAAATAAAGAAATAAACAAACTTGAAAGAAAGAGACAGAGAGAGGAAGACACTACTCAGCAGTTTTAATTTCTCTGCATATCACTTGTTACTCTCCAGGGCCTTTCTGGCTTTTTTATGGTAGATCCTCTTTTTTCTCTATTCCCATACCCCACTAGGATATAAGCTACATGAGAGCAGAGACCTTCTCTACCTTGTTCATCTCTGTGTCCTCAGAGCCTAGAACACAGCCTTGCCAGTAGCTGGTGCTCAAAATGAATGAGTGTTGTGTGAACGAAGGCCAGGTTCATTGCCTGTGTCTCCCTGTAAACTCCTGAACACTACCAGCCAAAAGACTGAGATGGGTGGCCCAGGACTGCTCTGTCTGTTCTCTGTTTACATTTAATGATATTCTAGACAATGCACTCCATAAAATGATGGTGTGGGTTCCATCTTTGTACTTCTGCAGAATTTCTATCTTTAATTAGACTTCATAGAAGGCATGCCACTGGAACACACCCTCTGGACATTAAGTCACAACTTTACATAAGCAAATAACCTCAAGCCCCCTCCTCTTGGTCAGCTTAACAGAAACTGTTTCCTAATGATCTTCTCTGTGCCTGGTACTCCGTCATCCTCCACACGGAAAGATATGTGCCAACTACCCCATTTTATAGATGAGGAAAACTGGGGCTCAGAGATGCTATGAAACCTGCCCCAAGCTCCTTAAACAAATGATAAAGCCATACATGCCTTGCAAATTGTAGGTTAAGATGTCTCAGAGGGAGGCCTAGATGTATTTATTGAATAACTGTCTATTCACCTTTAAATTATCATCTCCAGTCCCAGCTTCTGTCAAAATTCAGAGCCAGAGCCACACATTCAGAGTTCTGGAACAGAGCTAACTAGCAACCATCTGTGATCATGGAGAGGAGGAACCATGAAGATAACTGACATCAGCTAATGCTTCCAGAACTAAACCTACACTGTGATTTTACATAGGGTCCCACTCACAAATGCTGCCATTTGTAATGACACTCGTGACATTTCGTATCCCCCTAATGAAGAAGCCACACATAGCTGTCAGGAGCGTAAGAAATACTCACTGGCAGCGAAGGGTGGGAACTTTAAACTGTCTGCTTATCCCTGAGAAATGAAGTCAACTACATGGTCAAAGCAATACTCACCACTGAGCTCTTTAAATAAGAAATGCTATACAAATGCTCTGTGCTAAATAAAAGCTACAAATCTCTCATAAATGAGGTAGCATTCCCTGATACATAGTTTAGTGTACTTAGATGGATATTAAAACTAACTCTAACTAGACAATGAACTCTGTGTAGTTGTGCAAATTAATCACCAGCAAAAGGGCACCACACTCCAATAGTGGTTGCAGGCTGGCAACCTCCTTTGAACAAATTGCAGACAGGCACTTTAATGAGGGAGAAAATATGAGCTAACATAACTATCGTCAAATCATCTCCTACAGGAGGGAAAGGACATTAACTGATATGCTGATAACCACCACCAAAACATCAGCTAGGAAGAACAAAAGGCTGTCAAAGCAAGGTGCCATTAACTAAGCCAAGACAGCCCAGCGTTTGGGCTTACGCTGCGGTATGACATTCTCAAGGGAAACATGAGTTTTGTTTCTAATGTCAGCTCTTTAGGTGATTTTTATTGATGTCACTTTTTTAGGGCTCACTAGTTCTCCAGGGCTACGACCAACAGGAGATTCCAGTAGACTGTCGTGATGCCTGCAGATATACAGAGTTTGATAAATAATAAAAAAGTCCCGTCGTCCTTAAATACTCTTACGATATGATTTTCCTACCTACTCGATAACAGTGTCCAGACACATTCACACCATTCGATCGCATTTCTGAGTGACCCCCCACTCCGGGTGAGACAATTTACCAAATGCTTGTCTCTGTAGGGGATACATTCCGGGATCCCGGTGGACACCTAAAATCATGGATAGCACCAACCCTGCATGTACTATGTTTTCTCCTATACATTAAGTCAAATTTATGGTTTAGGCACAGTAAAAGATGAACAATAATAAGTAATAATAAAGTAAAATATTTATAGCAACATATTAACAATAAAAGTTACTTGAATGTGGTCTCCCTCAAGGTATTTCACTATGCTGTACATACCGAAGGGGTACACTGGACAAAGGAATGATTCATGCCCCGTGGGATGGAGTGACATTTCATCACACCGCTCAGAATAACGTGTAATGTAAAACATGAACTATTTCTGAAAGTTTCCATTGCATAATTTTGGACTGCCGTTGGCTGCAGGTAACTGAAATCATAGAAAGCGAAGCTGTGGATGAGGGGGGACGACTGTGTTAGAATCAATTTAGTTTCCTTCGGTAAAGAAAAACGGAGAAGTTAAAGATGAGTGAGCACAGACAGACAGACAGACACACACACACAGACTGATGCCATGGTTCAGAATGGAATGAGGCTGATGATGTTAAAGGGAAAGGAATATGTCTCCCACGGGAGGCCACGGGGAGCAAGGCCATCCGCCCTAGAAGCTGAGTCCTAGGCTTGACCCCTTCTAGTCTGTAACACTCGGGACAGGAAAGCCATCCCACAAATCCTGACTTCCTCACCCGGAATATGAGAATAATACCAGTGAATAACTCCACATTTCCTACCTATTCCCACAAAGTGGGAGCCTCACATCATTTGGGGCTACTTTGTGTATTATTAAAAAAATTAAATGATGGGATAAAGCTCAAACAGATAAACAGTGAGGATGACCTCATTGGGCTTGAATGAGGAACCAATTAGACTTTGTATGTGAGAATTGTCCCCAAACTGGAGAGCACTTTACAATTACTGAGCCAAATTGATCTTGGCGGAGATGCTGAGTTGTTAATGCTTCTTCAGCAGCAGTATCAAAGTGGGTCAGAGTCTCTTGATAAATTAAATGGGGCTAATGCAAGGCCAGCCCTAGCCTTCCTTATCTCTCAACACCCCAAATCAATTCATAGGGCAGTGAAATGCATGTTCTCCAAAGATGACAAACTAGGATTTTGTTTGCTTGAGAAGCACCTGAAGATTCTGGCTAACTTCTCTCAAAATAAATTCAGCATAACTATCCAGAACACAATGTCCATTGACAAATCTGTGGCATAGGAGGTGCCGTCCCCATTCTTACCCTACCATGACCACAGTCAGTACCGCTGACTCATCATATAGTTTTTGGTTTTTTGCCACTAAGCTCCCTCAGAATCCTTCTCAACACAGATTTCTGAGTGAATCTTACAAGAGTAGTCAGAAAGAAATATCAATTACTAGCCATCCCTAAAATAGAAAATAAGCAATGGACTTATAATCAAAAGACTTCCAAAATAAAAATTTTGACTTCAAGCTGATAATTTCCAGTACATAAAAGCAACATTACTAAATTATTTCATCCATCAAATCAATATACTCAGCTATTCTAAGTACCTCACAGCAGAAGGCTTAAAAATATGCACTGCAATTCAAAGTCACACATTCTATTTTATGATGAGGTAACATGGGAATGACAGCAGATTACAAAATTTTGCCTTGGAAGTTTTTGTGCCCAAATGATCTCTCCTGTAGTCAAATGCACAGAGCACTGGGATCTCAGCCTAGTGCTATTTTTCCTTCAGCACAGTCCTTGTTCTTTCTTGATAAGAGAATGGTGGCCTGGCTAACAGCCAGCCCCGCAGTCCTCCTCCACGAGAGGCTTTTGCTACTGTCAGAATCGCTCAGATTCCTCGCTGGCATTGTCAGTAGAAGAAACTCTTCTGCCTAGTTTCTAGGGCATCTCAAGGGGCTGAAATTGGAATTTCAGGCTATTCAAGTGTTTCTCCGATCAGAGCACTCGGCTTACCCCCCTGTTAAACGGACTCAAGAAATCTCAGCTGCCGGTTGCAGCTGAACACATCTCTCCAAGGCTAGTCCTGTTCCCTGCCTGAACTGGGAACCGTTCACTGTTTATCCTTCACCTAGGCTCCAAACCACAGGAAGGATGAGCAAGGTGAATTTGCAGAGCATCTGCCTCCCCCTTGGAATTTGAAAGAGGCCTTAGTGTCTTTGTTGACACCTCCCACTGCTTCACCCACATTGTACATGAAGTCCTGGAACCTCATCTCAGCTCTGGGACTGCATCTCCCACAACATGCTGCGCGGTGCCACCTGGCTACTACGCCATCAATTTCAGATTGGACATGATTAAACATAATTAAAAGTGAAATCGTTATCATCAAGACGGATTTTTCTCCGACTTCCCTATCCCTCCCTGAGATGCTACAATCCCTCCAAGCTGTGTAAAGCCTCCTGCCGTCCTTCAGTAGGTCCGGGTGACTGACTCTTCTTTCATCGCACCCTTCACAGTCTTCCTCCCCTGCCGTCCTTCTGGTTCTGCTCTTGACTGTTCTTTCTCTGCACTTTGCTTCTCTCCACTCTGCTCATACCACATTTCCCCAAATCTTGCTAAAGCTACCATTTTCCTGGTTAAAACCCTCAGGCATATTCCATACTGAAAAAAATAAAATAAAACCCACGGCTTGTGGACTGACACGTGAGACACTCTACAGTTTGTTTCCAGACGTTCTTTTCCATGAAAATCCCCTCTCCCCACATTCTGTTGTTGCGTAAGCTCCCAGGGAAGCCGCCTTGCTCCCCATCCCTGAACACGTCCCACAGTTCCTTTTGTTCCTACCGTTTCTGCTCATCCCAGGTGACCTTCCTTCCTCCTCTCACTTACTTAACCCCTAATCAACCTTCATGGTGCAGCTCAAATTCTGCTTTTAACGTCTCAGATCCTCTGGCTTTACCATTACGTAGCTTTCAGAACATACCCTTCAGGTTTTATTTTTTCAGATGTCTAGGCCTAACCAGATGGTTACTTAAAACAGGAAAATCAGAACACCTTCTCTTCTGGATATAGCATTAGCAGAGAAAACCCACTGGAGTTAGTTATATCTGCTGACTGATACACTGCAACATATAAACACTGTTAAGATGACTTACTAAGGAGGCTGATTTTTAAACAGAATAAAGTAGAATGAGCATATTTTAGGTCATGCTTTTCTTTAGTATGTTGTTCTCATTATTACGACTCACTCAAGGTCAACCAACCTTGGAAACTCTAAAGAAACTGAATACTTTTTAGAGAGGAAGGGAAAATGAAGGAATTCACAAACTTGTGCATATCATTAAATAAGTGCCTCAAAATAAGCACGTAATATAGTTTTATGCATGTGCTTTTATGACAACACTACTTTGCTATATTTTTCGATTACAGTTGGCATATATTAGTTTCACATGTACAACATAGTTATTAGACATTTATGTAACTTATGCAGTGATCACCCCAATAAATGACAACACCACTTTAGGAATGGATTCTGCATGGGAGTTCCAAAGAAGCAGAGAAGAGAAATGAAAATGCCTTAGGAGACAGGCTAACCATCGAGTTCCAAGTACTGAGTTCAAATCACTGCCATGTGATCAAAATACCGTGGGAATGCACACAGTTATGCAAGAAGTGATAAAACAATAAAAATATATTTTTCTATTAAACTCTTCCAATTTTGTTTTCACAAAGGAATAGAGCCCCAAATGGAATCTCACTTATTTCTCTAATTTTGGTGATTTATAGTCTTTTCTCCTTTTGGTAGGAACAACAGCCGGTGGAAGCCTGATGGGTCAAGAGGTGGAGGCCCGTGGCCCATGCCCCAGAAGCCATTATGGAGAATCCGTGATCCCAAACAGTGCCAAGGGCCTGAATAAACAAAGCCACACATAGAGGCATTAGACTTTTTTTCAGATGTCTATAGCTGCTACTGTGATCAATGAATTAGAAAATTTTAAATGTGCAAGAATGCAGTCATTTTATGCTTTCTGTCTTTGCTCAACCAAGAGAGATACTCAAGAAATCATGAGGGGTGTGCTACACAATGCCTGACATTAAAAAGGATTCCCCGATCACAAAGGTGAGGTGGTCCTCACCTTTGCTGACACCACATCCCTGCTGCTGACCCCGTACATCATCCAGTGCCACAGAGCTCTGGGGCGCTGGTCTCCGTGCAGTCTCTAGAAGACTAAACAATCTCATCATCAGTAGAAGAATACAGATGCAAAGGACTTTAGGATGACAGCCAGTGGCTATTAAAAACATAAAAACTGTTGAAGTATCCTTACTCTGTCTCACACTGAACCAAACAGGAAGCCCATATGATCATGGCTCCTAGACAGTGCTGCAAGTTCCAGAAGACACAGGTAAGGGATGGACAGACCAAAGCACATTATCATCACGGCACATGGAAGACCCAGATCTGCACTGTGGGGATGCTAACTGTGCAGACCCTCCTGCCAGACGCTGCAGTCTAGGGACTGTCTTCCATGCCTTGGTGGGGTGAGCCTACAGAGTCCCCTTTATGAAGCACATCGCTTTGTTCTCCCAATGTCTGTGCAGAGGGAGCAGCGTAGGGTCAGCATCTCCTGTTATTGCTGGCATACTTCAGTCAAGCTGTTTCCCATACACGTTGGAAAACTTCCTGAGAGGAGA
The DNA here is from genome assembly GCF_014824575.4 of Sturnira hondurensis. Lineage (NCBI taxonomy): Eukaryota > Metazoa > Chordata > Mammalia > Chiroptera > Phyllostomidae > Sturnira > Sturnira hondurensis. The sequence continues at coordinate 1,902,409 of NW_028087015.1, forward strand.
GATGGAATCCCACTTACCCTCATCCTGGCACTGCCCCTCGCTCATGGAAGCAAGATGGCTGCTGAATAAATTAGGGAACAGGGTGCACCATTGCTGGGTAAGTAGTGGGAGCAGTGGTGCAGGCTAGGAGGCCAAGAGCACAAATCTGCAGCAGGGTCTGCACAGCAGAATTGCAATGGCTGCCAGAAAGAAAGAGTGGGCCTAACCTTAGGTGCTTTCCACGAATGGTTAAGGCCCCAAAAGTTGGAACCGCAGTTCACACCATGGCTTTTCTCTGCAGCCTGTGCTGGCCTACCCAGATCTCATTGCTGTAACGCGCCGCAAACCCTGAGGCATGTGGAAGGGACATACGCTTCACGAGGTGGGGCAAAATCTCCTGCCATCAACACAAGGGACTCCCCACTCCATGAACACAGACACATGGACATACACATGCTCAAAGGCACCCAAACACCAGAAGGTTAAAATAGCACCTGCAGAAGGAATACATCACCCAGATTGCAAGAAACAGAACTCACCATCGTCCAACCCTTTAAATGTCCTTATCCTGTAAGGATGTGCTCAGGCCCCACCTCTCACACGTCTACCCTGATCTTTCTGGCCACAGTGCTCTGTCACTTTCATGAACCAACTCTGTCAGCGGTCTGTGCTATTCACTGGCTTTCATTTTTAGGAGGAGGCACTAGACCAAGTAAAGTAAAAGGAGCACAGGACTAAGAATTGGAAAATCTGATTTGAGTCATATGACTCGCTCATCCTGGGGGCTTCTTCTGTGAAGTGGAGGTGGGAGAGCCGCCATACAGCTCTCATGGGTCATTTGACAGTCACAATAAAAATGAATGTACAGTTCACCATTACATTTGGTTTCTACAGCTGCTGTAACAATGACCACAAGCCCGGTAGCTTAGAACAACAAAAATACACTCTCTCCCAGTTCTAGAGACTGCAAGTCCAAAGTCAGCATCAATAGGCTAAAAGCAAGGAGTCAGCAGGCCACGTTTCCTCTGAGACGCAGGGAGAGAACCTGTCCCCTGCTCCTGGGAGCTCCGCTGGGTGTCAAATCTCTCCTGGTCTCTTAATAGGAGATTTGTGATTGGATTTAGGAATCCCCGGGATAATCCAACATACCTTCCTTAATCTCAAAATCCTTAATCACATATGCAAAGACCATTTTTCCTACTGAGATAGTGCTAACAAGTTCCAGGGATTAGGATTTGATAGCTTTGGGGCCAACATTCTATTACACCCATCAATTACACTGAACCTTAGTGTGTAATTCCTACTCTGTATTCTCTTCTTCATTCCCATCACAGTTAGAACAGAAATTCTTTTGAGGATAAGAACTGTACTGCAAGTCCCATGAAGGCATTTTAAGGTATGATTTACTTATTTGTTCATTTGGAAAATAGAACCTTTATTCTATTCAATTTTTAGTTCCCAGCATTAGCGCCCACATAAAAACTCTTAACCTAGTGTTGTGAGTTTCATTTTATAAATTCCAAAATAGCCAGACCTTCTGTGCACAGAAGCTGGAGAAGAAACTGCATCACAAATGCTTCCACTGCCATTGTCAAGTGCCTCGTAGTGAGTGTCATGTGTGATGCACTGTTAGTAATAGTTGCAAATATGACCAGAATCCAAAGGCAGGAAAAGCACTAGGAGTAAAATTGCAGTGAACTCCAGATGGATGAGCGTGAAGCCCTGTAGCCTGATTCATCTCAGTGTCAAGAAACAGGAGAGGAGCAGCTAATCTGGAAGAGCTTGATAGAGCCTCAAGACGGGGAAAAATACATTCATTCATTTTTCCAAGTATTTGTTAAGAATGTATTATATACCAGACAGCAGGAACCCAGTGGTGAACCGAATACCAGAGCCTTGCCAGTTTGAGGGTTTCCTTCTAGTTGGGTAAGATTAATAAACAAACAAACATGTAAATGTTATATACCCAGTGGGAATACGCACCACAGGGAACATTACCCAACATGCTTAAAAATGGGTGTGGGGGGGCCCTTTTATTGGGCCTGGGGAGGGCCTGTGAGGCAGTAGTATTTAGTGCAGACACTGAGGAGGGAAGAAGAGGTCAGGTGACTGGGGACAGGAGGGAGAGCGCTCCTCCGGCTGCTCTGCACCGCTCGAACATCACGCTGCACCAGAGAAAGCCGCCGCGCTCCAAGACTAGTAGGGTCACGTCAAGAGAACCACGGAGTCTGCCTGAAAGGCTTCCTGCTGATGAATTGTGGGACAATCTAACCAACAAATAGAAGGCCACAGATTATGAGACACCAAATGTACATTTGTTTTCTATTTTATTCTTTGAAAAGATGAATGAATCAACAGTAATGCTCCTAAAAATGGAGGGAGTGGCAGGGGGGAAAATTATTCTCTAACTGAAAAACAGCAGCTAGCATAGAATTATAAAACTGTCCTGAGGCCTGGCAGGTGTGGCTCAGTTGGTTGGAGTTGGTTGGGCACTGTCCTACAAACTGAAAGGTCACAGTTGTCAATTCCCAGTGAGGGCACACGCCCGGGTAGCAGGCTTGGTCCTCATTGGGGTGTGCGTGAGAAGCAACTGATCAATGTTTCTCTCACGTTGAAGCTTCTCTTCCTCTCTTTCTGCCACCCTTTCCCTCGCTCTGGAATCAGTGAAAACAAAAATTTGTAACTAAAAAACAGAAAACTTATTTGACACACAGCAAAATGGTTGATTCAGTCATTGTCATCAGTGAACGCAAAGACCATTGGACTAGAAATGTCACTCCAGAGGTCACTTCACAAAGCGAGAGTGGTGAGCAGCACGAGAGACAAATGTGCCCAACACCCGAGTTTGGACTTCCCAGTGTGATGCTATGGGGAAGGCTTATTCTTGCCAAATATGTTTAAGCGCAATCTAATGATGAAGAAACCATCAGATGAACTGAGACTGTGGGGCAGTCAACAAAACAAAGCTGTCCTGTGCTCTTAAAGAATGTCAATGTTATGAACAGTGCCCCTCCAATGGTAAAACTATTCTAAATTAAAGAAAACTAAAGAGATATGAAAGCTTTATAGAATACAGAATCTTTAATTAGATCCTGGACTTCATAAATAAAAACTATGAAAAGCTATTTTGAGACAATCAGAGAAATTTGGTGTGGACTGCATATAAGATATTTTATCATGGTTGATTTGGGAATGTAATAATAGTGTAATAATACTATAGTCATGAAGAAAACATACTTTTGCTTAGGAGATAAATGTTGAAAGATTTAAGGAGTGTGTATAAACTGTTCTCAAATGGTTCAGCAAAAATGTGTTGTTCAACCCAGACAAGGGCTGGCAGGAGAGGAGGCAGGAAGGCGAAGCCACCGTGGCAGGCATCAACTGGTGCACAGAAGGTAAATGGGGGGGTGCCTGTACTATTCCATCAACTTTTGGTAAGTTTAGAATTTATTTTTTCTATCACAAGCTACCCCCCCCCCAGCCTCTTCTACCTTCACCTAGGTTTTTTTTAAGGTGAAAGAGTAGAATATTCTAGGGACATGGGACAGTGGACCCTGACATGAACATGCCCGGGTGGTCAAGGAAAAGGAGAGTCCAGTGTGGCCAGAAGGAAATGAGGGAGAGGCAGCGGGAAGCGGGCCACAGAGCGGCAGACAACGGCCAGAAGCACCAGCAGATGAGTGTGTACACACAAGGACCACTCTGAGAGCTCGATGGAGAAAATGCTGCCGGGGGAAGGCTGATCTGAAGCAGGAGGCTAAGCTGGGAGGCAAGTCCAACAACCCAGGGGTGAAGGGCAGATTGAAGTGGTGTACAGAGGGCAGGCGTGAGGAAAGCAGATTGCAAAGGTGGAATGGACAGAATTTCCTAGCAGATGCCACACGTACACACACACACATACACAAAACCAAAAAGACTTAAAGATGACTTTTTGACTCAGAACTCGTTTAAGATTGAGCTATGCTTTCCATTTCTACATAAAGAGGAGAGATAAAACAATGTGGATACCCCTGTAGGAAAATAAATGTTCTCTTACTTTGGGGTACCTCCATACAGTTTTACTAACTGGATCCAGTAATAATTTAGCTGAGCATATTGTCATGGGAAAAGTTATGGAAAAGCATAAAAATCCATGGAATTCATCTCATCTTCTTCTCCCCCAGGACCATTAGTGCAGCTATTAGTACAGTTTCATAATGTCTCATTATTCACTGTCACGTTCAATGAGGATATTCCACATAATGAGGATATTCCACATCCCGGATACGAAAGTCAGGTGTTATAGTTCATTTTGAATGCTGCGTTTCCAAAAGCTGCATGAAGCTAATAATAATAAAACAGAACACTCATCCTAGAACTTTTCACAAATGTTACCTAATTAATTCTTATAACACCACCAAAAGATATTATTAGCCCCATGTTACTGTTGGAGAAACTTGAGGAATTTTTTTTTACATTCTGCATTTGTCTCCCTCCTCTCACCAAGACACCTCTGCACTTCCGTCCTCATCACCACCCTACGCTTTCAAAGAATCCCACAACTTAATTCTCCTATCAACAGGGTGGGTGTTAATGGCTGTAGTCACATTTTAAATGTAGGAAATAGGTTTTTAAAAATGAGGTAAAGTGGCTTTTTCCCAGTTACAAAGTAATGCAGTAACAAAAGGGAATCTGGGGCAGGACCTCCCCCAACCCACACACACCAAAATAATTTTCCCATTTACCCCCAAAAGCTCTAGTAAATATGAGATAACTGCTGAGGCTCCACAGAGTAATTCTAACATATTCTAAAACCCAAACTCCACAAGGTGGTTTAAATAAAGTAATCACCAGATTCGGTCCAGGAAAGCTACATCATAATGAACACTCCCTGAAGTGATTAGACCCAAAGGAGTGTTTGATGGGAGGTGCCCGAAAGGAAGTGCCCGTGGGGCGAGGCTCTTTCTTCAGGCCTGAAGAGGCCTGTCTTCTAAGAGGGCTCCAAGGGCCCGGGACCATCCCAGCAATGCAGAGTCACTGTCACACCACAGCAGCAGCAGGTCCCTAGGCTGAGGGAACTCAGCACTGGCTGCTCAGGTTAGGGCAGCGGCTGAATCTCAGCCACTGGGATCTGCGGCCTGATTTCCAAAAGGAAACCAATTTAACCCACATTGTATCACTCTGGGCTTTGCCTAAAATAAGTTTTAAAAAAAAAGAGGAATACAGGGCTTTGCAACTCAAAACATGTTCCTCAATCGCATAACAATAATCTCCACTAAGCACTGAAAATGTATGTATATAGCAAAGTGAGCCAAGCAGAGGAGCACCAGACAGATGAGATTACCCACCCTTCCTGTAAAGAGAAGAGTGTCCTCTGCACCCAGATTTAAGTGACTGCAAACTGAAACAGCCTCAGTACAAGAGTGTGGGCTCTCGCTACTGGTGCTTGAGTTCCAACCAAAGTACTTTGGTTCCAGTGGGTATAATTTGTTGTCCAAACGTGGAGGGTTTAAAGTGAAAAAGCAACATTTTCCACAATCATACTGGGACAACAGATACAACAGACACAAACCAAACCTGAGCAACCCAAGATATATGGTCGCCGGAGAGAAGTTTGTTTCTCTGGGCCTCAGTTTTTGCATCCGTAAAGTGACAGGGGTGTTCCTTGCCCTGCAGGCATGGTGTGAGGACCACTCGAGGTAACGTATGTGAAGTACTAAGAACAGCACTGGACACGCAGCAAGCTCTCCCGGAAGGCTGGCAACTGAACCACAGCGTGTGCAAACACCAAGGCTAGAGATTTTGGCCTCCCACTCAAGTCAGTAGGCCAAAAGGAAAGTTAACCTGAAAAAGTGGACATACAACAAAAATTTGAGAATCATCATTGATGAAAACCAAAGCCTTGGAATGGCTCTCCAGGCCTGGCTCACGTTAGCACCTTCCCATGCCTAAGCAAGGCTCAGAGAAAACTAATGTGTGCCAGGGACCCAGTGGACCTGAACGCTCTGTTTGCCATGTGACCTCACAAGACTTCATCCTGCAGGCTCAGGAACTTTATAAAAAGTAACTGATAGTATCAGTTCAAAAATAATGTTTTCCAGAAAGATTGAAGGAAGCCACCTAAGCATCTTTCTGTAGTAAATTTATTACACTCACCTTTACTCAATGCTAACCACATGAGTCTATCCCCACCCACCCTCTACCCCAATATCAGAGACATATCAACTTCTCCCTTCTTTGGATTCTTACGAGCAACAGAATCCTCCAGGTGGCGGCAGAAAGCAGGTGGGGCCCCAAGCAGCACTAACAGGCCTGCCTGCACCTTGCCCACTGCCCTACAGTGCTGCCACCCCAGCCCCACACCCCCAGGACCAGCCAAGTGCTCATTACCAAGCTCATTTCTGCACAGCAGAGCCATTCCTCCGAGTGCATGCACTGAACGGGTTCAGTCCTAGAGCCCAATTCAGAAATAAAACTCAGGGGTGCATAAGACAATTCATTAAACTATCACATTCACAAAAGCACAGGAACTGGTGTCTGCAGAGTACAAAAAATTTGCCATCTGGTACCAGCTTCCTCAGATTTTTACAACATTCCCCATAAAGGGAAAGAAGGAACAAGGAGGGAGAATGAAAAAGACAAATGGTCCTGCTCATCCTACAAAGTAAATGAAATGAAAAGGGTTTAGCCATCAGGAGACTTCCCCGTACTTACAGGTTCCCTGCAAAAAGGAGATGCCAAACCACAAGATATTGCCACATATTTGGTAAATGCTTATTATGTCTGCCCCTCACCATGGCAACAAGTGAAGTGACGGGAATTCAGGCGGCCATGGGCCCTCAGTAACCATTCTAGCAGCAACAGAGCAAATGGACAGGCTCCTGGAAAAATTGACGATTGTCCCTGATACCTTCCTCTCTGAAGGCATTGTCTGCCTACCCTTCCCACTATCCTTAGGACGGCCAAAGGTCCCGCTCTCAGTAATCCAATTTATCAGATCAAATACCTTTTAGCTATAGTAGTTATTCTTATATTGCCAGTGAGGTTGGAGATTTGCAGTTGGAGATAATAAAGATCCCTGAAATTCATGATCTGACCAAGGTCATGAAGTTGATTGTGGTGACGAAGTGACTAAGACCCAGGCACAATGGCTCTTGGTCTGTTGGGCTCCCAAACTCAGTCCCTCTGGGCCTGTCAGACCATGTGATGAAGGAAGCCGGCCAGAAGGGGCCTGCAGCGCACAGGAGGTCAGGAGCCCCACTGCAATAGGGCGGCAGTGACTGGGCTCTAGGCTGGACTAGCATCACACCACGAGGGAGTGCAGACTGGGCTGGAGGACTGAAGGGCTGAACCAACTAGGAAAACAGAGACAGACTCATAGATAGAGAGCAGGAGGGCAGCCACGGCAGGGCATGGGGAAGGTTAGGGGTGGTGGGACTGAGCAAAAAGGAGACAGGACTCACGGACATGGACAGCAGGGTGGTGATTGCTGCAGGCAGGGGGTTATAAGGGGATTAAATGGTAATGGAAAAAATACAATACAAATTTTTTAAAAGACAGCCCCTGAAAGCCCTGAAAGACCCCAATTCAGAATTCTGGTTGGCTGAAAGTACATTCAATGACAACAACCAGTTACTTTTATTTACTATGGACTATATACCAAGTGCTGTTGCCAGTGCCAAGGAGACAGCAGTAAGAGACGGAGACAGCAGTAAGAGACGGAAACAGGCCCAACCGCCTGTCCTTAAACTGCCTTCTTTAGCCTCGGCAGCCCGAGGTCTGCCATGACTTCTAGCTCATTTTCTCTGTCCCTCATCAGAGCCAGGATTTCTAATATACCCTGGGGTTTACCTTCCTTTGATAAGGCCTTTCTTCTGCTTTGTCCTTAAACCTTTATTTATGGTTGATACTGGGTCGGTTTTTACACTTGGATGTCTATAATTTAAAATTTATGGAACAATCAAAAGGCATGCCCTACCTCCCAAGGCCTTCGCACCATTCTCAAAGCACACCACCCCCCCAAAGTGTACGTCATGTTTGGAGCACAGGTGAAAACATGAGAATAGGCTTGAGTTTCAGGGAATGACAGTCATTGATTCCACCCACAGGTAGTGATGGAGTGTCAGGCACTATTTTAGGTGTGGGGTTACTCATTTGGAAAAAATAGATAAAATGATTGTCCCCATGGAATCAATCGCATGGTGACAATGTTCTCCTCTGAAACTTGGACTGTATCCTTCCAGCCATGTGGCATGTGAGTTTTCAGTCACAGCTGAAACAGGGAGAGGGAGGCTTGGGAGAAGGAATATCTGCTCTACGGCCAACTCCCGCGTAGCTGACTGTCTACTAGCTCGAGACTCCAGGAACGAAACAGGAAGGCCAATAAAAGGATGCAGGAATCAGAAGGGGGGCAGGGCGGGAAGTGCGGCAGGTACTCCAATGCTCGCCATCCACCAAGAAGTTGGGGTGTGAAGTGAAGAAACAAAAGAACATCACTGTATTATGACAGAAAGGTCACCGAGTCATGGTGGCCAGCCCCCAGCTACTTACTGGGTCCCTGTTGAGGGGAAGGCATGCTACATGCCAAGAAAATACTGAGAACATAAAATGAAGTAGCTGCCTTTGGAATCCTGCTATCTCATCACAGACCAGATTACAAGCTGGCACAGGTTACATCCACATCACTCATAATGCACTGATGTCATCATTATATGAACAGCCACTAAGAGGTAGTCAACTTAAGTACCATGAGCCATGGAAATTCTGAGTGGTTATAGATGCTTCAAGAGAAGGAAAGGGAAGAAAGGCAAAAATTCTACTTAAAGTTTTTAAGATGTTCTCATTGATACCAATAAATTAATATTTAGGCCTTTTTTTTTTAAGTTTGTGGATAAATTGTGTATTTTTAAAAAGATTTTATTCATTTACCTTTGGAGAAGAAAGAGGAGAGAGGGAGAGAAATATCAGTGTATGGTTGCCTCTCGTGTGTCCCCTGCTGGGAACTGGCCTGCAACCCAGACATGTGCCCTGACTGGGAATCAAACCATGGTTGTTTGGTTTGCAGGCACTCACTCGATCCACTGAGCTACACCAGTCAGGGCCCAAATTGTGTATTTTGTCCCTCTGTCTCCCTAGTCCTGCTGGAAGATCATAAAAGGATCAGAATTTCAAGACTGAAGGACCTTTGGGGAAGATGTGGTCTAATACTCTGCTCAATTCAGGAACGCCTCTGCCTCTCTCCAGCTAAGTGGGAACTTGGCCTTCCAGCAAAACCTCCGGTGCCATGAAACTGACGGCCTGCTGAGGCAGCCCCTTCCACACGCAGAAAGCTTTCTTAGAAGATCCTACCCCTCATACTGAGCCAACATTTGCCTTGCCATAACCTCCAGGCAGGCAGCGGTACAACGTTGCACTCCCGAGATGTAGCAAACCAAAACTTCATTTAGTAACTGAGCTGCCAGGGAAGCTGCGGATCTCTTCTCTCTGGGCTTCAGAGAGCCCGGGCCGGAGGCCTGCAGGGAGCAGTGCAGGGAGGGCTAACTCCCCTCTCAGCGCTGCTGGCCTCCAGGGCTCCTCCATGGAAGGAACAGCACCTGCCGCGGCCAGATTTAGAAACGCCGTGTGTCAGCGCCTCCAAAGGGCACGGACACAGTTAATTAAGGCTCACCACCATCACTCTTCCCACCCCCCAGACCTTCACACCCCACTCAGAAAAAAGGAGCAGAGAGGAAATCTGATCCGTCACAATCAGTGGAGGAGGAAACAGTTCTATGCAGGTACGTAACAAATACTCTTTTGTGATAACATCCTCACCACACTGGGAGTCTCTCCAATTCATATTAGGCAATCACTTAAAGCACACTGTCAGAGAAACCCAATTCCACACTGCCAAGCCCGTCCCGCCACCCAGAGATGCCTTCATTACTCATCCTTCCTACAGCTCCCCTCTCTCCAACTCTCCTTTCTTGGGTTCCATTTAACGAATGCTGGAAGTTTTCATGTCAACCATTCAGTAAAACACATTTACTGAACACCTGTTATGGACACCTTTCTTTCATCAACTTCTGTGACAAAGATTGCTGTTTTACCAAACTCATTTCCTCGGTTTTTTGGACACAGGTGAGCTACACTTTCAGTCCCCAGGTGTAGTTAGAATACTAAATTCTAGGCAATGAAATAGGACTGGAAGTGATGGGTACCACTCTCAAGGCTGGCAGTGCACCACTTCCCATTCCACTTTCTTTCCCACCAGTGGGATGTTGATGCCCAAGGCAATCCTGAAGGGAAGCTGTTGACGGCTCCTTGAATCCCTGAATGACTGTGTGGAGCAGATCCTCCCCCACACTCTTGTTCTGCAACTGAGAATCCCAACTGTATTCACGTACATTCATCTGGTGGTTGATCTGTGAATAGCACTGTTATGATAGCTTTTATTTTCTACTCATTTCTTTACTCATTCTTTAATAAACATTTCTCAAACATTTATTACATTCCAGTCATTGAGAAAGGCACTGGGGAAATAAACATGACAGAAGGAGGTCACGAGGTCTACTGAAACCACATAATTAAAACAATATTCATGATCTCATAGCAATTTGTATACCTTAAGTTGGTCACAGTGGAAAGATCAGAGACTTCATTTTGAATCCTAGGCTACTTAAGCTACTTAACTTCTAAGGGTGTTGTCATCTTCATCCATAAACCAAGACAATATTCTTTCCTGCCCCGTAGTAGTGTCAAGTGGATTAAACTGAATGAGACAATGTAAATAAAAGCATTTGGTCAACTATAAGGTAATTTGTAAATGCTAATTTAATTCATTGCAACTAACTCATGAAATACTGTACCACTGGAGTTTCTACCTAAAATTCAATCTATTCTTACTTCTGGTAAAGGTACATTTTCTCAGCCTGAGCTCAGATTGGCTATCTCCTGATTTTTAAAAAAATCTAATACTGTGGAATCTTGACAGAATGAAAGTCAAACTTTTTAGGTCAGTATTCAAGGCCCTACATAGCATATTGCCAAATTAATTTTTAGGTCCACACCAATCTCGGTATGACTCCATGCTTTTCTTCTACTCTGCCCACCGTATGTTCTAGCTACACACATCATTTCTATAATGTGCCACACTTTGTCACCTCCTCACCTCATTTTATTCTTTCTCTGGTTGTGTCCTTCACCGCCATCTCTCCCACTGACACACCAAGATGTTTTTAAGGCGCAGCTCAAATATGATCAGTTCTCAAGAAACTTTCTCCAAAAATACTCTTCAGAACCCCTCCCTCCCCTGTACTGCCACAGCACTCAGCCTGACTACGAGTGACAGCACCTTCATCCTGAACAGCCCACCGCCTTTAAGAAGGAAAAAGAAAACACGTGCATCTCATGAAGACAGGTTACAGTGAGAAGTTCAGGAGACAGCCCGTCGCTTTGGGCTGGATCACCAACAACGGATGCGTCACAAGAGCAATAGGACTCTCTTCTGGATAGCCAGAAAACTTTCCCATGTTTTCGGATCTGTTTTACTCAGAGGATTCTTCATAAAAGCTATTACAAGGAACTCCCATGTTGCAAGTCACTTTTACAATAATAAATACAATCCTGTCAGCAGAGGAGTAGAACCAAAGTTCAAAGCCATGAATTCATTTCCCAGGTCAATTCTTCTTAACAGATTTTAGTTCAGTCTTATTTTAGGGGGGAAATGAGAGAAACAGATGGTTAAGTTACCCCATTGACACCATCTGAGCAAAAAGCTCATAAGTTAGTATTTTTAAGAAACTGGCCACGAGTGGCAAGTTTTTTCATTTATTTGCATATATGAAGTAAAACATATACCTTAATAAATCATTTAACTTACTTTTTCCATCAACTGAGAGTATAATTCTACTTTATTCCTTATGATTAAAAAAGACAAGAAGGAATGCTGGGAACTTTAGATGTATTTTCTTATTAGACCCACTATACCCATAGATATTCAATTCATGAAAATTCCATTAGAACCTATGTACTATACATACAATACCAGCAGTATTTTTGATCATGTATTCTGTAACAAACTGGTCTAAATGCAAGTAGAGTTCCTTGGGGAGAATTCTCTAAAGAACAGAGAAGAATAAATTTGCCTATCAGACCTCAAGTGAGGGGGTGAGGTAGCACATAACTGGCCATTCTAAAAAAAATTTCAAACACTTATCTACTCAGACAACTTAAACACTTTGTCCTGTAATGGAATATGAAAACATTTGTGGCAACAAACATTTTGAAACATGAATTAAAAACTGTTTTTCAGAAGTTGTACTAAATTGTATCATTACACGAGATTCATAAAAATCTGTGGGGGTTAGCACAGATCATTTCCTAAGAAAGCAACGTGGAACACCATAATATTCACCCAGGAGTCAACCAACCAACCAACCAATCACCAGACACTGAGTGAACTATTACAAGACATGCTAAATGGAATAAGCAAGTACATGTTCTCCGTGTTCCTGTAAGTCATCAAGTAAACAACTCCACCAGTTTCCTCACTCTATAAGTTAATGCTAGGACAGCAATTAAGAAAAAAGCCATTTATTATGCATTGCAGAGTCCAAAGTACTCCAATACCCGTGGTGGGAACTGGGGGAAGGACGGGGAAGACAAAGCGGCCTCCGTAGGCGCCGGAGCGCGCTTACCTCCAGAAGTGAAAAGCGAAGAGAGGACTACAAGGGCTGCCTGGGCTGGATGGGGTTGGACTCAGGCTCCGTGGAGTGAGACTGAAAGTTAAAATAACGTCATTCCGAGTGGGAGAAATGATGGCAGCAAAAACAGTAGAGCTCCCTGAAGAGGCTGTGTTCCCTGGAGGCCAGAATCAACCACAGCCCATCAACACCAGTGGGGAGCTATCTGATCACTCGCCCTTTTTCTGCTCCGAAATATTGAGCAAGTAAGTACACTGGTTCCTGCTGAAATGCACGTTCTCCACACGACTGCTGCCATTTTTATTGGTGCCTTTCTTTTGTCACAAAGCAACTTGGCAGCTGCCTTTGATGTGTGATTTTTGCCCAGAAAATTCAGCCCTGTTTTATATGGAGTACACCCTGTTTCTAATTAAGAATCAAAGGTAAAATTTGCAGTGCAACTAAAGGGCAGTAATCACACAATAGAAATTTCAGGTTAAATACTGTATTTTAACACTTCCGTATAGGAAGACACATTTTTAAGGGCCTCACAGAGAAAGCACTCAACAACACTACTCTAATCCTAGGGCTGATGACAAAGTATACTTATGCTCATAATAAATATCTTCAAACTTTCTTGCATATAGAGAGCCATAAACTGCTCTAGTTTCTGAGGGTTTCTCAAATCCGGCTCTCAGTGGACCACTATAATCCCACCCCCCACCAACCATCCACACCACGGAGTTATTTACCAGCCAACTCTCAAATATTCATCTTAGGGTAATAAGCTTACAGTCCCATTTTTTTCCTCTTGGCTTTATGTCTCTCTCAGACAAGAAATAAAACTTAAATTTGTCAGACAGCTTACTTGTAAGAATATTGCCAATAGGTCGGTCAAAGCATGACGTTAAAACTAGTCAACTCCCAATTATTTCTACATGGCAAAACCAAAGTAAGACGTAGCTTGGTATTCTGGCACCAGTTTTCAGGCTAGTATGCAATAAATCTCTTAAAGAACATTCCCCGCCTCTGGACCGTGACTACACCCTACCCTGCTTTCCCGCCTTGGAGAAAGAGGTCTCAGAACCGAGCTGCACATTGGGTAATGCAAGGTGTTATGCCCTTCCCTGAACGGAGAAGTGGCACTAGCAGCTAAATAAACCAGATTTGGACTTGTCCAATTCTTAATGCTACCCCTGTGTCCCATTATATGGATAATTGAGACTTGGCTGCATTTGTCTTAAGTTAAATATGAAATTATTATTCAGAATGCTCCAATGTATGAAATAGAATGTTTCAACGGAGCAAAGTTTTGTATCTTCTGAAACCATTCTGTGGTTTAGTGTCAGTACTTGGTAAACCAGGGACTCGGTTTCCTTTTACGTCCGCAGCACAGTACAAAGCTGCTGCTCTCAGACATACTGGGCTCTCTCTTAACAGCTCACTGGGAAGTGCTCAGGAATGTCCGCTGATACAGCCGCCGGCTGTCTACATACAGCCTTATCTGCCTCTTCCAGCCCTAAAATAAGCACCAGAGGCACTGACACCACCCCAGTCTCCCAGCTCAGACACGTATGAAGTGTGCTACAAAGTGTCCATGACCTTAATTCTATACTTGAAAAGAAAAAAGAAGAAAAACAACCTATTTTCTTTCCCAGAAACTGGAAAGCCATGCTTAGGCAATCTGTCAGTCATAAATTTCTAAATAAACTAACAATCCATTAATTTTGGAAATATTTATAGATTTGGTGTCTCAGTTTCTGAAACTGGAATCAGAAAATGCCTCAAGTTATTGATAAGTGACATGGAAAATTCTGAATTGCAGCCACAGAGTATGAAATATGCTGCTATAGTAGTTTGTGGGTACAGTACCTACGGAATGAGCTTTCCTCAAAGAAAAACAGTAACATCTCATGAGAGAACATCCAAAAACAATTCTATACATATGGTCTGTTTTAAGGTCCCCAAATAACTAAAATTAAATACATTAAACCTGCTTTCAATAAAGCCAATGATAAGACTTCCATTATAACATCTCTCACAGTATTTAGAAACTGAATTTACTCGAAACTTACAGAATTTGTTTCCTCCATGAATGAATGTAAAATTAGCTTTGTCTACCTAAAAGTAACTTTACATTTCAAGGTAAACAAAAGGTTCAAAGTAAACTTCATGCTCACACTACAGTGACATTTAAGAGTTATTACACTCTGTTCTGCCATCTCCAGCTGAAGTGGGGGAGTGATGTATTTTAAGGGCGCACTAACATTTACCGGGACGGAGACTCCACTGGAGGGGGTGCGACCTGAGACCCAAACACAATCCACTTTAGCTGTTTAGCTGACCTGTGTATGTCCTATGTCATCCTTGGCAAAGTCAGCAAACTTGTGGCACACCTGTCTTTCAAGTTATAAACAGAACACGTGATACAATTGACTTTGTATTTTAAAAAAGTTACTTTGAAGTGTCTCCTCTTAATATGGACAAGATGTTAAAAATGGAAGGAGGGAAGGAAGGAAGGAAGGAAGGAAGGAAGGAGGGAGGGAGGGAGGGAGGGAGGGAGGGAGGGAGGGAAGGAGGGAAGGAAGGAAATAAAATGAAATAATATATACTAAGTCCAAAAAAACAAGGAAGCAGAAACAGAAGGCGAAGCAAAGCTGGGGTTAGGGTGCCTGGGTCCTGAACGTAGAGCTACGGGCATCCCAGCTGTGGGTGTCCAGGATGCTGGAGAAAGGGGGGTGAAGTAGAAGAATCAGTGCTTGCCATTAAAACGCTCCCCACCCAGGGTGTGGGCTGAATGTTGGGATGGAGATGGAAGTGAGGGCAAAACATTAAGGGGATAGGTAAATACTGTTTATATTTCTATTATGAAAAATGCCCCATGTAGCAAGACGATTGTAAGAGCCCTCGAACTTTTTATGAGTACTCGTTTGTATAAAAAAAAAATGGTGTACAATTTAGAGCAAGAACTGATTAGAAAAGTATTCCAATCACTTCAGAAATGTCCTGTTTTTATTAATTTACTAATTAAGAAATAATGTCTCTTTCATGACGCATCTACAGAATTCAAGAGAAATAATTAATACCAGGAACTGGGCACTGTTCTCTTCCTGGAAGCAGTCCAGTATAAGAAAATTGGGTTTGCACAGGTTCCAACCAAAATGTAATTTTATATCTGTATTGTAAGCTAGAAAAAGGGATACTTGTGCTTTTCTGCCGGATTTGTGCTTTACTGGGCATTATTCTAAGTGTGCCAGCACAGACTAACTCACAGCTTCTGCAGCTTTGACTAAGAGATTTAAAATAAAAATTTGCGGACACTTCCTGCATCACAGATGTTTAACTTCGGCACCACAGATTAGACGTGGACATTTTCATGAGGTGACATCAAATCAGAAGGCAGTCAGATGAGTTAATGGGTTAAAAAAAACAGCTAAGCAAACACAGAGCTCAACTAGGTAAACACCCTGCATGCAGTGGCTGGAGACTCTGCAGAAAGGATTCAAAATGCACTACAGTTCATTAATATTCTGTTGCACAGAGAAGAAATGGATCACATCTGATGAATGTCACAAATAACCCTTCTTCCTGCACTCTAATCCATTGTCATGTCTTCTATTATTCAACGCAGACAGGGGCCTTTCTTTAGAAAAAGACAGCATAGGGATAAACAAACAGTAAGAGAGAAAGAGAAAAAGACAGACACACCATGGCCTGCTGATACATTTTTTCCAAATGAGCTGTTAAGATGTTTCCAGCACTGAGGTTTAGTAACTTTAAATATGCAGCAATGCTTTTCCTCTGACTGCAATGTAAAACGCGAGGGTCTGGGTTTCCACACCAGCTGAAACCTAATGCCATGAATTTAAGACATGTTCCTTCACCTCACACTGCAGTGCTCTGAGGCTGTCAGTACAAACAAACGCTAAATAGCTATTGGTTGCAGGAAAGCGAGTACCATGCAGAAAGCATTAAAATATTAAAGACAGACAATACTTACTCCAAGGTCAGCCCCGGAATCTGTAGCCTTTCCCGCTGGGCTTTCATGGTTGTTATATGTTAGCACACTCTATTGTCACCGTGACACACATCCCCTGCCAGCGTCCCGGTGATGACAGAGAGCCAAAACGAACCTCTCTATAAAGGACTGGACTAACAATCTCTCGAGGGGGAGGGAGATCCTGCAAGTTTGGGTCCTTCCACCTCTAGCTGTAATCAAGAGATGTCAGCCGCTTTGCTCGGGTTAACGGCAGTGCACACTGCACTGATTTTGTTAAGGGAACGAGGCTTTCAGCTCTGCATATCAAGTAATTGGTTTCTGATTTTTTTTTAAAGAAAGTCGCTCCACTCACAGACCCAGTTTTCACCTCAGTGAAATGAAAAGTCCTTTTCACCATGCAGACAGGGGAAAAAAATAAAGCCACAGTATCATACTTATAAAAGAGTTTATCTCAGCAAATCTCAACTATTCCCCCCTGCCCCCTACCAGCGATGCTCTCAGATAGAATTCAGCCACCCTGGGAATGTTTCGCTTATTCTTGGTGGAAGTAACAAAATCACTCATGTTCCACAAGAGAGAGATGGGGAATGGTGCCCAGTGAAAATAATTAGATTTTTTTTCTATATATGGCAATCATCAGAGAGGAATAAACTAACTACATTAATTTGGGGGAAGTTGAACTCTGAGGCATTGACTTTTGCAAACAGGCAAAACCCTACAATGGGAAAATACCAACTGGATACAGAAGAGACAGGAGTTTGTATTTTACATTTGCAAGCTAATTTTAAACAACTCATAGTGCTACACACTTTACAAAAGGAACCAAATATAAATAAGGAAGGAAAGGCAGAAAACATACATTATGAATGCCTGAAAGTTTAATCCTGTGTTTATCTAAAGAACACAATTTTTCACAGTATTCATAACTTGGGACTGAGTGTACTGTTTTGTCGTATATGGAGAACATATCTGACTCACTTCTTCAAATGCATTTTAAAATTTGGGAAACACCAGCCTGGGCTGGCATAGCTCAGTGGATTGAGCGCGGGCCTGCGAACCACAGGATCGCGGTTCGATTCCCAGTCAGGGCACATGCCTGGGTTGCAGGCCATTTCCCAGCAGGGGACTCACGAGAGGCAACCATATATTGGTACTTCTCTCCTTCTCACCTTCCCTTACCCTATAAAGATAAATAAGTAAAATCTTTTTAAAATTTTGGGAAACACCAATACATTGAGAAGAAATACTAGAACAAATGAGAATTTTCTCTTAGCAAGAATTCTAGCTTTCAGGCACCTTGAGTCCACATACACAGTGCTGAGCTGAGGTGAACCAACTATTAAGTAATTTCACTTAAAAGGCTCTGAAGTCAAACTCCATCTTTTCACAGAAGAAGAAAAGCAGGGCATAGAGTGGGTGGTGGTGCTGGGATTAGATTCTGGTGTGTTTATTTTGCCCCTGGGCCTCTGAGGCAGGGAAGCCCCATGCAGTTGCTCAGATTATGGCCTGGACAAGGATGCCAGGCAGAAACAGAAGTGAGGGCTGGAGTCCAAGCCTTCATCATGGCTCTGGGCAGCTTCAACCCCATTTTTTCATTTTCACAAAAATCACCTTCAGCTCTGCCCTCCATCGAGAAGGTCAGCAGTACTTAATTCTCCAAAGGTACATGTGGGCTAGAGGAGGTTCATATGATATTCCTAGAATCCTTTTCTAAATCCTAACCTGCCAACTTGCTCTGGGGTGTTTCAACTCGGAACCAAGTTCTCCTATGTGAGCTCACAGAACTAACCACCCCTCCTCCCTTTAAGGGGCAACAGGCCATACTAGGAACATGTAGTTCCTGGTTAGTGTCCACAGCAGACAGAAATGTAAACAAATCATTGTAATTAACATAAAGGCATACCAGTAAGAAATAGTAAGATTTAGTGGAACACAAGGAGGGTTCCACTTTGTTCCACGTCCTGCCCTCCTCCCCAAACAGGCTTCTCAGCAGAGGAACACAGCCAGAACCCCACCATCCTTTCCACCTAAACTGCCCTGGTCCAAGATGCGCCATGTCTTGATTGGATTATTGTAACTTCCTTGTGACTAGTTTCTCTACTTCCTCCCTGGTCCTCTTTACACTTGGTTGGCCACACAAACTTCAGAATGATCTTTTTTGAGATCATATATCACTCCTATGTTCAAGCCCCTCTAATAGCTTCCCTCTTACTCTGAGTAAAAGCCAAAAACTGAACAAACTTGGACAAACATGGGCAATCAAGCATCAGTAGAAATGATGAGAGTAATATGCTATAAAACACATCAAATGTTTAAAGCCATGAGTTCAAGAAGATAGGGAAGAAAGGGTGGAGGAGAGGAAGCAAGCAAGCCAGGGTCACCTTTGGAAGACACTAGGGAATACTCCACTAATTTTGAAAACTGGTAAAGGGGGAAAAATTCAAGCACATATTCTGATTTCCCTGTGAATTGCACCTCATAGACAGAAAAATGATTCTCTTTATAGAAATACTCCAACTGGTACTAAAGGAGGAAAGACCCAGTTGGAATATTACCGTTTTTCAAACCCTAATAAATCAATGGATGCAAACTATGACCATTGGCGACTGCTGACCCTGGAGAGAGGGAGGACTGGTCATTATGTGTCCCATGATGTAACGCACATGGAGGAGTCCTGCCCAAAAAGCACATCCGAGAATGACAACCAAGCCCCTCATCCCAACGGCGAAACACAGGAAATGCAGGGACAAGGGAGCACGTGAAACAACACCACAGACGTGGTCAGCAGAAGCTAGACTGTGAAACTGCCCCTCTGGCAATGACCTGGTTTCTTAACCAAAAGTTTTCAAAGAGAGGAAATGAAAGAGATGTAGGGAGAACCTAAAGACTAAAAAAAGGACTTAAGAGACACACAACTATCAACTAATTGTAACATACAAAATTCTGCGGTCTTGATGGCAAACAATCCAGAAGTCAAACGCATAATCCAACATTAAAAAACAGGATACACGCAGACACGTGTTTGTGTGGTGTGTGTATGACGCCCCCAGAACCTAGAATTTATTTATAAAAAACTGTGTATTTATTTTTAAATGTTTAAACTTCAGTCACCTTCAAAGTACTGTCCATTTGACGCAACACACCTATTGCGACATTTTCTCCACTGCTCAAAACAGTGTTTGAATTTGTTGATTTTGATGCCTTTTAGTGCTTCTGCTTTTTGTTCCACCTCTTCCACATCAGCAAAATGTTTCCTTTAAGGACTTTTTCCATCCAGGGAAACAAAAATAAAGTCACTAGGGGCAAGACTGGGTGAGTAGGGAGGGTGGGGCATGGGGGTCATGCTGTTTTTGGTCAAAAACTGCTGAACACCCAGCAGGGTGTGGGCAGATGTGCCGTAAATCGCCCATCATGAAATGGGCAAATGCACTGAAAGAGTCTTAAAAAAATGCACTGAAGCCAAACCCAGCCCAGCTAAATGAAGCTGGTCACAACAACGCCAGCTGGTCCAGTGATACAGGGGGATTCCGGGAACTCTCATCTAGTGGGGGAAGGAAGCCTGTACTACAAGGAGGACTACCCTCCAGAGCATAATGCCAATTTGGGGGGTTGCCCACCACTAGCCTGGAATATACATAAATATGGGTATGTGTGCATACATACACACACCCAGGATATCTGAAAATACTAATCATTGTTTTTTAGTACAGGGATCAGGATCACTTTCACTTCCCTATCTTCAGGCATACATACAAAATATTCACAGATAAAAATAATAAATCTACGGGTTTTTTGGCTTCAAAAAAATTGGGAGGAGTGAGATACAACGTATATAAGAGAAAAGTGTCCATGAGTCACTATTTATTCAACCTGCGTGCTGTGTAGATAAGAGGTGTATACACTGCTCTCTCTAGCACAGATTTGAAACGTCGTCTAATGAGAATCTGAAGGAGTTCAGCCATGCCCACAAAGCTCCGTGTGACACACCCGCACTCCCCCTCCCCAGCCTCCTGCCCTGCAGTTCTCGCCCTCGGCCCTAGCACAGGCCTACCTTAGGGCCTCTGTACTTCCTTCTCCCCCTGCCTGGAGCTCTTATCCCCAGAGATGTTCAAATCTCCTATTTAAAATTGCAAGCCTTCCCCATGCATAGTTTTCTTCTCGTCATCCTAACATGCTTTTTCTCCTCGGCAATTATCATCATTTGACATATTTTGTATTTACTTCTTTATTGTGCCTCTGCCTCTAAGAAGAGTAGGTGCCAAGCAGGTTAAGTGCATTATGTAGATCTCCAGTTCCAAGAACAGCCCACACAGGTATCTAAATTTTGCTGAAAAATAAATGAGTGGTCCTCCCTGTGCTGCTGAAACCCCCAACTGAAGAGACCCACCCTCCTTCTCCTTATGATTACAATTACAGTCTCCGCAATGTTAGGTAGCTAAATGGCGTCACAACAGTGACCTCGGACGGTGACCTCCCAAAACCTATGGAATCAGGACATTTTCAACTGCCACAGGCAGACCCAGAAAGGCCCCGGTGGCTGGCAGGCACACACAAGGACTCGCTGTGCGTGCAGGCACGTTCAGGGGAGGAACTTAAGGTTAAGCATTTCAGTGGGTGGCTGGAGAGGACAGTGCTGGTTCCCAGCACTCTGGTCCGACTGAGAAGGCACACACACCCTCAGGCTGCGGTTCCTCAGGCTGCGGTTCCACAGCCTCCTCTTCTTGCTGGAGGGAAACACCATGGTCACATCAATACTGTTAGCAACAGCACGATGGACCTGGAGAACGTTACGCTAAGTGAAATAAGCCAGTCGGAGAAAGATAAATACCATATGATCTCATTCCTGTGTGGAATCCAATGAACAAACTGATCTAACAAGCAAAACAGACAGACTCACAGACCAAGAGCAGGATGACAGTTAATGGTGGGGGTGGGGGGGGTCAGGGGTGGAGGGATTGAGAAAAATGAAAAAGGACAACAGTGTGGTGATTGCAGGGGGGAGTATAGGGGGGTTAAATGGTAATGGAAAAAATACATTTTTAAAGGGTAAAAAAGAAGTGACGATATGGATTTTGAACACGCCCAGTGGCACAGCTTTGAAGGCTGGGTCCTTCCAGGTACTCTCTAGAGTAGCTATTCTCAGCCTGGCTTGGCAATGTCCAGGGACATGCTTGGCTGTTGCAACTGGGAGGAGAGGTCACTGCTACCGGCATCTGGCAGGCAGAGGCCGGGGACGTTGCTTCTATCCCCTGTAGCACCCAAGACGGCCTTCCACAGTGGAGAAGGGCCCAACCCCAGCTGCACAGCCCTGCTCTAGAAACCCTGCTTTCAAGACAAGAGTCAGTTTCTTCAGGGCCCTGAGCATCATTGGCCAGTTGAAAACATTCTGGTTCTGCTTTTATTGCCCTGCGCCTTAGGAAAAATAAAGAGCACTCCGATCATTTAGTTTCTCATCCCACATTTCCTCTCTCAGCAATGCTACCAACCTTAGGGTATCTACATGCTTCTTCCTGTTTACAGGGGAAATGGCTTCTTATAGCCAGAGCCAGGAGTGTCTCTAGGTCACAGAAACCTGATTACCAGGTTCTCCAAGCCATACCCAGACAGCCACCTAGGCTGGGATTCTGCAACGATGACCACACTCCACATGAATGAGCTGCTCCGAGGCCATAGCCGCAGGATGGGCCCACCAGTCCAGCCGGTACCTGCATCTGGGACCCACAGGCAGACAGAATTTACACGTAAGGCTTTTGACTTCTCATATAAAATTCAAAAACAGATCTCTCCAATCCAGTATTTTCTCATTGTTTCTCCTTTCTAGATTCAAGGCTTCCTCAAGGAATATATAAAACCCTAAGGCAAGAGTGGTAGTGAGCATCGCTCCCCCTGATTGTTCAATTATTTACACATCCTTTAAGGGTGTGCTTAGTTGAGGAGGAGAGGGAGAAGGAGAAGGCAATATATACAGTGGTAGGCAGAATAATGACCCCTCTACAAGGGGGGACCCCCAAGACCCAAAATTTATTTATAAAAACTTGTGTACATATTCTTGCATGTGTAAACTGCAGTCATCTGCAAAGTACTCTCCATTTGATGCAATATAGCTATGAAGACATTTTTTTCCACAGCTCAAAACAGTTTTTGAGCTCATTGATTTTGATGCTTTTTAGAGTTTATGCTGGTTTTTGTTTCACCTCTTCCACATCAGCAAAATGTTTCCCTTTGAGGACTTTTTCCATCCAGAGAAACAAACAAAAAAAATTTCTCAGGGTGAGATTGGGTGAATAGGGAGGGTGGTACATGGGGTTCATGCTATTTTGGGCCCAAAACTGAACACTCAGTCTGCTAGTAAATCATCCACAATGAAATGGGCAAACGTGATGAAAAAGTCTTCAAAAAAAATTCACTAAAGACGAATGCAACCTCTCACAACAAGGCCAGCTGGCACACTGATACAGATGGGTTCCTAGAACACTCACCTAGTGGGGGAAGCCGGTACTACAAGGATGCTGGCCTCCAGAGGATGATTCCAGGTGTTTTTGGGTCCCCCTTCGTAAAGGTGTCATAATCCCCAGAATACATTACATGGCAAAAGGGACTTTGCCAATATGACTAAATTGAGGTCTTAAGAAGAGTGTCCTGGGTTTATCTGTGTGAGTCCAATGTAATCACAAGGGTCCTTATAAGGAAAAATAGGGAGGCAAGAGAAGTCAATGTCAGAGTCGGAAAAGTCAATGTCAGAGTGATGCAAGCAGAGCTCAGAATGATGAAGGAAAGAACAGAGGCTCCCCCAGAGCCTCCAGAGAGATCACAGCCCTTGATCTTAGCCCTGAAAGGCCTCGGACACCCAGACCTGCATGGTAATAAATGTGTGTTGTTTTAAGACACTAAGTTTGTGGTTACTTGTCACAGGAGCCATAGGAAACTAGTATGTAAATAAATAATATAAACACTGAATATTGTTTTAAACAAAACCCATAGTGAAATAGTGATATAACTATTTTGAGAAGCTGGAAAATACAAAAATGAGGTAGAAGAAGTAGAATAAGAGTTAAATTCCCATGTTCCATAATAAGAAGTCGGTATATTATGTGCACAATTGATAAATAAAAGAGAGAAACATTAATGTGTGATTGTGAACTATGGAGAACAGTGTTAAAAGAAAGAGCCCCGAGGTTTGAAGTGGTTCACTCAGGTAAGCAGGACTGGAGGGTGGGTTGGGGAGCCAGATTTCTAGTTTTTCATAAGCTTGGTAGCAACTTTTAAAATGATGTATATACATTATTTTGATAAGAAAAATATCAAAAAAAGACGAACTGTCAAGATACCAGTAGTTCCTTGCTAGATGTCTGGATTTTGCTTTACTCATCTTTATGAAAACATTGCCTAACCTCTATACACTGGTTGTCTACTATGGAACCAAGACAGACAAAAGCATAACTGAGTATAAATAAAATTGTTTAAGCCATGGATCAAGCCATGCCTGAAGCTGACGTAAACTTTCCAATCATGTGAGCCAATAAGTTCCTTTTTTCAGGCAACCAGGGTTGGATATTGCCACTTGTGATACTAAAGATTACCAAGTGATACAATCAGAAATATTTGTCAGTTGTACAACTAGTTTCTTTAACCCCTTTCCTTTCCATGATATGAGAAAATATCAATAAAATGACTAAACAAAACTACAGGACTGAAGGACCTCATAGTGACATGCACCTTGGTAGAAGTAGGACTTGTAGTGGCCACAAATTAGAAACTACCCAAATGCTCATCAAAAATACAATAGCTAAAACTACTGTGGTACATTTACATAATGGAATGCTATACAGCACTGACAATAAATGACCTGCAAGTACACGTCAATGTCAATGAATCTTACATACACAATGTTGAGGAAAGTCAAGTGTAACTATTCTGTGGGAATGTAAAATGATGCTACCAGTGTGGATGAGGATATGGTGATTTCTCAAAAAAAATTAAACATAGAATTACTACATAATCTAGCAATCCACTTCTGGGTATACACACAACTTGTAAATGCAGAGACTTGAACTAATATTTGTACAATCATATCCGTAGCATCATTCACAGCAGCCAGAAGGTGGAAGCAATCAAGGTGCCCACCAATGGATGAATAAACAAAATAAGATATATACAAAAATATGATGTCATTTAGCCCTAAAAGGGAAGGAAATTTGGGCATATGCTGTGCCATGGATGAACCATGAAGATATGCTAAGCAAAACAAGACAGCCACAAAAAGATGAACACTGTCTGACTGCACTTGAACTGGGTATCCAAAGCAGTCAGGTTCATAGAGACAGAAAGCAGAATGGTGGTTGCCAAGAGCTTGGGGAGTGAGCGTTTACTGGGTATGGAGTCTGTTTGGAAAGAGAAAGTTTTGTGGATGTACAGTGGACCACAATGCAAAAGTACTTAATGCCACGGAACTTTTACCAGAACATTTACAAACAGTTAAAATGGTAAGTTTTGGTATTGTACTTTACCACAATTTAAAAAAAGAAAAAAAAAGCGCAGCTATCCTATGACTCTACTTACATGGAACTCAAAATCCGAGAGCACGGATCCGTCCTGTGAGAGGTCAGGACGGTGGCTACGGGGTGGAGCGGGGCCGTGTCTGCTGGGTGGTGGCGGGAGGCAGGACGGGGACTGCTGAGCCACAAATAATGCTCTGTTTCTTGACATAAGTGCTGGTTACATGGATGTGCCCAGGTTGTGAAATTCCTCAAGCTTGTGAATTTGGGGATTCCTCAAAGTCTCGAGCTGCATCTCTCATAAAAGCAAAGAGTCTATTTTAAGGTTTCACAGCTTTCTCAAACACTTCTCAAATAAACTCCTTCTTTTTAAAGTTATTTATACTCTGCATCACTCCAGGCAGGATCTGAGGCAACACGTAAAAATACACACACACAGCACTCAATAATTATTTAAGTAACAAATGAAGCAAAGTCAAAAAGTAAAAATAAATTAAATCAGAACCAGAGAAAATAGAAAATGGAGTAAAATGACAAGTCCATGGAAAAATAGGAACCAAATACACAGAAAACACAGATTCCTGAAGTAAATGGGTAAATTTTATGGCACTTTCTGGGATCAAAATAATTCTTACTTGCCCAAGTTAGTAAGTTTCCTACTTAGTAAGTGATCAAAGCAGGATTTTAAAGATTTTATTTATTTATTTATTTTTAGAGGGGAAGGAGAGAAACATCAATGTATGGTTGCCTTTCCTGCGTCCCCTGCTGGGAGTTGGCCTGCAGGAAACCAGCCTGCAACCCAGGCATGTGCCCTGACTGGGAATCGAACCGCGATTCTCTGGTTCGCAGGCCCACACTCAATCCACTGAGCTACACCAGCCAGGGCTCAAAGCAGGATTTTAAATCACATTTTTTGGGCCCAAATACTTCATTCTTTTTTAAAAAATAGTTTGTTTATTTATTTATTTATTTTTAGAGAGAGGGGAGGGAAGGGAAAGAAAAGAAGAGATCGGTTGCCTCTCATGTGCACCCCAACCGGGAACTTGGCCAGAGCCCTGACTGTGAATCGAACCAGGACCGCTTGGTTTACAGGATGACGCCCAGCCCACTGAGCTACACCAATCAGGGCCCAAAGTACTTCTGTTTTTATTACAATATATTACATTTTTCCAGATCATAAAGTATAGACACTGAGTTATTTGACAAAAATATTCCAGGAGCATGTTCTAGTTAATATATTCAGCACATTCAATTCACAACAAAACAGATTTTCAATAGCATTTTGGAAAACATTGAATGATGTACTTGATGAAAACTCGAAATGTCAAAAATATCAAATAAATAAAATAGGACTTGTGAAAAAGCTGCACAAACAAAGCCCTCTTTAGACATGAGAACGGACAAGGAATTCTATTTATCCACACTCAGCACCACGGTTACCTCCTAGCCCACCAGATCGCCAGGGTAAGGAGTACAGCACTATTTTCCATTGTCCTCAACCACCTAACCCCTCGTGGCCTGCTCCACGTCAGCACACCACCTTCTCTCAGGAGCCCCACCGGCCTTAGCAGAGTTCCTCATTAGAGAAGGGCCCTCAAGAACAGCCTAGGCTAATAGTGTTTGATTTTTAATGTTTTGATTTTCAAGTTATGAATTACACAAGTAAGATTTTTTCACAATTGAAGTTCCACGAATTTTACAAACAGATGCAAAACCGCCCCACTTCCAGGAGTCCGGTGGGCAAACCAGCTACACAGTGTGTCTGTTACGCCCCACCCTCCGCGCACTAAGCACACACGCCCTTCACAGCAGACTTGCATCCTGAGCCCGTCATGGAAGAGACAGCTCCGGTGTGGACCGGGGCTGAGAGCTGTCCCTTTACCGCTTTGAAGGGAAAAAGGAGAGGAACCAGACAACATTTCTGAGACCAGGGAAGGAAAAGATTCCTTTGTCGATCCAGAGCCTAGGGTCTCAAGAGTCATTCACAGAAAAGGATTTCGTTCTTTTAGTCTAAGACTAAGAGGGGTCAGGTGAGTAAGAATTCCAGAGAACTATAAGAGCAAATTCTCAAATGAAAGAAAAATCTTACCATTTAAAAGGGGAGAATGGTAAATTTACAGCAGTTGAAAGAAAGAATTCAGATAACCAACAGTTATTTTCAGACATAAAAGGCCACATGCAATAGTTAAGCTTTTTTAGGGAAATGTTATCAAAAGTTATGAACAGCACGCTGTAAAACCTGAGAAAGACAAGGAGTAAAGAAGGGGACTAGTGTTTGCATCATCACTGAAGGTCTACATGTTCCTTCTCAAAATGCCCATGGCACTGAAAAATTTGCCCCAGAACATGTTACATAATTCCAGGTCAAGCACAGCCTTTAGCTACGAAATACTATGATGACCTAACAGTCCATAACAGGTGACCCTTATGTGTGTTTCTCTGCTGTTGGAAGTAATGGCAACAAAATTCCAGATTTATATGCCTGGGTGCAATGCATGCTGTGGAGACTAGCGGAGTGATGAAAAACACATGTCATTTCTCTAGATTGCATGTTTGGGAAACACCATTCCTTTACCACACATTTATTAAATGCTATGTGCAAAATATTGGAAACAATAAAAATTTGTATTTCCTAATTTTATTGTAAAATGATTTCCTGGCTTAAAATAGAATTTCATGAAGGAGGTTTTATTGGCTATATTCTGGGAGAAGAAAGGCAGGGAAGGACGGAGGGAGGGGAGAAGGGGGGGACAAGCTGACTCAAACCTGCTTGCCTTAGCAACGGTCTTCACACTGATTTTCACCCTCATTTTCCAAGTTCTACTAAACAATAAAAGAGATAAAATCAAAGACTATAAAGACTGATGTTGGCTTTGTGGTCACCATCTCTACTTGGAATTCAGGCATTTCTGTGGGAGCAAAAGGGAAAGAAAGATCTGACCCCCATCTATTTCCACTAGCCAAGCAAGGCCAAGAACATTGCATATTTGTCCATGTGCATTTTCTTAAGTTTTTAAAAAAGTATGTTCTGTCTCATCTCCCCCACAGTTAAAAGCTGTCCCCGAAGCACAAAGAAGAAAAACAAAAAGAGAATGCAGTCCAAAATACAAATATCACTTTTGTGTGTGTGTGCCTTTTCCTGAAAATCCTTCTCTAATTCCCATCTCTTCCAGAAATAGCTAAATAAAATTATAATCTGTCAATGCAAATATATCACCTTTTCAGGAACTCTAGGACTGGCTGACATAAGCAACTCACAAAACATAAATATCAATGACCTTGGCAAGAATACCGAGTGATC
Organism: Sturnira hondurensis; assembly: GCF_014824575.4. Taxonomy (NCBI): domain Eukaryota; kingdom Metazoa; phylum Chordata; class Mammalia; order Chiroptera; family Phyllostomidae; genus Sturnira; species Sturnira hondurensis. The sequence goes on from NW_028087015.1 coordinate 1,930,825, forward strand.
ACTGACCCCACACTGAGGGTGGGTCCCCTGAATGCGCATAATGCTTTGTATAGAAACATGCTAAAAACACATTTCAAATAACTGACTCTCTCCTGAGCAGAACTTGAATAAATTATTAAATCTGCAATATTTATTTTGATCATTATTATCTTCTATAGAATTTCTAGGCATAATTTTTGTTTTACTTTGAGTCAAACTTCATTTATAAGATATATTTCTGAAACTTGAAAACATTACTAATTTCTAATACTGTACTATGACATTTAACTGTGATGTGTCAATTTCATATATTTCTACCTATTGGCATTCTTATCCCCATTTTACAAGTCAGGGAAGGGAGGTAGGGAAGTGGTAATTAACTTGTCCATGGTCACCCAGCTGGGAAAAGAAGAAAGGCTTTAAGAGTATGCTTTGACAATTTATTAAGATTGCTTTTTGCAACCTAGTGAAGGATCGATTTCATGAATGATCCTTAAGTACTAGAAAGGTGGAGAAGAAAGATACAGTCTCCATTTATAGCACATGGCATTCAGTACAGATCCATTCAAACCCTAATTAACTTTATCTTTATTTACTTGACCTAATACTGATAACACTGTGTTCAAACACCTGCTCCCTCTGAAAGAGGAAGCCCCTCTTAAACATGCTGAACGTTGCTCTTGCAGCCTGGCCACCAACATGCCATCCAGACTGAGGAAGCCCAGGAAACTTCGGGGCCAGGATGCATCACATGCCACGGAGATAACAAGCACCTGGGAGACTGGGGTAATGCTGGTGGCTTGCATCATCGCAGGATCAACTTTGACGACTCTCACCCACCTGACTCTGAGAAAGTCAGTGTGAAGCAGGACCACTTAAACAGGAACCAGAGGTTCTGCCCCACTGTCATCCTGGATCAGCTGTGGCCCTTAGTCAGCAAATGAGACGGGAGTTGCTCCCATCATGATGCAGTGCCATCGGCTACAACGAAGTTCTGGGGGAGGGAAAGCTCCGGCCCAAAGCAGCCTGCCATTGTGAAGGCCACAGTCTTGGGGGGGCGGGGGTGGGGGAGAGCGGAGGAGAAGATGAAGGTGCCGCTGGGGCCTGTGTGCTGGCGACTTGAAGCTGCACAGAGGGAAGTTAACTAAGTGCTCAAAGGTGCCAAAATACATTTGATTTTAAGGACTGTTGAAGAGCATCATTTGTTTGCGAGTTAAAAAGTGTGCTTGTGGGGGGGGGTGGCATCTTACACACCTCCTAGAACACTCTCTGTCACACAGTAGTTACTCAAAGTTTATTGACCTGAACTCGGACCTCTCCTATCTTCACAGCAAGTAATTTTCTCTCTCCAGTACTGACTGCACTTGTTTCTAACCCCCACCGTGTGCGTCATCAGCCTTTTTATCCCAATCTTCAATGTCTTTCCCTTAACATAGATTCTTATTTATAAACATTTTATACATTTTGGATTATTCTACTTGTGTTTGTATTGTTGTTCAATGATGTTTATTTCTTGGTTAGCACTGTGAGACTTAAATATTATTAAAGGATCCATGATTTCAACTACTTGAAGAAACCTGCAATGAAACAGAACTGCTCAAATTTCTTAAAAAATGACTTTTTTTCTATTTTACTAAATTAAGATATTTACTTCAGTTAGTACCATTTTCTCAAAGAACTGACCCTTGACCTCCCAGCCTACATTAGACCCACCATTATGCCCACCTGTTCTTTTCCTTCAGAGCGTCTATCACAATCAAGATGCATTTAAAGTGATATGTGTTCATGTAAACCCATAGGGCAGGGACCATGTCTTTNCTGACTCTGAGAAAGTCAGTGTGAAGCAGGACCACTTAAACAGGAACCAGAGCTTCTGCCCCACTGTCATCCTGGATCAGCTGTGGCCCTTAGTCAGCAAATGAGACGGGAGTTGCTCCCATCATGATGCAGTGCCATCGGCTACAACGAAATTCTGGGGGAGGGAAAGCTCCGGCCCAAAGCAGCCTGCCATTGTGAAGGCCACAGTCTTGGGGGGGCGGGGGGCGGGGGAGAGCGGAGGAGAAGATGAAGGTGCCGCTGGGGCCTGTGTGCTGGCGACTTGAAGCCGCACAGAGGGAAGTTCACTAAGTGCTCAAAGGTGCCGAAATACATTTGATTTTAAGGACTGTTGAAGAGCATCATTTGTTTGCGAGTTAAAAAGTGTGCTTATGGGGGGGGGTGGCATCTTACACACCTCCTAGAACACTCTCTGTCACACAGTAGTTACTCAAAGTTTATTGACCTGAACTCGGACCTCTCCTATCTTCACAGCAAGTAATTTTCTCTCTCCAGTACTGACTGCACTTGTTTCTAACCCCCACCGTGTGCGTCATCAGCCTTTTTATCCCAATCTTCAATGTCTTTCCCTTAACATAGATTCTTATTTATAAACATTTTATACATTTTGGATTATTCTACTTGTGTTTGTATTGTTGTTCAATGATGTTTATTTCTTGGTTAGCACTGTGAGCCTTAAATATTATTAAAGGATCCATGATTTCAACTACTTGAAGAAACCTGCAATGAAACAGAACTGCTCAAATTTCTTAAAAAATGACTTTTTTTCTATTTTACTAAATTAAGATATTTACTTCAGTTAGTACCATTTTCTCAAAGAACTGACCCTTGACCTCCCAGCCTACATTAGACCCACCATTATGCCCACCTGTTCTTTTCCTTCAGAGCGTCTATCACAATCAAGATGCATTTAAAGTGATATGTGTTCATGTAAACCCATAGGGCAGGGACCATGTCTTTTCTGCTTACCATTTTATACTAAATGCTTAATTAGTGCAATGTCCACACATGGGAGGCATTCCATAAATACCGGACAGAGCAAAGAGTTAATAGTGAACAAAGTTTGCAAAAAGTACAGTCACGGGGGTGAAGGCATCAAATCCAAGCAGGAGACTATTTCTAGAAGGCGAAGTTACCATTCTTGAGTAGAGAAAGCGGAATTACTCTGGGCTATCTTGAGAAATGCAAAGTGCCACATTTTATTTAGCTCCATCCAACTCGATGACACAGACAGTGTCATCTGTGAAAAGCAATAATAGTCATGTCACTGCTTTGGAGGAAGGCTGAACACTACCTTGAGAGTGAGGCTGAAATGCTTTGCCCTGCCCTGGAGGGGGTGGGCGTGGTGGCAGGCAGAGGGAACAAAAAGGCTTTGGGTGTCAGAGGAAAGGAGCATCAAACAATAAATGTTGGTACTTTTGGCACCAGGCCAAAGAGCAGAGCCCTCAAGAGGAATCTCTAGTCACAGAGTTTATACGCGGGTACCAGTAATGCCTCACCCCCTCCCAGAGAACCTAAAACTTGGAATCCGATTGCCCGTATGTATCTCTTATCATTCCAACAGAACTCAGGCTTTGAATATGTCCCGGGTGTTCTCCGCTCCACCTTTCCTTTCTGTCCACTCAGCCAACTTGGGAGCCCAGCCTTTGAGTGTTCGAATCCCGGAGGCCGCCAGTCTCCTTCATCACCCCACTCCCTTCTTTACAAAGGCAGCACTCAGAAAGAAAGGGGACCTGTGACGTGTTCCTTGTGGATAAGAGGGGCGGTCACCGTGTATGAGAAGACTGTCAGCTAGATGCTGTTTCCTTTAACGCCTTGCAGGGGAGAGAAAAATGTGTTTAAAGTCCCCAGACTACCTGAGACACTTAAATAAGTGTTAATGTGTCTTTACTAAGTTCAGGCCTTTCTCCTCACGTCAGAGGCTATTGCCTTTAACGGTGGAATTCTTAAGACCCAGCATTAAGGCGTGAAATGTACCCACAATCTCAAATCCACATTAAACTTCTCTTCCTGCGGGGCCCAACCAAGCTTTGGTAACATGCATAAGCTTTAAGGGTTATTCTCTCTCTTGCCATAGAACACTCCTTGTAGGATGGGCAAGGCTTAGGGCAGAGAAGAGACCGTCCTGTGGGAATTTCACTATAGTGATTCCCCTAGAAAGAAAAGACTGCAGAGAAAAGTGGTGTTGAGCAGCACAGTGAGTGGGAGGCTCGTTTCCAACATCTAGATGGCAAAGTAAAAAGCTTCAAACAGTTGAAATCCCTAAGTAATCAGAAAGCAGTGTAAGTCCATTCCCTTGTGACTTCCATGAAAGTACAGCCTTGAAATTCGATGTGCTTTATGAGAAGAGGCAGAAAAGAGAGCTTCATGCATTTTTCTTTGCTTGGAGATGGATGCTGTGTTCCTTTATTTCAATGTTCCTTTGACAAGTCAGGATCGGGGGTGGGGGGGGCAGGGGAAACTCAGGTCTGGTTCAGACCCTACAGGGCCCATAAAAGTCATTCAGAAAAAAATATACATCCATTTTCCAGAGCCCTGCCTCTTCCAGGGCAGAAACAACAATAAAGAATTCAGAGGTGAAAAGAATTAGTACGCCATAAAGAATAGGAAAGAAAAATAAAATACTCTCATACTGACTGTCCCTAAGAGAATTTACTCACATACTTAACTGTATGCAGCAAGTTACCAGAGGCCTCATAAATACTGGGCCCATAATCAAGCCCATTTTATTTACATTTCATTAGGGGGCACTCAGGTAATGATCTTCGAAAGCTCTCCCTGCAGCCAATGAAAAGGAGGTGGACATCCGAGAGGAGGGAGACCTAAAGAGGGAACGCCATTGGTCCCAAAGGCACAGAATTATTTAAAACAATCTGTTTTAAAAGTTACTCTGTGCATGTTGGTATTTCCTACCCCTAATTGCATTTTAAATCATCCCACTCCACACACGTGGTAAGACCTGAATCTATCTGACTCAAGAGCTCAGAGGGAAATTTGAACATTTACATGGGGAACAGACAAACTTCCATGAACTAGCGGCTGCAACAGTCGTGTCCAATACACCTGGAACACGCGCCTCATGTATTACCACCGTCATTTACTGTTGGCAAAACGCATGGCAACTTTTTCAGGCACTTCCCCAGCGATTTCAGTGGCTGCACCGAAGGGCAGAGCAGCAGTTCACTGAATAAAACATCCAGGGCCAGCCTCCTGCCTTTGAAGGCTGTCAGCCATACATTTTGAATAACCTGAAACGAAGATCAAAAGGGAATAGAATCCATTTATTTATTTATTTAACTCAAGGCAGTGCATGAAAGGAAAGTAAAATTTAGGATTTAAAAAAAGAAGTTTAAATTTAGGCCAACAGCGGTACTTGGTTCCTCAGATTTGTAAAGTTCAGTGACTTCATCTAAATGACCAGGCCTGACACTGAGGCATAAGATGGAAGCCAAAGCAACAAACAGAGTGAAAAAGAAATGACAACAGACACTCCTTTGCTCATGTTTTCCCTTCTCAGTCACTTTGGGTGTGGCCTTCCGCAGGCGCAGGCGCAGGCGCAGGCCCTGTTCCAGTCAGGAGCCTCTCCTTGGCTTCCCCAATCCTCGGGGCCTGAGAGCACTTCCTTCCTGGGGGACTGCCTGGCAGGCTCCCCCTTTTCTCAAGCACAGTTTAAAGACAGGAGGAACGGGAGGGAACTCCTGCGAGGAAGGAGAGGGAAGGAGAGGCTTCAGAGGCAGCGGCAGCATTGTTTTGAAACTATTCATGTAGGTGTTAGTCGGATACCACCCTGTAAGCCAGCTTTTGGTACAGATTTAAAAGAACAGGGTGGATGGCCCTGGCCGGGTAGCTCAGTTGGTTAGGGTGGTGTCCCAATAAGCCAAGGTTGTGAGTTTGATCCCCAGTCAGGGCACATACAAGAACCAACAAATGAAGGCAAAAATAAGTAGAACAACAAATCAATGTTTCTCTCTCTGTCTCTCTCCCTCCCTGTTCCTCTCTCTCTCAAATCAATAAATAAAATTTTTAAAAAAAGAAGATGGTTGAAAAAAACTAACTGAAAATAAAAACGTAGTCAAAAGTTTCAAACACAGCTTCCTGTGTAAGTTCAATGGCACCATTTCAACACCTGATACAGCGAGGTCACTGAGTCTACGTATACGATGATTCAGCTCCAATAAGATTCTGTGTACAGAGTATAACATAATTACCCAATTGATAAAGTAAATATGATCCCAACTTCACAGTGCTGGAAGATTTTCCTGCACTGAGGGGCAGCACCTGCTCCTGTCCTCCTCCGGTGGCCTTGGCCTTGGGGACGTCCGTCTTTCGGAAGCTGTCGCACACAAGGCAGCCGCAGCAGCTGCACAGGGCCAGGGGCTTTGACTGCCTCCGCGGGGTTCAGGGATTAAGGCCTGAGAGGTTCTGGATTCTCTGAAGACAGTTTTCCCGAGAGTATGTGTTAAGTCAGATTCCGTAGGTGGGAACTCATCCTTGCTTACAGCATAGCTTCCCCGAGGAAATGTGTGCATGGTTTTTAAACAACTGACCTCATTTTTGAATTGTTAAAAATGAACTCACTTAAAAACCTGAGACTGTTTATGAAAAAGCAACTTGGAGAGTTTTGCCTCCAAGGTTTCTTGTTTGGCTCTAGAAGTCAGTGAGACCCTGTGCCAGTGACTTGGTCTCTGTGAATCTAAGTTTTACTCATTTGTAAAATAGAGGTCATACAGGGTGCTTAGCAACCCGGAGGATGTCAACAGATGTTCATGTATTCCCTGCCCCACGGAAAAGTTGAAAAGTCCCAGGATATGGTAGGCAGAATTCTAAGCTACCCAATTCATTACAGTCTTGTATACTTTCCTACCCTGTCCACTGAGAAGATGATAGAATACCACTCAAGTGATCTAGTTATTAATCAGCTGACTCTGAGTTAATCAACATGAGATTACCTTGGGCAGGCCTGACCTAATCAGGTAAACCCTTTAAAAGAAGGTGAAGGTCAGAACTGCTTTGCGTGCCTGCCTTGGGGAGCTGGAAGTCACTACGAGGTCTGCAATGGTGAGAAGCTGAATTCTGACAACATGGGAGCTGGGAAAGGAACCCAGCTGAGCCCTGTCCAGGCTTCCGACCTACAGAACTATGAGACAATAAATGAGTGTTGTTTTAAACCATTAACTTTGTAGTAATTTATTACCTAGCAGCTAAAAACGGATACAGAACACGGCTATAAATGTATATGTTTCTATAACTCCTGGGGAGAGAGAAATCAGAAGTACCTCAGTATACACATATGGGAAGGAGAAAGGAAAAGAGAAGATTTGAGAAGTATCCTGCCAGACACTCTGACTTATGCTTTACAAATGTTACCTCTTGTAAAGAAACAGTTTTCTTTAGAAAAAAGTTCTAGTGTCTTCTATTATTCTAACATGGAGTTTCAATTTAAAGCCAAATTACCACCCACTTAATAAAAGTTCCACCTTCACTATCATGATAGAATCTTTTAACTAGCAAAAGGGTATAATCCAAAATTGGCTCTTAAAGATATTTATTTGAAAAGCATTCAGTGACCTTTGAAACAATTATACAGAATAATAAAACTTATTGCTTATCATATAGGCTATTCAGAACCAATTTTCTCTATTGGTGGGAAAATATATTATTTTAGAAATCGATAATCTGTATGACAATACAGATTATAACCTGTATGACAATACAGAAAGTAACTAGCTGTACCAAAGACATTCTGAATAAAATATAAAGTATGAGCTATTTTTTATAAATAGCAAAACCAGAAAATATCCCCACAATGTTTTAAGAATGGGCATTATACGTATCAATTGCAATAAATCCATAAAGCAAAAAGTAGCGAGAGGGTTACCAGTGTTTTAAAAAGTCTCAATATCTATGGAAGATACACAGTATTAACTTCACAAGAACCCTTGGGATTACTTAAAAACTGAAACTGACTTACAGAAGACCAGTGAATGCCAAGCATACCTTTGCTACTTCAGACTTATTTTGAAATTTCTACCATTTATCATGTTCTAACTTTGATGATTAAGAAAAAAGAAAAGTAATGCCCCGGCCAGGTGGCCCAGATGGTTACAGTATCATCCTGATTGCCAAGACTGTGGGTTGAATCCCCCATTGAAGTACACACAGAAGGTAACCAATGAATGCATCAAGGAATGGAACAATAGATAGATGTTCCTCTCTCTCTCTCCCCCTGCTTCTTCCTCTCTCTTTCTAAAATCAGTCAGTCAGTCAATAAAAGAAAAGTATGTGCATCAACATAGCCTTGAAACATTTCAGAATGTAACCATAGGGAAAAGACAGCATACTGTATTTCTACAAGCATCCTTTTTTTTTCAGCACTCTAATTGATAGTCCACATTTCAGGGACAGATTGGCAATATTCAAATAAATACTCAAAAAAATTAAATACTATTATTAATAATAACTTTTGCCTAAAGACAAAACTTGAGAAAGTGAATTCACCATGCAATTCATTAAACAAATGACCCTGCTGAAATCCGCTACTATCTTAATTTTTTATAAGTATATTCCAACTGTCATCCTGCAGAATCCACAGGATAATGACCCCAAGAGCTGTCTAGGCACCTGAAACTTCCCTGCAGTCACGGCTTACTTTTCAAAAGCAGTAGCAACTTTAGAAAACAGGGAAGAATCTTGAAACACTCCTTACTCTCAGAGTGGGACGGCTGCACTTCAGGTTTGGCAGCTCTCTGTTCACCACTCTGGACCTTGACCGCAGTGTGAACAGACATGCTTCACTAGAAATGCTAACCACAGCTTCCACTGCCACGTGCTCACACTGGGCTAGCACGTGTCATGCATTTTCACATTTAATTCTATGAGGTACGTACTGTCATCAGACTCATTTCATTGGTCATAAATTCACACCTACAGAGCTTATTCAACTTGTCCAAGGTTAAGTGGGGTCATAAGTGGTGAACTGGGCTGGTCAGTCTCCAAAGCCAAAATAAGTACGTAATTCTTAGATGAACTACCTTTCAGGACAGAGTTAGCCTTAATAAAACAGAGGCATGATACCTGTCCTGGTACTCTACCAAGACGGGAGAAATCGCTGTACAGTGTTTGCACACAGGTGTGCCAGTAATCGAACGACTTTAGATCTTTGAGGGACCCACACACGTGCTCTCTCTCACTCACACACAGACACACTCTCCCGATAACCTGAAACTGCATAAAAGCTACTAGCTACTTAATGATACCTAAATAAATTCTTAACTTGCAATTTGAACAATGGTTATATTAATTAATTCCTGGGCATAAAGTAACCAGACATAATTAAGTCCAAGAAGAAAGTCATGAAGAAACTTAACTGAGAACTTAAGGGTATTTCCAAGAGCTTTTGTCAAACAAGCTAAATACAGAGTCATTATGAATACATGTACATACAAACACATATAAGACAGTCTGGAATATAGAAAATAATAACTATATTCTTGTGAATGTAGTTTGGAATTATATTGTGAAAGCCATTTTTTATTATATAGTCTTCCAGTATAATTGTCAACATACACATTCAGATGTTTTTTTGCTTCAAAATTAAATAGCATATTAATCACAGATGTTTTATGTATAGATCTAGAAAATACATTTGTGATGGATATGAAACATAGTTCATATAGGAAAATGTACAAATTGATAAGAAAAACATAAACTGCTCCAGAAATATAGTGGCAAATTCATAAATAGATATATTTTTAAAAAGAACATCTACATAGAAATAAAGTGAAAATCTGATAAAGTGTTTTGCTAGTGAATGGAATGTGAATTAGAACAATGAAATATCACTTTACACATAAATTGGCAAAATATAAACAGTGTTAAAATACTTATTGTTATAAGAGATTTGGAAGAAGTTGATTCTTCTCAAATTATCAGCTAGTAGAAATACATGTATATATGACTTCATCTCTGTGGTTCATTTAGATATTTTCTATTCACCTATCCTCCAGGTTACTGATCCTATTTTCTGCTATATCTAATCTATCCATACAGTTTTTAATTTCAGATATTGTATTTTCAGTTAGACAATTCTCTATTTGTTCTTTTTTTTTTTTACAATTTTCAACATTCTGGTGACATTTTGTTAACTTTTACCTATTTTTCTTTAATATGTCAATGATATTACTGTTAAGTCCCTACATTCTAACTTCAATCTCTGGAACAATACTGAAACTATAATTATGTTGTCTCTCCTTTGTCTTGTCTTTTGGTCATTCCTGGTCCTTCCTGTCTCTCAGTACATCCATCACTTTTGAATATCAGGTGTTATAATGAAAAACTGAGGATGCTCTGCATCGGTGTTTCCCCACTCTGCCCTTGACATTTTGTATGGGCACTGTACATATGGGCTATGTATCTGTATGAGCTATACAGATACACTGTATAGCCATGCATTCATATATTGTGAACCTTAGAAGGACCCCAGACAATTGTAATATTCGAGAGTTTTCACCCCTGAAGAATCAATCCTCACTCCCTTGGGTGAGATATTGCCCTCCACTGAGAAGGCACACTCCAAATGACATTTTCTACCACAGAGAGTTCTCCTTCATCTGCAGGGCAGACAGAGTATAAATCACCTTAATACACCTGTGGCCTGAGCTGATTCCAGGTTGGTCACAGTTTTGACATGACCAAACTGCACACCTTGAAGCTGTACCCGCTTCTGGGGCAGAGGTCTTCTAGGGCACTCAGCTGAGAGTACGGTGGGTCTTTGCCCAACTCCCCTCCAAGCTCATGACTAGAACACAGAAAGGAGCAAGCTCATTGTAGAAGGCGCCCACCCAGAGTTCTTCTGATTAGGAGGGACGGCTGCATTAAGTCAGGGCAATGCATTCATGTCTTGCAGCTATTTTCTCTCTCTGGACAGCAAGCAACACAGTTAAATATGAAGAAGGGGCTGTGTGACAAAGTTACTATGTAACTTTTTTACAAAGTTCAGTATATGGCCCTTTCAATTGTCGTAATCCTTATACTCACAGATTGTATTTCATACTAACAGTTTACATTTATCTTAATAAGGCATTAGGAACATTCCAGAAATAAACCACCAACAATGTCACTATTTAATATTTATTTGATAATAGGGTTCAATGCAATATGTCAGTTAAAAATCAGGTAAAAATATTGGGAAAAAGAATATATATTGTTATTTGTACATGATTGAATTTTATATTTAGGAAGGCAAATAGAATCAATTGAAAAGTTATTTCATTTAATCTTTATAATAATCCATGATTCAGGTTCCATTATGACCATGTCTATTGACCAGGTGAAAAAACTGAAGACCAGAGATGCTAGGTAACTTGCCCAAGGGCATTTAGCTATTAACTGGTAAAGCCCAGATTTAAATTCAGGCTTATTTGTAACACAAATAAGCTCCCAATGATATAACCCATCCCAAATGCATGACCCCCAAATTAACACTTTCTTCTTTTAAGGTGGGACTAGCAGAAGGACAAGAAATAAAGGAAGTAGTCAAAGAAATGACACAAACCTAGGCAAGTTACTTAATACCTCTGGGCCTTGGTTTTCACATCAGGTGAGTGGAAATGATACAGAGATAATGCCACTTAGCCTAGAAGGAAGGACGCTGAGGCAACTGTCTATGGAGAAGCACCTGGCAAGCGAGGAGCACACAGCTGGAACAGCAGCAAGTGTAGCTACAGCGGCCTTAGGACTGAGTGTCACTGAGTGCTGACCTGGCAAATCTTGCTGTGGGGTCCTCCAGGACAGAGAGGAAAGAAAGGACAAAACTGGAAAAGCGGCTCAGAACATGTAAAGGAGTTGAGGTGACTAGCTTGGAAAAGGGCAGAAGGGCAGAGTTCCTGGATAGCAGGGAGGTTGCAAGGTTCCAATACGACTGGCCTCCACAGGCACTTGGGAGATAGTAATTCCTCCTATAAAGAGCTAATAATAATAATATGTGTACATCAACTGCTATGCTAATAACATCACACGGCATCAAAATCTAATTTGAGAAATGGGGAAGCCTCTTCCTAAACTTTTACTTTTCCACTCTGTGTAAAATGAGTAAAAAATGAAATACTTTGAATATTTTTCTTATAGTGCTCAAAATACTAGTCAGAGTCAGCAAACATTTATTTCCAAGCACTGTGCAGAGCATTTTTGATGCACTATGTCAACTGAATCCTCATAATGGTCCTATTTCTGTCATCACCATTTTAATGGTAGCAATGTAGCAAAGTCACATAGCTACAAAGTGACAGAACTGGACTAGAAGAGAGGCCTTACCTAAAAGCAGCACATGATTCTAACTATAGCAGTTATTGCTTCCCAATACAGACGTGTTGGGAACTGCCCTGCCTGGTTTCAGAAGCTGTACCCCCCCCCCCCCCCCGCCCCAATGCCTAAGGCTGAGTGAGCGACCTTTGGACCATAAGCCACTAAGGAGAAAGAGCTTATCTCCCTGGCAGGAGTGCTTCTGCTCCTTTTACTTCACCCTGCCTGGCCCCCAGTGCTTGATTAGTTAGCCAATGACAAGCAAGATTTCTCAAGGGAGAGATGACATAAGACAGGCACAATCGTGGGGCCCCACAGGGAAGTACTTGGGGGCTACAGAAAAAGGGGGTGATGGACCCTCCCCCCTTGGCTTTGACATAGCCTGAGTCCTCATTCCATCTGCAAGAAGTCTCCTACTCTCTTGGCTGCCTTACTTCCCCTGCCTGACTTAAGCCTGAAATAATGGTGGAGGTGGGTGTGGCCCTGTGCTGGAAAGAGCAGGTTCCCTAGGGCAATCAGGCCTAAGAAAGAATGCATAAAATCCTGTGAAAGCTACTCTGCTAGTACCCTCAATTTAAATGATAAGGGACCAAGAAGGAAGTGATTTTGTTCCTCAAAGTTTTATGGTCCTTTAGCTATCTAACCCTGACTCAAAATAGGCCCCCAGAATTCCTTTGAATTTTATCTATTGTTTAATCATTTCTGCCTGACAAATGATTGATGAACTTTACATATACAACCTGTATTCCTATGCAAATGAAACCCAATAAAAGCCTGTCAAGGCAAGAGTTGGAGCACTCTCCCCTTGAGAAAGTGGCCACACCATCCCTTTTCCTGCACAGGACTCGGTAGACCATGTGAATTTGTTTTGTATCTCATCCACAACACCGAGGACACTGTGGGCCAGTATCCATGTCAGACTGCTCCACGATTTAAGCGCCACGCACCGTGGCCACCTCCAGGTTCTCCAGGCATTGCTGTTCCAGTTACCCTGATTACATGAGCGATGGCCAGAGGCCTACACACTGAATGCTGAGAGTACTCAGGGCCAAATGATCTCAGGGAGCATGACGGAACCACCACTCAAAGCTTTTTATCAGAGCTTCCCTGTGTATATGATAAATATGCCAAGTCCCAAAACACACAAAGGAAGGAAGCAGGCGCTGTCACAGGCAAGAGCGTATTCGCCTTGCTAAACGTAATTTAGTTTCAGCAAAGTATCTTCATCAGTATGTAACGTTGAATTGGTATTGCTGTTTTAAACATTACTCTTTGCAGTTCTGTTGTGTTGTTTTAGTTGTGGTAAAACTTAAACACAGGCACACACGTGACTGTCTCCTTTGTACATAGTTATCATTAAATTAAGCATGTTAAATTGACATTGTGAGTGTGCAAAAAAATTCCTCTAAAAAGTTCATACATCATTCAAATTAGAACACGTGTACATGTGAGGTCTCAAACCACACGGTTCACAAGGTGCCGAGATCAGGCAGTGGTCCCGCACACCGCTGTGCTACTGCGGACGCCACACAGAACAAGCCTGAGGCAAGTGTCCTGCCCCAGGACAATTAAAATCTAGGTAGAGAGAAAAGGTCCTCCATCTGAAGGAAACAAAATAGTCCTTCTTGTTTTTTAAAAAATGTATATATTTTTTTATTTTTAGAGAGAAGGGAAGTGAGGGAGAGAGAGGGGGGAAACACTGATATGTAAGAGAAAAGTCGATCAGTTGCCTCCTGCACGCCCTCAACTGGGGACCTGGCCGCAACCCAGATATGTGCCCTGACTGCGAATCGAACCAGTGACCCTTCTGGTTTGTAGGATGATGCCCAACCCATTGAGCCATACCAGACAGGGCAAAAATTGTCTTTCTTAATTTTGAGCAGTTGAGGAGATTTTTGAGAATCAAATGAAAACTGTATCTCTCTCTCTTTCTTTCTCTCTCTCTGTCTCTCTCTCACACACACACACACACACACACACACAACTTATACAATTTGAGGGAGTCCATAGATTCCAGAAAGCTGTCCACAGATGCCAGGATGAGAACCCCTAAATAATTAGAGAATAAAAATAGTCTATAGGAGATGAATTATTCTATTTAATTGATAAGTGGAGATGAGACAATGTCATGAAACCAAGAAAAAAATAAGTAGGGACCAGAAAATTTAAAAATAACTTGCTAGATGGGTAGAAGGAATAGGAACAACTATTGACAGATTTGGTGGGAAAATTTTGTTCAAATACAAGTATAAATACAAATACCATTCCAAATCTCATGATCTTATTCATAAGGAGTCAAATTATTAAAAAAAGAAAAGCTCATCATCACAGAAATATTTTTATTTATTTATCAGAATGTTTTCTATATAACAGGGGCATATATGTACAATGTAGGCAGAGGGAGTTATCAGTAATAGGGGTACTTAATTTACTCCAATTAGAGATACGGACAGAACCCATGGGTGGTTAAATGGGGTAATAAATGATAAGAAACTTGAGATATGCAAAACGTTAGTCACATTAGCCTTTGAAAGGTCAAAGACCCCTGGCTTTCCAGTGTCTATGAGTTTCAAAATATAATTCCTGGGTAGGTGAGAATTAAAATATATAACTATCAGATTAGAAATAATTATGGAGAGTTACATTTACTAGTTACAGAATAACCACTACATAAAATTTTAAAACCCCCAACATAACCTTTTGTTGAAATTTACTTATTTGAGTTAATACACTCTGAATAAATAAAAGGATTTAATTGCTAAGTTTCATGCTTTGTCATAGAGAAAACATCAAATTTCACTCTGCCAAAGATTAATAGAAAAACCATCATAAAAACTGTGCAAATTATTTACATAACTTAAGCAGATATCAGAGATTGCAGACACGCTCTGAGGAACAGAACTAATGACCCACACACCACTGATTATCGGCCCCAACACGGAGATAACCTTCGCAGCCTACTCAGTCTATATCGAAGGTTTTAGATGAAGGTTTCATCATTTCTGGTCTGAAGTAAGAACCAGCCATGCAAGGAATTTAAATCAAAGTGCAAGCACAATTTTAACACAAGTTTATTTCACCTTCTTTTCTTTCTCCGTTTCCCTTTTTATCTTCATGAGAAAACCAACTGTGTTATTCCCAGAAATACACAAGTTTTGGGGAGGCCTGCGGTTCTCTGTCTCTCCCATTTCTGAAGTCACACTGCCCAACTATAATAAAAGTAATGAAACCAAAGTCTTCTACTGAAAAACATTTCAAATTACTATTTGAATGAGGAAATGACAGGTTAAAACGAAACCCTCATTTCTCAGGTTGAGCTCTGCTCTTCCTGCCCAAGAATTCCCAATGAAAAGGCCGATCCCTTATGAAAGGGATGAGGTTTTGGCATCTTTCCCAGGAAAGGGGATACGGCTTTTCCTGATGAGGACTTCTTACTTACTCATCTCCAGAAGCCTCTCCAAGGATCCAAAGTGAAGTTCGGCAAACAGACTTATCCACAGAAAGCGCTCGTTGATTAAGACTTTATGTGCGTTAATGGAAGGCGATCAGTATGTTCCAGGAGCATCTCTTACCACCGAGGCTAGCGCTCGAAGACAGCTTCCGTCCCCACTTCTGAAAACAGAATGCTGGACACTAACCTTTCTCTGTAGCGCTCCCCTCATTTCCTGAAGACAATGTGGTGTCAGGGCCCTGCCAGCTACTCGGAAGACCAGCGACACCTGCCAACAGGGGGGCCGGCTGTCGGGTTTCCTGCGAGGGTGGGAATTTTCACCTCACAACTATGAGAGCCCCCGGTGGAGACGCCACATGCCGACCCTTTTACAGCATCTTCACACCTTCCTGGCAGCGACACTGTCCTCATGTGACCTGAGTATTTTGGGTGATGGATGTCATAAGAGTAGGAATAAATAAAACAATGTCCAAACTTTCTAGATCGCTGCAGATAAATGACTAGAAATTAACCACAAAATCCAGTGTAATGCCATGCCCAATCTCATCTACAAGTGAGAACTAACAAGAACTTCTTCAGGAATGTGTTAAGAGCTGTTTGAATTAGAGTTAGCTAGGCTCCTTTTTCATCAAACTTACCACTTTCTTATCCTCTCAAAAAAAAGGAAAGAAGACTTTTATCCCAAACCAGTGCAAAATTCCTCTCCTGCCACACAAAAAAATTAGGATCCTGTTAAGCACCAAGAAAGGTGAATATACAATTGATAAAATCAATAGCTTGGAGAAAATAGGTAATAGGAATTGAAGTTAGAAGTGGTCCTTTAAAAGCCCTGGTGAATATCTGAAATGCCATGAAACTAAAATAAAGAAAAACATATCCACTGAGAAAATATTATATTTTATATACTTTAAGTATAAACTGACAGTATTAATTGCCTTTTGAGTTCCTCAAGCAATAGATATTTTTTAGGGTCTCACATCACTGTGATTCTAAATGGGACATTTAGAAAATGACTTTACCTTGTTCAGAGAAAATAAGTTCTAAGGAGATACGCTTCCTCTAAATCTGGACCTCCATGAAAACGTCCGTCTCTAGGGACTAGCTGTGACTCGGGAGATGCAGAAGAGCATGAACAATTCGAGGTGGATCGAGAGAACTTTGGAATACCCTTTCTTCAGCCTACACAGCTGTGTGGGGCGGGTCCCCTCCACAACACCAAGTATAGAACCTCAGTTCTGCGACAGCAACTTTATAGACCTCTGCTCCTCCTTCCTCACAGACCTACCACGGGGCTGTCCAGAAGCAGGCTCACTCACCCTTGCTCCCTCCCAATTCATCACATCAGAGGATCAGTTACAAAAAGATAGTGAATCCACACATAAAGGCAATTCTCTACTTGCCTGCTTCATACATTCCTGAAAGCATGTCAGAGGCAAATATATATTATCAGGGCACTTTTCACTCCTGAAGAGATTAAAAACTCAAACTCCCTAGTTATCCCTCATACACCCCTCATGGACACACTTTCAATCTGTCCACATCCTTTAATTTTGCTCTTTTCATTCACAGGCAACTACACTCATCACCGGCCAATGCATGTACAATGCATGCCTGATTGAAGCCAAACAGTCATCCTTTTCAAAAAGTCAAATAATTTCCCTCTGGTGTCAGCTGCATGCAGTCTATGAGAGTCACACTTCTAATCACTGGTATCAGCACGTTCTGTTCTGTTTTTCCATTCTACTTTCCGTCACAACGGTGAAAAGCAACGAAGCACCCAAAACCACGCAGCACTGCCAGGATGGGGCTGCTCCTGAAACCAAATGTGAGTTGGCAGAAAACAGTAACTAACAACTGAAACCATCTACGCTACTAAAAAAACAGTGTTGAATAAATAAGGAATCAGTCAAAGGGAACAGTGTTGGACCTCCTTTCCACCTCTCATAAAAGATATCTAGGGGAAAGATGTTGTGGGCCCCAGCGGGCTACTTCTCCAGGTCTTAGAAAGAAATTCTCTTTGCTTCCATCTCCTTGGACCACCAGCCTTTGCTTTCTGATACACTGTATACCGTAAAGAGTGGTGATCCAAGGGGAGAGTCTCTGGATCAGGTTAGAGTTAGGTGTAGCCGCAGCTGCATATAATTGGTCATTTAAATATGTGCCTTAAACAAAAATAGCGTATTGCTTCTTATGCAAAACAGGAAAAAGCAGGAAGTCCAAGGTTGCTGTGCTACCCAAATCATAAAACTCAAACCACTTCTACCTTTCAGTTCTATCATCCTTAGTAGGTAGTCTTCCCTTGTGTTTACCTCATGGAACAATATGGCTGCTGGAGATCTGGCCAGCACAAATGCATTCCATATAAGAAGGAGGCAGTAGAATCAGAATAGAAAAAGGATCCTCAGACTTGAGCAACTTCTGCTTAGATTTTATTGGCCAAAATGTCATGCCATAGCTATATCCAGCTGTGGGGGAAGGAGGGTGGTATAGTTATTTAACTGAGTATATTACCACCCTGACAAAAATCAGAGTTTGATCAGGAAAGTAGAAGGGATTATGGATACGAGGTATACAGTTGGATGTTGCTGCCAGTGTCTCAGCCAGTTTTAATTCTGGATGTGAACCCATCTCAGGAGAATCCTCGAGACACCTGCAGGTCCACCCTTGCTCACAAAAAAGACACCACTGCCAAGTGAGGTGTTAGCCTCTCAGCAGGGATGCACCCTTGCGTAGGAGCATCCCTCTGCATCTCCCTGCCACCCAGCCCTCCACCACGTGACCCTGGTATGTGTGTGGGGGGGGGAGGGGGAGAAAGCTGCCACGCCCTCTAGTCCTGCTGGGGACGTGGACTTCCCCAGCTCATCCCAACAACACACTGGACTGTGCTCTGAAGAGGCAGCTGCGAGGTTAAGATACCAGACCACACTCTCAGAGAAACAATGTTATAAACTGTGGGGAGGTTTCCAGGTTTACCCACAAAGCTCTCTTTCACATGTAATGTAGTAGAAATAGTATTCATTTGCCATCATCTAAAGTGGAATTGATTGGATTTCAATAAATTAGTCTTCAATCTAATGAGGTGTGCAGAGAGCCTGGATAGAAGGAAAAAGAAACAGTAGCAAGGAGCAACTCATATTTCTCTCTGGCTTTGTTCTCTGGCAAATGCACCTTCAACTGCTATCTCCCTAACAAGACAAGTAACTTGTCTTGTCCCTGTGTTTTTTCACAGTCCTCTCACTCTCTGTGAGCAGGGCTATGGTGCCCATTCAGAAAAAATTAGTGAGAAAAGGGGGAGAAATTCCACAGACCACAATGCGCACACCTCCCTACTGGCAGGTGGACTCCGCCTTCCAGGTTTGAGCAGTGGGATGAGAACGAAGGGGCAGGAGTTGAGGGTTCAACTGTGCCTCCCCGCAAACGATGTTGAAGTCCTAGTCCTCCAGTATCTGTGCGTGTGACCTTATTTAGAAAGGGTCTTTGAAGATGACCAAGTTAGGATGAGGCCATTAGGGTGGACCCTATTCCAAAATGACTGGGTCCCTGTAAAATGGGGAAATTTGGATATAGATGCACCCACGAAAAATGCAATGTGGCAATGAAGGCAGAGACGGAAGTGATGCATTTGTAAGTCTAGAAAGACCAGAGAGTACTGGCAACCCACCAGAAGGTGGAAGAAAGACCTGGAACCGATTCTCCTTTACAGTCCTCAGGAACACCCAACCCTGGGACATGTTGCTGTTGGACTTCTGGCTTCCGAAACTGTGAGACAAGAAATTTCCGTTGCTTAAGCCACTCAGTTTATGGCGCTTTGTTACAGCAGCCCCAGCAAACTAATACATGGGGTGGCAGGAGTATTTCCCCCCACCTCCTGGGGTCCAGCACGATGCTTCCCTCCTCTCAAGGGTCCACACCCTGTGTGTGCCTCCAGTCAGTCTCGAGGCCCAGCCTCTTCAACCACTAAAATTCACATGCTTGGGGCTCCAGCCATGCGGGTCACAGGAGGAACCCCAGGAACACTCACTGATGGCCGGGGTGAGCGTGAGCGAGAGCCTCAGGACCTTCCACCTCACAAGGACCACCTGTCACTATGACCAAGGTGGTGAGACCCCAGACGCAGCTCAATAGGGTACCTCGGTTTCGGAGTCCGTGCAGGTGACAGAATGGCATGGGTATGAAGCCACCCGAAGCTCATGGGAAAGTGGAACTCTCTGAGCGAAAGGAGAGTAGGAGTGAACGAGTACGTACTGGGGGGCGCAATCGCTCACCTCGGGTGGCCCAGTATCTGAGTGGATTCTATTTTTCAGTGTCTCTTCAGAAGCCCGTTTCTCTGCTTCCACAACACTGCACCTTGCTTTCCCTCTCCTAAACTTTTGGACACGGGATCTGTCCAGAAAACACTGGACATGGAGGAGGCTGTAAAAACTGGTACAGAGAGCTAAACCTTTTGATGCTGACAGTGAACTAGAGGAAATCTCACTTCTGTGCATATCTACTCTCCATTTTATAGTTATATTTTTATGAAAAATCTAGGAAGGGAATAACATAATGAACACCTGCCTATATGTCAACTACTCAACTTGATGGATCAAATAAGCACTCTTGAGGACCCCCTTCCCCTCAAGAGGCAACCTACAATATGAATTGGGCATTTTTCTCTCTCACACATGCCAAAGTATTGGCACATAATCAAAGTTATACTTTAACTATAAAAACAATCCACTCAAAAGATGGTGCTCCTTGCTCATAGTCCCATCAGTTTCTGTTTTAAAACTCTTTCTATCTTTTCCCTTTTTTCCCTCATCTAACAAAAGAACAATTTTTAGATATAGGTATTCATTCCATGACAGTTCATACCATGAACTGTCATGAACATGTAATCCCAATTCACACCATGGGATTAAACTGCAAATAGCTTAATTTCATTCCTATCATCTGATACCAATTTTGTTCACCTGTGTCACTGTGTTCACCTTGCCCCCTTCCCTCCAGCAGAGCTGTGATATAAGGAACTCAAGCCAGGCCAATGAGAAACCCACTTGGAATAGCTATTTCCAGCAGCGCTCCAGTCAGACTGGTACAAGGGGAGCCTGCATCACTCACACTTAAAACGCGCCTCAACAAAAGCCCCAAATAGACAAATTGGAATTTAAAATAATACTAAATTTAAATTGCACTCCTTTATATAAAAGACTGGAAAAACATTAAGACATTAATCAGGCAGGAATCCATCACTTTGATCTGTTCTTACAAAAGATATAAATAAAACCGCACTAAACTCAAGTATGTTCAGCGGAGGACCCAACATTCACCATCATACCTGGAGCATATAGGGCACAGTCCTTCACAAAAGTTTGGACAATTAAATGCAGAAGCTCAACGACTGCCCCATCGGCTCATGGGTTAGTCCATGAATGTGTTCAGCAGTAAGGCAGATGCGTGACTTTAAAACACACAAAACAATATTCCACAGATATTCACGAAACAACTGTTCCAGGCCAGGCATGAGTCTAGGCATGGAGGAGGCAGTGGGGAGCGGAACCCCCTGGCCCAGGGGGAGCCCCCATCCCTGCAGGTCGGCAAGTGCAAAGCTACAGTAATGACGAATCCTCAGGCACTCCGGGAAACCCTCCCTGGTCAATAAATCACTCCACAAATCACAATTTGGCTGAGAATGGCTGCAGCGCAGGTTTCTGGGGAAATCTTATGAAGCCCCAAGCGTTAAAGCAAAACAAAGAAAATCTGTTCTATTCCTTAAATGAATCTAGCATCTCTTTTGTTGAGTACTGGAACCTATTAAAATGCGTTGTTCAGAGTGATTTCCTGCACATAAAATGTGCTGACTTCCCTGAACCTAAACAAATATTGTCAACAACTGTAGAAAAAAAAATGGTACCATTTGGAATTTTGTAAAATGAATTACTGAAAGTGAGGAAATGCCTCAGTCCCCTAAACAGCTTTCCGTGACCACTGGGAACCACCCAGCACTTGGCTCTCCTGGCTGTTTCTGGTCAGAAATACAGCGGAGTCGGCGGGCACTGTGGGTGCCCAGCTCCTGGGTGCCTGGTCGGCTCTGGAAGGCATTTGCCAGCTGGGAGCAGAATGGGTGTCAGGTGTCAAGAGTCCCCAAGTGACAAGGATTTGGAAAACAGCCCCGGAAGAAATGCAATAAAATGCTTGGGCGATGAGAGTGCGGATAGAAACTTCTGTGCTTTATACTTCTATATATTTCCACAATGTATCTAGTCAGGAAAAAATAATTATATATGTTTTATGACCTAAGAATGCTCCTGGTAAAATGAAGTGCTACCCCATTTCTTAAATGCTAAGAGACTGTAACGCTGAAAACACCTCAAGAGAAAAGCTGTTTGATGCATCAAAAGATACGAGAGGCATCTCCATTCTCTGCTTTTAAAACGATCTTTTCTTTAAGCGATAAGATAGGGGTAATTTTGAATGCTTTTTTTTTCCCTGTCTGTGGTTTCTAGTTCCTCTGCAGTGATCACCTGTGTGACTGACAGAAGGATTATTCAAATCACTATTTTCTACAAAGACCAATTATCCCTAACTTATTATCACACTATAAATTCTACATTAGTAGCCCCCCAAAAAGACAGAGAGAGACACCATAATAACAGGGATACATATCAGTTCATTCTCCAAAAACAATTCTTGGAAATGCCTCTAGGACTGAATGGCTTCCCTCTGTGAAAGGCCCCCCCGCTCCCTACACACACACACACACACACAGTCCAGAGAGGTCAAAACGTACAGACTCGTCTGAAATCAGCTATTTCAGTGGAATGCAGGTCCCTGGCTCAGATCACTGCTATGCTGGCAGCAAAGCACCACTAAATCTCATGCGCCAATGAAAGGACATGGAACAGACAGCAAACCGAATGCAGAGGGGGCTGGTTTTCAAACTGCTATCAGGCAGCATACACTGCAGGATATGAGTGTTCCCTGATGGTGGAAAAACAACTGCACCCAGGGCCAGCTACCTCTTTTATGACAGGTTTTTAAAGATGAGCTTTTTCTTCCTTCTGCTCCAAACCCCATTTCCCAATAATTGGACAGTAGGTTATGAAGCCAGACAACAATTTGCTACCACTCTGAATCCCTCTACCGACAAGGTCAAGTTTCATCAGCCTCCCCTTCTCCCCCAACAACTTGAAATATATGACTGTGTTCTGAGGTTAAGGTCAGTGCTCAGGGTTACAAACATGGGCAGAGAGATTTCTACGCTGGGCAACAAAAAAAGCAAGCACTCGGGCATCCTCCACAGAGTCAACAGAGGGCTGAGAGTTGCCCTAACCTTTGGGGTTTCAGGACACTCGCAGGTCTGCGGCCGCCATAAAAAGAGGGTGACTTGATGTGAGCCACGATCTCAGAGAGTACCTACATCCACAGGAGCGCTTCCCTCACTGGCCAGCTTCGTTTCTTTTCACCCAATGGCTGGCCAGAGGTAATTTTTTCAGCCTGCATGTTGAAGGTTCCTGCTGCCGACACCTACACCAATGGTCACTGGCAGACCCCTAAAGAGGAGACAGCAAGAACCCCCAATATCAATGTACCCCAAGAGAACACGTCTTTCTACCAGGCTCACATTGNGTTTCAGGACACTCGCAGGTCTGCGGCCGCCATAAAAAGAGGGTGACTTGATGTGAGCCACGATCTCAGAGAGTACCTACATCCACAGGAGCGCTTCCCTCACTGGCCAGCTTCGTTTCTTTTCACCCAATGGCTGGCCAGAGGTATTTTTTTCAGCCTGCATGTTGAAGGTTCCTGCTGCCAACACCTACACCAATGGTCACTGGCAGACCCCTAAAGAGGAGACAGCAAGAACCCCCAATATCAATGTACCCCAAGAGAACACATCTTTCTACCAGGCTCACATTGGGTATGAAAGCCTTCAACTACCTGGCACTTCTTTTCATCAGTTATACCGCTTTGGGGCTCATTTTACAAAGCCATCTGGCTTTGCCAACATCAATGCAAGAACTATGAAAAACCCCACTTTTCTGTGGCCCTGCAATGCGTGGCAATCCACTTCAAAGTCTGGCAAGCTCCTGGGGTTCTGGTGTAGAAATAGCTCACTCAGACTCTTCATTGTTCAGACATCCAAGGAGCCTAGCCATCTAGGACATAAAAGAATTCTTCTGAAAGTGCCATGTAAAAGAAAATATTTGTTCAGTCGCAGCGTTCCTACCAATGTGATCTTACGCTCCATGGCTGGATGTCTAAGAAGATGAAAATGAAGGGGCCTTAACAGATCTGGGGGAGACCTGGTCAGATGAATTGGAGGTTGAGAGACATGTGCTGCACTAAATTGGAGGATGCCGAGGTGCCCTCCGGCCTGTGAATATTCTGCTCATTCTTACAAAATGTTCCACGCGTCAGGATGGCATTAAAAAGAAATGCTTTGCCCCTTTTTTTTCACTACTGAACACAGCTGCAATTATATTTAAAATATCTTTACTTTCCATCACGTTGACAGGTTCACTTCACTTTTGAAGTTTCTATTCAATGCATTTCAATAGTCCTGTCCCTTTCTAAGAAATAGTAAGCTGGCCCTTATCAAATCTAATACTGGGAGAAAGGACCAATGCATTTTTTTTACTTTTCTTTGCAAATAGTTATTTCATTCATCAGAATTTCACTGTTAGCAGCAAGGACAACAGAAAACTCCAGGAGATTCACATTTAAATATTTAGATGTATAAAAAATTGTGGGGATGAATAACTAGGGGACAGATTTAATTGTGCCATTTGAAAAAGTCATCCTTTGAAGCAACAATCTGGAAGTTAAATGCAGCTGGCAGGACAGGTCCCTAGCTCACAAGCGGCCTTCCAGAGGCGGCGGCTTTTTCCTCCTTAAGGCACAGTGAATACGGGTCATTGCCTACTGACCCAGTGGCTTCCTCTGAATAAATGAAGCAGCCTCAACACATTTCCAAATGGCTAGAAGACCTGGCAGCAGAACAACCAAGTGCTTAGGTCACAATTACAGCTGATGTATAATTTCTATAATGAGCCCAGGGAGAGCAGGTCCTCACTCCCAAAGAACTACATCTTCTCACTGAAGAAAGAAACATTACAAAAGAAACATTCCTTTATTATTAACTTTATGATACTCTTCTTATGGTTTTTACCATGATTTTAAGTTCCCACGATAGCCTACATATACTTAAAAACAATTTCACTTTAAGATGAACACAGATGCATAATTATGTTTAAGATAGACTCTATCTCTTTTTATATTTCTGTTTATCATATTTGTCAGTTTTGATGATTAAAACTTGAGTATAGGAAACACAATCTGAGTTGACCAAAATCCAGCTTGTTTGGAAACATGATATGCCTTTTGTTATCAGCACAATTCATTACGTCATTTGTCACTTTTGGTATAACATGATTGGTTCTTGACTTTTGGTAGGCTCAGCGTGCCCAATGCCTTATAATTACCACTTCCTCTGTCACTTAAATTCCCATTACCAGCCAGCAAAAGTGCCTTCAATATGGCTCATTGGTCCTTAATAGTTCGACCTCCATACACCACAGAAAGCATTCTTGTTCTTTAAGGGGGAAAAACCCTATTCAAACCGACAAAACTTTCCTATCCAAATCATGGCATCTGGTTATGTTCTAAAAAGAGTCTTGGTGCCCTATAGTGAAAAGGAATAGTAGAGACCAAAACTGGGGGAGAGGGGGTACCTATAAGATGGTTTAATACGAGTATGGAATAGAGGCCAGAAGGTAACTGCTGATTACCTTCTTTAGAACAGAGCAGAAAGATTATATTTGGTTTTGATTGAATAAAGATTATAAGTTCATATAGCAGTTCTAAATTTAACTCTAAATTTACTAAGTCCTTTTCTGGTCTTAACATGAATAAGTTTAATTAATTTCCCCCTCTTTTCTAAACTATCATCTTTAACATGTATACACATAAAAAATGCCACAGCAATTCATTTATTTGGATTACAATATTGAAAGTACTAGAAATCTCATTTTGAAAAACATCTTTCCAAGTATATCATTTAATAATACTCACAATACATTAATCATCCGTCATTTCATTTTTTACTATAGTACAAACTAATGGTTTCATTTGTTTATTTGTTTATTTGTTTTCCTAAAACCAAGTGGGCATGGGTAGAACCTACATGGGGATGTCTTCATAAGCATCTACATGTAGATGCTTCATAAGCAAAGACATGTCTACATGTCTTTGCCTTCATAAGCAAAACACAGACCTCATACGTACTTGTACATGTGTTCATTTGTAAGACAATATTACTATTATTGCTTACTGCAGAAAGAATTAGTGTTTAGTGCCAATATTCCAAATGCCTTTAGAAAAGCATCAAGGTATTTATTATGTTAAAGTTTCAAAAAAGGAATTAAGAATGTCAGTGAACCCGAGTAAGTTACTATCACATTAACATGAATCTAAAATTAAGAGTTGCCTTTAAGATCCCCCAAACTGACAAATACAAACTTTTTGGTTCTATTTATTATACTGTTATATTACCTTCTATATTCAAAACATTTAAGAAAAAATCCCCAAATTTAAGTTTTACAATTTAATTTAGGAGAAAAAAAAATGAAAAAGTAAATGGTTCGAAACAACCATGAAAAGTATGAAAGGAAGACCCGGGAAGAGGGCTTACCTGGCACCACAGTTCGATAGAAAGCCACCGCATTCCAAAGGGAATGGTGTCGGCACAGAAACGGATGCACAGGTGTCGGAACAGAGTCCAGGGGTGGTCCAACTGGACATACGACAGGAGTACCATTTCAGTCCCGTGGAAATAAAGTGTCTTGTTATAACTCTGACCTAAGTAACTGGATATCCTTCCGTGGAGGAAATTAAGACTCTATAGACTTTAAAACTGGAGTAAGATTTAATGTTTAAAAACTTGGGGAAGAAAATTTAAGAGAATATCTGTATGACCTTGTGATGGAAGGCACCCCCTGAGCAAAACAGATAAGAAGCAACAAAAAAAAGACAAACATTTTATTGACTGACAATAAACAATTTTCACTTGGCAGAAGGCATTATACACAGAGACAAGAACCGTAAAGATGTACTTGCATACGTACGACAGGGTGTTAACATTTCTAAAACACAATAAATGTCTCCTCGGAACTGTGAAACGAAACACTACAATATAGATAAGTGAGCAGTGGAAATGGACATGAAATGAAGCAAGGAGAAATTCAAATGGACAATAAACATATGAAAATATATTCAACATCAATGGTGGTGTAGAAAATGCAAACTAAAATAATGATCGAAGATGATAAGATTGGCAAGAACCAAAAGGAGCTATAGCAATTCGATGCTGGTGAGAATGTAGGAAATGGATGCTCTTATGTGCAAACATGATTGGCTATTCCTTCAGGGAAAATAATCTAGCAACATCTATTAAAATTAAAAAAGCACATACCGTTTGACCAAGCAATTCCACTTCTGGGAATCTATCCTAAAGAAAAAAAAAAACAAAACAGGACCAGTATGTAAGGATATAGGTACAAAAGTGTTCATTGCAACATTGTTTGTAGGGGGCGGGGCAGAGAAAGGGGAAGGTTGGTAGTAACATGAAAGACCATCAATAGAAAAATGGCTAAATGAAATGTGACAGATCTGCAATATAGAATATTATATAACCATTAAAAAGAGGGAAAAGGACTCATGAACATGGACAGCAGCGGGGTGACCGTGGGGGAGAAGAGAAGTGTCAGGGGACTAAATGGTAATGGAAAGAAAGCCATAAAAATAAAAATAATAAAAGAAAAAGTAAAATAAAAAGCATGAGATGAACCTGACTTGGAGGACTGATGTTGTGAGGAAAGCAAACGGAAGAGCAGGTGCTGCCATCTCACGCTGGAGGCGGCAACCACTGCGACCAGGGAGCCCGTGCACACACCCCCAGGTCCCGTGCAGGGTGGGGTGGAAGCGCGCACACCAGACGGACCACGGCTGCCTAGCGCGGTGAGTGGACACAGGGGCTAGGGGACACGAGGATCATTTAGTGTCTCCTAATGCGTCTTTGCGCTGTTTCTCGGGTTACTATGAGCACCAGATTAATCTCATAATTTAAGAAATATATATGTAAGACAAATTATTAGCTTTTATTACTGGTAGTAAAGCAGTAGTATTTCCAGACATTCATCCTTTGGTAAAATAGCAAATAAACAAATATTCCCTTCTCTGTTTGTGCCAGTCACGTCAGGCTTCATTTTGATCGCTTGTCCGGTGTCCACCCATCTCTTTCCCGCACGTGTATCAGCCTTGTGTATCAACGTGTATCGGTTTGGGTATAAATGACTCCATACCAGGAACTCCTGAATAATCCGAGCACGTTCTGTCCACACAAATCCAAGTTGGAACCACTTACATAATTTGAAATTTTCTAGTAGTCACAATAAAAATTCTCTTTCAAAACAACAGGTCAAAGTAATTTTAACATGTATTTGTATCCCAACCCAGTATATCCAACAATGCTATCACTTCTCATATACCTAACACACAAATTATTAAATATCTCTAGTTTTGTTTTCATCTCAATTTGGACTAGCTATGTTACAAGAGCTCAGCAGCCACGTGTGGCCAGAGGCCGCCACACTGGACAGCACTGATTGAAGCCAATGAGATTAGTGCTATAAATGCTGCCAGATTGAAGGGTGGGCCCACAATTTAACATGGCCCAATCAAAGCAAAATCCACAAAGGCAGGGGTAGGGAATCCCCTCCAGAGAAGGAAGAACAAGAAAAAAGTAACCCGAAGACTGCCCGCAGCCCTCTATGGGCCAGGAAGGACGCCCCTGGTGTGACGAAGGAGAAACTGGGCCCTTGTGCCAACAGTGACCTTCTGGGTCAACCCCTGCAGGCAGCCGGCCCTTGTCAGTTTGATGAACTGGCAAATCCCCTTCATTTTTTTAGCCACTATGAATCAGGCTTCCTACTGGACTTGTAACTGAAAGTATCCTAACTAATAGACTCATCGACGGACAATGCCATGTCCAAACACTCTTCTTAAGTGAATGAACTCAAACGGTCAACATTTCTGCCATTTCTTTATAGACAAGCCACGCCTTTGTTAAACCTTCTTTCTTTGATGGTCTTTCAGACCGTTTCTGGAAACATGCTCACAGAAGAGTTCTACAAACCACTGATCACCCAGGGTAACGGCAACACCCTCATCCTGCCACCTTTTCTGGTCCGCCCTCTCTGGACCAAGGTTCCCTAACTCTGGCTCCACCCACACGTGGGGTAGATGAGTCTTTGTTGTGGAAGGGGATAGTGTTCTCCTGTGATTGGTAGGACGTTTAACAGCACCCCTGGCCTCTGCCCTCCAGCTAACAGGAGAAACCACACTCCCCTGTAACAATTAACAAGTAGTTGTAACAATTAAAAATGTCTCTAGACATTGCCAAATGTCCCCTGAGGGGACAAAATCACCTGTGGTTGAGAATCACTGTTCTAGACCAACAATCAATTCAAAGGTACAATTGGCCCTTATTGTTTTATAAGACTCAGTCACTGTCACAATTTTTGAAGCTGATGCCACCCTTCCCTACTGTCCCCTGCATCACAACCTTTCCAGACCTTGTGGTTCTCTTACCTGCTGGATACGAACGCCTGAGCTTACAGATCTGCAGTTACTGGATCACGCGCCTCCTCTAACCCGAGCCTGCGCCGTCCACTGCAATTTCTCTTTCCAGAAGAAACGTGGCCACGTCCTTCTGACTTCAGCTTGAAATCATTACCTGAGCTGCTCGCAGAATCACCCACCCAACCATTTCTCTTGGGCTTTCTGAGGGATTTTTTTCTGACCCAGTGTTTGCTCATTTATAGTCACTCATTTCTCAACTCAGTCTCCCCCCCGCTGGGACGCCCATCTCCTCCAGCAATGCCTTTGGGAGTCAACTGCACCCCAGTGTCTCCACCCTGCTTCAACTCACACACTAGTCTCACCCCTCTATCTCTTAGGCTGGAGTTTCTTTAACCAGTGGAAAACTCTTCACAGTTTCCCAAACTGACCTGTATGCGTAATGCACCCCCAGTAAAAATCTCAACAGACTTCTCTTGCAGAAGCTGACAGAATGATTCCAAAATTAAAAACTAGAAGAGTCAAGAAAGAACTTTGAAAAAAAATGAACAAGGTTGAGAGCAACACTTTTATCTAAACGTATTATAAAACTTTAATAATAGTCAAAACTGTGGTATTGATGTGAAGACAGACAAATAGGTCAATGGGAGAGAAAAGAAAGTCTGTAAATAGCCCCAGCTGGTGTAGCTCAGTGGATTGAGCACAGGCCTGCAAACCACACGATCATGGTTCGATTCCCAGTCAGGGCATATGCCTGGGTTGTAGGCCAGTTCCCTGCAGGGGACTCACAAGAAGCAACCATACATTGATATTTCTCTCCTTCTCTCCTCCCCTTCCTCTCTAAAGATAAATAAATAAAATTTAAGAAAGTCTGTAAATAGACATCCAAATATATGGACAACTGCTTCCAACAAAGGTGCAAAGGGATTGAACGGAGAAAGGGCAGCCTGTTCCATAAATGATGCTGGGACAAATAAGTAACTATACACAAGAACATGCATTTCAATCCATACTTCACTCCACATACAAAATTAACCAAAATGAATCACAGACCTAACTGTAAATCAAAAACTATAAATCTTCTGGGAAAAAAAACACAGGAGCAAATTAGACTTCATCAAAATGTAAACCTTTTGCTCTTCAACACATGCTGTAAAGACACTGAAAATGTAAGCCACAAGCTGGGAGAAAATTTACCAATCGTGAATAGCAGTTTTATTTATAATAAACCTATAAGCGATTCAAATGCCCATCAGCAAGTGAGCGGATAATCAAACTACTATGTATCCGCTCACTGGGATGTTACTTAGCAATAAAAACTTACACATTATCAACACGCTGCCACATAGATTTATCTCAAAATAACGGTGCTGAGTGAAATAAACCAGACTCCCAACAAAGTACCAATAGTATCATTTTATTTCATTTATTTAAAATTTTAGAAAACACAAACTGATCTTTAGGAATGGAAAGTGTTAGCAAATGACTGGGCATGTAAGGGGAGAAGGAGTGATTATAAATTAATTGGTGAGAGGAAACTTTTGGGAAACGTGGACATTTTATTACCTCAATTATGGTGGTAGTTTCACAGCTATATGCGTAGGTCAAAATTTATAAAATTCTGTGCCTTAAGTGCAGTTTGCTGTACGCCAATTATGCGGCAATAAAGCTGTTTTTTTTTTAAAGAAGGGGGTGGTTGTTAGCCGTGGGGAAATATTAACCACTGGACCAGGCAGAGGTCTGCTACTCCTGAGGTGGCTGAAATTGTCTCAGGCTCCGTGGAATTTCAGGAGGGGTTGCTGTGTCACGTTTTTGTTTGCTTGATTTGCTGTTTTAAATCCTGCTATGGGCTGACACATAGAGAATTCACAGTACCTGGGTATTCAACACAGCACAGCCTCGGTGATATGAAATTGCAGATAAAAGGTGCATGTCGGACAGGGAGAGACCAGGTAGAGCCTCGGGGAGCACCAATTTCGACCGCCTTTGCTTTAATTCTCCTCTTAACTATCTCCCCAGATACCCATCACCAGCACCGTCCCTACTGTGACCTTGAAGATCCTCTCCGACCAACATCTATCAGAAAGAAGAAAAAATCAGACTAAAGCCAAGTGACCTGAATTCTTAAAGATTGTGATTGACATGCTTTTAACTAGATGTCTGATGACAAAAATTTTCCCTGTGATCCTATCAGAATTAGGTACATTTACATACAAATTGGTAATACCTTGGAAGCCCACCTGAAAAAAGCCACTGTTGTTCCCCTAACAGATGAAACCTGTATACTGATCTATTAACTTCATTTCAGTATATAATGTCAAGTGCATTTGTAAAGTGTACGTTGTTTGCTTCCAAGGGCTTCTTTAATCCACAAGGTCTGGTTTTAGCGTTTAAACTAATTTATCCTAGACATATAAAACCTTCTGCTTATTCTCCCAGATAATTGATTCTTGATTTGCTAAGCTTCTAAACATGATGCCTTCTACCCGGAAATACAAACCCCCTGGTGAACTCACTCGTGTGCCCCATGCAGAGCAAACACTGTCCGGTGCCTCAGCAGAGAGGCCTGGGGAGCTGAGAAAAGGAGCAGAACACACCCTCCCCCTGTCCTCCTGCCTGCCCCAGGGGAGGTCCCTACTGTCCCTTGCAGTAAACATTCTCATTTGTTCCACAGCAGCTACATGAGGATGTCATGTGGTGCCAGCTCCTCAAAGCAAATACCCTCCTCAGCTTTCAAAAAGTAAAAATGAATCCCAGAGATAACCTTGGCCCCATACTACCACCACCACCAATAACAGTGAAAGCCTACACTGGAAAATCAGAATTTAGCAAGAGCTCTGTATTCAGCACTAATGTCACTATCAGGTTAATCCCATTGGTCTCTATGACACGACCCACGTTAGAAATCATTTTTCCTGAACAATAAAGAGCACGAAGCCTGTGCCAAGTTAATATATACTTAATAGGGTAAGAACACCTTCACATAACATCTGCCAAATATGCAAATATTTCTTGACAGAAGAATTTATAGTTCTAGAATACAGGCATTTAAAAATCTTTCCCTCAATGGAATACGCACATTTGAATTCCTTGTCATTAGGATTTTCATTCTTAAAACAGTGAAATGTATCCTCCTGCATGAGGTCAAATTGATGCCACCTATTTCCACAGGCAAATAGAGTTCATAAAATACACTTAATAAAACTGTGTCCTCTCCTGCATTTGTGTTTATAGAACTGCCTGCATGAAGCCCCGTATGGTACTAGTCAGAAGTCACCTGGGCGCCGTGTGAGATGAAGCGGAGCCCAGAAGGCCCCAGGGAAGACAAGTGCAGAGTTCCTGGGGTGTGCTGTGGGCACGATTCACATTCCAACACGTAAGCATGTGTCCAGCCTGTTCTGGAAGTGGTGACTTTATATAACAATGTGGTAAAAGACAATGCATGTGTATTCAGGTGAAAGAAAGGGTCTACCCAAATTCTCAGAGCGAAGCCCCTATATTGCAGAAAAGCAGAGCAGGAAACCCTAAAACAATTGTACCCCAGCTGTTTAGGTCTGACAGGGGGCTGCCATGGAGTGAAAGGGCAGGCAGTTGAACTCCCAGGAGTGAGAAGAACAGAGAGTGTAAGAAGCAACACCAAGACCCAGCGGACTCTCCCAACCACCCACTTCCCCACAGCAAACAGCCACAGAGAGCCTGGCTGGCGACAGCACATCGGGGTGGCAGGCGGGGGGCGGGGGGTGCGGGGTGCGTGGTAAAGAGAACAACACAGGAGAGAGCTGCTCCGCTCACGTGTCTCATTGGATAATGCACACATCTGGGGACTGCCAGTCACTGCAGCTGGGACGGCCACACCCCACCAGTGTGCCTGTCACAAGTCTCTCTTTGTCTCAGCAAACTCAGCATCCTGGCAGTGCCGGTGTGAGACACTGAGTTCTTCCCTTCGGTTTCAGGTTTAAGTGTGCACACTCTTAAGAAGAGGTGGAGGCCACGCTGTTCAAAATGTTCAAAGAAACCATGACAAGGCTAGTGAAGTCAAGCACCCTCAGTGAAATGTACCCTCTTTCTGCTCCACACTGTGGATGTCAATGCCAAAATTCCTGGTAGCACAGTACAAAATGCACCCGCACACATCCTTGCAAATGTTCTCCTTCTAACCAAATAGACTTGCCCTTGAGAAGCAAAAGTTGCTTTCCAGCTCCTGGTGGGTGAAACCCTAAATTCTTGGTTACTGTTCATGGTCAAGCAAGCAAATCTCAAATCCTTTGAATTGTGAGTTCCTAACTTATCGGGCAAATGTATTTTTCATCAGATTTCTGTTAAGGGTTCTTCCAGCTTTGAAATCTTATGATTCAAATTTTCCACGTGGACATCTATAAAATCCTACTTCATTTTCCTCAATACTTGTCTGTCCCAAAACACAGTTTTAAGAAGTGACCTGTCTACTCTACTGGGAAGGATGGGCAGGCCTAAGGTGATGGATTACTCTGGGGAGGGGCCACTGAGCACAGCCTGGTCTCCCACAGCGCACAGACACGGGGCCAGAACCCATGCTGACCATGGAGGGGTACAAGTGAAAGATCCACCCAGGAGCATGGGTTCAACTGCCCTCTTGAACATCGCCCACTGACAGAAGATCAGGTAAACAAACGGCCCCCAGAAAACGCAGCTTCAAAGGACCTGCCTTTTAAGGGAACTTCCTCAGCCTACTTTGCGGTCTTTTCCCTAACTCCACAGCGTTAAAATAAGTGATGGCAGGGGCCGGGGGTGGGGGGGGGGGGTGGGGGGTGATCAGAGTTTAATTCCAAGTATGCTTTATTTAACAAAACACTTACAATGTTTATTTGCTTAAAAAACTACAGCATGCCAAGCACTGTCAGAAACACTTCACAAATATTAACTAATATTAATCTTCAAAACGTTCCAGGACAGAACAGCATTCCCATTTCATAGATGAAAGAACTAAGACACAGAGGTTAAATAGCTTTCTGAAGGTCACATAGCTGACAGACGACAAGCACATGGCTGGAACCAGGCAGGGCGGCTACTGTGTCCTGCTTTGCAGCGCTGATTGAGTGACAGGCTTGGGGAGGAGGCTTTCCTGAGAAAGCCCAGGCGGCCGAGGGCAGCCCTGTGGGAGCTGTGCTGAGAGGACTGCTCACTCAAATTCTCCCCAAATTCCGGTTTGACTCAGGTTGGCTAAAAAGTTATTCTAATAAATAGGAAATAGAGACCTTCCCCTCTTGCTCTTGTTCACTTGTCCACTTTCTTACCGCACACAGGCTAAAGCTGTTAACTGGGAGTGGCGTTTTGGATTCACCTTGAGAGCTGGTTGAAAGTCCACAAGCCTCTGGCTTCCCCTGCCTCTGCCCCCAACACACACACACACACACACACACACACACACACACGGCTTCTGCTTTGCTCTCCCAAGTGTGTTCGGAAATGTGTGTGTATTCTGGTAAAGCTCCCTAGGTGACCAAGCCCCCCTTCCCCTGGAGCAAACTAAGGCCTTCCCACCATTGTCCAAGGGTGATCAACCCCCCTCTGTTCCTCTCCCCCAGGTCTCCTCCCCTACTCACCACACAGAAGATGAATGCAGGCCCGATAAGGGATCCAACAAACACATTCCAAACCCACACTGCCTGTTCGATGAATATATAAATGCAATTGACATTCTTTCACAGCCCGGAGTCCTCTCTTTACTCTCAGGATATATTACACCATTCTCTTTTATATAAACATGCCACTTTAAATGCTAATTCAGATGTAACACTCGAGTTTTTTCTTTGTGTTTTCTTTTTCTGTGTTTCTAACATTCAAAATGACATTGGACTTCCATTTGGCTTCGACATTAGATATTCTGAATCCTTGGTTCAATACTTGTGGGGGTGGGAAGGATGAAGATACTATGAAGAAAACTAAATTTATTTTTAAACTCATCCAAATATGGTTTACATGTTCTTTACTTTGTTTGAATTAAGCTCTTTCCCTCTCTTTCAGGAAACGTTGCCTTCATCTCTCTGAAAATTTCATAAATCGAACAACTCACTTGTAAAACCGAGGTGATTCCCTCTCCCTGCATTCTGGAAATGGCCTCACTTGATACGAACTACTTTCCCAAACAGTTCATCAAGGTGGTGTGTTCTGACTAAAACACACCTGGCCTCAATGACTTCCTTTTCTTAAAATACACAAACCTCTGTATGTCAATCACACCAACCCAAACCTATTCAGTGACATAAGAGGTTGCCTCCTGTCTTGTCTCAAAATGAGGAATGCCAGCCGAACGAACACCCTAATGCACTGCAGTGCATTCAACACGTCTACAGTAAGACAAGCTCTCTTCTATGTCCAGCAAGCCCAGCTGCACCCAGCGGTTTCTAGTAACCACCAGGTTCCTTTGCCTCTGTAGTCCCAACTGCTCTTTGACAAAACCCTCTCACGCTGCTGCTCACCCTCACCTTCCAGCCCATACCTGAACACCCTTTCCTGCCCCCGCCCAAGAAAGTCAAAATTGGAAAGAAGTGAAATAAGTGTATCACCCTTTCCATACGTTTCGCTATTTACATATGTGGCCAAATGGTTCTCGACAGCTGCTCCCCCCTCTGGGAGCCACGCCTCTCACTGGCCGGCAGAAGCATCCCTTTAACGCTGGCCCTCGGCTGTGCCACTTGTGGCTCCGTGACACCTGCCCAGAGGAGTGCGCATTTCAGTGGGACAGTGAAGAGACCACATCTTCAAGATGTAAGTGAACTTCTAGTACTGGGACGTCTGGCTCTGTGGTAGGTGCGGTGTGAGATGCCTGCCTTCTCTGTGGACAGGGAGGTGAACTTCCCTGCAGACCCGAAGGCACGGCATGGTAGTACACTCCTACCCTACTGACACCGGACCACAACCACTTTCAGAATAACAATGAGGAAAGGGTGAAGGAGCACAACTCCAGAGAGAGAGAGAGAGAGAGAGTTCCTAGATACGAGTATTCTCGCTAGAGCAATAGATTAAAAGAAGCAAAGAGGATTCTTAAATTACATTTTAGTAATTCCAATACTCCCAGCAATTCCTCAGCATGCAGAAAGACATTCTCCCAGGACGTCTGTGCACCCAAATTGCTGCTTCTGCTTTGGGTGCGCACCCCTCTAAACCGGGCACGGCCAAAAGACGTAACGTCAAGGAACTGGCCAAGCTTCAGTCACTGTGTGTACTAAGACGAAGAGAGAGCTGCAGAGCGCTGTCTGGATCCCAGGCCCGGGGGGCCTGTGGAAGGCACTCTCACGCTCACCACCGAAAGATGTAGAAGAAACGCCATTCTGAGCAGCAAGGAGGATCTGCTTGCTCAGAACAGATAGTGCGGGTTTCCTTCTCTGTGTGGAGAAATGGGAAAGATCAATGAAAAGTAAGATCGGAGGAGGCAAGGGGGCTGGCCCCGGCCAACTTCTGGCTTCTCTCTTGAGGGAGTCTCAAGAAAAGAGAAGCTCCCTCTGCCCCACAATTAACGGAACCCAGAGGGGTCCTTTGTAAAAAAAGGGCAGCGGCCAGGACACCACAGTTCTGCCCTTAACCACCCATCAACTCACACCTTGGGCTTTCAGCCTTTTCCCACTTTCCCTGCCTGAAAACAAACATCCCCCAGAGAGTTTTTCCACTTAAAACATCATTTCAGGACCCAACTGCTAAACACAAGACAGGCTACATAAGGGACCCAGAAACCCATTAGCACCTTCATGGATATGAACAGTTTAGAGATTGGCTCTTAAGAGAAAAATCAAAATCAAGAGGGTAGATGTGTTCCGCCGTGAATTTAAAGCAAGAAGGACTGAACTGGGCCGCCCCTGGTCCTCAGGCAGCAGATGCTGGGATAGGAACTAGAGAGAAAAAGCATGCAGCTCACTCTGCCGGGAAGCTCCCAGTCTAGCGGGGAAGGCAATCTACAAGCATCTACACCGTGTACTCACCCTATTGGCCACCTTGTGGGAAACAGAGCATTGTTAGCATCACTTCTGTTAAAAGGCTAAAAGTTCAGGACTAGGTCTGCAGCTAGGGCTGCAGGGCACCATCGAGTGGGCAGGCCCCGCGTCTGCCTTGCATCCCCAGCCTGCAGCTCGTCAGTTCATCACGAAGCACTTCAGAACCTCCGAAGTTTATCCCCATAAAGCTCCCTGCGATTCTGGCACTAACCAACAGCTACTTGCCATAGCAGCTACTCCAATTACTATAAAATTTTCCTTCAAATTATTTTGTCTCCATAAGTATTTGGTTAACACTCTATCTTCATGTCACTACTGAGCATTTTAAGCACAAAATGTAGAGGGCAGATTATAAATACTCACGAACACACCACCACATTCATGATACACATGAAGTTTTCTCAAATGCCATCTCTTTCATTCCCTCCACTGATGAGTGAGCTTTATTGTAAAACTGTTTCCTGTGCGAATGTTTTTTATTTTTATTTATTCATTTTTAGAGAGAGGGGAAGGGATGGAGAAAGAGAGAAACATCAATGTGTGGTAGCCTCTCCAGTGTACCCAACTGGGGACCTGGCCCACAACCCAGGCATGTGCCCTGACTGGGGATTGAACTAGTGACCCCTCAGTTCATAGGCCGGCACTCAGTCCACTGAGCCACACCAGCCAGAGCCCAATGAATGTTCCTATACTTTTACTGCAAATGTTTGTGTTCAGAAATAATACTGTTGATGGTGAGAATGGCACCAGGTGTTAGTCTGGTGGGGTCAGATCAGACCTTGGTTCAGCAACCTTGGTACTTGAGTTCCGGCTGGGAAAGACTTCTGAGCCAAGACTCAAACTATACAGGAAAGTTTATTTAGAAAGTCACAGAGGTAGACGAAGTGAGCCATAGAATATACGGGCTCAGGAAACAAGTTACAGAGGCAAAAGAAGGGCCCTTGGATCTTAGGCAAAAGACAGGGGTGAAGGTAACATGTCTAAGGGAAGAAGAGGGGGTGGGAAAAGCGTGGGCGCACTTCCTAGAGGGAGAGCATGCTGGGTCCTCTGTCCTACGGGCTTTTAAGGGTGGAGATTTTAGGCGAGGCCCCAGGGGAGGATCTCAATAGAATATTCATCAACGTCCCAAGTGTGTCCTTTCAGGGACATGGTCTCCACTAGGAGACCTAGTGGTTGGCACCAGGGCAGGGGGTCATTAGTAAATGCCATGAGGTCAGCCATGGCATCACTGGTCTGGTTTGGCTGCTATTCTGGGTCTGGAGCTGGAACACAACTGAGCCCCAGATGTACTGGATGTGGGTCAGAACCTCATTGTACTGGGGGCTTAATGCTTAAGGGCTATTCCCCAGCCCCTCTGCCTGTTCCACTCTAAGGGGGTCTAACCCACATGACTAGCAACACACCAGGGGAGGAAAGGCCGGGAAGGTCCAAACCATAACCCACATGACCAGTGATATGGAAGGTCAGGGGGTCTAACCCAAATGACCAGAAATATGCCAGGGGAGGAAAGGTGACCGTGGGGACAAGGTCCTTGTTTCCCCAGTTCTGGCCACTGCCAGGCACCCAACTGTGCGCCCCAGTGACCTTCTGTACCTGGCCCCTCATCCTTGCTCTGCTCATGCCTGTGTAACTGCCTGCCACAATAGAATACCTTGCTTTGCATATTT
Source organism: Sturnira hondurensis (assembly GCF_014824575.4). Lineage (NCBI taxonomy): Eukaryota > Metazoa > Chordata > Mammalia > Chiroptera > Phyllostomidae > Sturnira > Sturnira hondurensis. Next base: position 1,969,638 of record NW_028087015.1, read on the forward strand.
TTACATTTTACAATGTAAATACTATCTGATACCTGGAATATGCTTTCAACTCTGCTCAGCATTCTATTTTTGATAGCGACATATACTCTTGTAATGAATATACTTTTGTTGATACATATACTCTTGCTCATTCATTCTACCTGCTACACAGTAGTTCATTATATAACTATACCATGATTTATTCATAGATTGTGACAGGTAGCTGAGAGGAAGGGTAGCAAAGAGTATGACAACTTCAGTTCCACCAGAAAAAAAGGAGAAAAGTGCCAGAAGAATCTGAAACTAAGAGCCTTAGCAAATGGCTAAATCCCTCTTTGAAAAGAAGAGAACTAGCCCAAAACCAGCTACCCAGGGAGACAGAAGAGAGATGGAGTCGGGGCCTTGAGGCTGGTGACAGGTTGGACAGCCTCTGGAAAACTGATCTGGGGGTCACCTGGTTATTTCATAACATCTTGTCGGGAAAGCGATTCCCTTGAATTCTCTTGTCTGCTGCCCTTTGCACCATAAAAAAAAGTTCATGATCATGGCCTTTGCAACCTTTTAAGTCATATATGAAACAACACAGGCTCAAATTAGTTCTTGAGAAAATGATATAAAATTGTAACTTAGTGGGCACCTGACATACTTTTTTCCTAAACAGAACATGGTTTGCATTTTTATGCTTTTAATTAGTAATAAAAGAAACGCCTATTTTCTGTGTTCTTCTTCTGTGAAAGCTTTAAAATATATAAATATTATGTTTTTATATGATTCCAGATATAAAATTATCTTTATGCTTAATAAAAATAATACTAAATGGCCCTGGCTGGTGTGGCTCAGTGGACTGAGCACCGGACTTCAAAGGTCAGTGGTTTGATTCCCAGTCAGGGCACATGCCTGGGTTGTGGGCCAGGTCCCCAGTAGGGGCCTGTGAGAGGCAGCCACACATGATGTTTCTCTCCCTCTCTCTCTATAAGTAAATATAAAATCTTTTAAAAAATACTAAATGTTTTTAATCTGAAAAACTCACGTTTCAATGATGTGAATGCATTTTCAAAATATTGCCTTTCTAAACATACATATTAGAAGTGGTAGATACAAAAAAAAACAGGTGCCTCTTGGAAGCTCACAGCCTTTGGAAGGTACACACCCTCTGACAAGTTCAATTGCATCACTGGGAAACCAAAGGCAGACAGGGATACATCACACTGGGCAGTCGCTCCCAGTGAACGCAGAAAGAAGATTCAACAGAACATCAGGATCAAATCGTCAGTCTTTCTGGGGGAAGGCATGCAGCAGGTAAATAAACTGAGGACGTGTCTGCAGGTGTAATAATAACCAGGCGCATCACGTCGGCTAGCATCGACACCTAATAAAGTCACACTTGTGCCCTTCTTCATTCAGTTTGTATTAAGAATCATTCTAGAATTTATTTTTAAAAGTATTTTCTTTTTCTCAAGGTCATAAAGAGCCTTGCATGAGGAGAGGAATTACTGGCATCTGTATGTGGTTACGGAAAACACTGAGTGGTGGTAAAGCCTCAGAACGCCTGTATCCTACATCGTTAATTCTTCTGGGAATGTTTGCTAAAATAGAAAATACAAAAGAGCAGGCTTACTTTTGTTTTGCTTCACTCAAAAGTATTAAATTCTCTACTAATCAAAAGTGCAGATTTCTGTTGAAATATACACTATGCTTTATTCCCATCATCTGATTTTATTAGGAAGAAGTTTTTAAAGCTTAAATGTAATTCTAAGTTTCTCACACTGAGTATTCAAAGCATGGACTCCAAACAAACCTAGGGCATCATTCTTTTTTTTTTCATTAAAGATTTATACTCTCAAGTAGGGAAATTTACATATTTTCTTTATATCCTCCCATCGACTCATGACTATCAGTTAACACTAACAGAATTGAGACTTACACAAATACAAAAGGAGATTTGGCCCTTACATAGATATGAGGAATTTGCTAATTTGCTACTTAACATTACCTTAATAATTTATAGAAAACATACTGATTCAGAAACAGAGAAAAAGTGTAATCTATTATAAAAGCTTAAAGGAAGATTTATATGAAGTTTCAAAGTTTTCAAATAAGGTATAAAAGATAAACTTAGGATGCTTTAAAATTAAGTAAAAGTACAAAGAAAAAGATTTTTTCTTTAAAAATATTTCATGTAGTAAAAAAAAATTTCATGTAGTGTTATTTATTTTTCTTGCTTCTTATTTCTGTTTATGATAGGAAATATCAAAAAGTTTGAACTTTTCCAAGTCTAGGCAAAAGAGTCCTAATCAAGGTTCAGAAGGTGGCAATTTTTTTATTCCAAGGGCATATTTTGGGCAACTTACTAGGATGTTAACACCTAGTACACAGGTATATAAACTGTGGGCTGGTGAAAACTTATCTAGGCATATTGTCCAGGAATAATAGTGATTGGGTGTCCTCGCAGCAGTCTAAATTTGTTTTTAAAAAGTAGGAACTACGTGGATAGTAACGAAATGTTCATGGTTGGTGAAGTTTTGGCTCCCAAATGCAACGGCTGAAATTTTCCAAAATCTAATCAATGGAATGATTTTATCTTCCAACAGCCGCCATATATGTTTCTAATTCTCTGAGTTGAGATTGCAGTCACTTATGTAAATATTATACTCGTTTTTAAAAAAGGACATTGCCCCTTCAGTACACTCTTCAACATGTATCAGGGACCAAACCCAAATATTTGTAGACCAGCCTCTACGCAGTACTCACTGATAACAAATCTACCCTAAACTTAGTGTGTATGTATTAAAGGCAATTAATTTCATTCTCCAACTTGCTAATGAAAAATAACTAAGATTTTTTCAGAAAAGAGGTTGAAAGGCACTATAAAGAAATCAAGTCAATGCTGTAAATCAGCTATTTAAACATAAGAGCATCACTGGATCAGTTCAGTAAGATCCAGTCTAAGAGTAGAGAGTTCAGCTGACTCAAAGTCCCCTTCATTTAAATGCAAACTATTGATATATCGTTACTCTGCATAACATCCATAGCATAAAGAACACTTACAGATTTCCAGATCATGATTCTTGATTCAGATCAATTTACACTATATTCAGACCAAATAATACATTTTTTAATATGTTCTGGTCATAATGTATGCTTGCATACAGAGTAGAAGTTTTAAATTTAAATTAAGAAATTTAAATATGCATTTAAATAAATATGCATTTTGGTTTACAGTGCCTGTAAGGAAGAAAATCCTGGATATTTCCCTCAAGTTACCTTGAAATTATTAATATTTGACATTTATAAATAAGTGCACTTTTTGGTGTTCCCAATTTGGTTGATTATCATTATTAATCTTCCATTTGCTACTAAAAGCCTAACAAGTGAGGGAATAACCACATTAAAAACTAACAACCCCCCCCCCCAAAAAAAAAGGAAACAAAATCATGCTACTTACAGACTTCCTCTTCTGGGAAGACTCAGCTCCTTCTGCAAGAGAAAAAACACAAGATACATATGAAGACCCACTTAGCCTCAGCCTGCTAGAACAGTGAGTGGATAGTGGAAAATGTTTTATCCTTCCTTATGCCTAGTTGGACATTTTCTATACTGAACTGATTTTAATGTCCCACTTTTATGCTGAATTCCCCCCTTATGTTGTTCTTTTTAGACAATGTATTTAAGGTACAAACACAGCTTATCTAAATTTCAGAGCAGAAAAAACCACCACTGCCCACAAAGCAATGGCAGTAGAACACTGAGTTGAGTTCCACGGCCGTGTCATTGGGTGTAAGGAAACCCTGAGGAACCAGAAGGGAAAAATTGGCGCGGGATTTTAACTAAACAAAAGAGGAAATGAAAAGGGCAGTTAAATCAGACGATTTGCCCCCAACAAAAAGAGACTCATGCAAAACATTGTGCCTACCAAAGATCACACCTTTTTTTTAAAATAAAGCAAACGGGTTCTTTGTGGTATTGTTTTTAAAACAAATGTGAAATATGAGTTAGGAAATTGAAAAGGAGGTTAATAAACTTCTAAACAGGCCACCAGACAGCAACAACAATTAACAGAGTTCTTCACAGTTTTTCAAGGGTCCTTTCATGCTTATCTCAAACTAAGACCATTATTTACCTATCTGTAGAGGGGCTGTGAGGAAAAAAGAAAAGAAACAAAACAGGCAAACAAGCCAAACAAGCAAACACGAAGGACACAAAAGTCCCTCCACCCACTAATACAGTTTTCAAAGCTAGAGGTGCGGGGTGTGCTCGAAAATGATTACTTGATGACAATAATTAAAGAATAGGAAGGAATGAGTCATTGGGCTATTTAAACGCAGAAAGAACACACTATAAATTCTAAAGACTCCACTAAAATCGGTTTTTCATTCTACAATTACAATTTATTTTACCTGCCTCCCAGGACCTCAACCCTTATCTTTGGAAAGGTTTGCCCCCTCCGCTTCAAACTCACCTTCCTGTCCCTATTTCTATGGGCTCCTCCAGCGTCTATCAGGACAGTAGCCTCAGCAGATCTTACTTCTCAACAGTGCAACTTTCTCCAGCATGGCTCACAGACAACGGCCTTGAGAGCAGCAGACCAAAGGGGAGGATGCTGCTATAGACAGGGTGCCTGGCTTACTCACTGGTAAATATATTTTGATACAAAGTTATAATAATCATATCACTGTTTAATTGCAAGAAGAAACAATCAACCAATTTAGGAACAGGGTATCTTTTTCCTTCTCCTGATGGCTTTTTTCTTCTTCTAAGACCTCCAAGGTTCCTTGGTGAAATGCTTTCTTTTTTGTTGTTTTGTTATGCTCTTTTCTTTAATCCTTGATTATCTCCTAGAAATTATAGTGTTTGCTGAACTTGGCTCCCTGATTCTGAAACATAAACCTTCATTGACTAAAGCCTGTAAGGACAAGAACAAAGCCCCTAAGTTTTCCTTGGGAACCAAAATAGAAATGGAAAACCAATGAGTAATTTTCTATATATGCATCTTTGCTTATGACAAGCACTGAGAAATTAGTTTTGTATTCAAGTTTAAAAGAGAAAAGAGAGAACTTCCTAGAAGTAACTGTTCGCTGGCCGGCTCCTTTTAGAAAAAGATCAGAGACCCATTGCACTGCAAGAAACCCAAGGTCCCAGAAGCAGACAGAGCTCTGTCCAGTGAGTTGAATCTTCCTGGATTCGGCAGCATAAAAAGAAGGTACCTGATATGTTAGCAGAAATAACAGAAAAAAATTCCACGTGTTACTTCACCTGTATAAGCAAATAGATCACTACAAAGGGGAAAGGCCACATGAATGACCCCAAAGAGCTGAGTCAATCACATTGCAGCAGACAACCTGACCATAGGCTGGCTGCTCTGCTCTGCGAGAAAACTGCTGAAACAGCAAGATAAGGGACAAAAACCAACTCTGTTTTTAATCAGATCTTTCCAATAGGTCTAAAATTATGAGTTCAAAACAAGAAGAAAGGTTATGGTGTGTAACCCAGCCTTGCTGCTCCACAGAACGGCAGCCCAGGTGCCAAGGCGCGGCACCGAGGACATTTAATAGGCTGCTGTCAACTGACCTGAGGTTTCCTTGCTAACCAAGCTGAAGGAGCTAATCCACCTGATGGCTTGAATGTCAGGCTCGGGACTGGAAACTCAATTTGGTAGCAAATTGGAATCAGATGTGATGGTAATAAAGTGAGAGAAATAACTGTGCTGTGCCCAAGACCTTGTGAACAGAAGCTGCAAACGGCTGCAAATACCAGGCGGGCGAAGCAATTGCAGGCAGAGCAAGGAGCCCCGCCGCTGCCCTCACGTGCGGGGACCACGCGCTGATGCATCGGCGCCGCTCAGAGATGAGAGGACAGCATCGAGACATTGCCGCCCAAGTGCCTGGGTGTGTGTCCTCGATTTATTCTCTTAATGTCACGATAAGGTCACTGATGCATAATCAGATAACTAGATAAGATGTGGTATTGGCCCTAGTCATAAACCAAAGTTTGTGCTTACACATGTGAAGTGTGTCAAAAATTTAGCGTCAGGTAAGAATGAGAGGATGGAAGAGCCGGGGAGAGAAAAAGGGCAAGAAGCCTCCACCTGAGCTAAACAATGTGGAATTATTAATCATCACAGGATTAAAGACATCTGTAAGAATATGTTTTAGATTAAAATGTTAGATCTTCATTTTTACTGATTACTCAGTGACTTCTACCTGTTTTTGACAATTGCTGTGTCATTGCTTGCTTGATATCACGTTATCATTTACTCCTCTTTTCTAAAAGTGCTAACTAGCAAACGTGTATGTAAAAAATAAAGGTAAAGTTACTCTTGTCTGAGAACCTTGCTGTTTCCCCATGATCCCTTGATGAGCCTGAAAACACTCCAGGGTTCCTTAAGTTCAGGAGGAGAATTTCTGAAGCATACAGAAGAAAAGAGGGCCGCGCCTGTAACAACTGAGCCCCCTCTTTCCCCTGGCCAACCTCGACATGCAAAGGAAGAATGTGACATGTGTCATTCATGAAGACAGTAGAGAAAACTGCAGTGTTTAGTATGTATAGGCAATATCCCAAATGATGCTTAAAAATATTCATACTAATTAATATATATTTAATACTTATACAAACACAAATAGGACAATATGGCTAAATATGCCATGTGTGTTTAGGGAATTTTTGAACTATTCTTTTTTACTGATGGGTCAGTTCATGATGTAAAAGAGAAAGAAGATTTACATATATTATATTACACATGATATATGTAGATACCCCTTAAGAGTGAGCTGGACTCAGTGACTCCCTTCCAGAGAACAGAGAAGGGAACTAAGAACATAGCCATTTTTCGGTGGAGAAACCTAACCACCCCGACTTAGCAAGTGGTCAAGGTCGACACCACCAATGAGAAGCCTTGCTCCCATCCTGGCCCCGGAAGTGATGCAACAAGACGAGGCTTCGCCTCCGTGGCACTGAAATGGCCTTAACTCTGGTGTGAGCATGGAGGAAGAGCAGGCGAACCCGAACTGAGGTCCAGTCTATAAAACATTTGAGCAGCACACATTGGAACTGTCAAGGTTGTGACAGACAAGGAAAAACTGAGCAACTGTCACAGGTCAGAGGAGACTAAGGAGACACACTAGTGGAAAACCTGGCGGTGTGCAAATGCAGTGCGTCATTTCACTAGTAGCAATGTAACGTACCAGTGCTGTTTCCATAGTCGGGCAAATGTGTTAGGGTAACATCACGGGAAACTGAGGGAAAGGTATATAAAAATTCTATGAACTGTCTTATACCTTTCTATAAACCTGAAATTATTCTGAAGTTTAAAAAAAGTTATGGAGAGACAAGACAGAGAGAGAGAGAGAGAAAGTTATAGAAGCACTCTAAGTGAGAGGGGACTGTGGCTAGAACCACCAGTGAGGATGGTGAGAAGCAGTCAGGTTTGAGATACGTTTTTAGAGAATTTACAGAAGAACTGGGTATGAAATGTGTGAGAGAAAGCAAAAAAAAAAGTTTGACCCAAGCAAATGGAGCTGGAGGGAAGGGCACTTCTGTTCAGACATGTCACAGCAAGATGTCTGTAAGAATTCCAAATAGAAAATTCCAAATACATGGCTCACTACCAGGAGAGAGGCTGGGACTACAGGTAGACTTTGGCCTCAGTATTGGATGAGAGAGAACCTAGAGCCATGGGACTGAATGACAGAGATGGAGAGAGAACAGGTAGAAAAAGAAAGGGCACACCTTTGCACGGGGCTACAGGTGGGTCAACATTTAAAATCTAGAATTGGGGAGAATTGTGCTCATGTTGTTAAGTGACATGTTGTCCTACATAGCAGCTAGAGTTCTTCAAAACAACAGAACCTGAATAAGCCTCACAAGTAGGAACTCTATCGGAAAGATGCCAGTTATCACACAGGTGACAAGAGAGTTGGACAGGTGATGTCAGAAAATGGGCAGGAACCAGGAAATTAAACTCTAGAGGAGATGGCCACACCTGGGAAACAGCCCAGGTAGGGTACCTCTGCAGCTCCACCCCAGCTCAGGCCCAGGGAAGGATCTCTGAACTGTCCCTACACCTTTCGTCATCACTCCCAGCAGGTTCCCATTGCCGGCGACTCAGTGTGGCCACACCTGAGTCTCTGCCCGAGGCACCAGGAAAAGGCTCCCTTCACCAGCACAGTGGGAAGTGGGACCAAGTCTACCAAGATTCCTTCTCTGGGAGGTCCCCCAAAAGAAAAAAAAGGAAGTGGATTTGGAAATTTGGCTTGGCAACCCATCTTCCCTCCAAAAAGAGACACTGCAAACAAACAGAATGGCCACGGCCCTTATATCCTCACCACTTTCCAGAAACCATTCAAGTTCATGTATTTCTCCATTACTCTCACTCCTTAATTAGCCATCAGTGGCCTCACCCTGTCTTGGAAGGGTTACCACAACTTCTCAGCACTGAAAGACAAACCATTAATTTAGAGAGAGAGTTCAAGGGGCTGAGATGTGCAAAGCCATGTAGCAAGTGCTGTTAGGGGCCCATAGGAGAAAACAAAATGAAACAGATTTAAAAGCTACTTGGGGAAACACACACACTAAGAGATATCACCGGGTGCAAGGTTACGCAGTATACCATGAGTGTGTAAACGCTATCAGGAGAGAAAAAATAAAAGGAAATGAGACAATTCAGCTCAAGCAGTAGCTCTGAATGCAGCCTGGCTATCCATTAACTGTCACCCAGAGAGCTTTTAAAAATACCGATGGCTGAACCCCACCCTTGGAGAGCTAGAGAGAACTGTTTATACAAGTTGTTTAGTAAAGGTTAGCACTTTCAGTCTGCCTAGGACTATCAGCTCACATAAACCATTTGCCTTTGATCCTTTCCTTTATGAAATACTACTTTTTGAGGTTGTTATTACAGTGGTGAAGTTCTCGGGTTTTAGTTATTTCTTTTTTAAAAAATTATTGTTCAGGTACAGTTGTCTCCATTTTCTCCCCAATTCCCCCACCCCAGCCATCCCCGCCTCCCACCCTCGATCCTACCTGCCTCTGGGTTTGTCCATGTGTGGGGTTTTGTTGTTGTTGTTGTTGTTATTTCATTTTCATGTAGGAAGCACTAAAGGGCAAGGAAAGGGACCACAAACAAAACTCCCCCTACCTGACAGAGTACAAAATTAGCTAGGAGAATAGGCTCGTCTGCAGATGGGTTCTCTTAAAGAAATGCTCTGGCCCATTTTCTGGCCTCCATTCCTGACAGCCACTTGTGAAGGCGGAAGCAGAGGACAGAAAAATTCACACCATGACAGTCTGGTTCTCAATCACACCAGCGGCAAAGTGCCTTGTGTTCAAACAACCCCTGAAAAATTCAGGGAAATGTCCATGACGCTTCTCTGCATGAAAACCTGGAGAGGAAAGCTGGGAAAGCTGTACTTGAACAAGAACAAGAATTTTTTTTAAAAAGAACCAAAATATTGCTATTTGGTGACATTAGACAGGAAATTAAAATATCGGGACAGAGGGAGAAAAAAAAGCAGCAGGTAGACCCTCAGACCCAGCCTGCAAAGTGCCACTGAAATCCCTGCTGGGGTGGTAAGATGGCTGGGAAACCCTCCAGGATCTCCCGTTTCTTGCAGGTTTTATTTCATTCTATTTTCCTATCTACAACCATAGTGATCTTTCATATATTTAGCTATGATAGGAAAGCTCAACAAAATAAACCATAAAAGGTACACACATGAAATGTTTGCCGGGTTTTCATATAAATTTTACTTGCTCAAAATCACATTTGCCCTTTCTTTGAAAAGCAAAAGAAAGTAGTTACCTTCCTCCTTTCTTTCCAAGCTGACTTTCTGTGCCAGGAACCTAAATAAAGCTACCATCCTCAAGACTTAGTCTTCGAGGCATCAGTCAAGTCGTTATTCTCCTGGATCCTTCCCGTAGACATGGCTTCTGAGTCACAATGTGGGTGTCTGTCTCTTTTGGTTTTGGAAGATCTTATCAAAACCAAGTCTAGGGATTTCGACACAAAATCACCCGTCTGCCTGGCAGAACGAGTCTTCCTGTGGACAGTCCAGAGGAGATTTTCCGTCCCCCAGATCACAAAGTCAGGGGTGGCGGGCGCCATATCTGAACCTGTATCATCCACCCCCAATTTTCCCCAACACTCCATTGTGAAACTGCCAGAGTAGAACAGGGTGGTGCTCTGAGCGACTGAGAGAGGGGTCTGAATGAATACACAAGCACAGAAGGCTTGCACTGACACTTTTTTTAAAAGAAGGAAGCTTTTCCTCCAAAGAGAAAGAAGGGTACAGGTGAAAAAAGGTACCTTGGTTTCCTTTATTCCATCACATACTCTGTATTAAGGCTGATGTGCCAGGTGCTATTCTAGGCACTAGGGGTAAGGATTGTGCTTGTTATAAAATATCATGTGGAAAGGTCTGGAATCAAGAGACATCGTTTAAATGTGTGCAGCAATACCAAGGGAAGGGTCAGTTTTCTTCGAGGAGGGTCAGGACTGTTTCTTGCCCAATGATGTTCCCCATAACTAATGCAGACAAAAATCTGGTGAAACTGACATTATTTTCAACCTCACCGTTAAGCTCGGGTTAAATTACGCTAATGACAAAGCTCATTGCTTGGACAAAGAAATTGGTTCAAAGATGGCTGATGAATCAATCTGCGAAAATCAGATGCAAAACAATGTTTGCTCTGGACTCCTGGAAAACAAACTCCCTCTCCTTTTCCAAGAGAACCAGCAGGAGAGAAGGAGCATTAAGCCCAGGAATCTAAGGGCCACCACGGGGTAGACAGCAAAGGTGCTAGAAAAGAAACACAGATAGAAACTGGGTCTTGGTTGGATATCTTTGAATCCATGGGTCTAGCCTTGCTTTTTACCTGGAGTTCTTAGTTACCCCAGCCACTCAAGTCCCTTTATTGTTTAAACCAGTTTAACTTGTGTCTTCTGTTCCTTGTGATTCAAATATTCCCAAGTGACAGAATACTTGAGCCTCGTCTATCTTAAGCGTCCGTCACCTGGGAGTTGGCTGGGCAGCCTCGGGAGTGGGCGAGGAGCGGGGCATTTCAGAGGGAACTGGTGTAGCAAGGTGGGGTGGAGTGAAACAGTACACCGCTCCTGGGGACACTGGAATGGCTGGGACAGAGGGTAGGGAGAAAGCAGCAACGGGACAAGAGGAGGCATGCAGGGACAGGGCCTGATCATAGAATGTTTTTGGAAGGGTATGCCTTTTTCCTATAGACAATGAGGAGTTCATGGAGCATTTCAAGTAGGTGGAGAAAATGGCCAAATCAGTATGTTAAAAGGGGTCATTCAGGCATCGGGTATCAAATGGCTCACTCAGGACAAATGGGATGGGAATTAGGAGACTTATTCAACTGTCCAGGATGTGTGGCTATGTGCCAAGACAAAAAAAAAAAGCAGCAGTAGGGAGGGTGTGGAGGGTGGGGTGGGGCAGATTCGGGAGATGAAGGTGTGCACAGGACCTACAGGTGAGGAGAAGAAATGCTGAACTTCTGGGAAGGTTTAAAACCTTCAGAGCTGAGGGTGCACCATCCAGAGATTAGGAAAACGGGTCGCCCTACAGCACTGGGGCCTTCCAGAGGCTAAATAATGGAAATTTGAATGTAAGTGAGGACACGGCTAACACCACTGAAGTTAGCCCAGAGATGGGCAGGAACAGAAGATCAAGGTGCAAAGTAAAATAGGAGCAAAGGTCACTATCCCAGGTCCTTCTTGCATGGAAGTTAAATACCAGACCCCTTTTCCACCTTGAATGTTTTCACAAATGGTGGAAATGGTTTTACTTTACTAAGTCCGTCTGCTTTTCTGTGCTCAATAAACAGTACCTAGCATGCACTGCGTGGTAACATACATTATCTTATTTCATCTTTACTATTGCTTCCACTTTACAAAACTGAGGCACCGGCAGGTTAAGCAGCTTACACAAGGTGACAGAGCTGGGTAAATGGCTTAGCTTGTCCTCGAGTCCATATCAGCCTGAGTCCAGAGCAGTTTAATTATTTTTTCATTACCAGGTAAAACCTGGTGTATTCCCACCTCGTGAAGGGCATCAAGCCACATTCCCAGTTGATACACACACTGGCAATCATCCATCACTCTTAGAAAGGAGTGGTACCAAAGATCTTTGCAGCTCTTTCTAAGCAAATTTCACACCTAAATTATGTTTAAAGACTGATTTTACTTGAAGCAAAGCCTTGCAAATACATTACTTTTAACACAGACCTTTTAAAGTAGAGAAGCGTAACAAGTCAAATAATCAACTAACCCCAAGTAAATGAGCAAGTGAAACAAGCTTCCTTCCTAGTCAATTACTACGGTCTCTGATGTTTCCTAACATATTATACCCTGAATGTCAGAAAATTAAGCTTGGGAATGAGATATTTTATATCTACTGCCTTCCAATTCAGTACTCTATAAGGGACAGCTGCATCCTACATCAAAAGTATCCAAAAATAGAAATATTTCTTTGCAGATTTTGCTGAGTGACAACTAGAACTTACATTAGTAACATTTCCAGTTTATTGAGCACCTACTACATACTAAGTGAAGTGCCTTTATTTTCTCAAGGCTGTTAGCTTCCGCCCCATAGTCCTATCGTATTTGTGTGCCTATTCTGTTCTCAAAGAACAGAAGACTATCCCTTCCAAGCTAAAGGATCTGTCATTTCTGAAATGAAGGAAACTAGTTGTAATCAAATTAGGGAGCCATTGTCCTTCACAACAAAATAAGCTAAACAAGAAATCATCTGTAAGATGAACCAAACATTACACTAAAAAAATCCACATTTAACCTAATTGTATACTTCATAAAAAACACACAAGCCCTATATTCAGATATACCTCAATTCTAATGTTTGCTAAAGCTAGGAAGCATCCTTTAAAAATTCCCCTAACTTCCAAGTTTCCTAAATTATAAAATGAGAATATCACAATTTATGTCATCAAGTGTTGAGAAGACCGACGAGAACCCACGTCCTCCATTTAAAAACGAGAGCACCTCAGATAGCGGCCACTGCTCCTGAGGTGCTCTACTCACATTAGATGAGACACCCGAGAGCACAGTGGAAGCTCTGGCAGAGGGAAAGGGTACAATCAGAGAGCAAGTACACAGGGCCCCCGCCTGCTCCTTTCTCTATGCAGAACCTGGGCACAGTCTGTGCAATGACCGGAAGATTCACAGCAAATCGGGCTTCAGTGAAATCACGAACCCTGATATTAATCAGCAGGAAAATTCCCTGAGCAGAAGGAGATCAAACACAAATGCTAGATATTTAGAATTTTAATTGTCTTTAAGACATTGCCCCAAATTAAGGCCATTGTGGACAAGTTCTGTGGTTTTCTTTTCTCCCCTAGAACAGGCTTATGATGGCTCTTGATAAATACATGTATCAGTCCTGCCACTTAATTGTGTTTCTCGTTACTTGGGAAAGCCAGTGACCTACAGTGAGCTCAGATAACAAGGCAACACCACACAGCTGTGCCCCACAAGGCTCCGCAATTTTTTCAGTCCTTCCATCCATTACCAGCAAATTACAGTAAATTCAAAATATTGATCTGCACATCCCTATATGGGAAGAAAGTTACCATCGACTTTTATTGCTTATTGTTGGATACAATTCCTGGGAATCAATAAAAGCTACAATGTTCATAAGCTTCCAAAAAGCTGGTTAATATAGTGGATATGAGACACCTCTTAGAATCACTATAAATCTGTGAGATTCTTCTACAGAGCAGCAGCAAACACCTTCAATACGCGAAAGCTTTATTTGATTTTAGAATCTTCTCATCACCCAGGAAAAACGCCCTAAGAAAGAAGTAAACATCGATGACTGGGAATAAAAATTAAGCAACTAAAAACAACCCTGCTTCACAGATTTTCACTTTAACTTTGGATTCCCTTCTGTTTCCACACTGACACAACCACCCAACTCAGGGACCATCATTAAGTGCTATGATCGTTTGTAAGTGTACCTTCACAAAGATTCGGGAGGAGTTTTTTAGACAGCAGTTTCCAGGCTCTGTCAGTGAAGAGCAGTTTGCCCATACACAACGTTTCAATCACCCCAATCTAAAAAAATCAATATCCTTTTATGAACCAATTTTTAAAAATCAGATAATTCAAAGGACCCATTAAAATTACAGACAACGTTAATGCAAGAAGAAAAAAGGCTGTTTATAGAACCAGGGGAGAGAATTGGATGAGACTGTTTGACCAAAGTGAATTTATTCAGCTGAGATTAATCACTTTTATTTACTCAGGACACCTCCTATGTAGCAGTCACTACTCTGAAAGCCCATTTCAGTACAGAAATTTACAGCAAGTTTGCTCAAGGGAGCTCTTGAACGGGTATACAGAGCTAATACCCAGCGGCCTGCTTTCTTCTGACCATTCTTCTCCATCTAAATGCAAAAGACGACACTTAAAATGTACATATAAAATGTATGAGGGCGATGGAAGATTAATGACACACATATTCAAATAATCAATAATGTAACTTAAGCCTTTAATGGTAGTGAAATTTATTGTAAAAAGATCACAGAATAAAACAAACAATTGGCTTCTATCGGATATAGTTTACTTAGGAAGTAATAGGTCCTATTTGTTAAAGGGTGCTGTACCTGACTTTTTAATAAGTATTTTCTTGAATGTGTGATTGCCAACAACACCAGCTCGCAATATGCTGGAATCGCGAACACCAGACGGACGGACACAGGTTAGGCAGGACCCTCCGCTTTCCGCTTCACAGCTCCCCGCCCCCACCACCCTGCGCACTGGTGCTGACGTGGCGGCTGCCGCGCAAGCGTCGAAAATCAGCTCTGCCCTAGTAGGTGCCGGGCACTGGGCTACCCGTCCTCTCCTGAAGGACATATTCCAGCCTTACCCCTACCCTGCAGTTACTGGGAGGACCGCTACTATTTTTTTTCTGCTGGGGAACCCGAAGTCTGGACACGTTAGGCTGTGATTTGCTCAAGGTCGGGGGCCTCACACTGAGGAGGGCAGACTGCAAACAACAGTAGCCTCAATGACAGTGTGTCTATCGCCCACCAGCCCTGGACTCCCAGCCAACCCACCTTTCTAAGTGGCAAATAATAAATCCCTATTTATTTAAGTCACTATTAGTTGAGTTTTCTGTTACTTGCAGCTAAATACATTTCTGCTACTCTCCAAAACACTGAACTGTGCGAGTCAGTCTTGGGGCCGTGTCTCCAAAGGTGCCCTGGGAGGACGCTGGCACCAGCCACTCCCAGCATCAGGAAGGCTGGTTACCTCCCCGCACCCCCCAAAATGACCAAATGTTCCTTAACAGAGGATCGGATTCTATGAGAAGCAAAAGTCTTGGAAACATTGATTACAGATCTGTCTACGTGATGCCTTTTTCCCAAAACAGCTTTGGGAGGGCCGCACAGTGTGCGTTAATGACTTTGAAGTGAACCACAGAGACTCCAAACTTAATGGCATCAATTTTGTGGCAGTTCATTAGCAGAAAATATTACAGTGCAGTGAATTTTTCCTTTTCTTAAGTATCAAAAGCAATAAAAGGCTTTGTGGTTTTAATTGCTTCTTCCCAAAGACTAAATTCTGTTCTCACCACAAATACAGATTTCTCTCAAAGTCGAAACGATCCCTTGTGATGGTTCTTTGATTGCAAAGATGACAACAGGGTGGATATTTAAATTTGAGGGCTAAGAAAGTTTTCATACAGTGACCTCTTATGTTTGTTCACTAAAAAAATAATTTACAAGCAGGGAGATTTCCCTCTTAAAATATGTGAATGCTTCCATCTGTAATTCAAGGGTGAATTTTGGTGACTTCCACTTTGGAAGTTAGGTTCCAAAGAGTAATTAGGTTGTTCTTTTGAAAAATCAGAGGCCTGCTAGACCCTCCTGTACTGACATGGTCACTGTTATTCCCCAGAAGCTGTGTGTCTGCACGCTGAATGACACTGCATTGCCTTGGACTCCTGAAATGGATAGCTGATTCTCGACTCGTTGCCTACAGAATAAAAGTTTTAAAAGAAAAACAGAAAAAAACTGATGCTACTATAAAATAATATGAAGAGGGATAATCCCCTGTAGAACATTGAAGAATACAGAGCTATAGGCAGAATAAACTATCTTTTAAAGCCTCACTATTCAGACAAGTTGATGAATTTGAGCTAATGATTTTAAATAGTTCTGTCACTTTAAACACTAGTTTAAAAAAAGATAAAGCAAGCTGAATCACACTGAATTGAATTATATATCAATCAGAAAAAAACTGTAACTAAGTAAAACAGACTACTAAAAATGACATTGTTTTAAATTGAGATATAATTGAGATATATAATTATATATACCTATATATAATTACATATTATATATATTATATATCGATATGGAATTATATGTGTAATTTTAATTGAGATATATAATGCTGTACAAGGGTAAGGCGTACAACACAGTGATATGATACATTCATAATGCAGTATGACTGCAGTGTAGTGTTAAGTAACACCTCTATTGTGTCACACAATCATCATTTCTGCTAGTAGTGGGAACAATCAAGATCTAGTCTCTTAGCAAGTTAAGTGTTTACAACACAGTTTCGAGGCCTATAATCACTATATGGAGTACTCAATCTCTGGGACTTACTATCTACTACTTGCAAGTACGCACCGCACCCTTAAACAATGCCTTTCCCCTCTCCCCACTCCCACCCACCTGGTGAGTACCATTGCTCTGTCTTTATGAGTTCAATTATTTTAGGTTCCACACATAAGAGATTTTATGTCTCTTTTATCTAAACATAAAAAATCCTATGTGCTAAATGCTCTATGCTAGCTAATTGAATTAAGTTGCTAACCCATGTAGTCCTTAGGCCCACCAGATGAATGTGTCGAGGGGACAGAGCCACAGGGAGACCACAAAGCAGGGTGGCCCAGAAATCTGCCTTAGGAGTACAGCCCTGGGCGAACGACTTATCTTCCTGTGGCTTTCTTCCCTCACTGGAAATTACAGAGTAAGAGCTCCTAGTTTGGATATGGATTAAATAATATACACAGACTATCTAGAAAAGTGATTGTACGCATTGAGCATGCTAATATTAGGTTATTATTCTATCTTAAATATTCATGCGCAAACCTGACATTGCAACCCTAAATAAAGTTTTACAATTTGAAAGTATAAAGTGTTCCTCTACATAATAGGTAATTATGCTAATGTATCTTCTGTGCACCAAAAGGCAGATAGTAATACGTTTAAATATTCTCTAAGCCTACTTGAATACGAGCTCCAAGAATCTATCCTTGAATTCCTTATTGATACTCCCAGCTGCTTTTTAAATGAGCTCTGCTCCTTTAAAACTGAGACAAAGCAGATGACCTGGGCAGTTGTAACTGCTCTTTATTAAGCACGGTGTCCAGCTCAATGAAAAACAAACTTCTTAAAAAGCCATATTCCATTTTTATCCACACACATGCTAAACAAGTTGGCGTACGTTCCAAACATTCTATAGGGTGTATTTTAGGCAGACCCCTTTTCATCTTGTGTAGCTTTCATTAAATTACAAGAGAGAAAGCATTTCTTGCTATGACCAGGAATAATGCTAGACTGTTGTCCACTGTGTTTGTATTCTGCATTTTTCCGCAGTCCACCTTTCATCAATAAATAACAGTGTCGCTTTAACTAAAAAGTGTGGAAAATTCTGATTGAATTTTCCACTTCGAAGTACACAAAATCATTTCATCTAACATGCTGTGTTAGAAAATCTATGCCCCATTCTGACCTCCTGTTGCAGACTATTTCAGTATTGGTGACGCTCCATATCACACTGCATGGCTGGTGAAGTAAACATATTGACTGAGAAATGTTTTGAAAACCCCCTATTTCACACAGACCCCAGCCACTGTCAAAAAATCACAAAAATGTTTTTGTGCAAGAGCATGACAGAGTTCTAGGAGAAATTCCCACAATAAATAAAGCTAGCTACTTGCATAAATCTCTGTCTGCAGGAGTGTTGGAGGCTAGGGGAAAGGAGGAGCAAGGTTCTGCCCAAATAATATGCTCAGAGATCTATGAGAGAAGACGTTATTAACTGTGCCCTTCCTTTAACCTATTTGCAAGGTTAAAATAAAATTTAGCAGAAGAGATTTCTGCCACTACTGAGGAGGCACAGCCCAGCCGGCAGGCAAGGAACACACGGAGGAGAGGTAATATATTGATTGACCTTTCTTTCCACCTGCAGTCCAGGCAGCTGGCTGTCTTTTTTCATCTGGCAGGGGATGACAGCTGACCCGGCTTACTTTCCTGGACTGGCAAACCAGGGTAGCCCTTGGAAGAGGTAGGCGGCTGAGACCAGTATACGTGTACACTTGCAATGGATTCGCACCGAAACATTAACAGTGTTATTAAGTAGGAGACTCTAAGCAATAATACCGTAATTAGATAAGCTCCTGGGTTAGAGCTCTTTCTTCCTCCAAAAATCCTCAAGCTTTCTTATCGGAGAGCAGTGGGGAAGAAGTTTTCTAAGTGCACAGAATGGCAGCCAATACGAATTGTTCGTATTCCATGAAATAAAAAGCAACGGGGTCCATTTAACTCCATGTTTCCTGAAGAACTTTGTCAATGGTTGATCGCTTGACAGGGAAAACCCCAAGTTCCATGGCAAATGTTCTGTATTCAAATTAGCCTGAGAAATGCCTAATTAAGTAGAGCTCGGAAAATTTACTCAGTGTAAGATTTCCCCAAGACTTTTACAATGATGAGCATTTTGCCCTGGATGGCATGGCTCAGCGGTTGGGCGTCATCCTGCAAACCGAAAGGCTGCTGGTTTGATTCCTGGCCCGGACACATGTGAGTTACAGGCCATAGAGACCCCCACGTCAGGGCATGCAAGAGGCAATCAATCAATGCTTCTCTCCCTTTCTTTCTCTCTCATTTCCCCTCTCTCTAAAAAATGAGTAAGTGAAATCTTTAAAAAAACTGAATAGCATTGTATGGAACAAGAGCAATGGACATGATATACAGATTTCCCCAAATTAATGGGACCATGGAACACCCCTCAGGCACATAAACAAAACATGCTTAGGGAGATGTAGTTAAACTGAACTTTTATTTTAGTGCAATGACAGGATGACTGTAAGAAAAACAGACAGTCAACCATTTCCACGTACTACATCAGTTACTGCACTTCATAACTGTGAACTTCACAGCCTTGTATTGCACTGTGACGGAAGAGGTAGGTGCCCTGTGCTGTAACTCCATAAAGTGTGCCCAGCACACCTTGTAGGACTGCACAGCAAACCCAAGAGAACTGAAAACGATCGCTGCACAACAAATTCCTCCTCACCGCAGTGCTCCAGTCTGTACGGAAAGGAACGCTACGCATAGAAGCACGTGGCTCTCACTCTTTCGGCCTGCAGTTCGTGTGAAACCCAGGAAATGCGGACTGTTACCAGACCCAAGTGTTCAGAACAGGGACAGAATAACAGAACTGGGTCCCTATTTCTCAACGAGCAAGTCTATCTTTGCTCTCTTTTCTCTGCTTCCAAACTCCCTGATCTCCTTGGACAAGTTTCCTATTTCTGAGACTTCTTCTTCCACTTAGGATGTAGACAATCACAGGAGACCATTACTCACAACAATATGAATGAAGATATAAAGAAAAGCTACAAAGGAAAAGTGTGTAATTGGTTTGTGTGGCTCCTCCCTAACCCATCTACAGAAGGTTCCTTCTCCTCCTGCCCTGCCACCAGGCTCAGAAGCCAGCCATGGGCCTCTCGGTCCTTTCAAGAGTTTATCACTTTCTGGAATTTACCTTCTTAGCTTTACTTATGACCTTAGCTTTTAAAAATATTTTACTTTTGATTTTTAGAGCGAGGAGACAGGAGGGAAAACAAGAGGGAGAGAAACATTGATGTGAGAGAGAAACATCAATTGGTTGCCTCTCACAAGTGCCCCAAGGGGATGGAACACACAGCTCAGGCATGTGCCCTGGCTGGGAATTGAACCAGTGACCTCTTGGTTCACAGGATGACACCCAACGGACTGAGCCACATCAGCTGGGGCTATGACCTTCCCTTTTTAAATGAGTTTTTCAACTTTGATTTTGTAGTTTACCCAGTTTGTTTTTATTGTTAAGGTAACAATAACAGTGTCCTAAGTGAAAAAGGACACTCAGAAACAGAAGTTTTTGCTTCTTCTTGTGTCTATAATTTTGAGTACCCACCAAGCATTTTGAATAAAAGCCCAGTAGAAACTGAAGTAAATAATAGCTCCAGAAAAAGGGGTATCTCTCCTATGTCATAGCACTTGAATGGGGTGCTGAGTCATGCTGCTGTCTGCTTGAGCTGGGTCTGAGTATTTGCTGTGACTCATTGTCAAGAAAAGGAATGGCAATACAAACAGATGCAGAGACAGCCAAGGTCTTGGCACCGTCAAAGACTCGAAAATACCTACGCTAAATGGTACAGTGGGAAACACACACGATGGCATGAATAATAAAGACATGGGAAATTTCAGTTGGCAGGTAGAAACTATCGTAATAGTAAAGAACAAAAGGGAAAAAGCCCCACTGAAAGGTATCAGAATGAAACGGACTTAGCTGACTGAGCAACGTCTAAGTCAAAATGACAGAAATGATCCAAAACAATCCCCCAAAGAATAAAGCTAACAAGAAATACAAAACAAAAAGAATGTCTAAGACATGTAGGACTACCTAACATAGACACAAATGGAGTCCCAGAAGGAGAAGAGAGAATATGAGGTAGAAGAAATATCTGAATAGATAATGGCCGAAGACTTCACAAAAATATATGAAAGGAGCCAACCCACATATCTGACAGGTTCTGTGCATCCTGAGCAGAACAAACACAAAGAAAACCACACTTGGGCGCATCACAGACAAATCTCTATGTCAGATAGGAAGTAGGTAAATGTGTATGAAGTGATGGGAAGGGAGCACCTATGAAAAACAGACTTGAAAAAATGTTCTAACAGGCAGTGAGGGTATCCAGAGACTCAAGTTAGTTACGGAAAGTATCACGGTCCCTGAGTACCGGCCAGCAACTGTGTCTGAGCCGTTGAGGTGGCTCTTTTCAAGTGCTCTTGGAAAAAACTGTTTCCAAACCCTACTTGAATCCACAGACGTCCCAGGCGAGATAACACTTGCCCCCGCTAAATGTCTAAATCACTTTTTTAGAGTTGCTCTTTTTTAAATTTTTTTTCTTTTTGCCTGAGGGTTAAAGGGATACAGTGGCAAACAGGATACAGAAGTCCTTGAAGACAAAGGGATGATTTCCTTAATTCTTCATAAATCTGGAGCCAAATCGGGTAACCTATACTTAACCCAGTCTGTGATCTTTTCACCTCTAAATTAAAAAGATTTCCTATACCCTTCCTCCGAATAACTGCTAATCTCACCTCGGCCAATTGCCTGTTACACGAGTCTTGGGTGAGCACAACTCTGAGGACTCTGAGAAAAGCCAACAAATGCCACTCACCAGCTCTGTAAAGCCCTTGGGAGGGGAATCGACAGGAGGACAGCAGAGGTGGGGCTGTAACCCCTCACCTAGGCATGTGTGTATCAATCTCCGAGAGCTGGGGAAGAGGGCCGGGGAGAAAACTGCCGCAGAAATCTGTGTCAGGAAAGAAAACCAGGCCCGACTAGTTTCTTTCTCCTTGATGGTTGCAGTCACAGCATTCAAATGAACTTCAAATATAAACCCCAGCAACCGAAACATTAAAAGTCATAGTGACTGCAGCCTTTGTACTTGTTCTTTATTTAACCTGTATTTTAAAGACTAATTACATCCTTTTTCTTAAAAACAAAGGAAAACAAAAAAATATATCATTTTAGTGTATCATACACTAGGACGTTGAAAAGCAATATCAGGAAAGACGTAAGACTTTGAAAACAAATAACAGAAATTTAAAACTTTCCCAAAACTGCTAGAAAGATCGAATAAAGTAGTCTTCCAGGGTGCTGGTGATGCTCTGATTTTTTAAAAAATATTTTATTTCTTTTTTTTTTATTTTTAGAGAGAGGGGAAAGGAAGGAGAAGGAGAGGGAGAGAAGCATCAATGTGTGGTTGCCTCTCACATGGCCCCCACTGGGGACCGAGCTCGCAACCTAGGCATGTGCCCTGACTGGGAATCGAACCGTGATCCTTTGGTTCGCACGCAGCCCGCGCTCAAACCACTGACCTACACCAGCCAGGGCTGATTTTTTTTTTTAAATATTGTTGCTGTTACATGGATATAGTCAATGTGTGAAAATACACATTGATATCTGCACTTTTAAAATATGTGTTACTCTTATAGAAAAAAACAGTGTCTCAGGTGTGTAAGACAATATCTGTATGTATGTTATACCTCCATAAAAAGATGTTTTAAAAGAAACTAGGAAGTGATTCTCCAAAAGGCAGCTGACTACACACACCTTCAGCTCTAAGCACTACATCCCACAGTGCCTGGCCGCAAAATGGGTGTCTGTCCTGAGGTGTGTGCTTATCGTTGTCACATGCCATTGAGTCAGTCCAACACCTGGTGACCCCAGGTGTGGGCAAGTGATGTCCACAACATCCTGCCTTCAACAGCCCTGCTCAACTCCTGTAAACACATGCCTATAGCTTGTTTATAGTGTCAGTCCTTCTCATATTTGGTCTTCCTCTTTCCCTGCTGCCTCTCTGTGTTCCCAGCATTACTCTGTCTTCCAAGGAACCCTGCCTTCTCATGATGTGCCCAAAGTAGGACAGCTTAGGTCATTTTTGCCTCCAGCAACATTTCAGGCTTAATTTGCCCTAGGACCTGCTTGTTATTGCACTGGATTCCAAAAGACATGTTTTACCTCTGGAATTTTGAATGCTTTAATACTGTGTTTATATCATACCTTACAGCTAGCATCATGGACAGTAAATAAGTGGAATCCACTTTCCTTAAAATTACTTGCCTGTGTCTGAGGAGAGATGTTAAGCTAAAAAAATTGGGGTGCTCTCTGCCCATTTTTCAACTGAAATGTTTGGAAGCTGGAATTCGGTTAAAGCCAGAAGAGAGAAAAATCCTTGTGAACTGGGATAGACATATGTAGAAACACTAGAGAGAATGAGTGCTTTTTGGACAGCTTTGCAGCATTACCTAGGTCCACGGGAGTGTGGAGTTGGGTAGCATGAGAGTGGTATCTAGTCAAATCATGTCTCTGGCACGTGAAGCTAAAAAACATCACCTTGGGTATAGTGGTTGGCTTCCTCCTGAACCTGAGAAATCCTGCCCAGTACCGGGCATCCCCTGGGAAAGAGTGTGATGCCCACTGGATGGTGGTGGCAAAGAGCACAGCATGGTGGCTCAGCACAGGGCTGAATTCTAGCTTTGCCTTTTACTAGCTCAGTAACCTTGTGCAAGTTATTTAACTTCTCTGTGCTGTCTTGTCAAAGGCAGAAAACTGTGCACAAGTTTGCCAGGTAGATATATCGCATTAGAAGTGAAAAATTCCAGCACAAGACTCTTCTAGGGCATAAAGAAAGGGAACTGATCATTTGGAATATGGGAAAACATTATCCTTTTGGGGCGCTGCACGTTGTCATAGCTTTGTCTGGAACACAGGCACCTGGGGCTCACAGGAGCTGAGACTGCACATCCAAGACAGTTGTTCAGAAGAGGTAAAGAATGACGAGAGGAGAAATGAAAATGTCATCCACCTGCCCATCGCCAGGTCTTCCTTATGATCCAAACCGTGTAGGTATTTATCTGCTCATTTATTTATGTCTAACACCTGCCTGAAGATCAATCTGTTTTGTCCTCTGATACAGGAAGCTCGCCCTAAATTCACTGAAAGACTCTTTTGCTTTCCTTCCTGAGCTGAGCTGTCTGTGCCCCTCTGTCCATTATTGTCATCCATTCATTTACTTACTGATATACCTGCTTTCCACTGCCTCCAAGCAACCTTTCTAGTGCGCCTGATGGATATTCAGCTTTGTATGAGCTCTTCAAAAATGTAAATTGCATGCTGTGCATGTATTTTTCCTTGACCTTAAAGGCACGGTACTAGAAAACTCATTTTTTTAAACTCGTTTTCGCACAGCAGTATGTTTCATGCTCCATCCGCAATGCTGTGTGTCCCTTCAGGCTGTTGTTTCTGGCTGCTGATGTTATGTGACAGCAGCCACCCTGTTTTCTCAATCACTCCCTCAACTGTCTGCCCCCGCAGCGCCCCAAACCTCCTGGCACAGCAATGCTGCAAGAAGAATCTGTCTCCTTGGACAGACGCCGCCTTTTGGTTTAGGATTGGTGGGTCATATGACAGACTATGTCCAAGTTAACCAAGTACAGCCATTTTAGGCCACCCAAAGCCATTACTCTATGGGATGTGTGCACTAAATCCTTTAGTTATAAAAACATTCTGTTTTAAAATAATTTATTGTATTCTTATTACCATGTAGTCCCCTGATGCCCCCTCCCTGCCGCAATCCCCACACTGTCGTCCGTGTCCATGAATCCTTTTTTCCTTTTTGCTCAGTCCATCCACTCCCTACCCTTGCCTCCCCTTAGCTGTCAGATACTCTCCATCAATGAGTTTGTCTCTATTTTCCTTGTTAGTTCAGTTTCTTCATTAGATTCCATGTATAACTGAAGAAATATGGTATTTGTCTTTCTTGGACTGGCTTATTTCACTTAGCATAATTTTTTCCAGGCCCATCCATATTGTCGCAAAGGGTAAAACTTTCTTCTTTTTCACAGCAAGTAGTATTCCCTTGTATAAATGTCCCACAGATGTTTTATCCACTCATCTACTGATGGACACTTGGGCTGCTTCCATGTCTTGGCGATTGTGAATAATGCTGCAATGAACATAGGGGTGCTTACGTTCCAGGGAATTAGTGTTGTGGGTTCCTTTGGATACATCCCAGAAATGGGATCACTGGGTCAAAAGGCAGATCTTGTTTTGCTTTTTGAAGTATCTTCATACTGCTTTCCACAGTGGCTGCACCAATCTGCATTCCCACCAACAGTGCAGAAGAGTTCCGCTTTCTCCACATCCTCACTGGCACATAACAACAATCTTTTTAAAAAACGTTTATTTCTTTTTATTTTTAGAGAGGGGGGAAGGGTAGGGGAAAGAGAGTGAGAGAAACACCAGTGTGTGGTTGCCTCTCACATGGCCCCTACTGGGGACCTTGCCCGAAACCCAGGCATGTGCCCTGACTGGGAATCGAACTGTGACCCTTTGGTTCACAGCCCACGCTCAGTCCACTGAGCTACACCAGCCAGGGCCATAACAACATTCTTAATGACATAGATATTGCTATTTGCGTGCTGCAGTGATGAAAAGACAAGAGACTTTCCCTCAGTCACAAAGCTGGGACGCAGAGTTTGAAGACAGGTCTGCATGATCTCAAAGCCCGCGTGCATTCCCCCACAGGAGCTATGGCACAAGACCACCTTCCACGGCCACTTCAAGTCACATTCCCTCCATTCTGGCCTGGCAGATAACTTTACTACAGGCTTCCAGGCAATGTCCATGCCTACACTCAGGCATTCAGAAAGCCCTACTCTTTTTCTGAGTCCCACGTGAAAACCCAGCAGCTCCAGAAAGCCTTTTCTGATAGCCACTCACATGTCCCCCTGGGTTCAAAATCAACCATACCATGTTGTTACCATACAAGTTACTATGTCTCTGCTTTGCTTCTTTGCTAGTTGCGTTACATTCTTGAAGGTAAGAACCAAATCCTGCAAGTTATAGTCCTCCATGCCTAACACACGGCTGAATACATGACAGACAATCAAAACTAAATATAACTGTACAGGCACATAACAGTGCAGACATTCTATACCAAAGACCATTTGGTCTTGACCCCTTATGTAGCAAAATGGGAAAAGAATTCTGGAAAAGTTGAACGAGGATTACCTAATATCCATGATAAGAGTAATCACGATTAAAGGCAGCTATTCTATAATTTGTCTGGGACTGCGTAACTGCCTGCCTGCACAGTAAGAAGTTTTTAGGCATTATCTCTTTTATTCCTCAAAACACCTGATGAGGTGGATATTACTTTCTTCCCCATTTTCAGATAAGGGAAACGGAGGCTTTCTCAGGGTGATTAAGTAATTGGCCCAGCTCTGGCTGGCATAGCTCAGTGGATTGAGCGCAGGCTGCTAACCAAACGGTTGCAGGTTCGACTCCCAGTCAGGGCACATGCCTGGGTTGTGGGCCAGGTCCCCAGCAGGGGCCACATGAGAGGCAACCACACATTGATGTTTCTCTCTCTCTCTTTCTCTCTCCTTTCCCCTCTCTAAAAATAAAAATAAAGATCTTTTTTAAAAAAAGTAATTGGCCCAAAGTCACAGGTAATGAGTTTCAGATATGAGATGCATGGCCATTTTAGCGGGGATCAAAGGGAACTTGTAGATGGATGATGTAAAAACAAAACCCATAAGCAACCTCAAATTTTTCTAATAGAAATGGCTCACCTCTAAAAGCCTTTGTAAAAAAGTTTACATGGTACAACTTTTAAGTGACTAAAATAATTCCAGAATAATTATGGCAACCAGTCTTTCCAATCTCTACCCCATCTTTCTACATCCTTAAATAGTAACAAGTATTACATCCTCCAAAAAGGAAGAAATTATTCTTTAACACTTGAAAGTCCTCGGACTAGGAAGGTGTTAATTACCATCCAGTAACTCATTGCATAATAAGGCTAAAAATGTAGTTATTTTGAAGCCTATCCTCGTAGTGCTTAAAAATCAACCTATTTTCTTTTGCAACTACAGACAGAAACACAATTCCATGATTTCCACTGCCTTCACTCTACACCATCTTTGCGACTATGAACTCTGGTCAAATGCAGCTGCTTGTCCCCTCTGAACATGGGGTTTCTGAGATCTCAAAGACATGTACTCTTGAGATAGGTAAAAATGAAAAAAAAAAAAGATCAATCCTAAAAGGTTTATAGTGGTGAGAAGAGAAAACCATCTGCTCTGAGATAGCTCTGGGCTTGTATTCACAGCAGGGGAGCCCAAGCTTTATAAGCCTTGTTCTCATTAGGAAAAGGTAGAGAAATCACTTAGAATTCGTTTAAAGGATTTTGCAAACCCTATGGCCTACTGAAACAATGTGTTTTAGAATTATACGTAGGTTTTTGGTAGTTGGATTATCTGTCC
Source organism: Sturnira hondurensis (assembly GCF_014824575.4). Classification (NCBI taxonomy): domain Eukaryota; kingdom Metazoa; phylum Chordata; class Mammalia; order Chiroptera; family Phyllostomidae; genus Sturnira; species Sturnira hondurensis. The sequence continues at coordinate 1,996,761 of NW_028087015.1, forward strand.
ACTTGGGTAGTGTACTTTGTTTTCATTTGTTTTTCTAAGAGGATAAAATGTTACAACACTTTTTGGTTTTGAAGTTTATTAGATGCTCTGTCTACCACTATTTACTCTCATAGCTCAACGCTTCAATACAATCTTTACGAACCTATTTATTCTGGCTCAGCAAAGCTTCCAATGAAAAATGACAGCTCATCTAGAATAAATCTTCATCATCCTTTTGGAATGAAATGCCAGGAGATTTGAAAATGAATCCTTGGTACACTCGGGTCCTCCTCCGTCCACCTCCTGTCTCCCCAGATCGTGTCCCTCATGCTCCCATCTCAAATTGATTTTTACTTAACAGAGGCCTTTACCAGCTTCACAAATAACTGCTCTGTGGTCTTTGAACTGTCATTTCTATTGCCTGTTTTGCTTCATTCTTTGTTCATTTGCTGTGTTACAGCAATCACACTGGGGGACAGACAGGTGACCATATTTCCAAAGTGAAAGACACTTAAAAATTCCCTGTGGACAAATGTAGCCAATTAGATGTACATTAGGTACCTCTGGTTCCCCCTAGTTCTGTACTCTTATTCAAATAAAACAGTTTTAAAAGCTTGTTTTTCTATACTCAAAGCACAAAAGGCTTTCTAAGACTAAGAAAAAATCAGGGTGAAAAAAAAAGCTACTCCTTGTGCAGAAAACAAACCCTTATCTCTGGTCTATATTTTCCCCATAGTTTTAAAGTAACTCAGTTTTAAAAATCAACTCCCACTGAAGACACTGATCTTAGATTGCATAGTAATCATGCTTTGCCGAGTAATGACAAACGATGGCTTATGTGGAGGGATGTTAGGATTAAGAAATGCCACCCAAAAATCTCACACTGAGGGTAAAGTATCTAGTTATAAGTGTCCTTGATGAAAAGAAAAAATAATTCCATAATTTAATTAAGAAAACATTTCCTATATTCTCCTCATCTTATGGGCGAGAAAACCTAGAGCACTAGGGGCTCAGCTCAGTGTTATACGGCTCCCCAAGCCACAGAGCTGGTTTATAACAAAGCCCGCTGTCCCGCCCAGTCTTATGTATTTTCCCCACCATTCTCTATGGCTACAGAGAAACTAAATGTTTCTACTTGCTTACACTTCTTTCAAGATTGTGCAATGCCAACTCTTAACAAAATCCATGTTTTCATAAGATTTGGCAGTTTGCCATAAATTATTCCAGACCCCCAGCACATGGGCACCTAGAACTTGCAAAAGTTCTTTACCACAGTTCAGGTTATTGACCTGAAAATAACACAGTGCAGATACCAAACCAATGTGCTTAGAACAAAAGGTCACTGGCGACCCAGATGCACATTTCCTTGTTACTGTCTGGGTAACACATCTGCACAGCAAGCCGGTACCCCCCGCCTCCCGCCCTTTGGTCACTGCGCGTAGTATTAGAAAAGCTTTTTAGGCCCTTCTCAGATTTCTACAATTGCAGTATTTTGGGGAGCACAGGACCTGACCTTTAAATTTTATTTGGTAATGGGGTTGAACCTATTTACCCAGCACATGAAGACACCAGACATCTTTAGAGCAGTTTCATGAGTTCCTCTGAGAGTTTCCATCTAGAAAAAGAAGCCATGGTTCTCAGTCACCACAACATGGGACAACAGAAAGGCTCTCACCACCAACAGAAGAAAAACAGCCAACTTGCAGTGTAATCTGTAACACTGCATGGCGGGGCACAGTAGTTCTGAAAATGCCAAGGCAGAAGGCAATGAATACAGAAAAAGGGGAAAGGAGGAGCAAAGGCACATGCCAAGTCAAGCCCTTAAAAGAGCACCGATGGAGAGGTGCACACTGGGCGTAGCAGTGGTCGGGCTTCACCACGTGTCAGTGCCTCATTAGTTCAAGTCTGGGAGGGGGGCGGCCCAGGAGAACCTGCTGTGCGCTGCACTGTGCTCTGCGCTAGCAAAGTCCACATCTTACATAATGAAACCATCTGACTTACTCAAAGCTGGTTCATTTTCCCCCCTCACACACCAACAGAACTTTCACAACTTCACAAGGATCCTGAGCCAAAATGAGGTGTCTGAAGCTCAGGGCAGGGAGGGGCAGGGGGGGAGAGCGACACGCTCTAGACACTTAAGAAATGTAACAAAGAGTTACATTGGCATTGATTTTCTAATACTTCCGCACAGGTAACTTAACACAGTTGGCCCCTGACCAACACGGGTTTAAACTGCATGGCTCCAATTATAGGATTTTTTTTCAATAAATAACTACAAACCTATTTTCTCTTATGATTTTCTTAATAACATTTTATTTTCTCTACATTACTTTATTATAGGAATATAATATGTAAAACATATAACAAGCAAAATACCATACTTTTGTTTGCACACTACACTGCCATGTATTATGCGCACCCATGTTTTTTGGCCCAAACTTTCAGGAAAAAATATTTCTTTTTAATATTTAATTCAATTTTTATCTATTTATATTTAGATACTTGGGTTTTTTGCATTATAAAGAAATTTTAGGATTTATTTTTGAATAGATTATGGCACAATAAATTTTATGTAACAAATAATTACAAAACACAAGAACAGAGACAAGGTATTTCAGGTACTATCCATGTACAATGCACACCCCTATTTTTTCCTCAAAAATGTGGGCAAAAAACTGCACATTACACATGGGAAAATATTATATCTGTTAATCAACCATTTATGTTATTAATAAGTTTTCCAGTCAACAGTAGGCTGTTAGTAGTTAAGTTTGGGGGAGTCAAATTTCCATATGGATTTTTGACTGGGGGGAATGGGGTCAGCACTCCTAGCCCCCGTGTTGTTCAAGGGTCAACTGCCTCATGTATTAGTTAAAACTGTACCCTAAATGGAGTCAGTGGGCCCACTCCGAACCGACTGCCCCAGGTAGCCAACTAGCATCGTATCAGAGGAATCCCTGTCTCAGTCAGCACCGGAGGTTTTCATAACTGATGCACTGAAATGGCTTTTCTTTGCTGAAATCAAAATCCGTGGCTTAATAGTCCTCAGAATGGATATTTGATAGAGGTTTTCATTGTTGAAACAAGATGAATTGGCAAAATTGTTTTAGAGATAAGTCTTCATCCTTGCATGAAGAAGGGCCTAAGAATCTAGGGAGGCCTGTAGCAACTTTCCTCCTTGGACTGGTACCCAAGGCCCAGCTACTCCAAGGGCCATCTGCCCAGCAGTTGGGTCCAAGGAGCACTGTTGTGGGATGCACTCACTTTAAAGGGGAGAGAATCCCACCTCTGGGAAGTTGTCATGTTTTCGCCCTTGAGTGGAACTTTCCAAATAGGTTTGATGAGAGCACTTACAAGGCCAGAGAGCAAGGAATTCACTGAGTGTATAGGACAGACTGCAGGTACGCTTGGTGCCTGTTTGCTAATAAATGTTTGCTTAACAAAAGTACGTACACAGCAGAACTGACCTACGACTTCCTAGTGCTGTGTGGGATTGGCAAACCCTGGCCCACTTTTCCATGGCTATTGCTACATGTCACCAGAACGTAAGCGTTGGACATGGCCAAACTGACTTGAGACTGCTCTCAACAAATCCATAACAATGTGTAACACACACGACTGCTGCCCTGGAGCTGACCCACGGCAGCTATTAAACACAGCCATTATTCTTAATTAGCGATACTGAGCTTTCCACGAAACACATTATATTTGAAAACAAAGGTAAGAATCAAAATGATTAGCTTAATTATTTTGCTACATATTACTAGTGTTTACGTCCATTGTATCTATATGGTGGGAAAATTATAAACAGCACTCTGCTGAACACCCCTCCCCAGCTCTGAGTCCCGTTTCCTCACACGGCTACTTGAAACTGGCCGTGGTGGGAGTCCTCACAGAACAGAAGCCAGCAAATGCTACCCCCAGCAGGGCTGGTTTGTTCCCGGGGCTGGCTGGTACACATGCACCAGAACTCCACTGGGGTGGATGGTCTTGAATTAACAGAGAAGACTTTTTGCCTCCTTAGAGGCCTTCACATACATCAACATAAATAAAACCCCACATGCCCACTTTCCCCAGGGCAACCACATACATGGCCTTGGCTCACCCACCGTCGGGCGACAGGACACACTCACTTTTGAAGCAGCGGGGTCCACTAGTCTCTGGCGATGTCGGGCTGAGTTGAAATGGCTCTTCAGAGGCTGCCCTTCCTGACAGGGAATGAAGATGGGGATGAACGAGAGGTGGGAAGGGAGTAGTGGGGCATGGGATGGTGGGGAAATGGCCAGAAAAGGGAGAGGGACAGTGTTTAACAGCACTGTACTTTGTCTGTTTGGCTAAAATCTAATCGTAAAAACACACACATTTACCCCACCAAAGCTCTTGCCACGTGTGGTCGTTTTGTTAAAAACAGCCTTGTATATGCAGATGTGTACTAAAGTCAGACACAGCTCAGTCGTAGACATTTCCCCCCAGATCTTTATTTTTCTATTATCTGATATTGTCTCTAATGACATCTCAAAGATAAGGGAATCTGGAACATGATGTCCCAGCCCAGGAAGTCCATCTCCCACGAGCAGGAGAAGGCAGTGGGGGGCATTCGCAGAGTGAGCCCTGTCACACACATGGATATCAGAAACATGATGTGGAAATCACAGTCTTCCTTAAAACCATGAACAAAATCTCCTGCCTTGGAAGCTGCTCTCTCCACCATCCTGGCAGAATTCCTGGTGTCTGGCAGCTGCCAAGATCTCTGTCCCTAAATGCAATTAAGTTTTCTTGTTTCAAACAGAGATTTGGCACTAAGTTCATAACCTAAACTCTGTGAAAGGCCAGTCCAGCCCTGCAGATTTCCCTGTGCGTGTGTGACCCATGGACCACACAGAAAGACGCAGGACCTCCCCTTACTCAACCCACGCTAAAGATGCACACACACAGACCAGCGCGACACAAAACAAAACAGAAAATGACACAAGGAATGCTGTTTCAACAGGGAAATTTGGAACAGGGATCTCCATAAATCGTATAGGGTGTTTCACTTCTCCACCTTTCAAAGTTGGACAACAGTAAATAAGAATTGAAGAAGCAAGCAGGACCCACTGTGAGCACAGAATCTAGGGACGGGGAGATGAAGGCAACAGAGACATGTTTCAGAAATTCTCACGCGTGTTTAAAACCACTGGTGCAAGCGAGAGACTACACATGGAGCAAAATGGCCCTCAGATGAGTGTTCGCATTTGCTTGCTGTGTGTTGACAGAGGAAAAAAACGTCTACTTAGCTAAAAATGCAATGTCTATATTATAATACTTAAGCATTCCTTTCCTCTGCTAGGAATAACAGCTCTATTACTTTTAAGACAGGAATCAATCACACCTACTTGAATTGCCAACAATCACTGCTTCGGTGTCCAAAGTATAATGCTTACCTTTCAAAAAGGAAATGTCATAAGTAGCAGATTACAAGTCAGGATTATATTTTTCCTAGTAACTATCCTGCCAGCATGCATTCTTTCCCTACCCTCTTCTAAAAGAATAAAAACAAAAAGTTCAAGGATAGAGTCCTAAAACTCAGCTGACCTAGAAAATGTACCACGGCTTTAACATCAGAAATTATACTCATTAATTCACTGAATACTTGGCAAAACAAAAAGCAACAGAAAACTGAGCACATAACTTCAATACAATCAATAGTTTTTACATGAGAAATAGCTTTAAAAAAAAAAACACATAGATTTGGCTTGACCTGAAAAGTCTCCTTTACATTTAGTGGTTTATCAGAAAGTGGTTTTTAGGCTTTTCATTCCCTAAAAAAAAAGTCAGATGTAAATAAATGGTTATCCTCATTAACATATCTGGAGAACTGTCCACCCTCATTAAAGTCCCTCTGGAACTACTGCAACCCATTTAAAAGTTCCAGCTCACAGTGCCAGGTTCCTACTCTTCAGAAAAAGAAATTAATTTCAGTGTTAAATACACAATTACCGTCAATGTGCAAATTAACTAAATAAAATGTTATTTTATTTTAATTAGCTAACTGTACCATGAACTCAGCAGGGGACAGATATTGATATTAAACCTAGACTCCGAATCTCCACACAGCATGTGGAGGCTTGGAGGGCTGGTTTACAGAGAGCACACACATCCATCACAGGGAACAGAGGGGGTGGCCAGGTGTTTGAATCCTGGTCTCCATTTGTATTTCCTTTATTATCATGTACAATAAAACTGTAATAGTCGGCTCTTGATGAACAAATAGGTCTATGAAACTATCAATATATTTACACAGATTCCAGTAACACATCTTAATAGAAACCAAAGAACAGCCTGGAGAATTAATGTCATGTTAATGAATTGCCTATGGAGGGAAAAGAAAGGAATTGTGAACAGCTCAGAGCAAGTTTTTCTCCATATGACTCATATCCCAAATTAATCTCAATTTTCAATAAGATGGCCACATTATATTTTATCATTGAAAAAAAAGTTGGTGGCAGTTAGTTGGTCACATGCTCTCAAGTTCGTTTGATGACACCAAGGCGCTGTGAAAAGGTGTTTGTAGCAGGCCCTAGACAGGAACCTTCGAAAAGAATGTAATTCATTAGACGCTGGATGTGACTGCTACCTTCCTTTAGAGACCTTCATTTATTAACAGCTTTTTCTTTCCCTCTGCAGTCTCGTTGCAGGCCAGATTCCCTGACACGTTCTGGGAAGGGACACACAACACTCCGTGGGGCACAGTCAGCTCTGTCAGTTCAATTATGAAACCCTTTACATTCTTACAAAAGCAAACAGGGCCCTCATGCAGCAAACTGCAGGGAACCCAAGTCCCTATATAACAAATTTGTACGTAGAGTTTTCTGTGTTCAAGAAAAATGTTAAATCCTATCACACAGGCCAACATTAAAAACAAAATTTGTGACTTAATTTCCTTTTCCCAAAGTCTCAGTCCCCAAAATCCATCTCTCCTCCTAAATGACAGCTTTCATTCCAATTGTGGTGTCCCTCCTTCCTGACTGAGACCTCAGCCTCCTGGTAGCAGTTACCTCCTGCCAAACACTGTCAACATCAGCAAAATAACAGATTAAATACTTGGACGGGCCCCACAGGGCTCTTCAAGTGAATGGCTTATTTATTTACATATGCAGATAGGGCTCCTTAACTATAAGCAGACTGGGTGGAGGGAGAACTGGATTTCTCACTATTACTTTCATGGAAACAAAAGCACATTATATTGCTAAGGTCAACTTAACTAGAATCATTTTGCTGGGGTAACTACCACTAATAAAAGTACAGCCTTCAGTTATATAAATAAACTATTAAAGATAGCAAAAGTTGACATGTATATAATTTGGAAACTTAAAGAGACATATTTCACCTCCATGCTTAATGATTTCATCAAGCAGTCTCCTGTTAAATATCCTGGCTAACTCTGTTTGACCTGCCTTGGAGATCCTCAGAGACTCTGGCCCACCCAATTTATGGGCCCACCCAAGCTGCTTTTCCATATGAATGGCTGGTCTTGGCTCATGCTGCACAATTTCCTAAATCCTCTCAAACAAGCAACTGCTGGCTGCAGTGATCCCCAGGCCCAGCTCTAGCAGCAGCCACACCACATTCACATCTTCGCTTCTTCTGGGAATCTCCAAGCCCAGTACAAGTAGCAGCTACCTTGGATTACTTTATAGCTTAGGCAGGTGGCTCCAGGCAAAACACAGGAGGGGCTGACCTTGGCCTGCACCACCCAGGAAACCCCAGGGCCAGCACACCCAGTGAATAGCTACAGACTGTGTTGGAGCACCACCACCCTGCCCCTGCACAGCTGATCCTCCACAGAGGGCAGAGGATGGGGATCAGTGGTCACAGCCAGTCCTTGCAGCTCACTGGCCTGGGTTAATCCCTCCTGTTGACTTGCCAACAGCAACCAAGGCTCAACTACAAGACAAGGGTGTACTCAGCCCACATGAAGGGTGCACCTTGAATGATAGGATGCACAGCTTGGGTGATAGGGGAGGCTGTGCCACTGGACCCTACATTATGTAGCAGGACACCTACTACATTAGGCCATTCTATCAAGACAGAGCATCAAAACAATACTACCTGGTACACAGAAACAAACACAGAGAGGCTGCAAAAATGAAGAGGCAAAAAAACATGGCCCAAACGAAAGAACAGATCAAAACTCCAGAAAAAGAGCTAAATAAAACAGATATAAGCAATCTATCTGATGCAGAGTTCAAAACACTGGTAACAACTATACTCAAGAAACTAGTACGGACCTCAACAGCATAAAAAAAATCTAGTCAGAAACAAAGGATATACTAATTGAAATAACGAACAGTTTACAGGGAAACAGCAGTACAGTGGATGAAGTTAAGAATCAAATCAATGATTTGGAACATAAGAAACCAAAAGAAAACAACTACAGAACAACAAAAAGAAAAAACAATCCCCCCCAAAAATGAGGATAGTATAAACAGCCTCCAGGACAACATCAAGAAGTCCAACATTCACATCACAGGGGTGCCAGAAGGAGAAGAGAAAGAGCAAGAAATTGGAAATCTATTTGTATAATAGTGAAAGAAAACTCCCTTAATTTGATGAAGGAAATACACATGCAAGTCCAAGAAGCACAGGGAGTCCCAAACAAGATGGATGCAAAGAGGCCACTCTGAGACACATATAATTAAAACGCCAAGGTTAAAGATAAAGAGAGAATCTTAAAAGCAACAAGAGAAAAGAAGTTAGTTACTTGCAGGGATTTCTCATAAAAAAAATGTCAGCTGATTTCTCAAGAGAAACCTTGCAGGCTAGAAAGCATTAGCAAGAAATATTCAAAGTCATGAAAAGCAAGGATCTACAGCTAAGATTGTTCTACCCAGCAACGCTACCATTGAGAATTGAAGGGCAGATAAATAGCTTCCCAGACAAGAAAAAATAATTCAAGGAGTACCTCATCACCAAAGCATTATTATATGAAATGTTAAAGGGACTTATTTAAGAAAAAGAAGATAAGAACTCTGAACAACAGAATGGCAAAAAAAAAATGTATCTATCAACAACTGAACCTAAAAAACAAACTAAGCAAACAAGAAAAACAGAAACAAAAACATGGATACAGGGAACGTTTTGATGGCTGACAGATAAGAGGGGTATGTGGGGGAATGGATGAACGGGGGAGGGAATTAAGAAGTGCAAATATGTAGTTACAGAATAGCCATAGGAATATAAAGGAGAGCATAGGAAATGGAAAAGCCAAAGAAATTATACACATGACTCACAAATATGAACAATGATGTGGGGATTGCCTGAAGGAGTGGGTGGTGTTGGGAGGAGGGGGGCAAAGGACAACTGTTACCATGATCAAAAATATAATTAAAAAATAAATCTATCATTAGCCCTTTCCAGCCTAGAGATTTTAACATAAGAAATAAGAAGAAGAAGAAGAAAAAAAGAGAAAAAGCTCATAGTTGTTACAAGGGCTTCTAGACTTCTTCTTAAAAGTTCATTCAAAACAGTTTTAATTCTGAAAAGAGTTACATGTATTCTCAGATAAAAATGCAATTTTCACCCAACTCTGAAACATCCCTTTGTCTGTAATAAATATATTTCACCCCTAATTGAAGTTCTTAATATACAGTATACATTAATACAACAAAGCTCTCACAAACAGGCTGAGTGACGGGGCACCTGTATATCAATAAAGCAATCTAGGACCATGCGAAGCCAGAAGACATTGTTTGAAAGAATTTATAAGCTTAGGAGCTTTAACAGTTACCAAGCGCATCAAAACAGGAATCGGAAACCCAAATGAGTAAGGAAGAAAAGTGCCATTAGGAAGATAGACCATATTTCCAGTGATAACATCACAGGCTTCTAGAACCCATGGAACTAATCACACAATAACTTATGAAACCTTCATAATTAATGACATGGTAAAAGGAAAAGCACATCATTTTTTCTTGTCTCCTTTCAAACGTAGGTTTTTCAACCGGGCTCAAGAGGAGAGTCCCCAAAACTGGTCCTGGGAAGGGACCTCCTCACCTCTGAGTGCTAACCTGGAGAGTGGCTTCCTAACTTTTCTCCGTGAGAAACAGTTTACATCAGGAAGCTGCAGTCGCCAATACCACCAGCCATGTATTTTATTCGCTGATCTAGTCTAGTGCCTTCTTAAAGAAATGCTGATCCCTACCCGCAAAATGGGCGATCTGACCTGAAGTTAAAATCACACCAAGGGAGAAGTTCTCACACAGTGATAACATGGGAATCACCCAGAAACTCCTTACAAATGCTCCAAGTTGCATCACAGACTTCGGTCGCTCACTTAGTAATTTTTCTCATTTCCATATACTTTGCAGACTAGGACACTAGGACATCTACCGCAAATGCTATTCTTAACTATTTTCTTTGAAACGATTTCTCCATTTTGCACAATCTTAAATATTTCAACTTTTAATGACGGCCTAAGTAATCACATCTTGAAATCACAGCTTTGTGGGGCCAGTAACATTTTCTCTAATATGTACTAAGGTAAGCATGTTGAACACTATATAAAACTACATGTGTGCTGACTAGAGTCACCTGTGTGTGTCCAGTGGTGTCTGTACAATGCCGGTGGCAGGCAAGGGCAATGAACAGCCCAGGTTCTGTGGTTTCGTGGGGGTTTTCGGGGGGAGGGGTCACCATAAGCCAGCATTTATGATTCTGCCATGACATCTCTCCCTCAATTCTAAATGCTTACTCTGAGATGTCAAACAGAGATTGCAAACATCACATGTCCACGACCCAATTCCTGACCTTTGCCCCCAAATCCACCCTCCTCAGCAATGTCCAGGAAAGGGCACCCCCATTCATTCACCCAGTTGCTGTGGCCAGTGACCTGAGAGTCAGTTTTGCTGATTGTTTCTTAATCTCAGTTCCCCCATCGCCCTACATTCACCCCTATCCAATCCACCAGCAAATCCTACTGATTTTAACTGCATAGTATATTTCAAATTCGACCACTCTTACTTTTACCATCATCAACCTCATCTAAGCCATTTGTCTGTATTAGTTTGCTTGGGCCACCATCACAAAATATCACCCACTGGCTGGTGTAAATAACGGGATTTTATTGTCTCACAGTTCTAGAGGATAGAAGTCTAAAATCAGGGGGTCGGCAGGGTAGGTTCCTTCTGAGGGCTGTGACGGTTAAGAACTGTCCCAGGCCCCTCTCCTCGGCCTCTGGATGGCTATCCACTCCATGTCAATTAACATAATCTCTCCTCTATGTGTGTCTGTCTCTGTGTCCAAATGTCCTCTTACTATAAAGACACCGGTTATACTGGATTAGAGACCACCACAAAAAGTTCCTTTTAACTTATAAAGACCATATCTGCAAGTTAGGTCACTTTCTGAAGCACAGGGGTTAAGACTTCTACGTATTTGCAGGGGAGACACGATTCAACCCACAACATCGTCCAACTCCTCTAGACTCCAGCAGTCACGTCACATGTCTCTTCTGCTTCTTTCGCTTCCCAAAGAGTCTATGCTCCCAACAGCAGACAAAGCACCCTAATAAGTCCCGTGCCTCCACACCCTCCAGTGCCTTTCTCTTCCACTGACCCAAAATCATTCCAGCGCCTGTAAAGCATGGAACACTCCCTCCCTAGCCCTTGTCTGAATCCCCACTGCTACCCCTGACTCCTCACTCCACGCTGACCACACAGATCTTTGTGCTGTTCCCAGAGCTCTTCCAGCACATTCCGGCTCAGGGCTGTGGTTCCCTTCACTGTAAGACATTCCTTTAAAGTATTTTTGCAAAGCATGCTCATTGACTTCATTAGGAATGCTCAAACGCCCCCTCCCCAAAGGGGTCCTTCACCACCCTCTTTCCTCTTGTCCTCCTCTACTTCAAAACAGTTATTACTACCTCACATGACTCAGTATTAGCATGTAGGCCTCAGACATGTTGTACATGTAGGTCTTTATCTTTTTATTTCTTTTGGGGGTGGCCTTTTGCATTTTTATTTTTTTAGCTTTATTTTGTTTTCTATCACGGCTGTCCCAGTCTTTCTGCCATGGCTCCTCCCTACCCCCACTCCCACGGTCAGTCCCCACCCCGCTGTCCACATCCGTGGGTCATTTATGCACGCACCGCAAGACCAGGAGCTTGGTCTGGTTTGTTCTCCGTTTGCCATTTGGTGGATGCTGAGTAAATAATTATCAAACCAATAAATGACACCAACATATGTATGATGTGTAATCACACTTGCTCCTCCATTCCTAGTGGTTCAGGTTCCACAGGCATTAGTGCTGGCAAAGAAGGAAAAGGAGCAGGTCCTTCACCACCCTAGGCCAGAGGAGGCAAAGGGAAGGAACTCCTTCCAGAACCTGAAACATCTGGGTTTAGCAGTGACCTGACAGGTGCCCTTACTGTCAGAGAGCACTCAGCCAGCCTGTGCTAACACAGCAGGAAGGCAGCCGGAGAACGAGGACTTCTGTTATATTCCCTGTGCTCCCTCCTGCCGGCCAACCTCCGGCTCCCCACTGGGCTGAACCCAGCCAGACACCAGAGGGCATGGGGCCCTTTGATGCAGGTCCTAAGGTGGAGGTGAGTAGAGGGAGAAAGGAATAAAGAAAAAGAGAAGGTGGAGAGGGGTGGAAGGGAAAGGGAAGCGGGGAAAGGGAGAGGGAGGGAGGGAGAGGGAGGGAGGGAGAGGGAGAGAGGCAGGGAAAGAAGGAAAAGGGGGAGGGAGGGGGAAGGAGGGGGAAGATGCAAAGTGGTCTGGAGGTCAAAAAGAAGGGACCAGGCACCCAAAGATCACTGAGCAGAAGTTAACTGCAGCAACCACAGGAACCACTCTCCTTTTCTCGTCTGTGTTTGGTCCCAATCGCTGAAGCAGCATGTGTGGTTCCACCTGAAAACTGCCCTTGCTGCACTGAATCGAGGCGCACATTGGCACCAAGCACAGTGGGCGTGGCGTGCCTGATGAGAGCCCAGGGGGGCAGAGAGCGGAGGAGCCACACTTTTCTTCTCTGGGTCTGGCTTCCCAGAAACGCTGAACTAGATACTACCTGGGAAGCACCACATATTAACAATGGGTTTTTTTCTGTTTTCAAGGCTCCACATGAATGTCATTTTGGTACATCTGTAGTATCAAGTCAAAAGAAAATCCTGGGATTGGATTTCTGATGAAATTCTTGCTTTGAATTCAAATTTACGTCCCAACCCTGGTACATATCAATTTGCTTTTGAAAAGTAGTCAACGTTAGGAAAGCAGAAAAGCCAGTCTGCACAGAATCTACCAAGACACCACGGAGAAGGTAGCTCTGGCACTCGCTGCGGTTCAGCAGGCAAAGGAGCCCTCACCAAGGGCCAGAGCCCCGTCCCCTCCCCCACCTTCCCCACGACGGCAGCATCCCTGTCTGTACAGTGATGTATTTGGAGTTTTAAAATTCCAAGACCCTTTGTGATAGGTAGCTCAGTATGGTGAAGATCGAAAATATTCAGGATACCCTGTTTTAAAAATGAGTGAATTCAACTATTGAGCTCATGCCATAGTTCAAATTTCTGGTAGGTTTCACAGTATGTGTGTTCTAGGAATCATAGTGTTGACTTACTATTCAGGAAATGTCTATGTTTACTGCTGTTCATAAAGTAATGTTTGGGCCCCAAACTACACCATACCCGTCAGTCATTGATCCTTTGTTAGAGCATTTCAGAACATCATATATTGATTTAAATTGATGAATTTTATGTCAAACACCAGTTAACATATTTTACCATAGGCAATAAGTTTATGGATGTAATTACTGAGTTGAGCTCCAAAAAACACAGCACAATTATACTGTAGCACATATGTCAACCTACTTAAGTCACTCCACTTCAGAAAAAAAATCTAATATCACATGCCACACTCTTTTTAATGAGAAAAACGAAAGGACAGCTAAATTAAGAAAACCAATTTTCCACAGGAAAATCTGGAGGGGGGATTTAAAGGTATACCAGTTTTCTGAAGGCAAAATAAAATTTTTAACATAGCTCTGAGTTGTACCCAAAGCAAACCATTGCCAGCAAGCAATATGGCTCTGATAATTAGATTTATCGGGGTTAAAACTGAGCACAGGGAGGTAGTACCCTCCTCAGAGCTGTTTTGATTTGTTTCGTCTGTGTGATCAGGCATCAAGGAAAACAGCCAGAGTCCCGGAAAGGGGAGGAAGCCTGGCTTTGCAGATGAGGGTAGGATGCTCTCCACTCACTCACCTCTCTTTCATCTTGCAGTTGCGAAACAGAATAAGCTCCTGCATACACACCCCAACCATAATGACAACACTGGACACCTGCTACCGCACTGCTAACCCACAAGACGATGGCAATGATGTCTTTCACCACAACCAGGATCACTATAAATTCTTGGGTGACGTATATAGGCGAAAGGTCATCTTGTTACTCCCTCTCATTGATAAGGAGCTTAGAAGACATGAACCTTTCAGACAGGTACAAGTAAAACCATCCTCACGCTCACAGTGCGCTGCTGTAATTCCACCCTACCAGCTAACCAAAGCAGACCTTTATATGGAGAACGTAAAAATGGTCACTGTAGCTTCCCCACAGTAGTTCCACTGCTAGGCTTGCCTTGTAAAGTACACGCAGTATGCAAGGCACTCTGTCATCATGGAAAAGGTCCAAAATACTCACAGGATGTCTGCATCTGTAAAATGGGGGTAGTGACAGCTATGGCAATAGGGGTATAAGATAAAATAACACCTATGCAACATTCAGCACATGCCTGGCAATATCAAGGCGGCTCATAGTAACTGCTGGTTTATACACGACACCCCCAACACTGACCCACTTCACACTTCTAGTAACAAACTACATGCAACTGATTTTGTGAGGATTTGGAGCATTTTCTACATTTGTGAATGAACCCAGTAAGAGAGCCTAGGCCCAAACTGGGAGTTTCAGGCTTTGTGAAGACAATGCCTGGCTCAGGTCCCCTGTTCTAACATTGAACAACAGCAAAAAATCACACGTAACAAAAGCATACAAGAGGAACCTGTCGTTACAAGGCAATGCCTGGGCCAACTAACCTCTTCTAAAACAACTGAGCAGTGACAACGGACTAGCAGCAGATGGCTGCGTAGCCCGGCTCCGAGCACCAGGCCCAGCACTGCCTTTGGTGAGCCGCCAGGCCTGCATCCTGACTGCATCCTCCGAGCGCCGCTGTCCCCGGTGACACGGTGACTTTCCCATGCTGCCAGGGCCCTTCCACTCTGTCCCAGACGTCTGCCCAGGGGAATGCAAAACAGGAAGGAAACAGGCTACACAATCAATGAACCAGGGAATTTTTTTAATTTTTCTATTTTTTAAGTGAGAGGATGGGGAAGTTGGGGGGGGGAGTGCCGAAGCCTGGGGATGGAATGAGGGCAGATGACAGAAAGAAGCAGGAAGTGTTGGGAAGAAAAACAAGAAAGGCTGCTGACGAAAAAGACTCCAGCAAAAAAGGAAAAGGTGTTCCTTGCCAAGAAAAATGTGCTAATCTTATGCAGCTGAAAGAGATATTTAAAGAAACATCGTAAGACTTTTGTCTTTAACTCCTTAATACGTAATCTTAAAGGAATACTTAACCCTAAACACTCCTAGAGGAATAAGGGTTATTCTGAGACTACCGGCTATGTACCTCACTTCTCCAAATGTGAACATTTTTTGTTTTGTTTTGTTTTATTTTTTATCCTCTTTATTTCTTTTTGCCCTGCTGCATGTACACTATTTTTTTACATTCAATATTATTTTATGGTTTCATGGGTACGGCATAGTGGCCAACCCCACACTTTTGAAAGTATTCCCCCGGTGTTTCTGGTACCCACCGGGCACCATACCAATTCATCACAATACTATTGACAAGGTTCCCTGTGCTGTACTTCACATCCCTGTGACTGTTCTGTAACTACCAGCCTGCGCTTCTCCATCCCTGCGCCTTTTTCACCAGCCGCCCACCCCCGCCCTCATCTGGCAGTTGTCAGTCTGTTCCCCATATCCATGAGTCTATTTCTGTTTTGTTTGTTCATTTCTATTATTCTTTAGATTCACATATAAGTGAGACTACATGGTATTTGTCTTTCTTTGTCTGACTTATTCCACTTATAACACCTGCTAGGGTCCACCCATGCTGTCACAAGTGGTAAGATTCCATTCTTTTTCACAGCTGAGTAACGCCCCATGGTATATATGTACTACCACTCTTTAACTAGTCTGTTGAAGAGAAGTTGGGTTGCTTCCAGAGCTTGACTATTGTAAATAATACTACGATAAACACAAGGGTGGATATACTCTTTAGAATTAGTGTCTTGGGCTTCTTCAGATATATATTCAGAAGTGGAATTGCTGAGTCATGTGGAAGATGAACATCTCTTCTTGTACAACAGTAAAAAACCAGGGTAGCAGATTTTATTGTCTCAATCAAATTGCAAGGGCCAAAGAGAAGAGTAAATATTCTTCTGAGTTTTTAAATAAGTAACAGTTAATAGCACTTACAGTGTGCTAGGTACTGTTGTACATTACATATATCAACCACTTTAGTCCTTAAAGTAGCTTTACAAAATGAGCACTATCATTGTCCCCATTTTACAGATCAGAAAATAAAGGTATAGCCATTTAAAAATGTGCCTTGGGTCACAGAGTTGGTAAGAAATGGAGCCAAGATTCAAATTGAGGAAGACTGGCCACCAAATCAATGCTTGCAACCCCTACCCCTAGGTACCCCTCACCATTCCTAACTGATCCATAACAATACACATTGAATCACATTTTTAAGGTAGCTGATCAACTTGGCTTTTTAATCCCAGTGACCTTAATGTGCTAAGATATTTTATTAAAAAGACATGCAAATATTGATTTGGGGGCTTCCAGCTAAGATGGAGGCATAGGTGGAAACACTGTGCCTCCTCGCACAACCAAATTAAGGACAACAAAAATTTAGAAACAAAAACACAATCAGAACAGACAGAAAATTGAACTGTACAGAAGTCCAACAACCATTCAACCAGACCAGTAAAAGGGGTGAAGTCGGCAGCTGGTGGAGAGGGGCTGCGGCAGGGAAGGTGGTGGCTGCCAGACCCAGGAGCGCAGGCATCGTGGGACTGACTGCGGACACACATTCGCATGTAGATGAACCAGGGAAAAACAGGCAGCAAGACAGACTGCGCAACCTAGGGCTCCAGTGAGGGGAATTAAAGCCTAAAAGCACCGATTGAAAAGGTGCCGGGAGAGACTCTCAGACTCACAGGAGGGTCATTAGAGAGACCCACAGGGCCCTAGAATGTACACAAGCCCACCCACCTGGGAACCAGCACCAGAAAAGCCCAGTTTGCTTGTGGGAAGTGGCAGAAGGGACTGAAATACGAGAGGGAGTGGAACAAGCACCATTGATCCCTTCCGAACCCCGCCCCCAGTGCCACAACCCAGAGACTGGGTTGCCCCACCGTGGTGAACACCTAAGGCTCTGCCCCTCGCTATGTAACAGGTGCAACCTGACCAAAAATTGCTCAAACAGAACAAGTCAAAGCCCAAGAGCCAATACTTTTAAGCAACCAAGAGATAGCCAACCTATTAGATGCACAGCTCAAAACACTAGTGATCAGGATGCTCACAGAACTGCTTGATTTTGGTCACAAATTAGATGAAAAAATGAAGGCTATGCTAAAGTGAAATGAAGGAAAATGCACAGAAAACCAATAGTGATGGAAAGGAAACTGGGACTCAAATCAAGGGAGTGGACCAGAAGGAAGAAAGAAACAACCAAACAGAAAAGAAGGAAGAAACAAGAATTCAAAAACATGAGGAGAGGTGTAGGAACCTCCAGGACAGCTTTAAACATTCCAACATCCGAATTATAGGGGTACCAGAAGGGGAAGAGAAAGAGCAACAAGTGGAAAACTTATTTGAACAAATAATAAAGGATAACGTCTCCACTCTGGCAAAGGAAATAGACTTCCAGGAAGTCCAGGAAGCTCAGAAAGGCCCAAAGAAGGTGGACCCAAAGAGGAACACACCAAGGCACATCACAATTACATTAGCCAAGATTAAAATGAAAGAGAGAATCCTAGAAGCAGCAAGAGATAAGGGGACAGTCACCTACAAAGGAGTACCCATCAGACTGTCAGCGGATTTCTCAAAAGAGACCTTACAGGCAAGAAGGGGCTGGAAAGAAGTATTCCAAGTCACGAAATCCAAAGACCTACAGCCAAGATTGCTTTATCCAGCAAAACTTTCATTTAGAATGGAAGGACAGATAAAGTGCCTCTCAGATAAGGTCAAGTTCAAGGAGTTTATCATCACCAAGCCCTTATTATATGAAATGTTAAAGGGACTTATCTAAGAAAAAGAAGATAAAAAATATGAAAGGACAGCAAACTCATAGTTATTAACAACCACACCTAAAACAAAAGCAAACTAAGCAGACAGGTAGATCAGGAGCAGAACCATAGAAATGAAGATCACATGGAGGATTAGCAACAGGGGAGTGGGAGGAGGAGAAGGGGGGAGAAGGTACAGAGAATAAGTAGCATAGACGGTGGGGAGAAAAAAGACAGGGGGAGGGCAAGAGTAGTGTGGGAAATATAGAATCTAAAGAACTTTTGACATATGGACATGAACTAAAGGGGCAGAATGTGGGTGGGAGGGGGTGTGCAGGATGGAGGGGAATGAAGGGGAGAAATGGGACAACTGTAACAGCATAATCAATAAAAAATATTTTTAAATAAGACACGCAAATATCTACTAAAACCAAAACCAAAAACCAAAAACTTGATGCACAGTTGTCTAACTCCAAGAGAGCTGTGAAGGTGGGAGGGAGCGTGGACGAGGAAACAAAGCCCTGGGACAAGTTTTCAGTCTTGTTATATTTATTATGTTTAACATTGTTTTCTCGTTCTGCTGTTCAACTGCTTTCATTAAAAATACTATCTGCAGAAAAATGACCATACATAAACATTTTTTAATTCTAAATGTCAGGAATACACAGGGGTTTGGTGTATCATCCCCTATATTTTTTGATATTTTATGAATGTTTCAAATTTTTAAAAGACCACATTTTACAGCTGGTCATATAACATGTTACTGTGACTCTTGTTCTAGGTCAATACTTAAAACACAATCAAAAGATCTGCCTGCAATAAATATGGGCATAAGGGCTGTCTGAGTCAAAAACAGATAAAAAGAAAATCAGACTTAAAATCAGGAAGGCAATCAGTCAGTGTGTGTCCTTCTGATAAAGACAATGCACAGGAATCTAATCTTTTCCTCCAGACAAGGCAGTGACATTGACTGGCGCATGTGAGGGCAATTAGTAACTCTTCAAAACTGAGATCAATCTCTCACCTTCCCTTCCTTCAAGAGGAAAAAGTAAACTGAAATAACAAAACTCTTCCAGAAACTACTGCACAAAATCATTTATCCGTTCAAACTCTAGGTAAAGATCAACCAGGTTTTTGACCTCCCTCCCTTTCCCACTCGGATCTGTGAGGCCCACCTGTGCTCCCACCCGTGATCAGGCTTCAGGCCCTGGTGCAGGCGGAGCACACAGCATGGGCAGCCTGCACCTCGTTGCCCAAGGTCCCTCACTCCCCCTCTGACATCAGCCTCAGCTGCAGCAAACTGGGTCCAAGCTGGTGCTAACAGTGTCCCATCTCAATCACACCCATTATGCATTTTTCTATGGCTGCCCCTGGCATTCTCCAAGACCAGGGGAACCTGCAAGGCCCAGAGTGAGGAGGAGTTAACTTCTCTGGGACAACCTTCCCTTAATGGGGGACAGTAACCACCAAAGAACTGAGGTCCTTGTTCCCACCACCTGCAAGGAGCTGAACCCTACCAACACCCACCACAGGAACCCTGGGCAGTTCCTCCCCCAGCCCAGCACTGAGATGTTCCAGCCAGTACCTTGATTTTAGCCTTGAGAGATATCTTGAGCCACATCACCCAGCTGTACCTGGATTCCTGCCCCACAAAAACAATGCTATAATAAATGTCTGCTGTCCAAAGCAGCTACAATTTGAGATAATTTCTTGTGCAGCCACAGCTAACCAATGTACACATGCACCGTGATAAAATGTCACCACCATCATGGACAAGAGTCTGGATAGAGCACAGCCGACGTCAAATTCTAGCTCTTTCCTGTATCTATTCATTCAAGAAGCACTTACTATGTGATAGGCCATGTGGATACAAAAGCTAACTTCAAAGAGATACTGACCTCTTGAAAAAAGGCAAGCTTGCAAAATTTTTTGGCAAACTTGTTCATGCAACTTCAGTAACTTATTTTAAACTATGACTTACTATAAATGTTTAATGTCTGCTGACTCTATAAGTAGTTTATTAAATATATAATTAAACGCCTTTGCTATATTAATGCATTTTGTGTTCAATGCAAAATACATAAAGGGTTGTTCCATCTGCTCAAAAAGTTATATATTTAGAAAAGAATTCTGATTTTCTTCGCTACAAAAATTCTTACAGGAATTAGGCCTTTTCCTTCCATTCATTCAAAAAACTATTCCCACAGGCAGAAAACTCACGGAGCAGTGATGTGGAAAACTTTATGTCCAAACATTCTGTAACATTTTCCAACTCAACTACTTAGAAGTCTATACTCTCCTCTTACTCTCTAAGGAGACCCAGTAAGCACTGTGCAAACCCAGGGTAAACATTCAAACATCCCTGACCAACATGACTTATATGAGACTTCCATCTTTTTAAAAAAGATTTTGTTTATTTATTTTTAAAGAGAGGAAAAGAGAGAAACATCAATGTGTGGTTGCCTTTCATGTGGCCCCCACTGGAGACATGGCCCACAACCCAGGCATGTGCCCTGACTGGGAAGCGAACCGGCGGGTCTTTGGTTGGTAGCCCATGCTCAATCCACTGAGCTATACCAGCCAGGGCTGAGACTTCCATCTTTTGTAGCAGAACTTCTTTTCACATGATACCAACTGGAAAAAAAACAGATAAAAGTAGGAACATCCTCTTGCTTATTCATAAACATTTCTTTAGTTCTACCTGTTTGTTTTTAAAAATACCATCAGCTTTCCCACAGTATCACAAACAATTCTAGAAAAACTTAAAATAAATATGAACATTTGGAATAAACAGAAAAAGAAAGATAAAGGGAAATGATTTTTTTGAACATGCACAGGCACTATAGGAAATATTAAAGAGACTTATTTAAGAAAGAGAAGATCAAAATTATGAATAATAAAATGGCAATAGATGTATATCTACCAACAATTGAGTCTAAAAAACAAACTAAGCAAACAAGAACAGAAGGTTTTGGGTACCTGATCATGGATACAGAGAACATTTTGCTGGTTGCCATATGGGAGGGGTGTGGGGAAATGGTGGAGAGGTGAGGGGATTGAGAAGTACAAATAAGTAGTTACAGAACAGCCATGAGGCTGTAACGGACAGTACAGCCAAAGAACTTGTATGCATGACCCATGGACTTGAACAGTGGTGTGTGCATTGCCCAAGGGAGTGGAAAATGCTGTGTGGAAGGGGGCAAAGAGGGAAGAATTGGGACAACTATAATAGCATAATTGATAAAATACAATGTTAAAAGAACATACACAGTCACACTTGGACTTAGCAAACCCTATGACTATAATAATTAAACTTATCCCAGAGAGAATGTTAACTAAATTATCACACTGGTTATACAGCTTTTTCAAACATGCCTTTATTCTCTTCCCGTTCCTGTGATTATCATTAACCAGCCATGGCTTGAACAAATGTCAACTTTCATTAGAAGCAATACCATGACTGCCCACCAGTCATGGCATAAGGCCACAGCATACAGAATTCAGAACAGAGGTGGGGGAATCACAGAAGAACTTGAGACATATTAACCCACCTCTTAGACTCCCTTTGGTCTTCAAGCAGGGGATGCTGCCTGCTGTGCCACTGTGAAGACAGTACTGCCCACATAACCCTTTACTCACTCACCAAAAGGAAGGTAATGGGATTTCTTTATAGGGAGGAGAGAAGATAGTTTATACCTTATTAGGGTGTCTTTTGAAGAATGCTAACACATACATATACAACTTTTGTAAACTTACTATACACAATTGAAGTTTGTGAACTTGCCCTGGAATGCTGATCGTTACATAAAAAATTAGCCATTTTTCTAATTTTAGAAAAATAATGGATTTAAGCTATGCAAAATGTCTTTTAGCCCAACCACTTTGGAATGAGGCCAGAACACTGTACAGGGGATGAGAATAAATTGTGCAGCCAAAGAAATATAGGTTTGTATCCACACAGACAAGCTCTACATTGTCTTGGCAATTTATAGAACATCTCTGAGTCTCAGTTTCCTCTTCTATTAAATGGGTTAGTAATGCCTGACCACGTCATTTTGAGGATTAGAGCTAACACACATAAAGAGTCTCACAGAGCATCTAATATTTAGTTGGCACCTAATATACTATGAAAGGTTATTATTACATATTTTCAAAATATTTCACTGCATGTCCCTGGCTGGTATGGCTCAGTGGATTGAGCATGGGATGAGAACCAAAGGGTCTCTAGTTCGATTCCCAGTCAGGGCACATGCCTGAATTGTGGGCCAGGTCCCCAGTTGGGTTCACATGAGAGGCAACCACATATTGATGTTTCTCTCCCTTTCTTTCTCCCTCCCTCCTCCTCTCTCTGAAATAAATAAGTAAATAAAATCTTTTAAAAAATATTTCACTGCATTGAGCTGAACAGTACAACTGCTCATGGAAATCATCACTCATTAAACATAAGAGGAATTCAGCTGGTGTCAGATAACCTCTATGGACTATACAATAGGCGGAGCAGAGGAGGTCAAACCAGGTAATTCTCCAGAACCTCTTTAGCTCTAAAATAAACAACACAATGAAATTAGGTACCACTCAGCAAATCTTAAAACAGTTCAAAGTAAGGGTAGAGATGGCAACTGTTCTTAAATAGAATTTTTCCACATTTAATTAATGGCCACACACAACAGGAAATCTGCACCATGACAACACTGATACGAAGAGAGACTGGAGGGAGAGGAGTGCACCCACTGTAACAACCCAGTGCTATGTGGAGCCAATTAACATAAAAAGGGCTTTAGATGTGTAGGACAGGTTTTTAAAACATTAAGAAAATGGTGACTTTAAAGAGTCATTTCCCAAGGAATGAAAGAGACAGCAAAACTGAAACAGTATGTCACACAAATTAAACTGTCCTTTAAGAGCAACGGCCAGAAGAAAAAGAATGCATCGCAGGCTACTTGCAGCATCTTCATGGCTCTTGTCACGAGTGTTAAATTTTGCGTGACAAAAATTCGTAACCAACCGTTGGTTCAAATTGCCTGGCAGTCTAATCAATTAGACGGCGGCCCCTACCCACTCCCTCATTAAACCCCAGTGAACGGGATGCTCCGATGGCCTCTTTCTCTTCTCCAGGCCTGCCTGCTAGGTCTTTCCGCTGATAACATGTGGATAGTGAGACAAACAGAAAGACTGTGGTTCTTACACACATACACACACAAAAAAACTGGGCCAAGATGGAGTGCTGTACTCAAATCTCATTTGTTTTTACAATGATTTTAATGCATTCTAAATTGTTAAAGACTGACACCACCATCTATGGCGAAATATTCAGCCTGCACCGAGTATAAATACTGCCTAAGCAACCTCTACTGGCAAGAGAAACCCTCTCCCCATTCCAAAAGATTCTTCCCACTCAGATGCAATATTTTAAAAAAGCCTTAAAACGGGTTCTCTCTCTCTCTCCTTTTATATACAGTGTAGCTGGTACTCGTTGGCTTCAGAATCCACCAAACCCCCTACTCATTGCATTTTGATGAGAAAAAATGCTCCAGCACGTGGCGCTTGCTCACCACTCATCTCACTTGCTAATAGAATGTGTGTGACTCGTGATGCCGCCCCTCGAGAGAAAATGCTTCATCAATCGTTGCTTCCTCACCACTTGTCAGAACGAATTAATGATGAGGACCCAGGTACAACTGTCTATATTTTGAGGGCCTACTTTTGGAAGGAACCACACACACAAGTTTCAAAGGTTATACATAAGTTCTGTTTCGGGTTTCAAAAAAATGGAATTTGAATGCCTTTAAGCAGGACATGTGCTCTCCAGTTGGACCACAAGCCACACTACTCCATATTGCCCCTAGGGGGCTTTACACATGTACCATACGTTTCTAGCCCCTGGGGATATTTTAGTTTGCTTCACTTTCCTAAAATGTATAATTAAACAGTTAAAGAACACATATTTACTCAAAGTGTAGACAATGAGGGGTGGCCACCACTGAGGACAGGCTTTTACAATGAAGTTAAATTGGAAGATTCACTTCAGGATATTAATGAACTTTGTAAAATGGGATTATTTGTGCTAAGCAAGGACCACTTTCTTAGTTAAAAGTTATTGCAGGCATATTTCACTTTACTGACTGCACGAATGTTGCATTTTTATAAATCGATGGCAGGAGCCTCCACCAGCAAAAAGATTCCGACTCGCTCCACTGTGGTGCCGTGGAAGGCAGCCCGCACTATCTCCAAGGCATGCCTGGGTTTGGAAGTTCAAACACAGCCACAGAGAAGAACTCAAGCACTTGCTACACACAGGACAGCAGAGTGTACAGGCTATGAATGAAAACATTCTGACTTTGATATTTGCTGTTTCCGTAACTGCAGGTCAGTCACTTGGTTTCTTGGAGACATGGGGTTCTCAGAGGAAGGATGAAGGAGTGGAGCTAGAGTACATTGTTTAAGGTTTCTCCCTTGGACCTAAAATGCTGAGATCCTCTAACCCTAAGTACCTCAGGTGTTCACTGTTGAAGACGAATGGACACTTTTTTATTGGAAAGCTCTACCACACCTCAACCCTCAGCTCTGGGAGGAGTTACAGAGGCCGTGAATGGCACACCAGCCACAAGTCACTGTACCTGGTCCCGCAGTGACTCAGAGGATGTGCAGGGACAAGACTTCAGAATTTATCATCTTTATTCTGGCTGATGTAACCACTATAAATAATTGCCTCATGCCTGTGAGGTAATATGCTTTTTGCCAAGGACCCCATTAACATCCAAAGGGACCTTGACAGATTTCTCCTCTATTTCACACATATCTTTTATCGGCTTATATTTCTTTTTGAACTTTCTGCTCTGATTATAAAAATAGTACATGACATAGAATCAAAACAGAATGTCTCAAAGATACAGAGAGAATTAAAATCACCTGGAACTGGGGTGGGCAGTGAAAGTCGCCTGTCTCCCCATGCATGACACAGCCCTCTGCTGTGACCACACCAGCCGCAGCCCAGCCCATGCCGTGTGTACAAATGCGTAGCTACGGACACACATGTGGCCTGGAGAGAGCATTTGAGCAATTGGATTTTCCATTGTGAGCATGACAGACCACAAATCTGAGAATATTTCACAAAGTCAATGTACTGGCAAGAAGAGGAAAAATGGGAAGAAGAGATGAAAAAGAAATGGAGGATTTAAAAAAAAACTCACTGGCCAGGACACCCCGGTTCCACACTTCCTAACCCTCAGGCCATAGCCAAGAGCTGGCAGATGTGAACCATTTGTTTAGAGCAGCGATGAACACAGGCAATAACCACACAAAAGCTTATGCTGACTTGCCACCTCAGCTCCTTATCACTGTCAAACCACTTAGAATAAAAATGGTAACAACTTAGGCGAACCGATCACTAGGGAAGTCATGCCTAATAATTCTTCATTTGCTAAACTAACAAAATATCTGCCTGGTTTTAAGAGGCTAGCAGAGTAAGAGCATGAACACTAATTTTTTCAAACAAGGAAATACTTTATGATTTTAATTGCAAATGTCACCTGAAAATGTTTCATTCCTTAAGTATCACCTTCTTTTTTGCGCTTCTTCTAAGCTCTTCACAGATAAATTATTCATATGTTAAAACATACTTTCAGTGCAAAACAAATAGAACTAAGACATCTTTGTAGAAGAAAATGCAACATATTTTTAGGGAGAAACATAATAAATTTACTTTGGCCTTAAAATAGAAATTTCTAAATAATTAAAAGAAAAATGCACTACCGTGCAAGCAAGCAGTAACTAAATAAAACCAGAAAATAGGGTTCTTTTTTTAAGTAACAAACTACAGTACCCAACATGGAGCAGCTTAGGCAATATAAAGAAGCTACCCATGGCTTTAATTAAAAAGTGGAATCGGCAGCCTTACATTATTGAGGACCTGGTTTCTTCACATATCTTGGCCCTACTGTTCATGACATTTTCATCCTTTTAAAGCAAGCTTCCTTCATGCACCCAAAATAGCTTCACACTGCTCTAGACTAGGCACTTCCTCACTAATGCCCAGTGAGAACAAGCATCTTTGCCTCGACATTCCCAGTCAAGGGTCACAAGTTCGCGCTACCAGACTCAAGTCAAGTCCCACGCCATCCCTGCAGCCACGGTGGTCCCTGGGACAGAACATGCTGGTGGGCCCAGCTTACATCACAGGCTCCCCCAGACCTGGACATGAGTTGGCTTTGCCACAAGCAGAGACAAATCAGCGGCACAAAAAGGGTGGATGCCACACAAGCACTCCGCGTCAGGGCACCACATGCTCTGATCCTGTAAGGTCTCAGCTTGGTGTCATACAAAACTATAGGCTCCAACTCAAAATTATTTTCCATAATATAAGCAATAAGTGTCTTAGACACTATTTTATCTCCAGATCTCTGTGGAGGTCTTTCACACTCTCTTCAAAGAAGAGAATTACCTTAAATAGTAATTAACACATAAAGCCTTCCATCTTTTTGTCTTATTCACTTCTTCCTATTCACTAGCGTGGCTCTCCCGGCACCAACTAGTGTATGAAGTTCTTCTAGGCTCCAAGAGGATGTTTTGGGAATTTTAAACTATAAAGCACCTCTCCTTATATAATTACATAATTTACAATGATTGATTAGCTATGTTTTTTCCAGAACACAAGTTGTTAATTTCTAGCAATAAACTAGCAGACCTTCCATTGCCCAAGACAGCCTACCTCTTAGGGCAGCAGGCATTATTTCATCCTGCATTCCATGGATAAAATATCCAGAGCTGATATCTAAGCTTAGAGTTGCAAAACTACAACATAGCTTTTGCTCCACAAGGTCACTGGGGGAGTATGGACGAGTGGAACTCATCACTACTTCTGTCCAT
Organism: Sturnira hondurensis; assembly: GCF_014824575.4. NCBI lineage: Eukaryota > Metazoa > Chordata > Mammalia > Chiroptera > Phyllostomidae > Sturnira > Sturnira hondurensis. The sequence continues at coordinate 2,023,935 of NW_028087015.1, forward strand.
CTCACTCCCTTCACCACTCTGCGGACCCATCACTAGGCTTCCATACTACCCTAGGTACACTTTCTACTGAACTTGTCACTGTAGTTCATAATTACCAGTTGGGCTGTCTGTCTTTACCCACCTCAGAGAGGAAAACAAAAAAACTCATAAGACCGTTAGGAATGTGGTCAAACTGCCAGATTTGAATCTTGGCATCTAGTTCTTCAAAGACAGGCTCTGCCACTTAGTAACTGTATGAACTTTGAGACCCAGAAAGGTTAGTTAAAATTGAGGGTAACAGTGCCTGTCTCGAGGGGTTTTTGCAGAAGTGAAATGAGCTGATGCGTGTAAAGCACTGAGAATGGTGTCTGGCTCCTACAAGCTCAGTAAGTGTGATGTTACCATAGCTCTTGTAAGAGCACCCTTCACGTCCCGGCGCAAAGGTGGAGCCAATAAATAATGTCAAATAAATCAATCTCCCTATTTTTAAATTTAATCTGGTCTTTAATAAAGTGTTCCTAAATGTTACAGACCCTATGGATCAGAGTTATCTTCTTGGTCCTCCTTTTTTCTCATGCCCTCACTGGATGATTTCACCCACGCCCAAGGCTCCACTCAACACCCACGTGATCATGCCTCCTAGATCACTGTCTCCAAGACAGTTCTGTCCTTATCTCTTCAAGCTCATACGTAGTCTTCTTGTCTCCTAGATCTCTCTCCTTGTATGTCCTGAAACTTAAAGGGAACAGAAGAGAAATCAGTTCCACCCTCCATCATTGATGTTACGCCTCCGACAGCCCCATCACTGGGTATGTGTCCTCTTATGTGCCCCCATGGAGCCCAATATACTTGCCCTATCCATCCGTCTCTCTGTCTGTCTATCCATCTGCCCACTTATTAAGCACCTGCTATGTGACTGGCTAACCATCCTAACACTTTATCACTCTGCAGATAATTTTTTAGTTACTAGTTTGCCATCTCCACTTTCAGGTCATAAGCTCCAGAAGATAAAAGGCTTTGGACCTTGTATGCCTTTGTATCACCAAGCCTTGCACAAATTAAAAACACAGGGCAAATATCTGTTGGGTGAGTGAATAAATGTTCCCATGATACTGGTCCAATGATGAAGAACTAAAACTCTTCTCATAGCTTGTAAGTGTATAACGGGAAGAACAGAAGGTTCTAGAAGAATGTAGCCAATCGCTGTTTTCAACATACATATAAAATCCAAAGATGCTTTCTCAAATCAAATCAAATCAAATCAGTATTCTTATGCTATGTCCAAAGCAATGCTGTTCTCCATAGAGGTGGAAACTAGGCGAAATGAGGATGTGCCTAAAGGTTTAAAAGTCATAGCCCATAACTGAGAATGCCCAGGGGGCAAACTGTGCAAAGCAGAAACCAACAGCCCCCACCCCCCCACACACACCCCCTCTGGCTCTGACCAGCTGTTAAGGATGGATGCCAGACTTCACACCAGTTTTCAGTTGAGAACAACTTAAGGAAAGCATCTGACAATGACGGGAAGGACTATTACAATGAAAGACACCCTCCTCTGTGAGGAGGCAGGAAATGATGCAGCCCTGGCTCACCACCACCACTCCCCACCCCAGCACATCCCCTCACACAAATCCCAGGGCCTGAAGAAGAGGCTGAAAACGGGGTAATTGCTGAAAGCAAGAAAGAGTGCCTGGCCACAATGTTCATGCAACTCCTTTCTGCTCTAAGCATGGGCACAGGTGTATCCACGCCCAATTTTGAAGGTGAACATTTGTTAGTTTCCCAGACCAATGACCCTGCCTGAGAGTTACAGGACCTTCAGGCATCCATTGTCACATGGCTCCCAGAAAGTGACAGAAAGCTTTCACAGCACCACCAATATTCCTCTGTGAGGACACAAGGCTTAACAAAGGATTTTTCTTAAGCCTGTGCTCCTTCTTCCAAACATAATGCTGGGTAGTCAGCCTCTCACTACTGGAGGCTTCCTGGGGAACAGTTACTGCTGGCACCAAGAGGCAGTGGGCAGGAGGGTAGAGGAGCAGGGCCCTGGATCTGGCTGGGAGCATTCTTCTCCCCGCTGTTACAGGTGAAGTGACCACAGCCTCGGAAAAGGGAGATTCTTGGAATCACTAACTGTTCCAGGAAGGCAAAACTGGAGAAAAGATCAAATAATAGAGGCACTGCCTTGCTGGCACACAATAGTCTTTGAAGGTCCTTGACGAATGGAAAGGGATGGATGGCTGCCTTGAAAATACAGGTGAACAGACAGCACAGGAGGGCGGGTCCTGCTTCAGGACCACTCACGAGACAACCATCAAAGAAAGAAAATGGAAGCCTTCTAACTAACGTATTCTAAGGATTCGGGTTTTTCTGGGATAAAACAACCTAAGGAGTTTCTGAATTCTCATCTATTTTACACAGAGCAGATTTAAATAAAAACAGCTGTAGATAAGGCAATGACATAGGTGTATATATGTAAATGAATATACACAGAAACACACAAGATCTCATTTAAGTGCTACACCTCAAATTATTTTGATTGGTTCATGTTGTCTAGGCTAGTATGGAATTAGAGATGCAAAGTTTCATTCATGAAATTTTAAATAATGGTGATAAGATTTATCTAGACATACAAGCGGAACCTAAATATGAAGCACATGAATAATAGAAGAATGCATGCATTTTGAATGCTTATTTTTCAGAAGAAAACAAAGAACTAAATATGTGGATTCTTCTTTGAGTCTCTAAGTGTAGCCTCTATTTGCATTTCAATAGCCTGCAAGGTAAGCTCTGTGAAATTGGTCAAATGTACAGACTCTCATCTCTCCTCCACCCCAAGTCAGTCAATTAGCTTCTAGAGAAAGTGGCAAACAGGAGGTAATATCCACATCTCAAAACCCATTCCAGCTGATGCAGATCAAAATAATTTCAAAGCAAGTATGCTGAGGACACAGGTGTTCTATAAAACAAATTCTGGACAGAAAGCGTACAGTACCAGGGGCTAGTAGGAGATGTGGTGAGTGAGCGCTCACATGCGACTGAAATAGACAAGTCAGTATACAAGATTTGTGCAAAAGGGGAAAACAGGCGCAAACCAGATCACATCTAAACATGTTAACAGCGGGCAAAAAGGCAGACTTAGCAGTTAAAACAAAGGCATTTCAATGCTGTCTCTGTTACACTGATTGTGTAGACATGCTACAAATATGAGCCCCCCCCCATCATTCCACACCCCACCTCATTCCATGCACTGTCCTGCTAAATCTCTCCTAAGTAGCATTTTTCAACCCTCTAATCAAAAGTCTTTACTGACTCCACATTAGCCACGCTTTGCCCTTCATAGATGCCCTTATTCCAAAAGTTACTTTTTCATGCTCACAGGAACAAAAATACAGTTAATACACAAGTATTACATATTTGAATGACGTTCTCAATAAATCATGCATTGCCAATTGCAGCGCTTTTATTCTTTCATTTTCTGCCTTCCACAGTCCTTGCGCTTCCTTTTAATAAACACAGGGAATCTAGAAACCCAGAGGAAAGTCAAAAGTGGAAGGGATTATGCTTAGCTCAGAGTAGGCGCTCAAAAACTAGGAATGGAGACTTCGGCTAAAAGAAATAAATCAAGGAAGGAATGAAGGAATATATGGATAGTGAACATAAAAATAAAGCTACTTTTACTAAGTACCCACTCGCCTAAGCATGGTTAGTGCTATGGACGGAATGTTTCTGCCCTCCCCCTTCCCCAGTTCATACACTGAAGCCCTAAATCTGACTGTATGTGGAGGCAGGCCTTTGGGAGGCAATCAGGGTGTGACTATGAGGTCATGAGGTCACGAGGATAGGACCCTCAAGATGAAATCAACGCGCTTATAAACAAGAGGAAGTGACGTGAGATTTTGGCCTGCATCATGTGAGGATACAGGCAGGAAGTGGCCATCTACACACCAGGTAGAGGCCTGTAACTAAATTTGGAATCTGTGGCAGTTTGACCTTGAACTTCCCAGCCTGCAAAAGTACGAGAAATATACGGTTGTCATTTTGTTAGAACCTCTTGAATGGACTAGGGCAGTTAGAAATTTGCCTACCTTTGCTTAGTCCTCCTAATAATTCTGCCAGGTAAGTGTTGGTGTCCTCGTTTTAGAGAAAAGAAAAGGAAGTCCCAGAAAGTGTTTTGAGCTGCTCCAGAGTCACAGAGCTCAGCTTCGGCAAAACTACCAGGTGCCAGGGGAGCATGGGAGAAGGCAGGCTCGACCGTCTGGAAACCCAGTAACAGACATGGCTACTGTGCTCCTACTCTCTGCTTCACACTGTTCGGAGTGACTGGCATGCATGCACCTTATTTACTTTCACCACACTCCTGGGAGGTACGTGGTATTCCCACTTTACTGAGGGCAACACTGAAGTTTGGGAAAGAGTAGCCCTGCCCAGAATGAGGAAGCCAGTAGGTGTCAGACCGACGTTCACCCATCAGCCCGGCAGACAGCGGCGCCGCTGCCCTCCAGCACAACACGAGCCTGCCTCTGTGTCGGCCAACACCATCGGCAGTGCTGGGCAGCAGCCCCCACAACACGAGCGGCTTACAGTAGCAGCACAGATTCATTCTCACATTTGCAGGCAGACTGCAGGTCTGCTGGGCTTGGCTGCAGGTTTACATAGGTCCCCCCACAATGTGGGGGCGGGGTTCTGTTTGGGGACCCAGACTTAATAGGCAGAGATACCATGGCATGTCCTTTTCATGGCAGATCACCAAAGTGCAAGATGGCAAGTCCGACTGCACAACCATATTTCCAGCCTCTGCCTGTGACACATTCACTAACAGCTCATAGGCCAAAGCCATCACATAGCTGAGGCCAGAGTCAAGTGGGGAAAAGGGTCCCTGCCAGGCAGGAGACCATGAGATCTGGGCAAGGGAGTAAATGTGTGCTTCTATCACAGAGGAGGGAAAATTTAAGAGAATGATTGAACCTATTACATTATCCAAATGCAATATGTGTGTTCCATAATGTCTTTTAGTTTCTTTAGTTATATCGCTAATCTGTGAATGGAAAATAAATCTGTGAGCTTAATAATGTATATTTAGAATAAAGTTTTAATGGAAAAGTATAAATAATCAAATCAATGGTATTATTCCATCTTCACCTTCACAGCAATGCTAAACTTGAGAGACTGGGTAATTAGAAAATATAAAACTAGCAATATCTCATCATGAAAATATCATTATGATGAAAATAATAAAAAGTAAAGTATCTCTAGACCTAGTTGATACCTCACTAACTTTGAGCACTGAGCTAAAAAAATCCTTTAAAAATACTTAATGTTTTCTACAATCATTTCAAGATCATTGTAATACATTCTACCTGTAACTCCCTGTTACTTTCCTTAAGATTTCCAGGTCCTCAACAGGGAGAAACTGGGGAGGTTTTGCAGCTAATAAAGATAAACTTGGGTCCTCATTTGCTACAGAAGGAAGGAAGGAAGGGAGGGAGAGAGAGAGGGAGGGAAGGAGGGAGGGTGGGCAGGAAGGAGTGAAAAGAAAAAAAAGAATTCAGTTTATTTTATCCATATGATTTCATGTCTTTGTATATACATACACAAATTGGAAACAGCGCGCCAGAAAACAGATAAAACTGCACACATGTCGTGCTCCTTTCTTGGTGGCACCCCCTTCCATTCAAACGGAACAAAAACTCTTGGCTGAATTTGTCCTCTCACTCAGGTTTTAAATTCACTCACCGTTTCAAGCAATACAGTACCAACCTCATCATCTTCATTTAAGAACGAATTGCTTTTTCCATTACAGCCTCTACTTGGAGATGTTTCATTGTGCCTTTTCAAAATTGTATTGCAATGAGACTTGTAGGCAAGTTGTCAAAGTTGGAAGCAATTTGCAAAAAACAAAAACTTCTCTTCAAAATTGGATAAGTTATTTTCAAGGCCTGACACTAAACCATAAATTTACTTTGCTCTCTATGTAATTTTAACCAGTCCTGCAAAATAAGTATTAAGATACTTTATAGTCATTTTTGAAAGCCATTCTAACAGAAATCTATTAGCTTGGGAGAAATTGAGTTCTGTCTTTATTCACACTCTAGCTCAATTAATTATTGAAAGCGGATGACCTCAGAATCTATATCCAGGCTTGCCCTCTCTTTGGAAGTCTAAGTCCATATATCCGGCTGCTTACTGAAATCTCTACTTTGAAAGCTTCCAGAGTGCTTCCAACTCGAGATACACAGAACCAACTAATCATCTCTCGTCATCCAAGTCAGTTTTATTTCTAGCTCTTATTTGTTTCTGGTCCTAACACCTGAAACCTGGGAGTCACCTCTAGCTTCTTCTATCTATGTGCCAAACATCTCAGCACATCATCAAGTCCTGTTAATCCTAGTCTCAGTTTTCCTCCACTGTCAACCTCTTGGTCCAGCAGCATCCCCTCTCATCTCTCACTGCCTGCTGTTCTTGGGCTCTCCTCAGGCACTCTTCATGAATGGTTGACAGAACAGCTGACAGTCAGTGAAATATTTCTGCACTCTCCTTAAGACCTTTCAGCAGCTTCCCATTGTTAGACAAAAGTCCAAACCCTTCACTATGACATCATTCTGGAAACTCTGCTCGTCACTTCCTGCCTTTTACATGTACCATTTGCAGCACCTTGTAAAGGGTGCACCCTGCGTGGCCACCACACCCTGCATGACCACCACACCCTGCTGTTTCCCCTGACTGGAACACCCTTCTTGCCTAACTAGCACCTGTCCATCCTCCGCCAACAGGAAATATCCCCACCTCCACAAAGCCTTCCCCGCCTCCTGCAAGCACAGCTAGGCACATTCCCATGCATTGCGACAGATGTAAGTTTTGCCACAAGCTGCTACAGAAATCGCTGTTCTCCCCCACCATACTGTCAACCTCTCACAGGTTGGTACCATATTCCGCTCAATTTTGTTTTATTCCAGAGCCTGGAATAAAAGTGCAATGATGTATATTTATCAGACACAACACTCAGTCCTCTGACACAAACCTGTTCAAATATACACTGCTGTTGCTATTATTATTATTAACCATTTATTAAAAGAATGGCAAAGAACGGAGTCTGTCCTTGACAGCCAGAATCAAAAGCACTCACATTCGCAATCCAAGTAGAATAGCAAATGTTTTGAGAACTCAAGCATGCACATTACTGAAGACTGTTTATGATATGGGCTCCACATCATGGGCGTCTGTTATCTCTAGCATTAGGAGAATGATTCGAGGGGCAAAGCAACTGTCTCGCCATGCCCTTGAGGTGGTTTCCTGATGTAAACCACTGAGCCTGTGCCAGCAGTTTAAAAAATGTGAAATTGCAACCTCACACCACCAGTGCCTTGGGTCCTTTCAGGGTAATGGGCTGGGGCTGCCTCCGGGCACACCACCATAATAATTGCCCCCCAAAGGGGGTTGGCTAATGGTTTGAGCTCTCACATTACCACCACTGCCATTATGTGGGAAGTCAAGAATGAGTACATCACCCTTCACCTACTCCCCTATAAAAATAAACCCAGGTCTGACTGGAAGAAAAGGGGCCCAACCTCTGGCAGACCCTGTAAAGGTTGTCAAACCTCACGTTTGGAGATACAGACGTGGTACGTTCCATCATGTAGGAGTTCCTCGGACCTGTAATTCCTTAGGATCAGTGGGTCTCCCTCAACCCTGACTGCGCACCACGGAGACAAGCAACCTGAAATGACACAGCTTACACCTAGGCCTGAGGCTTTACAGAGCTCTCAGGTGGTTCCGAAGGGCAGCCTCGGTCAAACCTCTGTCCCAAGGTTGTGGCTACACATCACACGAACTGATTCACCTTTCTCAATCCCCCCCAAAATGTACAAAATAAAAAACTGTCTTTAGGAGCCTTTCTTGGATGGTAGGGAGGAAGACATAGTTTTTTCTTAGACAACGAAATGAAAACATCCAAAAACTGGCCCCCCAAATGCACTTCTTAAACTGATTATAAAAGTAATAAATGCTCAGTATAGAATAGTTGGAATAAAAATAATTCTATGATCCCACCATCCAGATATAGTGAAAACACATTTTAGTGCATTTTCTCCCCATTATTTTAGATGATAATGAAGAAGAAAAGAGCTTGTTAATAATTTAGATATGATGTATAATTTTTAGCCTTTTTATACCTCATTTTAATTCATCGTCAACACCTCTGCAACTAAGCATACTTTATTGTTCAGGAGCTAACTAGCCTGGCCAACACCCACCAGGAAGGATGACCTGGGACACTCCAGGGCCCCTGCATGCTCTCACCTCCTCTCCCACGGAGCTTCCCCCCACACGCACATGCACTCACCCCGCCTCTCACACATGTATTTGCACATGTGTGTATGTATGCTACCTGCTTTTAGGGAATTGTACATAGATTATGTAGACAGTCTAATAACCTGTTTTTTTCACTCGACATTATTATTGCCAACTTTCCCCCTTATTAAGGACTTGTGAAAAGCCTGGTTTTAATGGCAACATTATCTGTTAATATGTGTCTCACAAGTTATTTGCCAGTCTCCATGCTTTTCATTGCTTCTGAGACAAATAATATGACTTCTAAAACACTTTAAAAAGCTGTATTTTTACTCACAATTTATCTGAAATGCGTTTCAAGTAAATTCAAACACTGGAATTGATTTCATTAAACTCTGTGTTGACAATAAAATGACTGGTTGCTGCCTGCATATTGACCTCTGTAAGTTCACATAATTCTTAATTTTTATCGTTTATCTGGTTTGTTGATTAGCTGGTCTTAGTCAACTTTCTTCTGTCTTCTTCAGAAATTATTCATTTAAATTTCACTGTCTTAAACTCAACGTTATTACATAGTTAGATCTTAGGTTGAGAAATATTTTTAGGCAACTTAAACCTGGAAAAAGATATAATAAATACAACCACACAATTCTTGAAAAGGAGGAAATAAAAGCCAAACAGTGGCTCATTTTATCTAGTAAGCTCTCACAACTGGCAATGAAATCCCATTCTCATCAGCTAAGACAAAAGTGGGAACACACAGCCAGCTCTCTGTCTGACTCAAAGAAGCAGTTGGCTCACCTGGGGAGAAAGAAACTTTGTGAGCACTGAACACTAAGCTAATTTCTCATGTGGGCCCACTGCAAGAGACAGTGCCCAACATAATGGATAGGGTTTCAACGGGAGCTTTACACAGAGTGCAAAGTGTTCTCTCACAGCCATTTCTTTTAGAAACACTCAATAAAAGCCAAGGACATAATGTGAGGCTGTAATTCTGTGAAGGCATTTCGCGGGGAGCAGAGGCAGGCAGTCTGAGAGCGACAGGACCTTGCTGTCGCTCATGGGGCAGAGCTCAAGGAAGCTGGGAAATGAATAGCGAGAGGTCTTTGGGGCTATTCCTCTCACGCATCACCTCCCTGCGCCGCGACTGGCCCAGCAGAGCAGGACAAAATTGAGATTGCTTGCGGGATCTCAAGTGCAGGTATCCTGCCTTGTTGATTCAAAGGAGACCCAAATGCTTCAGACGCTGAAGTGGAAGGGGACAAACTAACATGCCCCAGGAGGATCGAGAGCCTGATTGGAAAGACATCATTACACAAAAGTCGGACCTGGCTGGGGACCATGACTTCTCAAAATAAAGCAGCTTGGAATCTGTCCGCACACTTGAACTCATCTCAGGCCCCAGAGGTCCCGCTCCACTGTGAAGTTTGAACACTGACTCCAGCTGGCCAAACACTAAGAGCAGTTCGACACACGTCCACTGTAAACCATGTTGCCGATCCAGATCCACCCCCACCCTGTACTGGGCGCTCATGTGCACGGATGACGCCCGAGGGCTCCCTCGGCCCCCTGGCTTCTGGCTGGGTTTGCTAATGGGGAGCACCAGCTCAGAGGAGGAAGAAAATTAAGGTTGAGATGTCCCCCGCCACCTCCCTGTGGAGTCACCATGAGCAGACTGTGTCCCTTCACCTGAGGTACCTGTTACATTCCTTTTCTGTCTCCAGGTTCTGGGACTGCTCTCTTCCTCACTCCTTTAGGTCTAGTGATGTTAATGGTTCCCTGCTGTTTTTAGCTCTTAACAGGGCACCATTCCTTAAACTTGCCCTACACCCTGCCCACCCCTTAAAGAGTCCCTTTTATTAAACTCTCCTCAAAGTATCCAATTCATGCACGTTACCTTCTCTATTGCCTAAACCCTGCCTGATACCCATATCTAGTTAGGATCCCGCTAGGCAAGACTCTGCGGCAATACAGAGGGAAGTAAACTGAGGTTAATGGAGTCAGTATATTGTGCCAGCACTAACATATTTATAAAACTTTTCAACCTTCAAACAACTCATTTTTTAATCTCCTTCTACAGATGTAGACACAAAGATCAGAATGGTTATGAAACTCGTCTAGTGTGACACAGCCATTCATTGCCACTAGACAGCTATCCGAATCTGTAGTTTCAGTGTGAGACACACACTAATTCAGTAATTTTAAAACAATGCACCATGCAGTCGGCCCTTCTCCAGTCCATCCTGCTCTTCAGCCTACACCTCCACATCGGCCACTGGTTGATCCCCACGTGACTTTCCGTCACCCCCTCAGCATACAGTGCAAATGCACAGGACTGTCCCCAGTTTAGTCCCTATGTACTTTTCTGGTCTCATCTCTAACTCTTTGCCTTTCAAATTTGTTTATTTTGTGCTATTTTTTAAAACGCTTGTGAAGAAAACCGATTCTTAGAATTCTTAGAGTACAAAATAAAAATTTGGGTGAACATAAGATTTTGAAAGTACTCCGTCCTTATCCCCTGTAGATCAGGAAACTGAAACTAGAGTATTTTATTTCTATCTCAAAGACAGAAATTCAACTCCAATGGGTAAGAATCACCACTGAGATATGGATGCAACTGGCCTGATGCATTAGGCGCTCATGACCACCAAAACTTCATTTACTGTCTTGGTTCTTCTCTGCCCCAAACAAGTATCCATGCCTTCCTGGGACCTCTGAAGAACAAAAGTACCTTATCCCAAAGTACTGTTGCCATTACAATACTCTAACTTGACTTCTTCCTTATAACCACCCAGACTCTTCAAATGAGTAAGGACAGAGTACACTCCCACATCATGACTCTGCTATTAAAGTTCAGGTAAAGCGTAAACACATCCATAATCACATTAAGGTTGGCACAGCAGAAACATTGAGACATTATGAAGTAAATGGCCTGCAATGCATTCGGACGCCGCGACCCAGAGGTAGTATGATACCCAGTCGCAACAAGAGCATCCACTTGCCTCTCTGCTTTCTAAAACTGAGTTCCAGATCAAGAGCAGCGGAAAATCAGGGCCTAGGCCAAGGTAAGAATGTTAGCTTTCTGCTGTTGTTTCAAATAAGACTGGGGAATGGATGAGGTCAGGCATGGCGGGGGTGGGGGGGAGTGATGAAGCAAATGAAAGAAAAAAAACCTAAACACAAACTCAGAAGTCTAAATTACAAAAATTTAGTTGTTAATTGCATTATATAGGAAAATTTTTAAAAAATATTCTAGCTGCACATGACAGTCTACAAGTGGACTGAAATGGTAATATCTAATTAGGGAACAGGAAAACCAGCTGAAGCAAAGCACAAGAGGACAGCAGGAAAGAACTCCGGGGAGGCCTCTCTGGGCACCTCCTTCTTCCAGTGGCTCCTTCCCGCGATGCCTGGGATCCATTTCCCCCAGGCTCAGGATCCATCACATTATGGGTAGGGACACTTTCATTAAAACAAATAAAAGGGAAACATATACTAGAAATAACTAAAACAATTTCCATGGCAGTTAACAAATATGTTCCATATATGAGGAATACGAGGCCCGAAAGGAGCCAGTTATCCTTTGACGAATTAGACCTGTCCAGGAATTCAAATTGCCCCAAGTCCAAGGTCTGCCCAAGCCTATCCATCCGTCAGGATTTCCCCTGCTGTGAGATGCAGTCTGAAAAGTTTCCCCGATTCTAACAGTGGGAGCCATTGTGGCCTCTTTCTCTCGCTCTCATTTCAGAGGCAGTGATTGAAGTGCTATCAGTAGAACTGGAAATATTAATACAGTCCCACGGAAAAGATGGAAAAGTGCAGTCACTTAAGATGAACAACTCAGTTGTGCTGCCATTTTACGAGGTAGTCATGCCTTGAGAAATGATATGTTCTGACTAAAGCCAATTTTTCAACGTCCACATTTTAAAGACACCACTAGTATTGCCAGTGTTTCAAAAGCTAGAGGTACTAATATTCTGAAAATAGGTTCCAAACATGTACTACATTATTTTATACTGAAAACATTCTGCATTATTATCAAGTTAAATTTTAGATAACTGGAACACTTGTGTGCTCCAGATTGCTCACACTAGGCTTGAAGTTATTTAAAAAACTGGTCAGTTCCAGTTTTGAGCATCCAACACTAAGCACCATTTTAGTGGGACAGACCAACAAATCCTTATTAGTACATAAACGCCTACAGCTGGACCTGGCCAGGTGGCTCAGGTGGTGGTTGGAGTGTCATCCTGTACAGCAAACACATTGTGAGTTCAATCCCCCAGTCAAGGCACATGCCTAGGTTTTGGGTTTGATCCCCACTCACGGCACATACAGGAGGCAACGGATTGATGTTTCTCATTCATGTTGATGCTTCTCTCTTTCTCTCTCTCTCTCCCCCCATCCCCTTTGTCTCTCTCTCTCTCTAAAGTCAATCAATATATCCTTGAGGGAGGATTAAAAAATGCTGATAGCCTTTCATAATAATCCCTGTAAATAAATAGTGGTACTTGTCTTTGCTGGTGATTTTTTCATATAGATTTTTATAACTTAAAGTTAAATTCATATAACAAAACAAACTACTTCATCTCACTAGTAATGACATGGAATATTATAAAGAATAGAAATTATCCCACTTTCAACAACATAATACTTACTGAGTGCTTACTATATGTTAGTATATTTATTCTATAGCCTTTAACTTTTAAAAACTCAATCACACCAATCTCTATTTAGTCCTTTCAAAAGTCACGTTACAGCATGCATTTTACAGAAAAATGAACAGACACCAAAGCATGTGTGACTTGCTCAAATTACCTAGTACAATTAGGAATACAAACATGTAGGTTTCAGCCCACCTTCACCACAGTTGTACCTCATGTCACGTTGCAATGTTTCCTACAGTATACATTTGTAATTTAATTCCTAAATTCACTAGGTGGCGTTGCTCTGGTGAACTCTACAGTGGCAGCTTTTGTAATACAAATAAATACTAATACCTTGTGTTTTGTAAGTAGTTTCCTTATATTGAAATTTCTGTAAACAGCTACTCTGCATATGCGATTTAAAAAAAACAGACATAATGGGAGTGGAAGAAAAAAACATTCTTTGTTTAAGCAAAAGTAAGTCATAATGAGGTGGCAGAACTTTCAAGGACTTTTATATTGTTATTTCTCACAAAGTAAAGGCATTTATTTCATTCATACAAGAAAGCAGACATTCTTGATATATACATAGATTTTAGCAGGTGTAGCAGAAGTATGTGAAGTACAATGAAGATCTAACACTCAAAGCACTATTTTAACAAGTACTGTTTCCTTTGTTTTGTTACAAAGCTCTTAGACAGAAAATAGCTCTGCTGTTTTAAATAGTGACAGTAGTGGCATCTTATGTCTAAAATTAAAAGGCCCGTGAAATCTTTCCCCCTGAAGAGCACCACGTTTCACTACGTCCTCTGAAGCTGTGATAATATATGTCACAGAAATAAACCACAAAAGGGAGTGTCTCATAGAAAATACATTTAAAAATTAAAGTGAACTAAAGCCATGAGAGAACTGTCAGCAGAATCAATTTACCAACAATCTGTACCATTAGAAGTTTAATGGAGTTTATCCTCTTTATAACAAAGAGCCTTTTCATATTTAACCAGTGACTCCAGAGAGGATGTGGACCCACTCAAACAGCTGTGCATTACAAGAACTTTATGGGTGTGATGAAAACAAAGAAAAGGAAATCCACAGCAGTGACTAACCACACTGTACATTCAAAACAATGACCACACTGGAAATCGTTACAGATGCAGGCTGTTCACTTAGGTTTGCAACAATAGATGACATTTAACACAAACTTCTTCAATCCCTATTTTGTTTGCCTGCAGACAATCCTTAGTTTACCTATAATATTAATATATTAGAATAATATAAATAATATTAATCACTGATATTAAGATGGGTATAGCAGCCACAAGTCAAAGACCATTGAGGGTATCTGAAAACATTTCTAAATGTGCTATATTCTGTATTCTGTATTCCCAAGCATGCATTTTTGAAAAGAATTTCAAAAATAATGAATGAGAGTTTACCAATGGCTAATGATTAGATTCTTTCATAGAGAAAAATATCACTTACACAGGAGAAAAAAGAGTTACCAAGGAGTTAAGCATGCTAATTTTGAACATACTTATGTCTTGGCTTCCTTAAACTTACAAACTGCCAACAGATGTTTTTTTCAGGTTTTCCAATTTGCCAAGTTTTAACTTGGAATACATTTGAACACCAAAGTCAGAGTAATTTAATTAGAGAAACTTGGACACATAAAGCAAGGCAATAAGATACAACATATCTTTTCTTCATCTCAACATAAACAAATTCCGGTGAACTTTGATGGAGCCGCCAGCAGAAACTTCCATCTCCCTGACAGTAGGCAAACTCTCAGCAGCTGTACACATCCGCAAGGCGATCAGACAGATGCTGCGGCGCACGGAGGTCCATCCCCACACAAAACTGAGTCCTGTGTTTCCAGAACTGAACGGAGCTGCCGCCCTGGACAGACTTCCCCAGGCACTTGACAGTGTGCCAGATCGGCTCATCAGCTGTCACTGCCAGCCACGATTTAACTATTCTTGAACAACCAGCTGAAAAACAACCAACCAACAAAGTAGCAAACTAAAAGTTGCATCTATTGTCTCTGACCAAAGAGCCTTTCTCATGGAACCCTGTGAGGTGTCATCGAACCCGGTAACTAGAGACTTCGCGTATCACATTGCCAAGTGGATACTAAGAACTGTGCACATATTTGTGCCCAAGAATGAAATGAAAAGGGAACTTTGAAATCCTCCATGGCTGGCCAGTGACAATGGTATACATTTCAAGAAGGGAAGGATCTCCTACCTGGAGCCCTCTTCGTCTTAGAATGCTGGACTCATCCATCTCCCCCTCCGCTTTCTCTGAGCCTCTCACAACAGTCTAGCCATGCTGTACTACCTCTACTTCGGCACGCTAATTCAGAGCCGGCAGCTGCTAAACACTTACATCACGCGCTAGCTGATTGGAGCCCGGAGTCAGCTGGTCCCGCTTAGTTATTCACTCCAGCAACTTCGGAGATCGCGGATGCTGGCAGTTCGGTGGGAGCGCGCAGCAAGTGGGCTCAGACACCTAATGCATTTATCCTGGCGGAGGAGGCTCTGGCTATTAGACAGGAAATCGTGGGATCCCTGTGTTCTTCTTCTTCAAAATGCTGGCTCTGTCATTCCCGACGACCCCTTAAACGGCTTTCAGTCGTGGCTTCAGGTCAAGCCCCTTCTGAAGCAACTATGAGGTCAAAGTAGCTAAGTAAATCAGTGGCGACAGACACCTCTGTTAGAGGCAGCCGCTGCTGATTGGGACCTGTGAGAAACTAGGGCACGGCTGGTCAGCCAAGCAGCACTACAGGGCCTGGCGCTCATCTCTTCTGATGGCATCAAAGAAAAAATGTAGAATACACACACACACACACACACACACACACACAGACTGCCTGAAAGCCTGCAATCGGAGGGCTCAGGTGGCAGCTCTCCAGCCACAGAGGAAGGGACACTTCACACCTAGCGGTGTGAAAGCCAATTCATTTACATAAATACCTGGCCCCGTCAATTCCTGCCCCAATCATTGAAACATTTTAGATTTTAATCTCCCTCCTGGTAGCCACTTAGTTCTATAGACACCTGACCAAAATGTAAAAAGGGAGAAGAAATTCTAAGAGCCATCATTAGTTGTAATATTAACCTATTTATAGTCTATAAGCAGCTAAAAAAATAAAAACGATTCCCATCATGTGCAATTTCACAGTCTGTTTCAGCTTGTTTACTCCGCTCATCCTCATCTTATTTCAATTCAAAGCAACCAAGAGATGAATATTAAGTTTTCATTACTGGCTTGGCACAGGAGTGGCAATATATAATATATAATACCACCAATTTATAATAAATTATGCCCCCCTTGATTTCCATTCTAAAGATATTTAAATCGAGGAACTAGTTTGGTTCTGAGAGGCAGATGCTAAGACTATCTGCAGTTTGTCTGGGAACTACCTCCCATTAGGCAGAAGTCTTTTTCTCGAAAGCAAGATAGAAGGCAGGCATGAGTTTTTTAAAAAATCAGTAATTCCTGGATTTTACCTAATGCAAGCAACTATCTAGAGATTTCTAAACGACAGGCAGAGAGGGAAGTATCTAGTGGTTCCTTACCCATCCGCCTGCTATTACACTAGCTTTTTGTCTCTTTCTGCCTGTCAACACACTATTAAGCTTGCTATCAATTGATTAGATTATGTCATTAAAAACAGCTCAGGGATTTATGAATCTAACCACCCAGGATAATTGATTGCACTTTACGTTCCCTAACGATCTTTGCATACGTCTCCAGACATACAAAGAGAAGCCTTGTCAAGAAAAGCCACCACTAGCAGAGGCATCCGCAGAGAAGGGTATCTGCGTGCTCTTCCACGCAGGCGTCTCATTCGACACCACTCCGGGAAGAGAACCCTGGAGGATCCTTAGTTCTTCCTCACGTGTGGGGAAGGAAGGCCACCCCTAAAAGCAAACAAACAGCACCAGACTGGTCATCGCTCAAGCCAAAGTGCACTGACAAATTCTAGCAAAAACAACTGTTTTAAAAGAGATTTTTGAAAACAATGTTTCTTGGTTTACAGTGAAAATCCCCCCAAAAATAAAAGGAAAAGGAAAGAAAACTTCTAAGGGCAGGGAGGGAGAGATGGGCTTGCTATTGTGGGCGATCTGCAAAGCTGGCGATCCCCACTCTTGACAGGCCCTCGTGCACTTTCATCTTTGCCTGGAAGAAAGAATACCTTTCTCTTCGATGAAAACAACGGGAATGACCGTTGTCGCCTTCTCGACCCCAGGTCACCCTCCTGAGAGGAGTGTCAACAGTCCCCTGAATTTGAAGTGCCATCTTAGACAAAGTGCCTAGGCAGCAGGTCACAATACATTTACCAACTTGGTGTGTCCCTGTTACCTCCACACAGAGACAAAAGGAAGTCCTGATTTTGGAAAACAAAAAAACTCAACCAAATAAGCTGAAGTTTTAAAAGCAAAAGCCAAGCAGGGTGTCCTTGAACACACATGTGCTCTGAGGACTGTGCCCCTCATTGAGCAGGTCCTTTGAGATAAAGTGGGGTCTAATGGGAAACATCAAGTTCTCACGAGACAGAAGGAAGGGAACAGACTTTTCCCCTTGAAATAAAGAGCATAGGTTGCCAGGAGGAAAAAAAGAAAGAGGTAGAAGTATCTTTTCTGTGACCAGTTGAGTAAGGCGGTTGGAAGTGCTATCAGAGGACATTTCCAGGGCACACTGTCAAAGAGTCAGGTGATGTGTCCTCCAGACAAGTGGACTCTGTATGTCTCAGGCACTTGGCAGCAAGAGGTGTTTGGTGAGTGGGAGTGATAAAAAGGAGTTTAGCTAAGGGTGAAAGTATGTTTCTTAACAGGAATATTTTGAGATAAAAATCTAGGGCTGGGATTCAACCATTAACTAAGTCTAAGATGAGGATTACGGCCATCGCACCAGCAAATCTGGTATGAAAAAATATCGATTACCTGTCAAAGTGTATCACTCTGAGAAGGGATACACATACATTTTAAAGAAAGAGAACCAGCCAGAGGCAAAAACATTTGGGACAAAAATGAAAGGCTGCTGAAAAATAACATCAAGCAATAATGTCTTAGCAGAGGGAATAGTAAGAAGAAAATTGCTACATCTACCCTTTGCTATATATTTTCTCATCAAGGTAAGCCATGTGTTGAAATGCAATAAAAACTTCAAATGATAATACTGTTCACAGGCAATAATTAGGATCTAGCCTAATTTCCATTAATAAACTCATTTTTCCTGCGATTTTATACCTTCATGGAATATGCTCACAATATTGTGAGTCAATTCGCCAAGTACCAACCTTTCACATGCACATTCAACAAAGTCTGCCAGGCTTTCTCATTCCCCGTGATCTGAGGCCAGTGGCTTCACGGTACTTGATTTTTTTTTTATTATTTGTATGGATACACCGTATGCCCACTCTATAGTAGCCACAATTTACTTCATTGAACAACACTCAATAATACCTCGGGATACTGTAACATAGGTTAAATTTATTTTTCTTAATTAACACCACTGATGGCTCATGGAAACAAAAACAGTATCAAATCCCAACAGAAAACTCAGAGAAAGGGCGGGGAAGCACTGGCTTACCCACATTTTCACAAAGGGTCAGACTGAGATTTTGGAATTGTGGTCCCCAGTCACGTCATTGGGTTCCACGATCCAGGTCTGCCACCTGATTTACACGGCCAGATATTTCTCACAAATTTAGAAACAAGTTGCCTCTGTCACTAGTTCCACATTGGTTACCAGGTAACCAAAGGTATTCAAAGCAAAGGTAACTGATTTCACCCACTCTGCAGCCACTGAATGCTCACTGAAAAACTGCTGTGAGAGACACAGAGGAGTTCCGTAAATCCAAAGATGGGGGACGTTTCCAAACTTCACCTTGCCCACTGCACTCAGCCAGCCTAACGCACTCTCTTGCCGGCAAGTGTCAGCCTCTGCTCCCAGGGCCCAGGCAGACCCCCAAGGAGGTGAAGTGTGAGGGTAGCCAGAGGACCATTTCCTGCTGGGGGCGCAGGCGCTGCCCCCTGTTAGCCAGAGGAAAGTGAGTCAGGAGAGCACTGTCGTCACCCACCTCTCATCCTACAAATCAGTGCTCAGTGTGTGGGAATAAGATTTCCAAATTCATCACCACCATCTGTGCTGGGATTTTCCTCTAGTGTTTTCTCATGTGTGTGTGGCCGCGATCACTGCTTCCTAGAAGGGTAGACAGACAGCCACAAATCGCACTGACTGCCAAATCCCGTCTGTTACTTTCAGACAAAAGACCAAAGGGTTCGTATGTCTCTATGTACGTTCATTTATAAGGAAAACCAGTATGGCCAAGTGGATAAATCTCCCCATTCATTCACTGATTACTTTTTCCACTCATAGGATAAATGCCAGTGGCCAATGAGTGTGTTATATTTTAGAGAGGTTAATACAAAGGTCATAAAAAGTTACAAAGGAGAAACAAACTATTCATGAGTGCATGTAAGTCTCCAGTGTTGTCGATGTAATCACACCTCTGTGTATATTTAAGAGGTAAAGAGACCCCTGGGTGTCAGTGACCAATGTGCCTCTGATATTTGTTCAAATATGCATTTCAGTGTTTACATTTAAATCCTTTAATTTTTGTACTTCATTTTCCTCCAGGTTTTACTTATAAATATTAATAACAGTAGCCAACATTTAGTTTTTAAAATATGTATTTATTTGTTAGAGGGGGCAAGGGAGGGAGAAAGAGAGAGAGACAGAAATCAGTGCAAGAGAGAAACATTGATTGGTTGCCTCTGATCGGCACCTCAACTGGGGACCGAACTCAGCACCCAGGCATGTGCCCTGGGTGCAAATTGAACATGAGAGTGATCTTTTGCTTTTCAGGATGACGCACAACCAACTGAGCCACACTGGTCAGGGTGCCAACATTTATTGATCACATACTATGAGCCAGTAACTACTCTAAGTACTTTATACAAGTCATCTCATTTAATCCTCATTAGGTATATTGTTATTACCATTATACAGATGAGGAAACTGATACTCAGAGAGGGTAAGTAACTTCCTCAGATTACACAGCCAAGGAAAGGCAGGACTGGGATGCAAACCCTGTTGGGCTGACTCTAACCACCCTATTGTTTAAGGTGTTCCTTAGTATTTAAACAAAGAAGGGAGGCATGCTTTCACCTTGAAAACGACACATGAAAACTGCTAAAGATTTTAGCTCCTGAGAGTAAATTACCAAACTCTAAGCTGCTAGTGGTCAGAACATATCAGAAGGAGCACTTGGAATCCCAAATTCCATGTGCCATATGTCTCTACAAGAGATAAGGAACCAGGTCTCAGATACCTTGGGGCAGAAGAGAGAGGGGCCCCCAGGGCAAAAGCAGGTGGAAGAAGAGGGCAGGTAGAGACAAGTTATGGGGTGTGGTCTCTACTTTCTTCATGAAAGTCTCAGGGCCTGCAGGGGCTCCACTCTGACTCTGAAACCCCAAAATTACACAGCTCGAAATAGAACCTACATATTTTTTTACAACTGAGGGAATTCCACTAAACTGAGGGCACCCCTTCAGCGGGGACTCCAGGCAGGATGCACGCACATCCTCGTTAACCAGAGGGGCTTTAGGCAGCTCTTCGTTTTCTAGTCTAAAACTCTTTGTCTTCTCTGGAATTACTGTTGGAGGCACTCCTTACATCCCTTTCCTTTCAGGCGAGATGCTGCGGCCAGGCTGCTGCCCCTGTCCTGGGCAGTGCTGGGAAGAAGACAAACAAGGGGAATCCCAACCCCCACACTTGCCTTCGATTTCTCTAAGTCAGGCTCTCCAGCGTGCTCGGAAGCAAGAGCCTTACCCTGACAGCAAGTCCCTGGCCAGGCTCTGCTAAGGAGAAACACAGGTAGCTTGGGGACAGTCCCTTAACTTCCCTGAGCTTCAGATGCTGTTGCGTGAAGTGATGACATTACTATGGGCCAAGGATCAGTCAGGAAGCTGGGCAAGAGGAAGAGGCCACCTGCCGGGAATTTGGTCCCACTGCCCTCGAGGTAAGAGCAGCCCAGCCGCTCACTCTGGATGCCTGGTCCCTCCCTACCAAGCCCACAGGCGTGTCTCCAAACTCCCCTTCCTCCTCCACGCCATCATCATCCCACCAAGCATCTGCTTCCCATGCCACTCAGTGACCGTCCTGACTTCAAGGCTCCTTCGTGCTGCCCAGGAACAGAGGCTGAGCTCCCCAGCATTCACTCCTCACCGTCACTCTTCCAAGGCGGAAACCAGCACTCTGACACCAGGGAGGTGCTGCCGCCCTAGGGCGGAGTACACAGGACAGTCCTCATGCAAAGGTTGAGAACGGGTTCCACATTTAGCTACAGTTGATGCTTACCTTCACTCCTAATAGCAATACTGTAATATTACAAAATTATCGTCCAACGTTATTATGTCTAACCTTTAGAAATATTTACCATTTATCAAAGTCACACCCAAATGAACCAGCTACTTAGCACCAGTGTCACCAATGGTCAAAAGTAAAAAGACACCTAGAAATAGGTTCCATTCTATTTAAAGTCCCAGGAGACTGTATATACTCAGGAGCAAACACTGGAACCATGAATCACCTTGTCCTATATTTTTTAAATAGTCATTTGAAATTTTAAACTAACAGTCCAATATCGAAGATCAACAAGGTTAAAGAAACCGCAGTTCATATTGTATGTGTGTGTTTCTCCCCAGAGAAGACAAATTTCAAACCTGTCAAGAAGGGGACTGAAACAAAGGGCAGGCTGCCTTCCAGGGAGAGATGGAGTGGTTTTTTTTTCCCCCACCTATAAAGAAAAGAGAAAAATCTCAAAGCTTCCTACCAACAATACACCAAAGTCTAAATTTATCCAAAGAGAGGCATTTTTCTAAAGCATGTGCTCCATTTAGCAAAAATTGCAGGTGGGGTCACTAGCAAGACTATGCCTATAAAATATGCCGCAGCCTAAACCTTCTGCATTTAGCTCCGTTTTCCACCCTGCCGGTGAAAGCCCCGAAGACTTCTCAACTGTATGCAGTTGGTGATTTCTACAGTGTAACATGCATGATTTTGCTCAAGGCTTTTCACAAGAAAGCTATATTGTCTTGACGTCTGCGTCACCTTTTTTTTTTAATCTAATTATATCTGGCATATTAGCCATCAAATCACTACTGACAATATGACAGGAATCATGGTATTGAAAAAATCACATCCTAGGGAAGAAATAATAAAATATAAACCACATACATAATTCTCTTTTGAACATTTTAACAATGACACTCTCATATACATATGAAATATAGCGGACTATCTTCATAAATGCCCTAACATCAATCACGGCAGGAAAATATTCTCTACTTTGCGAACACATGAATGCAACAAAATATAGCATTTCTAATAAAGCTGGGTAATACAACTTCATTTTTCTCATACGAGAGCATTTATGAAGATCTGACTATTGGAAATAACTCCAATGTATTTTTGTCAATGATGTCCCTTCATCTGTAAGTGATACACGGCTAACACTGGGCCCATGAACTAATTCTTGGCAAACCCCGTATTCACAGCAACACACAGGGCCAGCTGGGAATGGATGAACAAAGTCGTGTTGACAGTAGTGCCCTTACGAGATGCTACCAACCCCAGGAGCTTCAGAAACGAGCAATACGTGCACACGTGGGTGGTCTAACTCTCGGCATCGATTAAGTATCTTGCGAGCTTCTTAAACTGAGCGAGATTCCTAAAAGCATCCCTTACGTGTACTCCTATACACTTAAACAACGAAGGAAGGCTTTTTTTTCAAAGTTTGAACTCAGTGGTCCGTATTCCAAGTACAGCGGCTGAGTCTGAGATTATAGAATCACTTTCAGGCTACACACATATTAAACATATTATTTTTTCAAGTCTTACTGTTACCCAGTTCAACTTACCACTGCTCTCAAAAGTTAACACGAGGTGGGGAAAAAATCTGGGAAATCTTCTAAAGAAAAAAACCAAGCAAGTCACCTTGGAGTTAAAACCCTGACTGACCACGGACCGTGTGCTAAATAAAATGAGGTCGGGATTCCACACAGGAGGCCATCAAGCATTCTTTCCACCTCCATAAGCTGACGCCGATATGCTTCACAACACACGTAGACCCGTAGAGCCCTGTGCGAACTGTTCTAAACCCTACGGCCACTTCCACGGACTGCCTCTACCCTAAGGCGTCAGGTCTGACTGACGCTGAGACTGGGGGCTGGCAACTTCACGCGGACCTTGTTTGCACCACACACACACAGTCAGGCACCTCTGGTGACCCTTTCCAAACTCGGGGGAGCCGAACAGGCCTGAGAGGTGTATATACATGTATATAATATTTTTTAATGAACCAGGTTTCTCTCAGGCAAGCGTGTGGAAGGCAGATGTTCCCCTGGATCCTGTTTGTCTTCCGGCTACTTCCCTGTGTGGTTGGACTTTGCTCTCTCATTCTGCACTAACCCGTCATCCAATTCAGAAGTGAACAGAGACGGGGCTGCTGCCTGCAACTCATTCTCAGCTGATGGAGAGTACGTTCTCCTTGAGACTCCACCGTATACCATGCTAAGCAACGGGTGTCCCGCCTGTCTGATAGCAACACTGTCTTCTACCTTCCCTTAAATGGACTCTTCAGAGAAACACAAAACGTGCTCTGCATTCCGCCTCATTAATCCTCATCAGTGTCTTGTGAAGTGCAAAGGGAAGAGACTGGTCCAATTTACCAACAGGGAAAATGAGGCAACGACATTAGAAGAGTCCAAGGTCATGAAAACGGTAAGCAGGCAGAGCTAGCAAAAGAACTGGGGCGTCTCAGGCAGGGCCCCAGAGCCCGGACAGCAGCCCTGTTCCCAAACCCCGCCCCTCCTCTCACACAGCCATCCTCCATCCCGCCCGGACTCAGGTAGCAATTCAAAGGCAAGGGCTGCCCTGCAAAACATGCCAACAGACACACAAATAAAACACAAATGTGTGTGCCCACAGAGACATACACTTATAAAGGAAGAAAGAGAGGCGTTACATGAAGGTCAGACCAAGGACATTTAGTCATGAAGAAGCCACATTAAGCCCTACCCGAAGACAGTATTTTTTATCTGTCTAGTTCAGCAAGAGGATGTTGTAAACACAGTGCTTCACTTACAAGTGCACAGACCAGAGACAAGTCTGTTTTTAGGTTTTGGATTTCAGTGGCAAACTCGCTCTCTATACTACCAGAACACACAGCCATGCACCAACACCCAAAACACCATGCAGTTCTTGGGGTCATGCTCCTCACATGGTCCACAGCTCTTCCCTAAGACCTGTCTCTGTCTTTCTGTCCTCCACCTCCCAGAGCAAAGGAAGTGAGCACGGACCAGGCTTTCGTAATAATATTTTAAAATTATCAATGTATTGAATGTTTACTAGAGAACATCTGGAATACACAATAACACCATAGAGTCGGTATCTAATTTTAATGAACTGTGATTTACTATCCTTATTCTTTAAAACATCATACTTTTATGTGTACAGGACCTGGAAATTTCTACTGAAAGCTATCTTTAAAATAGGTATTCAAGTAAAACTAATAGTTGGCTTTCTTTAACTGCAATCATTACACAACAGTCAAGCCAAAAAATGATCGTAAATGTTTAGAAACTTTGATCCTTCTGGTAGCTGATTTAACTTCCCTCTAACACACACATTATCCTTAGAAATCAAAGAGATCTATCTCAAGTTTTACAGATTGATATAAAGTCACTATTTTCTATTTGAAATCCCCAGCTCGTTCATTTATATTCATCAATCTTAATGATATCATTAATGCACAATGTGTTTCACAGAAACTAATTGTATTTTGCCAGAATCAAACATTAACAATTATGCCTCCCATTATCACCTAATAAAATAAAATAAAATTTTAAAAGTCTCTGGCATGTCAGTGAATATTGTGGTATGATAATTGATTCATATTCTTAATGCTACAATAAATTGACCACATTATTGTCAATTAGATATATTAATATCCTTTAAGTAAGGCAATCGGGAATTATTCTGTTAGAAATTGACAAACTTTACAGTCACTTCCCTGAGCTTTATTGAACACAGGCTTAGTCTTCCTTTGTCCCCTTATCTAAAGCCGGCTTTTGTGACTCAAGCTAATACCACAGACAGAACATATTCCTCTTTAATTTTATATACTTATCATTGCTTTAAGAAAAGTCAGGAGATTAGAAAATCTATACTCTTCAAGGGAGGGAGAAATACTTACCTGGGCAGTAAAAATGCCCTGAGTCAGAACTGCACGAATCAATTGGTTTAAATTACTATATTACAATTTGTTTACATTCATTCCCTTCATTCAAAAACCAGTAACTAAGCATTTTCTCTGAGTCAGGCATTAAGACGGATGTTGGGAATAGAAAAATAGAAAAAAATTGAAAAATAAAAAAAAATAGAAAAAGAGTCTCACTGGAATGCAAACATGGGAGCCCAAGACAAATGAATAAATAAACAAAACACAGGGAGATTGGTGGAGACACAGGGACATTCACTCAAGATACTGGTGCTGCACAAGGAAGGATGAATTCAGAAGGTAGGCTGAGAATAAGGGAGGCACCCGAATTTATCTATATATTAGAATCACTGGAAGATCTTTTATAAATTCCAAAAACTAAAGTCACACCCAGACCAATTAAGTCACAATCTCCAGGGTGGGCCGTAGGCACGGGTAGTTTCTGAAGCTCCCGGGTAATTCCACTGTGCAGACAAGTCTGAGAACCACTGGTCTAAAGGGTGTAGGGACACTAAGTGGTCTCGCAGAGAACTTCCTACTGCTGAGCTCCGGTAACCTGCTCTGCCCGAGATCAGTGTACTACTTGAGCAAAGGGCCCGGAAGGGAGGAGATAGGAAACTGCAAGACAACAGAAGAACTGATTCCTGTGACCACAAAAGAACATAACTTTAATCTCTTTTCACCAAAGACCAGCATTGTTGATACAGGGTGCAGCCAAAGGGGGGGCAGAAAAGATTTGGAATGGTGTCCAGAACTCAAAGTGTACAGGAATATTGGAGGAAATATTAAGATATCCTCACCCCCCCCCCCAAGGTGTCAGTTGGGGGAAGGGACGAATGGAGCAGGGCCATTGAGAGCTGTTTTGCATAGCAACAGTTTTGCAGCTAACCTCTGGAATGGTCATTTAACATATCTATAACCTTTAACTGGTTTCATAGATATGTTAAATAGCTGTGGCCAAGTTTTGGGCCAGGGAGAAGTGAGTGGCGGCTACCCAGGCTAGAATTGGGAGCTGCTTCTCTGAGAGAGGGCCTGCTTGAGAGCCATGTGGCTTTAGCAGAAGTGAGGAGCTAACCAGGCTGGAAACTGGGGCTGCTTCTCGGAGAGAGTGCCTGCTTGAGAGCTACGCTGTTTTGGAAAGATGTAGACCCCTGTAGCCATTAGGAGGGAGAGCCATGCGGTTTCAGCAGAGTGCAGACCCCCTCTTGGCCAGGTGAAAGGAAAAACCACGTAGCTTTGCCAGAATGGAGATCCCTGCGGCCAGGTGAAGAAGAAAGACGCGCTTTTGGTGGAGTGCGGCTTTGGTAGAAGAGGCCCACGCAGCTTTGGCGTGCTTCCTTTGGCCGAGTGGCCTGGAAAGCAGGAGAGACTTTGACTGGAACTTGGTACAAAGAACTCTTGCCGGTGAAAGGTGCCGCATGACTTTGGATTAACTGGAGATCCTGCCTGGACAGGCAGGCGACACAGCTCACGTGCCAGCGGCCTGGGAGAAAAACGGACGTGTGCTCTTTTCCTCATTTACGGTACCCGGAGTTGGGACAGTGGGAGAAGGGAGCGCTGTGTGTGTGTGTGTGTAGGTGTATACCCTTAAAGACTTTAATATTTTAAGGAAGGCATTAGGCCTGAATAGCATTAAATAAACATTTTGTTTCCTTTTCACAAATCTCTGGCATTGAGAGATGTGTTTCCAATTGGCGGCGGACAGAAGAGCCCTATAGATATTAGTGTATCGTCCTTGGGAGGGGCCCCTGTTTTCTGCAGCAGTTTTTGGCATCCCTTGGTGGGCCAAGTATTGCCCCCCCCCCCCCCCGACCCTTTGTTCGGTAACATTGTCACAGAAAGACAAGGCACTTTTCATGCCATTTTCTTCTAAAATTGAAGTTCAGTGAACTGCACAAGCCCTAGCTGTCTTGTTCTTACTAAACACATGATATGACTCAATTAGTAAAAGCAAACAGGACCCTCATCCTTTCCTTCTTGAGGTTTCCCCAATGCCACCAGAACACGGATGATGATTTCATACCTCACCTGACAACCCTGAATGTCTGTCACCACTCTCCTCTGAGACGCAGGAAAGGACATTTGTGAGGAGCCCGTTAATTGTATTCTTCAACTGTCCTCTAAAGAAAACTAGATACAGTGGGCTGTGTGCAGCCTGACCATTTTAGCTACAGACAAAATTGATAGATCAAATCTGATTCTATTTTGTGAAATAGTACCCAGAGATTCCTTACCCTAAGCTCCATCAGGAAAAAAAAATACAGATTTCTTTGGGGAAAAATATATAATAAAATTTTAATGCTTTACTGGAAGGCAGGATTTTTTAAAAAATCCTCTCGTTTTAGAAGTATGTTGTTAATTTCACTATTCAATTTTTAGAGGGGACATTTGTATTAAGCAGTGAAAATGCTGTTTCCTTTGCACGCTTCCGAAGAAGCATCTTTAACCATTCTGGAGTATAAGAACCACAACCATACACACTTAGTATGGGGTTACTGATTTAGGCGAGGTGGTTAACTGCACACACAATGAGAGTTACTAATAAAGCATTCCAGCAATGGGAAGTCCCTTCCTTCAAGAAGTTACACCTAACACGCTCCAATAAAATGTTTTGGATTTAAAAAAATATTTTCTTATTCATTTTTAGAGAGAGGGGACAGGAAGGAGGAAAAGTGGGAGAGAAACATCAATGTGTGTTTGCCTCTCCTGCATCCCCTACTGGGGACCTGGCCTGCAACCCAGGCACCTGCCCTGACTGGGAACTGAACCAGCGACTCTCTGCTTCACAAGCCTGCGCTCAATCCACTGAGCTACACCAGCCAGGGCAAAATGTTTTTTAAAAGTCATTGGAAGGAATGTCTCTGGCTTAAGTATGTACCATTTTCTGAACATAATTCAAATACATAAATACATACCAGAATATCCACAGCACATTTTTCTCAAAAACTCAAAATGCTATGAAGATTAACAGCATTCTCTTACTTGTAGCAGTAATCTGCAGCCCAAATGCCCCAGATATATCTACACAGGACATGATAATGCACTTTAATTTCAATGGAACATTAGCTTTTAAAAAAAATGAATAGTGAAAAAAGTTGTTCCGGGCAGTTTTCTGGCAAGAGAATTAGTTTTAAACAGGCCAACTGTTTTCCCCAGTTGACCTAGTGAACCACTTTACAGACAGGATGCACCCTTCTCTCACCTGTATTATGGATACACCTTTATAAGAATCCTCAGAATACTGACATCCATTCGTGGTAAATGAGGCTTGCTGACACGCCACCTACTGGACAAAATGCCATTTGCATCAGTGCACTTCCAGTCTTCTGCCAGCTTTGAAAGCTTGATTTTCTGAATTAATGGAAGTTTAGCAAAAATATTTTCCAGAAGAGGATAATCTAACAGGAAACAGAGTCTGTCCCATCAGGGGTGCTGTAGGTGGTGATGTTAAGAATGGTACTGAGCTGAGTGTGGCCCTCTTTTGCATATCTATGGCTGCTCTTCAAGCTTGAGGAGATGAAAAGGGAGGCAAGGAAAGATCAAGGAAGACCCCCACAGGGATCCAACTCGCTGGAAACCAGGATGAAAGTGATTCTTTCCCTTCCAAGCTACACCCAGGGCTGATACACCCAGGGCTCCCCCAGCACTGACTGCACAGAGTAAAGGAATGTTGGTTTGGTTCCATTTTTTTTGAGGGGGAGGGGGTTACCGTAACATCAATGAGGCACACACTGACCACAGATACCTCATTTTGGTTTGTTTACTAGGCCAGGTAACAGCATGAAACTCTGAAAAGTACCTGGAGACCCTCCTTCTCTGAGGTTCCAGAAAGGGAGACCTGAGGTGGTGGAATGTACCAGACAAACACCACTGCCTGCTCCCGTAAAACTGCCCCCGGAAACCCACATTTCCTCTTAACCCACACAGGCCTGGGTCAGACAGAGTACAGACAATGTCCCAGCATTGCCCTCCTAAACTTCCAGGGTTGCTAGACAAGGAAGATAACGAAATACTTTCTCACTTCTGTCTATGATGCCTTTCCAAGGAAACCCTCCACTCTGAAAGCAATGGGAGGGTGCACTGAGCAATTCTGACTTTTGTCACCTCTTCAGACTATCAAATTTGCATTGAGCATTAATGCTCCACTACTGAATACTGCTCATCATGAATTCCTCTTTCTGTTTAACACCGTCTGAAATGAAAATTCGAGGTGCAGAACTAGAACCACCCATTTCTTCTCAGTGGGTAAAGTATCTATCCAATGCCATTCAATCAGCAGTTTTATGAAGCTGACAGGTACCTGTCTCTTCCTTTGCCCACTTGGGTGACTTGTAAGTGGACACACACAGCCATGTTGCTAAGCTCAGCAACACTTTGTTCTCACGGAGAACCTGGAGGAACCCCCTTCCCACATCGGTCCTTCCTTTTGGGAGGAGATACAGCCTAAAAAGCACTTGGATGCATCTGAGCAATGAATCTATTCTAGGTTCCTCCGTGGAACTCTTGATTTCCCTTGGGAAAGTCATTTAATGAATCATTTCCTTTCATTTGTCTTAGTTTCCACTACGAAGAACAAAACGTACGGGCCTATTTTAACCCTCCAATACTTTACTTTGAAATTTTTCAAAACTACAGAAAAGTTAAAAGAATACAACAATGAATATGCTTCTACTCTTCACTTTGAGTCACCAATTGTGAACCTGTCCCTATAATTTTTACTATTAATATTTGCAAACATACAGTGCAAACAAAAATGTTTTTTTTCAACTTAAAAGCTGTGAAAAGTTCCCCGAGAAGGTGGTAAGTAATCAATAACTATACACTAAACAAGATTTCCCAAGAATATTTTTACCAGAAATCAGACCTCATTAAAGACCTAAAACTGCAAGAGAGTTCTCATTCATGTTTTCCACGAATGCTTCTGTAAGGAGGGTCTGTCTCGGCCAAACCCTAGAACCGTTCTACTTCCTAGCTGGGAATCATCCACGCCCAGCCCTTCATTTAGAGATGCGAACCCTGAGACCTGGTGGTGCTGCTTCTGATCACCGTTCTTCTTCCATGTGCCATAAATAACACACTTCACTACAAGAGAGGTGGAGCCTGCAGAAGGAGAATGACAGGACAGGGAAGACGGGCACGAAAGGGAGTGTGAGGAGGCAGCCATGCATGACCAAGGGCAGGCAGAGCTTCCCCCAACTCACTAACATTCGCAGGCTGCTGCAAGGCCTCACTACCTTCCAAGGACAATGCAGGAGAGCCTTCCACTCCCAGACTCTCAGAATCCCCCTCTCCACCCTCAGCCTTAGCATCACTCTTAAAAGATCTGACCCTGCTTCACACAAGGCACGCACATCTATTTTCCTCTTTGTAGATCATGCTGTTAATGTCTCTCCTGAGTAATTATTAAACACGGGCTCTATCAGAGCGAAGATTCGACCACAGCAGATGAAGCGTTACCACATGTGCTTTGCAAGATTACTACCTCCCTAAGCAAACACAGGCGGGGGCCCTCCTGAGGATTCTCAATGCAAGTTCTGTTTCTGAGGTTTGAGGTGTTGTGTGAGAGATGGGATTTCCCCTGTTATTTTGGGCTTCTGCTCAAGAAATACAAATGCTTTTGTTTGTGAGATTATCTATGGCTACTTTCCAAATCTCTGGATCAATAAGAATAATTCAGCAGCAGAATATTAATTTTCAGTAATACGTCTGCTATTGACTGGTTCCTTGGCGTACTTCCTGGCCTGGTGTGGCTCCAGAGATGGGCACCCACAGCCTGCAATGTGGCCATACACATATGTCACACCATTACGCAGCTGGCCCTTTCTAGCCTGTTATTTTGCTGTATGCTGTTCTCTGCCTCCTGACCCAAACACTGTGGGTAAGAAGCAGTCTACGGTCAGCCATCAATTGCTTCATTTGTACAATTAGAGTGCTCCTGAACCCTCTTGTAAAATACTTTGAAGTATGTTGATGAATTATAGCACGGGCACACAATTACAGTATCGATTTCCAAAGTCACCAGGTCCTCTGTCAGGCCCTGTTGTGTCTGCAGCTATCTTTTTAATATCTTTTCTTCTTTCTTAGAACAGTGTCCAAAAACCTGACAGGGACCATTACTTCAGGAGCGTGCAATGCCATCATCGTCTGAGTGCAACAGAGTAGGTCTGTACGTGCTTCCTGGCGTGGCCACTCGCCTCCTTCACAAACCACTGCTCTGGGACCCAGCACAGGGCTGAATCGAGATGTTGGCCAGCCTGCGTTTTCTGAACATGACTGACTACTGAAATGCTTAAGCTAACAGGTGTTAACCTACCCAGAAGGTACTACATGTTCTACAAAGACACCAGAAACACACAGAGGTTTCCCAATACCTGATATGAATCCAATTTACTTGAATAAACACAAGAAAAAGTGGCAAAGGAAAGGGGAGTGTCAAGGAACAAAGCACCTATTTTTCAACATTTCCTGGATCATTTTCTCAGTTAAAAGTCTGAACATGTTTAGACGAGTCTGTCATTTAAGTGTTTCTCGCTCTGAAAACATATCCATGTACCAAGAATAAAGCTATTTTCTTTTTCACTGTCACCCTAAAATGCTATCACTTAAAAAAAAAAAAAGACGGAGTGCTAATACAGAGTAACAGCATCTTTCCCAATTCTCAAGTCGTCAGGCTGCATGGGGCCTAAATGTGTCTGCCTCAGCTGAGCTGGTGCTTCCCAGCAGCGGAGGCGAGCGGCGGCGGAGCGTGACTGATGTCTCTCTCCCGCGCTCAGGGGCCAACTGTCAGGGCGTCCGTCCAGTGGCAGCACGGAGAGGCCAGCACACGCCACTTCTGCCTGGAAGAGTCTCTGGGCCGCAGCTCAGCTCCTGTACGTGCTTGGCCCTCCTCTTTTCCAGAAAACCCACCACCTGGAAAACCCTCAGAGACGTTTTTGCCACAGTTACACTCGGACAGACAGCGAGAGCGCACACACAGCTGTTCTGAAGAGGAACGGCAGCATTCCCAGAACTGCGGTTTGCGTGGAAAGAGAGGCCGTGGAGCTGCCTGTCCTTGCTCCCCGAGTTCAGCCACGTGTTTGTCCGAAGATCTTTGCAATCAGCCCATACTCCATCACAGTCCTTAAAGAACTGTGAGGGTGAAGAGGGTGGGCGGAAGGATTCGCAGAGCACAGGGAAACGCATCCTTTCTAGAATCACTGCCAGTGGACCAACTCCATACCAGGAATGCTGGAGAAGACAGGCAGTCAGATGCCCCCCCTCTGGTGACGACTGATGCTTTGGTGGCATTTCCATTCTCAGTTTTGGCCACACTAACTGGCTGCCTACGTGCTCCGCCAGCCTATTCCTTTGGCTTACAGGTCTGCAGCTAGACTGCATTTCCCAGCCTCTCTTGCAGTTGCGTGTGGTCCCAAGACTAAGTTCAGGACAACAGACTGTGGGGTAGATGTGTGCCCCTCTCCAAGCTCTGGACCATTAACAATTCCCATGAAATCCCTCACTGTAAACTCAAACAGTGTACAAAATTTACTAATTGTACGTATTTATGGAGTCATATACTTCATTTCTTTCTGCAACAACTAACAAGAAACTATTAGCAACGGGCTATGTTTGGAGAGAAGTACCAGGAGGAGAAATGAATCACTTTTTGTTTTGTTCCTTTCTGTGTTCTTGGAATTGCCGAACATTGCACATGTATCACTGTTTATAAAAACGTCCCAGGGGTAGTGACACTGAGGGCTATTTAATTTTTACTTTTTCATACCTCCTTGTATTAAAAAACAGTTCCTGTTAAAATATAAGTCAGGCAGCATCAAAGGAAGAATCATATCGATGGAAGGAGTGAGATTTTCTCCTTCCTCCCCAGCAGATGACCCCCCAAAAGGAGGACCCCGGGAGGTCGCCGCTGGCCTGCCAATCAGAGCCACACAGTGCCGAATTTGTATTACTGTCACGGATGACGATAGGCTCCCTTCTTTGTTTATTTGGAACTGAGAGCTCCCTTGTTTATTAGAAAAGTGACGTGGCAAGAGCATTTCTGATTAGCGATCCCTGAAGACATGCTCGAAGAGCCAGCTCTGTGGACGTGCCCCCCCAGATGAATGAACACGCCTGCCCCTCTGAGTCCCATGCTGTTTGTCTGAACGCCACTTCAGCTTCCAACTCCACAGAAAGGCACCAAGAATGAAAATCACGGGTGGCTGAGGGGGGCACACGCCGGCTCTGATGGGTGTCTAGATAGGAACAATCTCCCTAACCCAGGAGAACGCCGGGTCGCATTTCAAAGACATTTTTCAGAAAAAAAGTGCCCCTTCAACCTGTACTACTTCAGGTTGAAGTGCCCCTTTCTACTTCACTTCTCAGTCAAGTAGAAAACTGCATCTCTGGTCCAGAGCCCGGCTCGTCTCTTTTGCTTGGTTTAATTTGCACAGCAGAGAAGAAAAGGCTGACCTGGGACATAGGCACCACATCCAATGTAATGCCAGCACCTGCTGAGCTGTTTCATATTTTGTTTAAATCAACTGAACGCGATTCCACCGGAACACAGAAGTTAAGGCAGAGAGAATGTGTGTGTAAATATTCAGAGATAAATGGTTGGTCTGTGCTATGGTGTCAGGCACCACAATCAAATGTAGGCGAAGAGGAGGCCGTAAGTGAAAGCATTGGTTCCAGGGTGCCATGCGAGTGCTGGCCCTGAGCCGGGCCAACCAAGGACACAAGGACACGGCTGCCGGGCTTCTAGGAATCCAAAGTTCCATGGGGAAACAGGTAAAAAAAAATCACAACTAGCCAAACATTCTAGCATACTATATATAAGTATTTTAAAAAACTAAACAATCTCCTCACTTGATTTCAACTCCGCATTATCTTTAAAGTATTCTGAATCAGGAAACAACAACTGATTTGATTTGGGGCTGTTCGACATCAGCATTAAACCAAGAGGCTCAAAATGCACTCAGAGCTTCACAAACCCGAGGCCTGTCACCGACTAGGAGAATGGGGCCCGGACTCAGCACCACAGCCCGGGTGTCCCCGCAGCAGCCCTCAGGACCACTCCTTTACAGCCCTCAGGACCACTCCTTTACAACAAACCTCAGGCTTCATTCTCAAGCAAGGCTCCTCACAACAAAGTCCCACTGGATTAAGCGCGACTGAATAACTGGATGCCTGTCCGTTGGTCTCTGGCTTCGAAAGTCGGAGACGGTTGAAAAATCCAGGACGGTGATGTACTGGATGCCCCCGCTTCATGCCTCTCTGAGGAGTTCATACACACTCAGAAACAGAAGAAAAGGCAAGGGGCAGCACGCCCGGCAAAGACCAAGGGGACACTAAACGTTATCCGTGGCACCACAGTCCACTCTTCCTTACCGGCCGGCCTCAAGGCACAGGGAGGCAGATGCTGCCATCTAGAGATTATCTGGGGATATCGCCTCTGAGAGTAACGCAGCCAAGACAAAAGGGTTGGTGGTGGCAGAAGTGGAAAGCAGGTGCCCCCGGACACATTCTTTCAGACACCAGGTCCCCAACTTGCTCTAGGAGAGGTCGTACCAGAGCACCCTCAGCAACACAGTTCCCATGAGCAGAAGAATGTAAACGCCTCAGTGATG
The DNA here is from genome assembly GCF_014824575.4 of Sturnira hondurensis. Taxonomy (NCBI): domain Eukaryota; kingdom Metazoa; phylum Chordata; class Mammalia; order Chiroptera; family Phyllostomidae; genus Sturnira; species Sturnira hondurensis. The sequence continues at coordinate 2,058,740 of NW_028087015.1, forward strand.
GGAAAGGCGGGCACAGGAACTGGGAGCACGAGAGGGAAGAGATGAAAGATGGGCAGCGGAGTCAGAGGGTCAGACGTGGCACTGGCACAAAGGGGCAGCACCTGCTGAGACAAGACAACCCTTTGGGTCCCTGAGTCATGAACGACAGAACAGGAAAGGATGCAGAAAGTCAGAGGGAGAAAATGAAATCAGAAAGGCAATCAGCCCGAGGTTGGCATCTTTGGAAAAGCAAGAGATGTGAGCAATGAAAAGTGCATCTGCATTGTCACGAGCTACTGGGATGCAGGAAAAAAAGAAAATCTGCATTTAGAGAAAAGATGTTAAGAATGGATGTGTATTATGCATGATGTTTATCTTTATCTTGAAGAAATTTCCCATAGGAATGTACTATCTTATGATAGGAGAATAAACTTAACTTTTGGAGGAGGGGGTGATGGGTGGAGGGGGCAAAGGTTGAGGTGGGAATGGGAACATCTGTAATTAAAATAAAGTAAAATCAAGAACACAGAAGTTACCTAATCCTGAATTTCCCGATCGACCACTTGGATCTAAGAATCATGGGATGAAAAGCAAAGCAGAGTTCTACCTGCTCAAAGATGTGCTTTTGTTTGCCCTGAAATCGGATTTCCAATCTTTCCCTTAATGAAGAGCTTTCAGTGCTGATAGGCTCAGGTGATGGTCATAATTCAGATGCAAGCTGTCACATCCCTCAGCTGTGTGAGACAGGTTCTAAGCTGAGGACTCTAGTGAGAACTGTTGCCACCAGCAACTTCAGCTGCATCTAGTTAATTTCATATCAAATTCAGATTTGTTTAAAATGCCAGACAAGTAAGGACCATTCCATCCTGCCCAAGCCTCTCCCTGCTCTGACAGGAAGAGAAGCCCAAGGGCTGTCATGCCTGATGGATGAGGGGAATTACTCTGTGCTCTGTCAGCGCCCACCCCGCTTTGCACATCCTTGGCGTCCACAGGAGAGGCAGAGGATGTTCTGCATAACTCAGTAGAAACAGTTTGGGAAAACACCTCCTGCCAGCAAAGTGGTGTGGTCATTAACTTTTCACTTCTCCTTCTGCTGCTTCTTGTGACACTGCCACCAAGAAAAAACTCTCCACAGCAGAGGATACCTCTCCAGCCAGCCTGGCAGCTGGTGGCATCTGTGATTTCACAGCTGCAAGTGATGAGGAAGGTCGGTCGCTCCCTGCGTGAAATCCAAGCAGTCGCCCCTGAGATGGGCAAAGGAGACAAATATCTACATACATGTAGAGGGAAGCCTGGGCCCCATCGCCCCAACTCCAGTCCCTGGAAATGTGCCCAGCTGTTGGAGACCTGCTGTGGGCAGGCTCCAGATTCTTAGGGTGGTGGCGGCAGTGGTGAGCCCTGCCCCGGGGGATGGTGAGCCCAGGGTGGTGTGTGACGTGAGTCCACGAGAACCCGCCACATCAAAGCCCGGGCGGACGGTGCCCGATGCTGCGAAGCACACGGGTCAGAAAGAGGAACACGGGCACCTGACAAGAGAGGAAACGGTCTCTCCCCACAGATGACCCAAAGGAACTAGGACTTTTAAAAGTACTGAATATTTCATATTTTTTCACACGGGATGGTTTCTACCCTTTCACCAATTTTCAAAGAAGATTAGGTAGTTATTTCCAGAAATAGAAAAATATTAAAATGAAGATTAGTCTTCTAAATGTAACTGAAGATAAATTTAACTACAAGAGTTATGAGGTTCCCTACCAGCCCTTGTAGATGTTAAAAATAGCATGAAACATAAAAATTAGATTATAGGATATAAATACAGGGAGACATATCGAAGGAACAAAAGAGTCATGCAAGAGGCCCATAATGTGCTTTATATATACAACATAAGTGGTATTTTACATTAAGGCTTCAGAGAAGTTGTTCAATAATGATGCTGGAATAACTGGTGAGCCCATAAAGATATGAGAAGAAAATATGAGATGATGACTTTAGAATGTGAGAAGAAGAACACCTTTTTAAGCATGCCATGAAATCTAAGCATCATTCAAAATTAATAAAATAAACAAACTTCTGGCAAAATTAATGAACACAAAAAAGAGGGGGAGAAGATACAAACTAAATAACATTAAAAAGCAAATCAAACTGCAGATATCACATGCACTAAACATATTTTTCAAACTTAAGATTAAATAAACAAATTCACAAAAATGTGCAAAATACCAAATTAGTTAGAGAAGAAATTAAAAACCGGAAGAGCTGTAAAATAATTTAAAAATTGGATCCATCCTAAGTGGCCCTGCAAAGAAATGACCAGGCCCAGAGAGCTAAATAAGTAACATTCAGAAAGGTCAAGAAACAGGCCAATCCATTCCCACATAAACTATTACAGAGATCAGCAACAGAAGGAGCTTTCTCTGTGGTAGATAAAATTACTGTTTAGGAAACGCTGCCTTGCTCCCACTCTCCCTGTCCCTGATGCTCGTCTTAACCACATGGCTCACTTTGGCCAGTGGGCCAAGGTTATATTGTGTCAGGTCCACGCCCAGTTCTTCAGAAGCAGTCAGTGTTTCTGCTCATCCCCCCAGGAGCTCCTAACCCCCAGCCAGAGAAAACCACACCAGATAAGTGCTGCCCTTCATCCTGGGTCCCAGAGGAAGACAGGCAGAGAAGACATGACCCTGACCTGCATGCAGGCTGCATGTAAGCCAGGCTGACCCACAGAGCCACAGTCCAAAGCTGCTACCCAAGCCCACCCGCACATGCACCACCAGAAATTACCACTGCTGACAACCACCCCTGAAAAATTATGGTTTATTACACCGCAATTATTGTAGTGTTGTAGGAATGATGGATATATTCCTTATTCATTTTGTTGTGGTCACATAAACTAACAAAGGCAATAAGAAAACTACAAACTAACACTACTTATATACATAGACAGTAAATCCTAAACAAAATACTAGTACACTGAATACAGAAATATATATATATATTTTTAATTTTTTGAAAGGTTTTATTTATTTATCTTTGGAGGGGAAGGGAAGGAGAGAGGGAGAGAAATATCAATGTATGGTTGCCTCTCATGGTTCCCCTGCTGGGAACTGGACTGCAACCCAGGCATGTGCCCTGACTGGGAATCGAACTGCGATCCTTTGGTTCGCAGGCCGCCACTCAATCTACTCAGCTACATCAGCCAGGCAGAAATGTATTTTTAAAGTCATGACAATGTTGTGATTCTTCAAAAAGTGTAAGATTAATAGCCATCAGCAAATACAGAAGAAGCATTTGATATTAAAAAACAATCTAAGCAAACAAAACAAAGACATTCTTCATGTGACACAGAGCACCTCCCCCAAAAAGCACTATAGAATTCATCACACTTAATATGAAATGTCAAAATGCTCTCTCTATATTTAAGTACAAGACAAGAATGCCTGGTATCATCCCTTCTATTCAACATAATCCTAGAAGTTCCAGTTAGTGAATTAATATTTTATGTAAAAAGTACCTTTTTAAATAAAAGGTACGGATATAGGAAAAGAAAGAAAGCTGTCACTATTTGCAGATCTACATTGTCTACAAAATACCCCCAGTCCCCAAATATACAGATAAAAATCAGTAAGAATTAATAAGGTTGGTTAATTTAAAAATTCATACACAAAAGCTAACTGAATTTCCAGACATTAGCCAACAAGAATACATATTTATTCTTAATAGATGTCATTTAAAATCCCTAATAATAAATCTAACCAAGGATATACAAATTATTTCTGAAGAAAAGAATAAGACCTTATTAAAAAACATTAAAGAAGTCCTAAGTAAATGGAGCAACATACTATGCTGTAGAATAGTAAAATTCAACATCATAAAAATGTCAATTTCCCAAATTGATCTCTGGATTTAATATAATCCTAATCAAAATCTCAATCAGCTTACGGAGCTTTACAAGTGAATTTATACAGACAATAAACGTACCCAATATAGCCCACACTCTTAAAGAATAACAATGACATAAGGGAACTTTCTTGACCAGTTATTAATAAGACTCTTTATGAAGTTACAATAATTAAGAAACCATGATATTGGCAGATAGACAAACTGACCAATTGCAGGATAGAGAGCCCAGAAACAGACAAGCACACAAAGAATGCCTAATACTTGGCAGTTGCCTCTGACCTGTTATGTTCCTTCGCTGTTACAGCAATACTGTCAGGATTAACCATTCCCATGTTACTAATGAAGACACTGGGGCTCATGAAGGTCCAGTAACAACTGTCCAAAATTACTGAGCCAAGAAATGTCACCACTGTAATTCAGTGTTAAGCTTCCCCATCCCAAACAGGCCAGTCTTTTCCATCACCTGCTGGGTTTTGAAGAGCAGTTAGTAAAGAAAGCAAGACGAAGGTCCTGTATGTGAAGGATGCCAGGAGCTCCAAAAATGCTGAACAAAAACCCTGGCAGAAAAACGGGCAGAGCACAGCATCTGCCAACAGCACCACAAAGTGACTTTCGAGGGAGGCACTAAGAAGAAATGCTCTTCTCGCCCTGGTTGGTGCAGCTCAGTGGATTGAGGGCGGGCCTGCGAACCACACGATCGCGGTTCGATTCCCAGTCAGGGCACATGCCTGGGTTGCAGGCCAGTTCCCAGCAGGGGACTCACGAGAGGCAACCATACATTGATATTTCTCTCCCTCTCTCCTTCCCTTCCCCTCTAAAGATAAATAAATAAAATTATTTTTTTTTTAAAAAAAGAAATGCTCTTCTCTTCCGCGCACATCCTACTGGGGCCAGACCATGAGCTCCATCAGTTGAGAAAGGCATACTGCAAGTCCTAGAGAATTAAGGCCATGGCATCAGAAGTGTTTGGCTGATTTATGTGGGTCACAATTGGAAAAAAACACTCTACCCACACATTCAAATTAGAAGAAGAACAGCATAGCAAAAAGAAAATATATATATATATTTTTTTCTTTTCAAAACTCTAAAAAACTAGAGACCAAAACTCTGTCTTCAGGGAGGTACAGCCCCAAAATCATCAGTCAGAGGCATAGCAAACACTCTACACATATAAAAAGTGGTGAGGATTTAAAATCAACCACAAAAATGTCATATTTTAAAGAATGATAACAGAAGGTAAATTAGGAACACCACAGCCCATAAAATTTGTTTCCAAAGAGGCATTATTCTCTGGTTGGGCTTTCAAATACTTAGTTTAGTTATGTGAAATGTCTATTAAAATGTTTTATGTCCTCCGCTCACTTAAAAACTTGATTTTTTTCCTTGTAGTTTGTTTATGCCTAGCTTCCATGAATACAAGGAGAAGCATGCTTTAAATAAAAATGAAATACAAGAAAAATGGCACTTTAAAGAATGGAATCAAATTAAAATCTAAATTGCAAATCTGCTAACATGTATAAGGCAGCTAAATTAGAACTCCGAGAAATGCTGAAAGGGAATCTATTTTTAAGGGTCATAAACCAAATGATAATATTAATTGCAATAAGAAGGCATATTTAAATGAAAAGCCTAAAACTAAGGATTTCATGAGCAATGTTCCAATTTATATGCTTAACATGTTAACATCTATTTCTGTCTTTTACATAGCTAACCAATTAGAGCATATTTCTAAAGAACCAATTTTATTTGCTGGTAATAATTTGTTATCTTAGCTATAATTCTCCAGCTTTTCAAGCAACAAATGAATGAGTGCCTTACATCTAAAGAAAACACAAAAAGTGATCGTATGATGTTTGAATACATGTAATTACTGGTATGCTACATTCTAATTACCACAATTAGCTTTGAAACAGTTCTCATAATAACCATCAACATTTGTGTCAATTTAGTGGCAGTTAATGACATGTGTAACAAGGTATGCTATTCCTTTCACCTACAAGTAAAATAAAACAAACCTTTCCAGAAAAGAACAGGCAGCCTCACTGAGTATTCAAAACTCTTTTTAACAATAAAGTTCCATACTGGCAGGTTCAGAAGGCATTGGAATAGGGGTACCAGAGCAGCACACAATATTATTAAATGGGACTTAGGAAAAAATCAGAGGACCAGTTTCCATTTTCTATGTCTTCTTTTTTGGTTGGCTTTAGTACATTCATAAGTTGACATTCACGCTGATACTCAGCTGATACATACCAGTTCTGATGGCTAAAACACCTCCTCACAGGTTGGCACTCTGAGTGTATTCCAGGTGCCCCATTACCTAACCCCATACCTGGCCATAATGTGGCAACTATATGGTTAACACCTGGCCAACTGAGCCGCCTTCAGGCCCCTACTTAAACCCTATAGTAAGTGTCCTCTGTATGTTGAACTATTTTAAAATACCTCCTCTAAGTACATGCAAATTATTTTAAAATATACTCACATATTAGGGATGCATATTCCAAAATGTTTTATTGATGGAGTGAGCCAGTAAAAAGAGGCCTGACAGGCATTCTCTAACTTTGTTACACCCAGATGTACAACAGCAATATTTGGCAATAGAAAACAAAGAATGGCAATATTATAATATTTTCAGTAAAATAGAGGTTAGTATTCTAAAGGTCCAAATATACAGGCACTGTGATGTGTGGTATCCAAAATGTCAATTCAAAATAAAACAAGTCACGTATTTGTTACAAAAAGAAGACTACTAGAACAATATTCTGAGCATCTTTGGTGTAACCTAATGAGAGGAATGAAAAAAAAAGGAGATGGGGTATCTTTTTTTCTGGTTGTCTTTCTGTTTTTTACTGTTTGATGACATCAGCCCTAAAAGTCTGTTTCATGTTGATCATGCACATTGTCCTTTCTTCATAACTTTTAATTCCAAACAAGCTCCATGCCCCACAAATTACCCTGCAGGGAACAGAGTTGGACCTATAGTTACATGGAAAACAATCATAGAGAAGCTCATATTTATAAGGCCAGCCTCATCTATTCTTTCATCTATACACTTCAGACATTCACTCAATAAAACTGAAGTTCCCTGGTTTAATAAATGCATTGGCTTAGTCTTCTCAAACAAGACAACAGCCAACGTTACTGAGCCCTTCCTTTGGGTTCCAAGTGCCTTACAGGTACGATCTCACTTGATTCTAGCAATAACTAGGTCAGACAGGTACCATCAATAGTCCCATTTGTTTAAATGTTGAGTTTTTCTGAAGGTTAAGGTCACACATGTACTAAGTGGTAAAGTCCAGATTCCAACCTAGCAGCCTAAATGTGGAGCCCATACTCTTAAACCTTACTCTGAACTGCCCACAATAATTAAATTCTAAATCAACTGCTTGTAAAAAAAAAAAAGAACACAATGTAGATAAAGACCCTGGCAGCACACTCCCTCTCTAGGCAAGGGGAGAGGGGTGACTGGAGGTCTGTTCCATCCATAAAATTCTCCAGTTCCAGGATTGATCTTTAGAAGCAAGGTTCTCAAAGGTCAATTAAAATGTACAGGGGTGTACATTTTACAATCTAATATAAGCCCATGATATTTCATCCAGTGTCATTTCTATGAGCACATCCAATGAAATATTCTAGGCTCACATCTTCATCAGCTACAGATCATTGTCCTGGGCTCTCTAGGCAATCAGGCCATTTGGGGATGAGGTGGGAAGGGTAGAAAAAAGACTGTTATAACCCTATATGATAAATGCTTCTGTTCGATATATACAATTCAAACAGGGGTCATAGAACCCAAGTTGGGGTGCGGGTGGGCAGAGATGTCATGGAAGGCTTCCTGGAAGAAGTGCATATGCTAATGTGCAGACAGGCATTGGCCAGGCAAACAGAAGGCATTTACATACAAAGGTATTTTCTTTCCAGAACAAGGAAGAGCATGAGACAAGGAAACTAATGCCCTTAGGGGAATGGCCGGTGGTTCACTATTGCCCACAGTATTTTGCTAGACTTTAGAAGCACCTAAGTTGAGAAAACCTTGATCCTCCACCAACTGAATCTGTCAAGAGGATGAATGTATTCCAGCAAGTGGGGGAAACACAAAAACTCCCTAAAGTTTATTTAATACCTTTTTGATCAGAGCTATGGGAAAAGGGGGGACGAAATTATGTAATGGATCATATTATTTATCAGGCTAAAACTTATCACTGCTTGTATCTAGGAACCAAAAAGAAAAAAGGGGTTGTACAAAGAAACAATAAAATAAATAAATAAACACACTTAAAGCACCTATATAAGCAAAGCAAGGGTCATCTGTAATGAAAGAAAAACAAGTTGGTTTCATGTAATGAAGAAACATTTCACAAGAGTTTTAGGAGAAGTGTTTATGAACACTCCTAAATTGACACAAATGTTGATGGTTATTATGAGAACTGTTTCAAACAAATATAATAAATATGTATCCCTGTTGTGAGGCAGCGGCGGGAGATAAACACACACACACCATCCAGAAAATGTCCAGCCATGATTAATATAACAAGAACAATTTATGCAACATTAGGGTAACTTGGCAGCTAAGGAGAGTGGACTGGAATGCACATGAGTGAACAATGATGACTTCACTGTACTAGTCAGTGGAAGCAGTAGATGCCATTGAGTGAGCGTGTGTACTGTGTGGCCATCATATTCAATATGAATGAGCGAGTAGAGCAATGAATCTGAATCAAATTTTGCATTAAGCTTGAACACTCCTCTGTGGGAACTATTCAGATGATTCAGAAGGCCACAGCTATGGGCAACTGGTAACTGGCAGCTTCATCATAACAATGCATCTGCTCATAAATCATGTCTTGTGCAGAGTCTTTTTATGAAACATAAAATCACCCAGGTGACTCAGCCCCTCTACTTCCCAGATTTAGTGCCCTATGACTTCTGGCTTTTCTCAAAACTAAAATCACCTTTGAAAGAGAAAAGATTTCAGGCCATTGATGAGATTCAGAAAAATATGATGGAGCAGCTGATGGAGATTAGGAGAACTGTGTGAGGTCCCAAGGTGCCTGCTTTGAAGGGGACCGAGGCATCATTGTGCTTTGTACAATGTTTCTTGTATCTTGCATCTTCCTCAGTAAATGTCTCTATTTTTCATAGTACACAGATGGACACTTTCTGAACAGACCTCAATATATCCACGACATGTTGAAGCCCTGTTATCACTTAGTGAAAGCAGAAATCTACATAAAATAATGTGGTATCTTAGATTCTTAGATTGTAAGGATATATACCACCCAGAGAACAATTCAAGTTTCAGTAGAGAATCATCTTGGGTAGAAAGGCACAGAAAACAAGAAAATACCGGTAGGTAAATGAAGGAATAGAGGTCAGGGCTCTTAGAAAGCAAACTGGCAGGAGCACTACAGGGCTTGGGATGATGGTCAGTCCTACTGCGAGTTCAGACTTAAGCACAGGCTTTATGCCTTTGCATGTTATTTGTAAACATATTCTGCTACTTAGTACCCAGTGTTTAAATTTTATTCTTTAAATGGAGGCTGATGTGCCCTGACCAATAAAAGTATTCAGTATATCACAAATTAGGTATATAACTAGGTATAGCTAAGTTAGACCAGCCACATTGCTCCTTTCTTCCCTTAAAAACAAACTTCACAATTTACAATAGCCAAACTTTGGATGCAACCAAAGTGCCCATCAGTAAATCAGTGGATCAAAAAACTGTGGTACATTTACACAATGAAATACTACACAGCAGAAAGAAAGAAAGAACTCCTACCCTTCCCTACAGCATGGATGGAACTGGAGAGCATTACGCTAAGTGAAACAAGCTAGGCGTTGAAAGAGAAATACCATACAATCTCACCTATAAGTGGAACCTAATCGACAAACAAACAAGCAAGCAAAATAAAACCAGAGATATTGACATGAAGAACAATCTGACAGTAATCAGAGAGGAGGAGGGAGAGGAATAATAGGGGATAATATGGGGGGGCTATCAAGGAACATGTATGAAGGACACATGGACAAGCCAAAGGGGGTTGGTTCGAGGGTGGGAGGTAGAGATGGGTGGGTGGGGGGGTATGGTGGTGTGAAAATGGAGACAATTGTACTTGAACAACAACAATAAAAAAACCCTCTTCACCAATGTCAAAAAACCCACAACTTTTCTTTACAAATTGATAGTGTCAGATTGGAAAGAAAAGACCTCATAATCCAGTGAGTCTTCATTAACATCTTGTCATTGAATCTAAAGTATAACAGAAAAGAATGACTTTATTTCCTTTTGACTAAAATACCTGAAAATACCAGGCTTTCCACCTAGAAATTTCCTAAGTAAAAAGAAATAAATTGATTGGATGTTTAGGCTCCCCGTCCACCTCGTATGGAACACCCTTCTTACTAAGAGACAGGTGGTGCTGGTGGTACACTCGAATGGTTCAGATTATGCCAAAAACCACTCCATCACTGACATCCACGAGCCTCTCAGTTTTCAGGTGGTCCTTGGCCTCCCTAACTATTTTAGAAGCATCATGGTAACAGGAAACACCACTGGCCACACCACACTGTCCGCCTGTATCTATCGCCCCACACCATTCCACTATGTACACAGGCTCACTGTGTCTTGAAGCTTGCCTAACCCAAACCTTCCAGAACCCACAGTCCATGTCATCCTTCCACATCTGCAAAGTGGCACAGCTGCACATGTCCCAGCATGCTATTATCGTCTACTCTGCTCTCTGATTTCTCAGAAATCTTATTTCATTTAGCTTAGAAGCTCCTTAAAAAGCCAGCCCATGAGTCACACCTCTTTCCTGTAGGTCTGAATAGTACTTGTATAGTAGGGACTTGTATAGTAAGTACTATAATAGTACTTGTATAGTAGGGACTCCATTCATATAGTCAATGAACTGAAAATGAGCCTAATGAACCAATACACTGATTCAGAATCCAACACTAGAACCTCAGGTGCCAAGAAACAAGGAAGAAGTATGATTATCACTGCTACTCATTCCACTAACCATCAAAGTATATCTAGAAAAATAAGGTATTGAATTATGCCGGCTTTTCCAGAGCCATAGTAACCAGGAAGCCGAAGAAGCCTATGAATTAAAATAGTAATTTTTCATTTTTCCTAAGAGTAGAAATGTTACAACCTAATGCCTTCCTCCTACAAACCACAGTCTAATTACTACGGGTTCCTTGGTTTCTCCTGAGCTCCGGAATCCTTCTGATAATGAGAGAGCAAAGAGGCAAGTCGCTGCTGTTTCCCCACGAAGGCAAAAGGGCACCAGCGAGAGCAAGCTGTGCCACACCAGGAGACCAGCAGCGTGGTACCTGTTCATCAGTACACGAAGACACTCCCATGACACTGCCAAGACGGCTGCATCACCTTTGTCCTGAGCATCTCCCCCCACACAACCCAACCAAATCCTTGACATCACAACCATTCAGCTAGTCTGGGCTCCAGGAAGCAGAATAATAGGAGCCTCCGAAAACTACTGAAATTTGGAATCAAGGCCTTCTCAGCACTTGTTAATAAACAACCATCATTTAAGGACTAAGTGCATACCAGGCACTGGCCATGGTGCTAAAGATACAGTGAGGAATAAGCCGCTGAGGGGCCAGCCCTTGCCACTCTACGGATCTTCTCTTGATGCTTGGTCAACAGCCTGTCCAGTTTCAAAATAGCTCCACCAGTTGGGTAAGTGGGTAGTAAATGAAACCTAAGCTTTAATATACCTACAGACGCAAATTTATTGCAGTTATAAATGTTTTGTTTCCCTCTATGATTGTAAGCAATTAAAAGAGGGCATGTATGTCTTCTCTTTATATCCCACAGAACATTCATGGGCAGCATTCACCTCACTCTCAAATGCCTTTGGTAACAAGAAGGGCACCCCTGACCAGTCTGTGTAGGCACCCCCACACAGAGAGCTGCCCAAGCAGGCACTCCATCCTTCCCAGGAAAGATGACACATACGTAAGGTAATGAATATTTTTTTAAAAGATTTTATTTATTTATCTTTAGAGGGGAAGGGAAGGAGAGAGAAGGAGAGAAATATCAATGTATGGTTGCCTCTCGTGAGTCCCCTGCTGGGAACTGGCCTGCAACCCAGGCATGTGCCCTGACTGGGAATCGAACTGTGATCGTGTGGTTCACAGGCCCGTGCTCAATCCACTGAGCTATACTAGCCAGGGCGGTAATGAATATTTTTTAATCTTAGCAAAATATCAGGAAGAGAAAAGTGGGATGGGAACTTTTAAATGACTACTTCTGGGTAGAATTTAATTTAAAAAATATCTCCACCCAAATAAGTAGTTCTTTGTTCATTCATTGGCTGAATCACAATGCATTTCATGGGTTTTCTGCTAATTACTCTCATGGCAGCCAAGCATGTTTAGCGTAAGGATGCACAATTTGAGCGTCTCTTCATAGAGGCAGTAGTTATAGTGAGCATTTTATAGTTTGTTTTTAAGCTGATCTTCAATTTACAGACTCATGTTAAAACGGCTACTCTGTGGATGGGCCCAGGTGAGCCTATAATGAGATTCATCTTTGTGGATTAGGCCTGACCTCTAATGATCTGCTCAAGGCTCCCCATCACTAGTTCAGCACTGAGTTAGGAAAATTCATCCCTTCACTACAAACAGAAGCTAGCTCAGAGGGTAATAGCTAGGAGACGTATTGCTGCTGGAATACAAGCACCCTTGAGACTATGATTATAATGTCCACAGCCAAAGGCACTATTTCACAATTGAGATTACTACTTTCCAGATGAAAAAAAAATTTGAGCTGTGGAATAATGCCTTCAGCTACAGACATTGTAATCACACTCAGCAGTTCTCATATCCCAAGAGTGGCACAGGGTGCCCACAGTTGGTACTGGAAGCTGATTGGGGGAACAGAAGGAGGAAGCCAGCCGTAGGAGGAAGCATAGATAAGCCCGGCTTCATACGGGCTTTATCTGTGGGCTCTGGTGTACGAGTGCAACATGTCTGATTGCCACATCAACTTCACTGAAAATGAACAATAAATGTAAAAAAGGTTATTTTCCACCGAACAACCTAGCAAAGTTACGTGTTCTATTTAGAAGACACTACTGACTGCTAGCCAGAATGTAGGGAGACACATTTTCTTATCTATGAAAAAATAAATTGGTAGGGCACTCTTGAGCTGAAGTATGAAGAACCCTCATCGTGCTCACATCCTTTACTACAGTAACCCCACTCCACAAATATAGCCTGGAAAAATAATTAGAGGTGATATGGACTTGTTAAAAGCCTGCTCATCACCATTATTGGCAAGAGGAAAAACTCAGAAATTACCTAAAGGGTGAAATAGTTTTATAGACTGTGAGAAATCCATATGTTAGAATATTATGCAGCCTTTCAATTGAGTCATAATTGCTAAGGAGAAGTGCTAATTCATAGTTGTATTCTGCAATTTTTGTTAAGCAATTTATCCAAGGGCATTCAAATTGTTCCTACATCAATATTTAACAGGTACTCTCTCGGAGTTAACTAATTGGACTTCGGCTCAGGTTTTTGTTTTTGAGCTGTAAGGCTAATGAAGTATTGATATAATATTAAATGACTGCAAATAAAGTCTGCAGCCTAAATAAATGCTGACATTATACCAGTGCATTCTGAATGAATTAAAAAGGAAAAATGCACTTTTGCATATGTTTAGTGAATTTTCCCTGGCTCTCCATAGTGCATTTTTTTGCAAATGAAAAAGATGAATATTCATCAAGGTCCTCTGAATATATTATAGTTTAAATAGTTTGGTTTAAATATTTATAATACATCATGAAACATACATTTTCCATTAAAAGAAATGGATATGATGTCGAAAGAGGGCCACTGAAGAAACATAAAATTATACCACTTAACCTAATATTAAAAGTTGAAAAACAATATTTGAAAGCACTCCCCCCAATAAAGGTCAATCTGAGAGAAAAGTGCTTATCTTCCTCCCTTTTGATAACACCGTCTCAGCTAAGCCTGGCTGACTACCCCCAAGAAACATTTTTCCCACTGACCCCAGGAACAGAGGCCAGCATTTGAGTGGCAGGCACTGTGCATGGCAGCCTGCAAAAGTTCACTCACTCAGTTGATCTCTTCACCACATCGCTTTCCCCCTCGTTCCCACCTTCCAACAGAACAACTACTGCTAAATTCCTGACTGCAGTTTGCCTAGTGAACTGCTCTCTGGTTTGAAGGGTAGCTTCTTCATTAGGTCAAATAATATACACCTAAAAAGTTAACCACAGATTAAAACAAAACAAAAAATAAACAGAAGTCCATTCTAGGGCACAAGGAAATGTGCCCTACAGGAAGGAAATATACTTGCTTATGCATTCAACAAGTCTTCACTGAGGACCTGCTATGTGCCAGGCACTATTCTAGGCCCTGAAGAAATAGCTGGGGAAACAGAAAAACTATATCCACCCTCTTGAATTTTTCATTAGAGATTAAGAGACATATAATAAAATAAGTACCTTACATAGTATATTGGAAGGAGATAAAGCTGTGGCCAAAAGTGAGTGTGTAACATGGGGGACTGGACATGCAGTGGACAGTTTCCAACAGGACAGTCAAGGACAACCACAGTGAGAGGGACATTCACACAAACAAAACATAAGTCTCATGATTCAAATCACACAGGAAACTGGAGAAAAATGCTAAAAACTAATTTTAACTGTGTTTCTACCATCCATCTATTATGCCAAAGTACAAAACAAGTAAATGTTTCTCACAATAGCCACACATGCCCTTTCCAAACTTTAACCATTAAGGCCTACAGCTCTCCTGTGGAACAGTCAGTCACTGCTGGTCCTCTTTGCCTCCTGAAATCTCCATCCGTCTTGCCAGAAAGCAGCATCTGTATAAACCCCCCTGCTTTTGACGACTATGACTTCTTTGATAAACTACCCATGTGTGGGGGGAGGGGCAGAAAGATGGAGAAAGCAAAGGGGAAATGAGTTTTCCCCTCTTCAGATTAATGTATATGAAGTATACATCTGACACTTCATCAGCACTCCCGGCTGGTGTCCCAGCAGGCGGACACTGGCTGAGCATGTATTCTGCCAGCTTCCAGGCTACTTAGGATGAATTGGCAACATGCCATTTATCTGAAATGCCCAACGTGTCTGGGAGAGGGAGCACAAGTACATTTAGCATTGCCAAGGAAAACTAGATACTTTGGGCTCGTAATTAATCTCCTTCTTGAGAAGGTAGTTTGCATTACCTTCGAGCTTGCCTATGGCATTTAAATGACCTATAGGTCACGCATTTACTAAAATTCAAACCACAGGGCATTCATTTATATCTTACTAACATATGAATGAATACCTCTCAGACTGAGGGTCTATACTTATCCAAAATGTATATTGTTGTGCTGTACATAAAATTCTGTTATATCAAGTTGCAATGCTGTTATTTGGACATAAACCACTTTGACTCCTATTTTTCCGATTTTCCCACACTTGAACACACATTTTGCTTCGACTTAACTTCTTCAGTGAATCAACAAAATATTTAAACCAATGTGATTACATGACTGCTTACAAGCAGATTCATAAAATCTCCCTGAATGTAGACACTGTAATCTCTTCATAATTTTGTCACCATATTTTTGAGCAGCTGATGTGGAACTGAGGGGGGATTTGGCCCATTACGTGGACTTTAAGGCAAATCACAACTTTAAGATGCACAGTGAACAGCAAAACCAAAGAGGTTTTAGATGGATGATCTCATTAGGCCACCCATTACAGCAGATAGAATCACACCATCACTCCTGCCTTGCAACGCAAGAAAATTGCCACTTTCTAGGAATGACTATTTGTTCCATCAACATTACTTATTGAATGCCTCCTACCTGCAAGGTGTAGTGCTAGGAGCAGTGAGGAGTAGAAAGCCAAATCAGGCAGGAATTCTGCCCTGAAGGAGCTTGCAGTCTAGCAGGGAAATATTAGACATAAACACAAGAACTAAAACAAGAGTGCACTGTGAAACCTGCTAAGGAGAGCCAGGAGCAGAAGGGTTGATTTACAGCTCTGAAATGGGGATAATGAGTGAGCATAGAAGCTAGAGAGAAGATCAGAGTGAAGCATGTCCTATTGCACAAGCACAACCCAGAAACATCAGCTTGTTTCAAAGACAAAGAAAAGGAAAAGGGGGGAGGAGAAGAGAAAAAATAAGTTCTAATAGGTGTGTATTTCCACTTCTACGGCATCGTTATTAAAGTTTTTAGTTGTACACAGCAGAGATACTTGAGATGTAATCCAACAAAACAAAATGAAACATTAACACTTCTGCAAAGGGTACCCAAAGCAGAAGTCATTAACATGTACTGAGTGCCACCCTGAAATACAAGATATGGCGTAGATACCAATACGGACAGAACAATGAGGAGATGAGCGTTTCTGTGCCTGGCAGCCCCCCTCGAGCTGCTGCTGTCTTATAATACAACAGAGGTTGGAGGACAGGAGACTTGGTCAAACAGCTTGCAAATAGTTTTGCTTGGACTACAGTTAGGAAGTAATGAACCTTCTGAATGAAATATTTGATGAACACTATATTTTAAACCTCCACTCTCTAATAGTAAATGGTTAATCACACTCTGGCTTCTGTACCCAAACTTATCCATATGATAAGAACAGAAGTATCAATGCTGCTAACATTTGAGATACGATGGGCCCAGTAGTATTTTAACTTTGCTTTTTATAGCATTTTAGCATTTTCTCTAGTTTTGCTCTTAAACAAACACTATAAAAACTTGCAGGTGGATGAGCTAATAATTTAAGTGACTATTGGATAAGAATGTCACTGGAAAAAATTTGAAGGAGTACTCTTTTTGTATTTCCTGTTACAGGTCTGCCTATATTTCTATCTTATTCCAAAATACCTTAGGTAATTGAGGAGATCAATTTCTGTGTTTGAGTATGTGACTACCATTATTATAATAGATAATGAAATATTTATACATATTACTTTGTGACACTGTTGCTTTAATCAGAATGATTTTCTTTGCAATAAACATAAAAGATTGCTATTTAAGTGTCAAGAATAATATTGCAATGGCCCCAAAAAAACACTTCTTTTTTTTAATCTCTGTGAGGAATTTTCCTTTCCTTAAAAAGTAAATGCTTACTGTAGAATAAGCTTTTGATAAAATTCCCCCCAGAAAAGACAGTAACTTTGAACTTGGGGATGAGACGGAGGAAGATGCTAACCATCATCACTTTAACTGCACCTTTAAAATAAATCCCAAAATTTTCATGAGAGGAAAACAATTAGTTTTGGCTTAAAGATTATAGTCAATATTCAGGAGTCACAAAATATCCCGAAAGAAACATTTTTAGGGATGATTATTCAGTACCATTCAGAATCTTTACTATTTGAAAAGTAGAGTTATGGAATTGCAAAGTTGAATTCCAAAGACTGTTTATACCTCTTTTCATCTTGCCATTGCAGATGAGGTGGTAAAATCTAAGAAACTAGGTGACCTGCCTAAGTTTACACAGGTACCTAATGGCAAAAGCAGGACTTGACCTAAAATTAAAAAGCTAGGCCTAAATTACATCTCTCTGCATTACTGAACGATTCCCAAATCTATTACCAATGCATAAAATGATAAGGTATCTAATGTACTGATTTGCATATTATTTGCATCATCATCAGTAAAGGATGTTTAAAAATCTATTCCCATACCATACAACCCCTACCACCACTGCAAAAATAACTTTTAGGCCAAAGGTTAAAGCAAAGAAGTAACGAACCCCGTAGAAAGCAAAATTCTACTAAAGACCACGGTTAAAAATAAAGGTGTAAATTGTAGGGGGTGGGTGGGGAAGAAATGTAGGGGTCTGTACTGCTAACAAAAACAAAAAGATTTATACCATGTGCCAATGGCAAATGTGAAGAAAGTGCTAGAGTTGGAACAATAATTTTCAATTATCATAGAAAAGAAGGGTCCAGTCAAGAATCACTACTGTCATTTACATCTAGGGGGAATTTTTGATGAGAAGAAGCATGTTTGCATGGCCTGAAAGTATCTCCCCACAGAACACTTACTGAATACAAGAGAAAAAAGTCCAACTATAGTGGAGAAATCAGGAACATCTTGACTGGGTGAAAAAATTAACTTCACAATAAGGGGCAGATGGACATCATGTGTCTGCAGATGGCATGCCCTGAGAGGACACGACATCGCCAATGTCATATTCTGGCCTGGAATGCAAAAACGTAAATCTCAACATGGAAATATCAGACTTAGACACATAATATGAGAAATATTCCATCAAAAAACATGGGTGGAGGTATGTAGCCTTCAAAAATGTTGATGTCAAAGAGGCAAAAAAAAAAGGCTACAGAAAAAATTCCAGATTAAAGGGGACTAAATAGATATGAGAATTAAATTTAATATATGGCTGTACACTGGATATGGCTATATATAGGAGGGACATTACTGAGCCAATTGATAAAACTGAAACGCAGATGGCAGAATAGATACAAGGCTTATATCAGCCATAAATTTACTGAAGTTAGTAATTGTGATATACAGTAGTCACTCCCAAATAGTTCAGAAAAGGATGTGTGTATGTACATATGTATGTGTATGCATGTGTACATACAGAGGGAGAGAAAGTTGGGCAAGAGGTTACTAGTTGACTCTAGCTAGGTAAAGGATAGACTGATGTTTCATTATTTTTCTGATTCATGGAACTTTTCTGTTAGTGTGGAATTATTTCCAAATAATAAGCTTTTTTGTTTTTGTTTTTTTAAGCTGAGAAGCATTTTTATGTCTTTTATAGGAAGAGTATAGACAAGAGTCAAGTTGACAGAAAAAGTCCAAATTAGGTTGAGAGGTGGGGAGAGGAAGGTGCTTGTAAAAATCAGCACACTGAAAGCAAGGAATTTCATGTTGCCAATCTGTGCTTAATGTTAAATGTAAGTTCAAATCCAGTTAAACTCAATAAACCCAAAACATTCCCCGGGGAGGTGGCGAGATGGACCAAACCCAACCCACGACAGACAGACCCCAGAGGCACTCACCAGGCTGGCGGTGAGTGAGGGCGCCGACTGGCCCAAGGCCTGGCTGCGCATGCGCACGAGGTTGGAGGTCTCCGTAGACGCTGACCAGGCCTGGCCCGCCACAGGGTTTGGAAGGAGGTACCTCCCTGTTGGGGTTAAAGAGAAGACAATGTAAGCGGCAAGCAGAACAGTATCACTTCCATGGAAGTGGCAGACCTCTTCTTGGCCATCCTTCTGCCGTATTACATTTACCAACTGCAACCAGAGGCAAATTGTTTTAATTAGGTCAAGCGATCCAATGGCAAGTTCTGACCCTGAATCCCCACATAAACCCAAGAAAACCTCTTCATCTCCAGAACCTGTAGCTTTCAGCCAGGGCAGAATGAAGTATCCTGTTAATTCTGCCAATTCCATGAGGATATGCTAAATCCACAACGCATTCTCAGCATCTTAGAAATAAACCTGTGCATATAGACATGTAGTTTTAAAATGTTTAATATGGAAGGTGACCCAGGATTCACGTGGAAAAGAGTCTACAAAGTTGAGATCTTGCCCAACAAACGGAATGGTTACAATTTTTCAAGGTGAAATGGGACTGGTGCCTCTTTCTCCCAGCTTCTCTCTGAAGCACTGGTTGGTCATCCATGTCCACACAACGCATAATTGTATCTATTTACATAAATCAGGGCATCAATGTCAGCGTAAGCTTCACTGAGCAAGTTGCATCAACCTTGAACTCTAATATATGTGTATGCCCTTGAAAGTCAAACAGCTGAACCAATTCACACTATGTAACTTCCTTAGTACATGGACTAGACTAGTTATCAATGCACAAGAAATAAGGCTTTTTGACTTCAGGAAGTTGGGATGGACATGAATAGTCACATAGTAATGAGGTTTGGTAAAAGCAGAAGCCATGTTTGATTTTTATCTGCTCTGCCTCACTACTAACACAATAACTGGCCACTGTAGGTGCTCATTAAATATTTGTTGAATGATGAAAGAACGAGTGGGCACTTCCTTCCCAGAAAACACATAGGGAGAATGAAAGATGGCAGATAACCCACAGAGTCTTGTTGAAGGACAGTGTGTGGGGGGACTCCAGCTCCATACCTCCCAGAAGCAGGAGGTATTGCAGCCCCATGTGTGGCTGGTGGCCCTGGAACAGAGGAGACATTTGTTCCTTGGACTTCCCCGACAGATCTCCTTCCTGGCAAAAGAGCCCCTCTCTCACCTGTGGCATACACTTCACTGGCATACCCCACTAGTTAGTAACTGGCTGCAGCACAATAGTGTCCATGCTAGCACCACGATCAAAGTATAGGAGCTAGGGACAGCTCCCATCAATTGTCCGTGTTAGGAGGTCTAGTGCTTTAATGTATGTGCTTTCAGAAATGCAGATTTTAATTGTGAAGGGTAAAATGGTTTATTATGCCAACATTGCTCTTTCACTCTTATTATACAGTAACTAGATCTACTTTTGAGACCTTGACCGATAGCTGAATGACACTGGGAAAGGAAGTTAGTCAACCTCTCTGGGCCTTAATTTTTTCATCTCTAAAATGGGAATAGGGGATAGAATCTACTATGTAAAGTTATTAAGGAGATTAGAGGATTTTATAAGTAAATGCTAGCTATTGAGTCCTAACAGAAGTAAAATTGAAAACTATCTTTTTTTTTTGCTTGGTTTCTTGTCATTCGCAAAGTAGAAAACATAAATACATATAAAGAAAAAAATATCACTGAAAATTGCACGAGGGAAAACCACCACCAGCATTTCAGTAATTTGCTTCCAGATTTTCTAACTGGAACCTGCATTTTCTAGCAAAATTGATTTTTGTCATGTGCTCCCCTCAGTACCACATTATAGGTTATGACCTTTATCAAGCAAAAAAAAAGCAAATTAATTGAAGCATAAACCCTATCATTAAAAATTCAAATATAATTACATTTTGTGGTTCCGGTCACCACATCAAAAATATTCAGATATATTTTGTGCAAGATATGTTACATTTAAAGTCTAGAATTTTTTTCTTTACCTTGTTTTGAAATATGAACTAAAAGCTGGGCTACAAAAGAGGGTCTTTGGGAAACCTGCTCTCTTTAGGCCTAAAAGCAGGACATTAAGAAAGAAAACAGGAAAACTATAGACTGCATTTAGGCATACTATCATTATTACATGAATAAATGGCTGCTTTAACACAGAAATAACTCTCACTGTTTGAAGGACATCGTTTGTTAAAAATATACCAACCTCCAGTAATCAAAATCTATACTTTTTCCTGGTCCTCCCTGTGTCTTTTCCTATATTTTTTTAAACAATTTTATCGATTTATTTCTTGAGAGAGGGGAAGGGAGGGAAAAAGAGGGGGAGAGAAACATCAGCATGTGGTTGCCTCTCACGTGGCCTCCACTGGGGACCTGGCCTGCAACCCAGGCATGTGCCCTGACTGGGAATTGAACTAGCTCCCAGCCCTAGCTCCCAGCCCTAGCTCCCAGCCCACACCCAATCCACTGAGCTACACCAGGCAGGGCCTTTTCCTGTATTTTATGCTTTATATTTTCTTTGTTCGTGTTTGAGAGAGTGGCCTGACAGGAAGTGTAGAAGCTAGTTGATGTCACAGTTTATGTGACGGGGGGGAGTGCGCTCTGGCCCGCATGCTTTACTTTAAAGAAAACAAGGGTAGCTACGAAAACGCGAAGAATTTAATGTAATCATGGAAAAATGTAAAGGGTGAATATTTTAGAAGTCACTAAAAAATTCTATAATTCAGTCTTCTTTTCTCTTAGTAAAAAATAGTTTTTAGACTGTCTCCCTATAATGCCCAAGATGAAGAAACAGGTGTGCATGTCTGTATTCTCAGTCCCTGGCACGGTCCCGGGCACAGTGTCTGGCAGTTAGTAAGTGTTCAGCAATGTTTGCTGACTGAAATGCAGTTAAACGGCACTATTTGACCAAGTCTTGATGAAATCTAAAGGGAAAAATAAAACTAAGCCGATTATTTTCTTAAATTTCATTTGTAGTAAAGTATTTAAAATACACTGAGGCCTTCCTATAGTCCAGGCACTGCAACATAGTAGCAGCCCTGTGGGGTCCTAGGTAATATTATCCTCATTTTAAAGCCCAGAGAGGTTACAAAATTAAATGAGGGCACACAGCTGAGAAGTGGCAAAACCAGGATTCTTACTTGGAAGCCCAAATCCTATTACAGGAAGACATTCATCGCATATGCTTAAGTGAAAAACAAGTCATGGGATAGAATGATTTTATACTTATAAGAATATAACATATATATGCATACACATATACATTATATGTGTGTGTATATACATATATGAATGAAATGGTAGCAGATGGGATTAAATGAGATAACACACTTCAGGCACTCAGCCCGGGACATGGAGGGCAGTCAATGTACTGTCACTACTCACACTGTCATAAGAACTCCACTGATACAGCCCCACCATCACAGCAACAAAATAAAACATGGTAATGGAGCCCTGGCTGGTGTAGCTCAGTGGATTGAGTGCGGGCCTGCGAACCAGAGGATCGCGGTTCGATTCCCAGTCAGGGCACATGCCTGGGTTGCAGGCCGGTTCCCTGCAGGCCAACTCCCAGCAGGGAATGCATGAAAGGCAACCATACATTGATGTTTCTCTCCCTCTCTTTCCCCTCTAAAGATAAATAAATAAACAAAATCTTTAAAAAAAACCATGGTAATGGGTTCCTTGGACAGATCACAGAAGAAATAGAGAACACTGCTGAATAATATTACAATAAAGAATAATGTTTCTTATAGGATTATTGAGATCTCTGGCAGGGGAAATGCGGACTGGGTCTAGGGAGAAGTATGCTATAATATTGCATTGTTTTCAAAATTATCTGTAGGGAGTAACAGAAGTTTACAAAGTTAAGTTTTCACTTGTGGTTTTAATAAATTTAAGTTTTTCTAATGTATCTAAAAATGTAGCAAATATTAAGCTTTGATAGAGCTGGCTGGTAGGTATATGCAGCTGTATCAAATTATTCTCTATTTGTTTCCGTAGATATTACATGACATTGCTTTTAATGATTCCTATCAAAAAAGTGCTTCAAAATCTAACATGGCAAACCAGCCGAGAGCACATTCCTTCCACCCCTCACAATGGCAGTTCCCAAGGACACAGGAGGGAGGAGCGTGGGTAGTGCTGGGGTGTGTCCAAGGGGCCTGGGTGGGGTGCGGAAGGCATGAGCCAGGGGAGAGGCTCCGTGGAGCATGGGAACAAAGAGGAACCACGAGGACCTTCATCGTGGTCCCAAGGCAGACCAGCAGCCGGGGCAGTCCCTGATCCATCCTCAGTGCGGGAACTTTATGCACTACAGTCCTAGTTCCACGAGCCCAGGGAATGCTTCGGGTGGGAAGTCAGACTCTGGACAGATCCAGAAAGCGCTCCAGAAGGGGGAGGTATGAGGAACCAGAGCCGCTTCCCTTCTCTCCATAGACTCCAAACCACAT
The DNA here is from genome assembly GCF_014824575.4 of Sturnira hondurensis. Lineage (NCBI taxonomy): Eukaryota > Metazoa > Chordata > Mammalia > Chiroptera > Phyllostomidae > Sturnira > Sturnira hondurensis. The sequence goes on from NW_028087015.1 coordinate 2,082,157, forward strand.
TTGGAACACTTGAGTTTTGTTAGCTCTCACAGGGCAGCAAGCAGAGACGCCGCTAACAGGACACACGCACCATCTCCTCGGAGATCACTCAGTCTAACACCACCACATACATTTCATTTGTGCCACCTCTTGCGGGAGTTAATTTGGGTAACAAGCCCACATGTGTGCCTTGTCAAAGACAGACAAAGTGGCAAGGATAGATTTTTAATCAGTAATAACTACTACCACAGGAAAAAAGAGTCCAGCATGAACTGAACTCAAGTTCCATTTATGCAGAAGTAACGGGGTGTTTTATAAGGAGAAGGGAGGGGAGGCAGGGAGCAAGTGGGTGCTCAGTGAGTCAGGGAAATGAAAAGTCACCAAGGGTTTGTCAGTGGAGCAGCGATCAGGCCAGCTCTGTCTGCTGGCTGGCGATTACCGAAGTTAGGACTCGGCCCTCCCACAGGGACTGAGAGACAGAGGCCCTGTCTGGTGGCCGGAACAAACAGTAAATTGTTTGTCAACCTTGAATCGTCCCAGACAGGCACTTTAAAGGAGTGAGGGTCATCCTGAAGATGTAGCCTCGAGCTGTTAGAAACTATGTAAGTGTCTGTTCAAGTCTTTAATGGTCAAGGTGAAGGCCTACTGGAGAAAGAGGGCTCAGAGGAGCCTGGCTACAGTCTGGTCAAGGAAAGACTTTGTCAGCCTTCAATTATGTTGTGACATAACCGATCCTAGCCCAAAAGGAGACCCTCTGATGTTCAATAATTGATTAGTTTTAGAACTGGGTTTGAAATAAGATTTTGAACTGAGCCCATTCAACAAGACATAAAGGCCCTTGCCGGTAATGGTGGAAATCAATTGCTCTAGTTATGACTGACTAGAGAGTCAGACCGCTGAGTGGCGACTCTGGCCCCCAAACTGACTCCATCACATATTCGTGAACTTCTCCGAGCCTCAGGCTCCTTGGCTGTAAAACAGGGGTGAACTTGTGGGCTGTTTGAAAAATTTAAAAAAACACATTATGCAAGAAACATTCAATAAATATAAACTTTACAAAAATAAATTAAAAAATACAACATGCTACCCAACACACAGTGAATTTTAAGGTGAGCAAGAAATAAAATTTTGTTAAGCCACCGGAAGAAATAATTGAATGATGAAGCATCCAATATAGAAGTGTATATATAATGAAATGTTTATAATCCTGTTGTGCATTAAATTTTATTTTACTTTTTTAAAGTGGTTATTTATTTATCTACTTATTTATACACTCTTTTTTAAAGCTTTATTTGTGGGCTAGATTTTAGATGTCATTATTCTTATATGAGGCATGTCCCTAGGAATCATATGAATGTTATAAATTGGAGGCTCCATTAGCACAACACATGGGATGTTTCATCCCTGCCTGGACCCCTATTAGTGTTAATCGGGAAAAGAGGACAACAGATGGATTTAAGGCAGCCGTTCGAAGGCACTAACACTGTGCCATAGTCGGTAGTGATTACATCAAACTTTATCTGAATTCCCTTTCTGATGACTACCAAGGGTCTCTAAAAAGTGTGTTGCTGTTGTATTCATGCATCATTTGCTGCCTACAATTTAAGAAAATTAGCATCTGTCAACTGCATTATTCGGCTGCACAGGATAGAAATTAATGGATGATACTATTCCCAATGTGTTCCATGGGAGGTGAGCTTGCCTAGCAATCTGGCTGCTACGTTTTAAGACCAAATGGAGCTTGTTGTTACCACTGGAACTTTGAGCACAATTCTGTGCTCTTCAGAAACACATTTCTAAAATTCCAGTATGTTTATTGAAACACTTACTAAATATTTTCTACTGACACAACAAGAAATTTAGAGGCAAGAGTAGAGGTCCATATTAAAGCTGGAATCAGTTGGCCAGAGTGGTAGAAGCCACAGGTTGTGGGCATCTGAATTGTGATTGTTTTGGTCACAGAGCCTCTACTTATAGAGTGAGTGGGCAGGTTATACGTAAAAATAAGTAGATTACTGAGCCTAGAACCAGATGGTGCCTCTGTAAAAATATTTTTAAAAGATGTTATTTATTTATTTTTAGAGAGAGGTGAAGGGAGGGAAAAAGAGAGGGAGAGAAACATTGGTGTGAAAGAGAAGCATTGGCAGGTTGCCTCTTGAAACCAGGGACTGAACCCGCAACCCAGGCATGTGCCCTGACTAGGAATTGAACCAGCTACCTTTCGCTATGTGGGACGACACCCAACCAACTGAGCCACACCAGTCAGGGCCACACTGTGCCTTGGTTCTATCTAGGGTACCTATGATCTCTTTCCTGAAATATGTTTCCCTTTGTTTCCATCCTGAATTCCAAGAAACAAGAAGACCTCCATAAACGCATGCCTTCAAATATGAGATATGTACATGCTTTCGAAGCACCCCCAAAGCTTGAAGTATCCCTCTCAAGTACAAAAATATCGGGTCAGCAGTAATTTTAGCAGAATGGCTATGTAAAGAATTAAATGTAGCCTCTGGAGATGTACTTCAGCACCAAGGAAAAACAATACCTGACTAGATTTAAAAGCTCCCAGTAATAAAAGTTACGTATCGCCTGAAGTGCAACACAGATCTAGCAGTCAGTCCACAGTCTTACATTCTGGGTTATTCCTTTTGGAGTTCAAACAGGACATCAAAGGGAAAATAAGACCTAGTAACTACACCACAAAGCAGCATTTAGATAAGGCTTCGGGTGCTCAGTTATACATAAAACTCAGGAAAAGTTTGTTTATCCCTAGAAGGTACCAACCAGGAAAAAAGGGAAATGGGGTTGCCCAGTCCCTTGCTCTCCAGGGTTTTGTGAGATGGGGGAGCCACAGGGGAGGGAAGGGGAATCAGGGCAGCGTTACAGAGGAGAAGGGGCTGGGGATGCAAAGAACAGTGGGAAGTTAGCACTGTGCTAGAACCACGAGCAGGAAGATGGGGCCACATGCTCACATCTCTCTCACCCGAAATCTTTGCTTGTTGGCTACCAACCAGGCTGCTGCTAACCCGAGTAGGAACTGAAGTTCTCACAGTTGCCTCCAGAAAGTTCACATCTGCCAACTAAAGTGGGAGGAGGGACATTCCCACCATTTTGCCCTCCCCACTGGCTACCAAACCCTGCCTTGCTTAATTCCACCTCTGAGTCCATTCACAAAAGAGCTGAAAGCAGTGACTTCAACAGGTATTTGCACATGTGTATTCAAAGCAGCATCACTTGTGATAGTGAAAAGGTGGTCACAACCCAAATGTCCGCTAATGGACGGTGAATGGATGGATACACAAAATGTGGTATATAATCATGGAATATGGTTCCGCCTGTAAAAGGAAGTAAGTTCTGGCGCGTGCTGCAATACAGATAAAGCCCGAAGATGTGCTAAATGAAAAGTCGGACACAAAAGGAGAAACATTGTGTGACTCCACTTACATGAGGTTCCTGAACAGTCAAATTCATTTGACTGAAAGAATGAAGGTTTACTGGGGGCTGGGAAGGGGGGATGAGGAATTATCGTTTAACGGGTATTAAGCTTCAGTTTGAGATGAGGACAATGTTCTGGAGATGAACAGTGGTGATGGCTGCACAACAATGTGAGTGTGCTTACAGCCACTGCACTATACCTGTAAAAATGATTAAAATGCTCATACTTTGTTACGTGTGTCTTACCAAGCGCACACATACACACAGCACCACTCTCCCTTGTTTAGCCCCAAACACGCCACCTTCCGGGGAGTCCTATCTTTGGCCAAAAAGAGTTATCCACAACCAACTCCATCAGCACCCGCTTTTACAAATTGCACTTAATAACTTAAGCCCTTGGAATCATTTATGAGCCAGAGGAATGGTGCTTTTTAAGAACCCTCCATGGAGAAAGGTTGAGGACCATGATAAGTCACTGGCTAAACTCAGGCAGAATCCATGAGTCAGCAGCCACAACCCCAGAGCATACTCCGTCACCATCGAGATATCCCTCTTCCACGCCCCATTGCTCACTCCTAAACATTGGTTCCCTCCTCATCTTGACGCCAGGCCCGCAGGCAATTACAGCCTCCATTTACTCACCTTCAGCTGTGCTACCACCACAGAAAGACATGGTTCCTTTCATCTTCCCTCTCACATGGGTGACTGACTTCCAATCTCTTGTCCCCATTGCAAAAGAATAACTATACCTGGACAGTATCAATAATGCTGCTAAATCATTCTTCTTAATGGCATAAATAAATATAATTTGAAAAGTCAACAGACCTGTGACCAGTGAGGGCTGAAGTTCACTGACTCCTATATTGAACTGCTACTCTAGCCTTAAAAAAAAAAAAGGTCTGTGTTTACACACACAAGAAAAGTCCAAAGCACAGCTTTGACCCTAAGACCTCGAAGTTATCACTGTCTACTAGCCAGGGATCTTCAATTCACCTGGAAACCAGAAGCTGAAGGGAGAGAGCACTCATGTTTTAGTGGGGCCGGTCATCAGGGCACTGTGTTCTAAATCAAATTAACCACCCAGTGCAGCAGGCTCTGAACTCCTCCTGTTTTGCTACAAGACACAAATTCACCAAAGGTGCCCAATTTCTCTCATCACCAGCATTCTACATTCAGCATAGGATGGCAAGGCAACATTAGTAACCACAAAGCATCTGGTGACAAAGTCAGGGGCATGCTTTAAAAGGAAGCTCATTGCAAGCAGAACAGGTAGCAAAAGATAAGACATGAGCAAGCACAGACCGACTGGGTACAGGGCAAGTATTTCAAGAGTTACTAAAGTGCAATTCCATACTGTAAGAGAGCTGCAGACTATGGAAAAACAACACGACACACCCAAGTACACTATAGAAATCAAGGCCTTTGGATGCACCACGAGGTTACAGAGCAGCATCTGGAACTGCTGCTGCCACTGTCAACTGTAGCTGCAGTTTTAAATCAGAAGGAACTTCCACTGTGGGTGATGTGGAAAGATAATCCAAAGGAACAGTGGTCTTCGCACCCTCATTCACAGTCGGCCGCCCTGTTACTCTTGCCTTTCTATGATAAAAAGGAACACAATGCCAACACAGTATATTTTTAAAGGAATACAATTTGAATCCACATGTACAGAGGAATATAGTTAGCCTTTTCTTTCATTTTCTCTTAACTTTTTTTAAAGAAGAAATATTGCTTCTCATCCAATGAGAATCAAATTCTAATAAGGGAAGATATCAGGGTCAAATGCGTTAATGCATGAAATGGAGCTTAGTAAGCTTCAATGCCACTACCAGAGCAGCTGCCTTTCACTGTAACAACCCCCAGCACGTTCTCCCATTCTGCAGTGAGACCCACACTCAGCCGGCAACTCCCCGACGCACCCAGACCACCAAGGGCGTCTCAGATAGTGATTCTCCGGATTTGACATTCTTACCAAAAAATACATAATAGTTTGCGATAAGCTCTAGCTGTGCAGACCAAAGGTTAATGTGACAAATTCACGTTGATTTTTTGAAGAAGTATTAAATAGAGCCTACTCTAATGAGAACATGGGAACAAGAGTCAGACACCAAGTGGTATTGCTTAGAATGTCTGTCCGAGGAAGGGCGCCCAGAAGCCAGGCGGCAGCGGCGGCATCTAAGTGATGCTGGGCACAGGTCAGAGCTAACATCTGCGATCTGGCTCCCTCCATCCGCATATTGAAATATAATTCGCCAAAATGAATTGCTAGACATGTCCAAAGCCCCTGGGAAATGACAGATATTGATGAATGCTGTTGGGAAGATATATGGAAGGAAACGGCAAATAAATAGAACCATTTTTTCTCAGAGTCGGCTGCAGATAAGGAGAGCAGCTGTTAGACTACTTGTCAGCCCCCTGTTCTCTCGTCCTCCTCCTCCTCCCCCACCTGCCCCTCCACCCTTCTCTAAAACCTCCCCGAGGACTGCTACCTCGCTCTCTTCAAAACAAGAATCAGACAAGTAAGAGTCATCCCCACTGCTCCTGTCATACTCAGACCTCCAGGCCCTGGTAATCCAATCCTTTCCAAAATCCATTCCATTGTACTTGTTCACTGCCCCCTCTGGACCCTGGAAATACGCTCAATTTTTAAACTCATGAAAGGAAACTGTTAAATTCAAGACCATTACCATTCCACCTCAGTTACAAGGTTCAGATCCAAAATTCAAAGGCTGACTACCAACTCTCATGCAGTAGCTGTGTGACCTTGGTCAGGCCTCTTAACTTCCTAAGCCTCAGTTTCCTATAAACATTCTGAGGGATGGAGATGACGGACTGACCTCCTAGGGTGACTGAGAATAACAGAGAAGGTAAACAGAATGGCTATCCTACCACCTGGCAGACAGAAGGCCAGCAGTAAACGAGGACTTTTCATTCCCGGACTCTCCATTGCTCAACCACTCTTCCCGGCAAGGGCACTTCTTCTTTGTCATCATCTCCAGCATGCTGGCAGAAGTCATCCTCAGACTGGATCAAACCCTCTCCAGGACAGGGCACTTTGGGGATAACCGGCTCTCATCCCACTCAGCAAATGAACTCAGAAGCACCAAGTGAGAAACCAGCCAGACACAGGTCCAGTATCCTGGTTGCACCATTTATTACATAGGGAATCCTGGATAAATGACTTCTCCTTCTCTGGGCTTCCCTTTCCAAGCCTCTAGTGAGGATGGCAGGGGCAACACACGTCAAGTACCCCGCACTGTTCTGCTCACACACGGTTTGTGCTCAGTGGTGGTTCGGGTCCCCTCCAGGATGTTTTACCCATCTTGGCCAGAAACCCACAACCAGGGGTGCCCCCTGCCTTCCCTTCCCCCATCATACCCCCTGCTTCTGTGAAGCCATATATATATGCAGAGTGCAATTTATTTCTGCATACAACATGCTCTTCTACTTCGTAAACTCGGTGTCAACTGGAACCATAAATCATCTGTATTTGCTGTCCTACGTCACACCCTGCACACAGAACTAAAATTTTACAGAATCACATACTTATGTCTGTGCATATTAACTATCCATTCTGTCTCATTTATATTTCTCCCAGAGTTCATATTTTTCCATTGTTTAGTTCTACTCCGCCTGGAAGAGTATTTAATTTTGATTCAATTGTTTGTCTTGTAACAATAACAATCATGAAAAGCACTCAACAGCCTTAAACTTGATATGGAGAACACATCGTGTCACTTCTGGCTTTGATTTTTCTCTTCTGAAACCCATCTCCAAAAGAGTCCAACACGGCCACAGAATACTGTGTATTTTCAGAGTAAGCTGGTTAACCCTCAAGATACTAGAGGATAGTTTATATTTAGTATCTGACTTCCGGAAGAAATTATGAATCGTATTCCATAATACCCTTTCACACACTCAGTTGCTCTCACTGACACATCCAAATGTCACTGGCAGCCGGAGATGCTAAGCATTTCTGACAACTGCCCCACATCTAAACAGTTATGACAGAGGCCCAGGAAGAACTGGGGATCAGGAGCTTTACAGGAGAAACAGAAAGAACAAAGGCAGCCACAGCGCAGATAAAATGTGTTTCATGTCTAAGCAGAAATCTCCAGACAAGCCCAAATTTCCCAACCAGTTCTCTCTTTTTACAAGAAAGCATCCATATAAAATCCAATTCACATAACAATGTATTTCCATATATATGTATTCAAACAGCTTCTAGTTCCATGCTGGTTTTCATTCTAAGATTCTACTCCCAAAATGCTTTACAAAACATAACAGAATGTGGCACTGTTTGTAAGCAGAGCAAAAGCAAAACCAAGATTAGCATCATGATCTGATCATTTCAGCACGGCTTGGAAATTAATGACCAGTACAAGGCTGGAATTCAACCTTTCCATTCCTGGCCTACTATTTAGCACTGACTTCTTCTGAAAGAGCTTCATTAAGCAGCCATGCAGTCCCGGGCATTTGTTTTAATGTAAGAGCATCACTAGGGCTACTTAATGTTCCCTTTCAGAGAATTTAGCCATGCAAAGGGGGAATTAGTGTGTTGTGGTGCCCAGGTGGGGGACCAGCCATTTGGTGATTCCAATCACCCTCCAAATGGTCATCACTCAAGATTGAGAGCCTAATCATTTTTTGCTAATCATCCCATGAAATGCATTTAATCTCCCATTATTTGAATCCACAGAGAGCACTGTGACCGTTGAAAACACGGTAGTGAGGCTTATGCACCCAGAGCTTCACACATTGAAGTGTATATCAGACCTGCTCGGAGTCATCCACAATGATGGCCCTGTCTCCAAGGTGACTAGACAGCTAGAGGGGTGAACATTAAGAAAAGGACACTGCACTGTCTGGGTAGGGACTCCAACCACCTGCCTGCCATACCATGTATACACCTATGAGACAGTGTGTCTGGTCATGCCTAGGTCAGACCCGTCCAGCTTATTCATCAAGTTGTCCAACGGCACCATTACAAATGCAGGACATCTATGTACACTTGAATTTAAATATATTTTAATACCTATGTCCCAAGAATTACATTGGATAGAAGTATACTAAAAATATTTATCTGAAATTAAAATTTAATTGGATGCCATGCACTTTATATGCCAATACCATTTTCTCCCTATTTTTTATTTAAGAAATTTTTTAAATTACAGCTGACATGCAGTATTATATTAGTTTCAGGTGTACAACACAGTGAATAGACACATCTGGCTTATGAAGTGAGCACCCCAAGCCCAGTGCCCACCTGACACCTCACAGTCATCACAATGTCACTAACTCTGTCCCCTGTGCTGCGCTCCACACCCTCGTGACTGCTTTCATAACTGGCAATCTGCACATCTCAATCCCTTCCCCTTCTCACCCACCCTCCCAAAACCTCCTCTCGTCTGGCCACCAACAAAATGTTCTCTGTATTTATGAGTTGGCTTCTGTTTTGTTTAGATTCCATGTGTAAGTGAAGTCATACGGCATTTGTCTTCTTCTATCTGACTTATTTCACTTAGCATAACACCCTCTAGGTTACATGGCAACACTCTTCACTGGGCACTTAGTGTTTGCAATGCAGAGGGCTCTGTTTGAAGGATGTGAGGGAAAGGTCCTTATAAACTAGTAAAAGGGCTGATAGCTACATAAATGATGGCAAGTTAAAAGTGATCGATCCTGTATTAAGAGAACAATATAAGATGGTAGTGGGGTAGAAAGAGTGAAAGTATTTCTGTGAATCAATCAGCCAAAGTGATATGAAGGTGTTTGGAACAAAATGGGAACACAGAAAAGGATATTAGACACTTTTCCCTGCATTATACTCCGAATGTGGGGTCTCACTGCTCTGGGTTTGTGCATGTACATTTCCTTTAAATATGATTTACATATACCACCACAGCCAAAGCTAGTAAAATGGAGCAAAAACAAAACAACGAAGTTCTTTTAAACAGCGATTGTAGTAGCCAAAGCAAAGAAGAAACACAGTGGGATAGCCAGCTCTCATTACTTAAAACAACAAATTTGCCCTGGCCAGGTGACTCAGCTCATTGGAGCGTTGTTCTGTACCCCGACAGGCTGCTGGTTCTATCCCCTGTCTGGGCACAAACCTAGACTGCAAGTTTGAACTCTGGTCATGGCATGTATGAGAGGTAACCCATTGATTTTTTTTTTCTCACATTGATGTTTCTCTCTCTTTCTCAAAACAATAAATATATCCTCAGGTGAGGGTTAAAACTAAAAAAGAAATCATTCAAATTTATCACACAAAGCTAACCTCTTTTTCCTTGTTCTGAGCTCAGAGAAATTCATTTCAGAAATTTTAATAAAAAGGCAATGACATAATCGGTTACCTCCTTCTAGAGTAACCTAGATAAAAACACAGGCACATCCTACATTACAGAACACCAAACAAAAACCAAGGGCACGGAGCCATCCATGCCTGCACGCGCATAAGCATAGCGAATGACCACACACATCACTTAACATAAGCACATGCCTCTCCTCTGTGGGGGCTGGAAGCTGGGAGCCCGGCTACCTTGTGCAGAATCTGTCTTCAAGCCTAATTCCATGCAGCGTTTACCCTTTACAGTGATCATGACTCCACCAGCGTTCTTACTCAAAGAGAGCAGACTGAAACAGACATCTAAATGATACTGTTCTCTCTGTTCAAAAGTTTTACCCGCAGTGAGCAAGTCAGCAATGAGTTAAAAGCAAGGAGGGTACTTACCCTCACTTCTCCCTCCAGGCCCTGGTGCGATGCAGGCACCTGAGACGGGACTAGCGAAGAACAGAAAAATGGTCTGGCTAGGCAGACACAGGAAAATAAATTTAGCCCTGACAACCTACGTTGATGAAGTGCTCGAATGACAATGGAACATGACAAAGACAAATGCAGGCTACCACCACCAGAGTCATTAATATATCAGAAGCACTAATTGTTAAAAATCTTTACACTTCCCTGTTGGTGGCATTTGCATTTCTGTGCCCACTCTTTCTTTCCTGGGGAGTTGACAGAAACTCGGCTTCATTATCACTTTCCATCCAGGAAGTTAAAAACAGTCTACATTCCTGATCTTTGATTAGCCACTGAAAATAAGTTGTAAACAGATGGCCTGGTGTGCTCAGTTTCCAAGGATAGTGACAGGACATCGCTGACAGGCTCCTTGAAGGGAGGAGGAAGGCTCACTCACTTGCCAGTGGAACAAGAATGTAAAGGTCAATGAGAGAAAATGAAGGAAACCCAGTCTCTGCAAAGACTTCCCCCCTCTCTCGTCTTGGTAGCTAAAAATCTTCTACTCCCACTCGAAGGCACCTTGAGAGTATCTGGTCACACCCACTCATTTTACAGATGAGCAAACTGAGAACCAGACGGAAAGGTCTGGCTACTTAGCGGATGACCTGGACCCAGAATCTAGGCCTCAGCTCCCCACTTCATGCCCTTCCCACCACATCTCGAAACAGTAGGACAGGAGCTGTCAAGATGCTGTTTCCACTCAGCCAAGTCTCTGGCTTTCTATCTTTAAACCCCAGTCTCGTTCTGATCTGCTTCTCCCCCAGCTGCTACACCACACCGCACTTCCATGCTGTGTGGCCTGGAGGATTTACATAGGGATGAATTCACCAATTCCAGCACAAGAGCAGTTAGCAGCTCACATGCACCTCTGCAGCTGCAGTGCGACTGTATGTGAGAAAATGCCACCAGAAGAGCCAATTACTATGTCCAGCTGCGCACGTGGGCTCCCGAGCGGCATGAAATGACAGCACCCACCATCTGCCTTGCCTTCCACAGCTCTGTCTTCCTTTCCTCCACAATAACTAAAGGAGTATAGTGTGTGGAATTTCATAGGCAATCCTAATTTCTTATCATTTATATTTCATGCTCCTAACTGCACTATAACCATTGCAACTTTTGTGGCTTTCTCACATATGCTCAAGAGTCGCAGGAAGCTAAAAACACTTCATTTCTTATACATTGCACATATAAGGGACTGACAAGATAAGCTTAGAATGCTCATGCTTTTCAGAACCTAAAAATACACAGCGCATGAAAGATAGGAAAACCATGTCAATACAGCCATGACTAGGCCCCTGTACGTCCTATCAGAACAAAACACATTTTCAGGGAAGTGTTAAAAAAAACCTGGAGAGAAAACAAAAAGGAATACAATTATGCCCTTCGAAAAATTCAACCCCTTGATAAAATGCTAAAAAATTGTTTTGAAAATATATAAAATCAATTTTCTATTGTAAAGAGAATTTTAAGAATAAACAACTTGAATTTTTGATATATGGATTCAATAAATAGACTTGTCTCTCAGGAATAACTGAAGTCCATTATTTACAGAATCATGTTAGAATACAATAAATAAGGGGGTGAGACTGAAAGAGTGAGCAAGAGAGATGCATGGAGAGACTGAAGGAAGGAGGGAAGGGGGAGATGGAGAGAGAGATGGGAAGAGGGCGGGAGACAGAGACAGGTATCGGAAGAGAGTGGCAGAAACTGGGAAAGAGAGAAAGAAGAATGTCTAGTGCTTTGTGGATCCTAATATTCGTACCTCTTTGGTCTGTTTCTGTTAAGTTTCTTCATCAGCCTGATTGGTGTAAAGAAACACAGCCTGCTTATATAATTATACTTAGATACAAACAAGTTAAAGTAATGCCAGCAAAAACTTTAAGTGACCGTTAGACACTTTTATCCTTGGTATCTTTTGAAGAATTTCCATTACTGTATTTGATTTACCACATCCAACACAGCCAAAGGGCAAAAAGAACTTATTTTGCAGGTGATAATGGTTTAGCTGTATCTCCATATGCAACTGATATTTCTGCCCTAGCAATCTTGAAATTTTCTGTCAACCATGATTTAAGCCCAAGTTACCTTTTGCTCTGTAGAAGGTACTTCAGGAGTCTTAAGAGAAACTGGGCCTTCTATCAATAACATCTTCATTGACACTCAGGACTTCTTTTAAGTCCTTCAAACCTGATCTGCCAGAGTTGTGTAACGAATTTCTGGAGAGCTGCATTTGCTGATCTAGCATCCCTCCCAGCACTCTCTGGAGCTCACACCTACGCAGAAGCACACAACCCAGTCTCTCATCTGACTCTCACAATAAGGGACTCTCATTCAGTTCTTCCAGGCTTCATTTAGATTCTTCTCTTAATCCTCTCATCATACTAGACTAGACATCATCACTTCTTGGATAGGTTTTGTTGCTGCAAAATGCCTTCAGGAGAGATTTGAGCTTCAGATTGGACTCTGCAGCTTGGCTCTGAATAAGGTGACCCTAGCTAGCAGTTCCTAAGTAGCAGGGGACCAGGAACCTGGGACCCACCATGTGATTGCCCTGTTCCAGGGAGGAGTGACTCCTTGGTAGGCCACCTGCATGGGAGATAAGCTACAGCAGAAGGCTCCCTGACAGAGCTACTGGGGGGCAGCATCTGCCAAAGGGACTGGCTAACCACCAGTTGCCCCATTAAGAGGAAGTCCCAGGAGATCTTCCTACCCTGAGAAGGAAAAACTGCAAACACAAAAATACACCCAAAGTCATCTTCAAATCAGAACATCAAGGGAGCAAACAAAATATCCAGACACAGACTGACGTAGGAGTGGTGAAGACAGCAAATAGTTTTAAAGGCTATTTAAAATCACGCACTCAAACCAGGAAAGAAGGTGCTAATGGGTTTGCCTCTTGATCCCTCAGAAAATTGGGTAGTGACCTCCTCCAGTTTCATAAGCTACTGTTGATGAACAGTTTTACAACTTCTAAAACAGAACATTGAACCAACTTAAAAGAACCTCTGACCCCAGGTATATGGCTTCAGTATAGAGATTTTATAAGTACTGAGAAACAGTAAAACCAACAGAAGCAGCATGTTTTTAAGCCCATAAAACCTTTAGTGTCAATTATCTGTGGATCTGGGTTTGTTCCCACCCCCCAAGAGTCAAGAGTCAAGGACCAGGTAGAGAATATCACAAGACAGCACCATGGATAATAATTGCAAATATCTTTGCCTTTTAAGAGTTTCAAAATTTGCCAGATTTCAAAAGATTAACATTTCAGTCATCCTTCAAAGATCGGTTAAGTCAAATCTAGCTGTACCCATTGCTCAGTCCCCAACCCCACGCCCACCCAGGTCCCTGCTCCCAGTCTTTCTTTGAAGCTTCCATGGGCTTCAGCTCTACCTCTGCGAAATCCCACCGGAGGCACCGAAACTCTTCTGATGCCTGTACAGCTTAGCTCCACCTTCCCCACCACTGTACTGAATGCCCCTGAACCACGCCTCTGTGTTATAGTCTGTGGAACTACTGTTCCCAGGACACAAATTTCCCTGGCACCTTAATGCTTTCCTCAAATATGTAGACAGAGTTCATTTTCATGGTCTCAGACTTTCAATGGTCTGTCAATGCTCCCAAGAAAACCTTCCTATTCTCCAAGTCTATTCAACTTGCTTCTCTTCTCAATTCCCATATCACCCTCCCCACCCTCATTCAGGGGTTTTATTATGCATTGAGAAAAATGAAGTCACCAAACATATTTTTTAATTAAATTTATTGGGGTAACATTGGAAATCTATTAAATGCCTTTTTATTAAAAGCAAATTTATTAAAATTGGTGATCTAGAAAGGGGACATAAAAATAAAACATTTAAAAATTTTATGTATTTTTTCCATGTCCATGGGTCCTTTTTCACTTTTTCTCAATCTCTCCACACCCTAATTCCACCCCCACCCCCTACTAGCTGTGATCTGCTCTCCATCTATGACTCTGTCCCCATTTTCCTTGTTAGTTCGGTTTATTTGTACTGCCATCCATACTGTCACAAAGGATACAATTTTCTTCTTTTATAGTCCAGTGGTATTCAATTGTATAAATGTCCCACAGTTGTTTTATCCACTCATATACTAATAGACACTTGGGCTGCTTCCATATCTTGGTGTTTACAAATAATGCTTCAATGAACATAGTGTGCCTGTGTTCTTTCAAATCAATGTTTTGGGTTCCTTTGGATATAATCCCAGAAGTGGGAAGGTTGAGTCAAAGAGCAGATCCAATTTTAGTTTTTTCAGGTATCTCCATACTGCCTTCCACAGTGGCTGTACCAGTCTGCATTCCCATCAACAGTGCAAAAGGGTTCCCCTTGCTCCACATCTTCACCAGCACTTGTTTGTTGATTTATTGATGATAGCTATTCTGACAAGTATGAGATAGTATCTCATTGTGGTTTTTATTTGTATTTCTCTGATGATTAGTGATGTTGAGCATCTTTTCAAATGTCTATTGGCTATCTACATGTCCTTTTCAGAAAAGTGTCTATTCAGGTATTTGCTCATTTTCTAACTGAGTTGTTTGTTTTTTTGGTGTTCAGTTTTATAAGTACTTTATAACCCCTTATCAGATGTATCGGTGAACATGTTCTCACATTCATGAGTTGTCTTTTATTTTGTTGATGGTTTACTTTCTTGTACAAAAACTTTTTAGTTTGATATAGTCCCATTTTTTTTGTTTTCCTTCCCTGGGGAGATACATCTGATAAAAAAAATGCTATGAGCAATGTCCAAGATTTTGCTGTTTTCTTCTAGGATTTTTGTGGTTTGGGGTCTAACATTTAAGTCTTTGATCATTTTTTAAATTTATTCTTGTGTGTGATGTAAGAAGGTATCCTAGTTTCATTTTTCTGCATGTACCTAATTTTCCCAACACCATTTATTGAAAAAACCATCTTTAGCCCATTGTATGTACTTGCTTCCTCTGTTGAACATTAACTGACTACAAAGGTGTGGGTTTATTTCTGGGCTCTCTATTCTATGCCATTGATCTATGTGTCTGTTTTCATGCCAGTACCATGCTATTTTGATTACTATGGCCTTATACTATAATTTGATACTAAGTAGCATGATTCCTCCAACTTTGTTCTGCTTTCTCAGGACTGCTATTGCTATGTGGGGCCTTTTGTGGTCCCATATAAATTTTTTTAATATTTGTTCTAGTTCTGTGAAATATATCATTGGAATCTTGATAGGAATTGCATTGAATCTATAGATTGCTTTGGGTAGTATGGACATTTTAATGATGTTAATTCTTCCTATCCATGAACATGGTATGTACTTCCACTTATTTGTATCTTCTTCGATTTCCTTCCTCAGTGTCTTATAATTGTCTGTGTACAGATCATTTACATTCTGGTTAGGTTTATTTCTACCTATTTTATTCTTTTTGAAGCAATTGTGAATGGGATTGTTTCTTCATTTCCCTTTCTGTTAGTTTGTTATTGGCATATACAAATGCAACTGATTTCTGGATATTAACTTTGTATCTTGCTACTTTGCTGAATTCATTTATCAGTTCTAGTAGCTTCTTGGTAGAGTCTTTGGGGTTTTCTATGTACAGTCATGTCATCTGCAAATAAAGACAGTTTTACTTCTTTCCAATTTGAATGCCTTTTATTTCTTCCTTTCCAATTTGATTGCTGTGGCTGGGACTTCCGGTACTATGTTGAGTAAGAGAGGTGAAAGCAGACGTCCCTGTCTTATACCTGATTCTTAAGGGGGACGCTTGTAGTTTTTGCCTGTTCAGTAGGATGCTGGCAGTTGGTTTGTCATATATGGCCTTTATTATGTTGAGATATGTTCCCTCTAGTCCCACTTTGCTGAGAGTTTTGATCACACATGGATGCTGGATTTTATCAAAAGTTTTTCTATATCTATTGATATGATCATGTGATTTTTATCCTTTATTTTGTTTATGTGGTGAATCACATTTATTCACTTGCAAATCTTGTACCATCCTTGCATTCCTGGACTAAATCCCACTTGATCAGGAAGTATGATCTTTTTGATGCATTGCTGTATTCAGCTTGCTAACATTTACAGTTGATATACAATATTACACTAGTTTTAGGTGTACAACAGTGATTAGACATTTATACAACTTACAAAGTGATCAGCCTGGTAAGTCAGTCTATTACCTACATGACAATATTATTGACTAGATTCCCAATTAAAAGTAAAACTTATTTTGAGAGAAGTGTAGGGTCACATGCAGTTGTCAGAAATAATACAGGGAGACCCAGGTATCCTTTACCCAGTTTCCCTCAATGGTAACATCTCGCAAAGCTATAGTTCAATATCATGACCAGGATGATGACATTGATACCGTCGAGTTATAGAACAATTTCCATCACCACAGAACCACTCGTTTCCCATTTACAGTCACACTTACTTCCCTCCTACCACCCCCTCCTTAAATCCTGGCAACCACTAATCAGTTCTCCACTTCTATAATTTTTACTGTTCCAAAAACGTTATATACAAATGGAATTACATAGTAATTGTGTGTGACCTCCTGGGATAAGCTTTTTCTTTTTTCTCAGCATAATTCTCTGGAGATTCACCCAGGTTGTCACTTGCAACAATAGTTTGTCCCCTTTTACTCCTGAGCAATTTTCCATGGTATGGATGTACCTAAAAGTACCCGTTTTTGCATCCGTTTTCTCTACCTCCCTCCTGTTACAATGGAGGAAGTGTCCCTCTTCCTGTAAAAGACCAAGGCTTTGACATGTGCTCTGGATACCCTTCCAGGTTCCTCCAAAGAACTTCACTTTTTTGCTATCATCTCTGCCTTCTGGACTTTACAAACATGCCTGCATGTTCCTGACACTAAGATGCCCCCCTGTGGCCCCTCATGCCCTTCCAGCTCCTACCCTATTTCTCCAGTCTGTTTCACAGCATAACTTCTCAAAAGAGCTACCTACAGCTTTAAATATCAAGATACTGGCTACATCTAATCCCTTAATTATATTTGCTCTTAACCCACCCACTCTAGCTTCCACCCACACTTCACTGCTCTCCCTAATGTTACCAGTGACTATCCTGCTGAAGCCAATGGCAAGTTCTTATTCAAATATCACTCTCAGATGAAACCAATCCTTTTCTTCTCCAAATGCAATCCTCTCCATTTCTGTGATTCCACAGTCCTACCTAATGTATCTACTTACTATATGTTATAAACATGTCAAACTTAACACAGAGAAAACAGAGTTAATCACATCCCATTTCTTTATTAAAACCTATTAAGTAGGTTTTAATAAAAAAACCGTGAGACCTATTTGTCTCAATCTACCCAATTTAGTTAAGTGCCATGTTGCCCCTACCTCTTGTGCAGGTGGACACAGAGGGACCATTCTAGTGGCCCTGGCACTAACCTTGCACTTGGCTGTGACCATGTGATGGAATCTTGTCAAAAGAATGTGAATGGAGTCTTGACTTGTATGGCTCAGTTGGTTGGGCATTGTTTCACAATGTGAAAGGTTGCTGATTCAATTCCCAGTCAGGGCACATGCCTGGGTTGCAAGTTCAGTCCCCAGTTGGGGCAGGTACCAGAGGCAACCAATTGATGTTTCTTTCTCACATCAGTGTTTCACTCCCTCTCTTTCTTCCTCCCTTCCCTATCTAAAAAAATAAATAAAGTATATATTTTTAAAAGTATGTGAATGAAAATAAAGTGTGTCTCTTCCAGTCTGAGACTTTTCAGCAGAAATATTTCTCCTCTCTCTTTCCAATTCCACCATCTGGAATCAAAGTATCTTAAAGCCATAAAGAGTAAAACCAGAAGATGGAAGGAGTGTAGGTCCTTTACTTGCCATGGAGAAAGAGAGATGCTTGCTAACCCAACATTTACATAAGCAAGAAATAAATGACTATTGTGTTAAGATATTGATTTGGGGGGAAGAAAGTGTTGCTTGTTACAGCATGCAATGTAACAACATTTTTACCTCAGTATTATTTTGATAGTATCACGAAAGTAAAGAAATTTCCAGGGAACATGAGAAGTATTTAGGTGCAGTATTTACTAAACACCAAGGCCATATTTGCATGGCCACATTTTATGTAAATTTGCTTTAATCTGAATTCTTCCAACCTTTCCCACTAAGCTAAGGAGGCTTTTAGGATGAGAAACCTGTTCCACTCTGCACAGCATGCAAACACTATGGCCTCCAGGTTAATTTTAAAGAAAAGAATGTTTTCTGAGATAGTGTTTTTCCTTTCCCTCTTGAAGTGAAATCTACTCTGAAATGCCTTTGTTTGACATTTTCAGATGTTATTCCAAATTGATTTCTGTAGTCCAAGAAAGAATAATCTCTCAATTCCGCCCCCCCAAGAAAGAACACCATGATTCTAGATTATGCTGTCTACAAAGTTGATTTCATGCCACTGTGTGCAAATTACACACACATACAGATTCCTCTTTTGTTTTACATTCCAAACAGCCCAGACATGTCTTGAAAAATACACCTCTCTTCATGACGAAGAGAAGCTGACTGTTGGGGCTGCAACATGCATGCATCACCGCTGTGGAATGCAAGACCGGGATTCAGGGCACATTTGCATATCAAGAAGTCAGGACTGAAGATCCTGAGGTTCTGCCCTTCATTCTGCAGCCTCCTTGCTGTGAACTGTCAGGCGCAGTACCACATGCCCGTGCCCAGGCTGCAAGGGTCTGAATAATGACTAGAATAATGCTCCCTTCCTCAACAGGGGGCTCCAAATCTCAGTCAATGTTTACATGATGCCTCTGGGTGCCTATTTAGCAAGCTGCAGGCCATGAAGGCAGAAAGAACCATCAGTCAACAACAAAAAATATGCATAAGCAGTGATAGGCACAGTAAACTCTGGGTCTGTTGTTTAAATACTAGTCCTGCAAAAAAAGCACTGGTTGCTTTTTCTTTTAATCTGATACCCTTAAATGACTGACTCAAAACTTTAAAAGTAAGAAAATGTCAAAAGTTCAACAATGGGTGTATATGCATGGTGAAATTATGGGCTTTTCCCTTTATAGTGCTCTGCATTTTTGAAACTTTCCACATTAAACACATGTTACTTTTATCATTAAAAATAGAGAAATGTAATTATTTTTATTGTAAAGGATTGTTTTTAAAAGAAGAGCTAAAGGCTAACTATGATAAACAAAATGATTAGTCCCAATTTTTTTGCTCCCCTCTAGTTGCATTATATATCTACATCCTTGCCAAGCTGTCATGGTGAGTGGAGTGTGCCCCTTGACTCTGGACTTGACCATATGACTTTCTTTGGCCAATAGAAAATCAGCAGATAGGATGGCAGAAGAGGCTTAAACCATGCCTGTGCAGGTGGACGCGCACTCTGAGGCTCCTGTCTTTTAGCAGGAGAGCACAGTCTCCTAGGAAGCCACTGGGTCAAGGAAAACAGGCACATGGAGCAGATCTGAACCAAAGTGCAACCCGGGACCAATCCCAGGAGAACCCAGGCCAATCTCCCCAAAGCCAGCTGACCTGCAGCCATACAAGCAAGAAATACCTATCGTTGCCTACCACTGAGGTTTTGTGGTTATACAGTATTAATGTCACCAACTGATACACTACCAAATGCCACACACACAAAATCAGGCAAAAAATGTGTCACAGATTGAATTGCAGGAAAAAGACCATCGCATTCTTCACATGCCCATTTATAATGGGAAACCAGTCAACCATCATTTCAGTTTGAGAAACTCTTTAGCAGACAGGGATTGTTTCTCTGTTCCTTATGAAATAAATATACAGTTATTTCTATAAAGGAAGTTACTATGAGACCATTCAATAATGGACTTTCACATTAAAAAATATATTGAGCCTCTTTCAATGTGAAAAATATATTCTTTTACTACATGATTTTAAGTGTTTACTCTTTATTCTCCATTTTATGTGTGCACCATAATATGTTTAACCAATATTCTTTTGCTAGTTATTCAGATGATACGCAATTTTTAATATTATAAATGGTGCTGCTCTAAATATAACTAGAGTTAATTCACTGCACATATTCAAGGCTATTTTCCTTGTAATAAAATCTGAGAATTAGAATTGCTGGGTTAGCAAATGTATAAATTTTAAGGTTTTTCATATGTATTAACTGCCTAGTTTTAATTTACTTTTGTAATTAAGGGACCAGGAGACTTACAGATTGATCAGTCCCAGATTCCAACTGAGCAAAAACATTCCCACCCAGGAATCATTCCAACTAATCCTGCTGGAATTTACTGAAAACCTAACAGTGTTTACTGTGCCAGGAACAGTATAGGGTTACAAGCATGGACTTTGGAGCCACACGCCTGGGTCCAAATCTCGGCTCTGTGTTTATGAGCATGGTGACCTTGCGCAATTCACTTCACTGGTCTGAGCCTCAGTGTTTTCTATGACAAGGAGATGAGAGTGCCTAGAGACGTGGTACGGGTTAAGTCAGTCAGTACATGTAACTCTTTGAAAACAGTGCCTGCGACGACGTAGTAACTTCTTAATGTTCACTGCCATTCTTATCAGGGAGAAGCAGATAAAAAGACCACAGTTCTTCCTCTCACAGAGTTACGAGTTTAGGGAAGGATAACAGGGTGGCAAAATTTTCAAACTATAAACTCAGCCTTCACAGTCTTTATTCTAAAGGAAGTGGTAGAAAACTGCCTGAAAACAGATCCTTGGATTAAAACAAAGTACACCGCCAAAGAAAAGGTCCCTGGATTAAAACAAACTTACTGTATTTTTTGGACTATAAGATGCACCCCCCTCAAATTTGGGAGGAAAGGGGGGTGCATCTCATAGTCCGAATGTGCCTTACCTTGCTTGCTATTCGGGGGGCGGTGGCTGTGGAGTGGGATCACATGTTATTAAATATCTTACCACAGTTTTTGCTTCAAAATTTTTTTCTACTTTCCTCCTCTAAAACCTAGGTACATCTTACAGACCAGTGTGTCTTATAGTCCTAAAAATATGGTAAGCAATAGGAAGTTGGCTGGTCTTTAGTAATGAGATATGTCAGTGACAAATTTTTGACGGCAAAACAGTTTGACTTAATTTAAGTTAGCAACAGGGTTTGTTTCAAGGTAAGATCATATGTGATTATCAACCGTTGCCTGACACAAGTAGAAACCATGTTTCTCAAAGATCAGAGACAACACTTTCCTCCATCTGCTCTAACACCTGGCCCAAGCACAGTGCCCAATGCAAAGGAGAAACTCAATGGGTAAGGGCCCCACACTGACGTTCACACGCCCAAGTTCTCCATCAACTGTAAACTCCCCAAGCTCAATTAGTTATACACACAATACTGGCATCTGCCCATCAGTGGGCTCAATGCTTTGCACATATTATTTCATTAAATCCTCTGCTAAGCTATCTAGAGGACTAACTAAGAATATTTTCCTTACATCCCTATAAAACTTTCAAACAACTGTTTTTAAAAACAGGCTGACGTCAAAGAGATTTGAAAAACAGGTTGACGTCAAAGAGATTTCTTTAAGTTCTTCCAAATACTATTAAATATTTTTTGAAAATTATCTGACCAAAGACTTAATCATCTACAATAATTATATAGCAAGCTAACCTGTATAAGTACAGAATGGCTAGAGCTGCTGGGATTATGAAATGAAAATCAAGTCCGGATTTTTTTCCCCTTAAAGCTAAAGACCAATTTCATGCTTCAGCCCTATGCCTGCATCAAGAGCCCTTGCATTATTTTAGAGCATGAACTGCTTTAGCAAAAATTGGAAAGAACCATTTCCATCCCTCCTATTGGTCTAAAATAGTCTGAGCAAAGTAAGTAGATTTCCTAACTGAAATTAATAAGCATGGGGGTGAGCCTTCTTACTTTTAACATTTAATTTTCCCACCTATCAAATAAGGGTTAGAACAAATAATCTTCAGGATTTCCCACTTTAAAAAGCAAACAGTCTGCAGCTATAAAAGGACAACAGAGAAAAATGCCTAAATAACCATTAGAACATCAGCTAAACTCATGTGAACATTTGCTTTAAAGTTAGTGAAGTGCCAAAATTTTTGACAAATTTCTTCCCCTTGGCCTGAGGTCAGTTTTGCCCTCCATTCCGGCAGTGTGACACCCTGGGGACGATGTTCTAGACTCTCCTGATCATGTGGCAGAAGCATTTCTGTGCCCAGAGATTTCACCTCCAAAAAGTCAAAATCCATACTTTTACAATGAAATGGAATTGTTGGGAACTGCCCTGCCTGGTTTCAGGAGCTGTAAACCCCCCATGGCTAAGGCTGAGTCAGCGACCTTTGGACCATAACCCACTAAAGAGACAAAGCTTGTCTCCCTGGCAGAAGTGCTTCTGCTCCTTTTACTTCATCCATAACTGGCCCCCAATGCTTGGTTGGTTAGCCAATGATGGGTAAGATTCTTCAAGGGGGGAACAACCTAAGACAGGCACGATTGCATGAAGGGCCCAGGGAAGGATTTGAGGGGCTATTGAGAAAGGGGGTGATGGACCCTCACCCCTTGACTTTGACATAGCCTGAGTCCTCATTCTGTCTGCAAGAAGTCTCCTAATCTCTTGGCTGCCTTACTTCCCTGCCTGATTTAAGCCTGAAACAATGGCAGAGGGTGGTGCAGCCCTGTGCTGGAAAGGGCAGGCTCCCCGGGTGATCAGGCATAAGAAAGAATATATAAAATCCTGTGAAACCTGCTTTGTTAAGAATGCTCTCAATTAAATGATAAAGGTCCCAGAAGGAAATGAGTTTGTTTCCCAAAATTTTGTAGCCCTTTAGCTAACAGACCCTGACTCAGAATAGGCCCTCGTAGTTCTCTGTATGTTATCTATTGTTTGATCCTTACTGCCTAAGAATAATTAATGAGCTTTTACCTGTATTCCTATGCAAAATGAACCCAATAAAAACCCATTGAGGAAAAGGCTCTTGGTCCTTCTCCTTTGAAAGATTGGCCACCTTTCCACCCTAAGTAGATCATGTCTTGGTAGACTTATTCTCATCCACGGCAGATAGGGGACTCTGTGGGCAAGGCTCCCCACAGTGAATAAGAACTTATTTTCTAGACCATTTATGAACTGACAGGCAAGATTATGCTATATAGAGAAAACCTTATTTAGGAGTATAAAAAACAATAAAGTTACTTCAACACTATTTAAAGGTAAAAGCATTCAAAATGAATAACAAATCTAATCTTTAGTGATTTAAAGTTAAATTTAATAACATCAAGTTTACATGATGAATTATTTATTAAAAAACCCAGGATAGCTTAATTTGGCTATCTTTCAAGTCAGTATAAGTGATCTGTGGGTTTTCTGGATTTGAATTTTTTTTAATTAATTTTAAGATAATTAAAAAATGAAAGATTTGAACAGACATGTCAGAAAAGAAGATACATGACCCAATAAGCACATGAAAAGATGTTTGACAACATTTAGACATCAAGAAAATATAAATTTAAACCATAATGTGATATGACTATCCATTTTATCCAAAATGGGTAAAATTAAAAAAGACTGGAAATACAACAGGTAAGGCAAGGATGCAGAGGAATTAGATACTCACCTATTGTTGGCAGATACATAAAATGTCACAATTCTGGAAACAGTTTGGCAGTTCATTTTACAGTTCAATGTATACTACTGATACACGAGGTCAGTACAGAAAAAGTCCAGCCATTGTTAATATAATGAGAATGGTTTGTGTGACATTGATGTAACCTGGCAGCCAAGGGGAGTGAACTGGAACACACATACGTGAACAATGACGACCTCACTGTACTAGTCAGTGGGGGCAGTACATGCCATTAAGCAAGCATGTGTACTGTGCATCTGTCACATTTAAAATGACTGAGTGAGTTCAGAGCAATGAATCTGCATCACATTTTGCATTAAGCTTAACATTCCTCTGCAGAAACCATTCAGATGAGTCAGAAGGCTGCAGTTACAGGCAACTGGTGATTGGCAGCTTCCTAACAACAAACCCACTCATGTATCACATCTCGTGCAGAGTTTTTTGGCGAAACACCAAATCACCTAGGTGACTCAGCCCCGCGACAGCCCAGAATTTGTCATCTGTGACTTATGGATTTTCCCAAAATTAAAATCACCTTTGGAATGGAGGAGATTTCAGACCATCACTGAGATTCAGGAAAATATGACAGGGCAGCTGATGGTGACTGGCAGAACTGTGTGAGGTCCCAAGGCGCCACTTTGAAGGAGACTGAGGCATCAAAGTCCTATGTAGAATGTTTGTTTTATCTTGTATCCTCCTCAGTAAATGTCTCTGTTTTCCATATTACACGGCTGGATACCTTCTGGACAGACCTCATTTATGCAACAACATGAATGAATCTTAAAAACCTCATGTTGAACCAATGAAGCTAGGTACAAAAGAGCATGTACTGTGTGATTCCAACAACATAAAATTCTTAAGATAAATCTAATTTATAGTGAAAAAAAAAGCAGATCTATGGTTGCTTGGGGCCAAGGATTGGAAGGAGAGGGGAGAGAATGACCAGGAAGGAGCAAGGGAACATTTTACGTCTCAATTTTGGTGGTAGGTAGACTGGCATAAAAATTTGCCAAAGCCCATCCACACATACACTGAAAACAGGTGCATTTTATTGTACGTACATTATATTTCAGGGAAGTTTGTTAATAAAATCCTCAATTTAACTGCTCTCTGGATTGGACTAGTTTTACCAGATGATCTGCAAAGAAGCGGATCTTAAGTAGGCTGACTGCTGCAGGTGGAACTCCATGCTGTTCAGGGCCCTCCAGTGTGTGAAGGCATTCCCTCCTCACACACGTCACTCGTGACTCACCTGTCAGAGCACCGCCCAGGCTCCCCCGCCTCAGCTGTCGTCCATCCTCACTCAGCTGTCGTTTAAACTTCAGTGACTTTCCAGGGCCAGAAGCCAGGTCTGGGTTGCTGCATTTCCGACATGGCATGGGCGGAGGGGACAGTATGTGGTCAAGCTGCGGAGGGAAGGACAGGGCGTCACTTGCTAGGGAACTCTCAACACAGCCCAAACTAAAGACCAGCCAGTCACACTTTGCTCCTTCCTTTTGGTTCTCCAAATCCCTTCCCCAGCCTGGCTTTTAATCTGGCTGGTTGAGGGAACTCAGGGTTTCACTGTGGTGTCTTCCATCTGACAGTCTGGTTGCTGCAAGATCTCAATAGCTGGGTTTTGCAAGCTATGGATTGTGATGCATTAGTGCAGTGATTTGCACCCTTTTTCATCTTGTGGCACACATAAACTAATTACTAAATATACGACCGGCATGGCTCAGTGGGTTGAGTGTTGTCCCACAAACTAATAAGTTGCTGGTTCCATTCCTGGCCAGGGCACATGCCTGGGTTAAGGGCCAGGTCCCTGTTTGAGAGTGTGCAACAGGCAACTAATGGATGTTTCTCTCCCTCTCTTCCTTCCTCCCTTCCCCACACTCTAAAAATAAATAAACAAAATCTTTTAAAACAAACCTGTGGCACATCAAGAAATATGTTATATTTTTTGCCAATCTGACAAAAAGTAGATATAATTTTGATTCCTCCCCAGTGGATGTATTGGCTATGGTCATGTTTTATTTGACAATCTAGGGCTGGGCAGGGAAAAGTCAGTGCCCCCAACTGAAGAGCCAGGTTTTGAATGGTTTAAAAATTCTTACAGCATACCAGTGCATACAGCACACCGGCTGAACACTGCGGCGTTAGTGGGTCATAAAATCAATTTTAGTAGATTGTGATCAGTATTTTTAACACAACAGAATAGAAATTATCAAAATCCAGCGAAGGAAAGGAAAGTTTTGTTTCATTGTTTTGATTAAGTTCTCCATGTACATGTGTATCCTGAGTCACTATGTAAAATCAGGGTCCGGCATAAACAACACCCCTTTTTTATTACAAAATCTTTTATTACAAAATCACAAACATGTAATACTGTAACATAACACTATCACACTCAAGCACACCATACAACATCTTAGGTGAAATGTTCGAATTAAAACTATAAATTACTGCTCTGGCTGGTGCAGCTCAGTGGATTGAGCGCAGGCCTGCGAACCACACGATCACAGTTCCATTCCCAGTCAGGACACATGCCTGGGTTGCAGGCCAGTTCCCAGCAGGGGACACACGAGAGGCAACCATACATTGATATTTCTCTCCCTCTTTCCTTCCCTTCCCCTCTAAAAGTAAATAAATAAAATCTTTTTAAAAAACTATAAATTACCACACCCATATTATTACCCAACCAGCCACGTTCCAGCAGGCATGACTCCTGCCAAACCCTGTGAATGTCTTTCTGTGGGCCTTGATTCTCCCCCAAATAAAGAATATTGCTTCACAGAAAATCAACAGATCACTTCTTTAGTTGCTCACAAGATTCATAGGCTTTTGGTGCTCACAGACAGACATAGGGGAGGGAAAGAATTTTCTAAGTGCTGTAGCCCATAGTGGAAATCAATACATCCCTATATCACTTTATCGCCTTTAAAAGAAAACCTGTCACAAGAATCAGAGAAACTAAAGTCACTTCAAGAAACGACTTTCTACAAAAGAATCCCCTGTGTCACACTTACATCAAGATCTGTCCTGCTTTTATTTTTAAAAAAAACTTTCATACTTGAATAAGACTATACCTTCTAAAATGTTCACCTTCAAGTAAGTATACATGCATGTGTATATGTGTATGTATGTGCCTAGGTGGTTATTAAGGATAGAAATATTTGTGCATGTGCATATATGTGTGTATACACACATGTGCACATACACGTGTGTGTGCATATACATATGCATGCATGTACATGTACGCATGTGTGTGTCCAGTTATTAAGAAATAAAAAGAAATACAATATTCATAGGAAGTTGAATGGACACAGAAAAGGGTCACTTTGTAGAAATTTAAAAACAGAAGAGTGTTGGGTAGCAGTGCTCAAGGCCAGGCATTTTTAGGGGTGTCTGACTGTATGTTTTGTTCTGTTTTCATGATAGAGAGATGGTCATCTGGTTATACCTGTTTGGGGTTTTTTAGATCAATACTATCCTGAGTATACTTATCGGAGGAAGAAATTCAGGAATAACGTCATCCACTTGTCTGTCTGTGCACCACAGCACATTCAAACCCATGGCACAAAAGAAACTTGACCCTGAGTAACTCCTCCCAAGCCAGCTGAGATGGAACAGACCTGGTTGGATCAGCTATGACACGATGTCAACTCTCCCTCAAGCTCAATTGGAACAGCTGGATTCCAAGCCCTCATCAGTAAGTACAACCTCAAATTCACTGCCAGTCGGTGCTTTGCTGAGAGTCCTTCAGAGAACTAGCCGTGTGGCTACGGCAGGATCAGGCCAGATCAGTAGGGCACAGAGATTCCAGGCTGTACTTGTGGAAGGTATTTGTTGAGGCTGCTGTTCATTACATGAGAGTCCCAGTGAACAGCATCCAAGGGGAATTTCTCTCCGGTTTTAAACATCTTGACACAAGGGAACCCTGGACAGTGTGACATATCAGCCCCTAGAAAGAGTAGAGCCCAGTCAGCAGTCCATCCAAATGTGGTTGGGTCATTACACAATGGGGGTCCTTTTTGGCTTCTTCCTGGCTCCATTTCATGACCTTGCCCCCATTTTTCTTTCTTTCTTTTTTTTACACTTTGCTTTTTTTTAATTTTAAAAATTTCAGAAGAAAATTTGTAACAACAGAAAGGTTGTAAGAGTAGTATAATGAACAGCCATGTTCCCTCCACCAAAGGTGAATTGCTAACCTGTGCCATGCTAATTTGGCTCTCTCTCATTCTCTTTTCCTGCCCTGGTCCCAAACACACAGCCAGATGCAGACATTATGGGTCTTCACCCCTAAATACCGCAGCATGCCTCTTCTCAGAACAAGGATGTCCTCTTGAACTACCCCATCCTACATCCTAGGTACCTTTCTTTGTAAGGTGCCTCAAATCTTCTATCAAGGTGAAGAACAAAAACTAGGGAAAATATAAAACTGTATCATGCACATTTAGTATTAAAATTTTGCTCCTTTACATTAAAAAGTAAACTTGCAGCCACAAGATGGCACTGTGCTATAGACAAAATGCTCCCTGTCTGCTAGAGTCTCTGAAAGCACCAGGAACCTCTCAGAGCAGCCGGGCGTATCAGGGTCCGTCCATTCCACTCAGTTATTTTCTTAATTACTAGTAGCAGCTGCACAAGATGCAAATATTTATTGTCTAAGGTTCCTATACTTCTGCTACTTATTTTTCACCTGAAGTTAAAATTTTCAGCTTGCAGAACTACAATTAATTACTCTAGGGAAGATTGTTATATCACGAATTAACAGAGGTGGAAAAACCATCAGAGGAAAAAAAAAGATAATTCCTAACTAGAAATTGTGAGCCCTCCTTACATATTTCTAACAAAACCATAAAACTATAAAACAAAGGAAGTCAAGAACAAAGTGTGTAACAGTAAAACAGAAAATTCCTTTTCTCACACATGTAGAGCCACAAACTATTAATAAGCCAGAGTTTTTCATCAGAATCACAATTCCAAGAGGGGAGTACTATTTTAAATCTGGAGAAACCGAGGCAGTGAAGGGTGGGGGCTGCCAATGCTCCAAACACAGCAGTATGTAGAAAAACCTGTGTGCCCAGTGTGGCGTTCCAGGGCCCCCCTTTCTTCATTACGAGGAATCGAATCACACCTGCTCCACGGCTCTCTGGGATAGATTGCTCTTCCAAACTGGCTGTGTCGTCGCTGGCTCTACTGTTCCTTCTACAATTAGTCAAAGTTTCTCAAAATGGCCTGCTGCAGTCCTGAAATTTATTTTTTATTTTTTGTCCTGAGTCAAACACTCATGATCCCTTTAAAAACGTTTCATTATACCCTAGTGTTTAGGGTAGACATCAAACATATTGCTTTCGATACCGCCCCATAAATGATTTCAGTTTAATCTATTTGACCTTTTCCAAAGTCCCAAAGTCTTCATGTTCACAAGGAGCTCAACTAAAGACAGAGGCTGTCTTTAAAATTTTGCTCATGTTCAAGGGCATCTAAGCCTGAGCTGGTCATTCTTGCTTCAAACACTTCTAATTTCCCCCTCTAAGCAGAGACAGTGGACTCCTACACAACCAGACTGACTCCCAGGTCACATACTCACCTAGCACACTGGGTGCCACAAAGCATCCTGGAGTGAAACACATTCTCCAGAAATCTGCCCCTGCTTCATTCCCCAAGAGCTGATATTGATTTGTGGTGGGCGAGGTTTTCTCATAACTCCCTATGTGAGTTTCCTGCAGTTCCAAGAGCCACAGAACCATTTGAAGAGGCGTATTATTAAATTTAGAGGTCAGACAGATAAGGACCTAACCTACCACTTACCCGTGAGTGATACACAATTGCTAGCAGTTCGTCACAGGAAACACAAAAGCATCTGAGAGCACAGCTACTGCAAGTCTAATGCAGACCTGGGGGGGGCGGGTTCTAAAATTATCGGTCCCGTAGACATGCTAAACACCAAAATTCAATATCGAGATTTTCTACATCTATCATCTCCCTCCCGCTGTCTTCTGTTTCACAAATTGTCAGGCTGAAAAAAAAAAAAAAACAGAAGAATCCACAATGACCCGCCATGGCTTCTGCCATCCGTGAAGATGAATGAAAAGCAAAGGTAAACCATTCACAAGACTGGGCCTTGCTTTGTTCAGTGTGCCCACCATCACCATCACCACCGTCTCCAACAGGGAACCCTGATTTCTTCGTCTGCGGTTACGTCCCCCGGTAACAGCATCCACCTCTTCCTAAAAGGTCATAGTGTGATCTCCAATGACTATTGAACTTTGCAGCCTTCTTAAATGACAACTTTCTCCAACCACATCTCTGGGCACTTTTATGCCCAAGCACACGAGTTCTGTAATTTATAGTTTCTAAATATTAACGGCAACGATATGAACAGTAAGAGATTTTTCCATTTTTTTCAGTTACGGTTAACCATCAGTATTATTCTGTATGAGTTTCTGGTGCACAGCACAGTCGTTGGACACACATATTTTACCCAGTGTTTCTCCCCCCTGGTACTTCCGGTACCCCCTGGCACCAAACACAGCTACTACAGTGTCATTGACTAGGTTCCCCATGCTGCCCTCTCCATCCCTGCAACTGTTTTGTGACTACCAATCTGTACTCCATCCTGTCACCTTTTCCATCCAGTCCCAGGCTTTTACAATTTTAACTGATGCCATCTCCTTTATTCTAGCTACTCACATCACAAATCTTACAGTTCTTGTAAACATCTCTTTTTATTCCATATCCAACCAGCAAACCCCCTAACTCCATCTTGGGAATATATCCAGAATCCGATCACTTCACCGTCTCTGTTGCTACTGCTCTGGCCCCTACCATCAGGGCTTCTCGTATCCCACCCAGCAGACCTCTCCACATCCGTGCTACTGGATGGGCCGTCTCAGTGCAGCAGCCAGTGCCCTTCTGACAAACAAGGCAGGTGTTCCAAACCCTCTGCAGGAGTCCGCCAGGGCTTCCCCTGTACCCAGAGCAAAACCCAAAGTCTTGACAATGTTCTGCAAGGTCCTCAACCCCCACCTCTCCGACCCCCACTCCCCCCCCCGCCCCACTCCACTCCGTCCACCTTGGTCTATCACCAGGTGGCCCGGGCATCCTCCCATCTGACCTCTCCACTGACCCTTTCCTCTGCCTGATGTTAGTTAGCTCCTGTGCTCCCTCCACCCTCCAGGTCTCCATTCCCATGGGACTCTTTCAGGGGCCCTCTCTCATCACCCCACACAAAACAGCACACCTACTGCTTTATCCCCTTCTCCCTTTTTCCTCAAAGCACCTACCGGCACATGATACGTTATACCTTTCACATGTGTTCATTACCCTTCTTCTCCTGCTAGAATGCACGTTACATGAAATGAGGTGCTAGTCTGTTTCGTCCACGGCTCCGTTTGTACACTGGTCTAATTAAAAGGCATCCTATAAATATGTAAATATTTGTTGAAAGAAAAAAAATAAATTGCAAAGCTCTGGTATTTAGTTAAAAATATAACAATAGATAAACGAGGAGCATAAAGCATAAAGGGTTTTTATTGTTGGGAAATTCAGAATAAAATTGTATTAAATGTTATTTAAGGTAAAAAGGCCAAAGTGAAATCTATAGCATTTTGACAAAATTGAACATTTCACATATAAAAAAGACCCTAAAGTTATAGCAAAGGATGTCTTCTCAAAGAATCTTTTCTATATACAAACTAATATGCTAATTTTTGAACACTGCAACCTTTGAAGGTGATTCCTAAATAATGAATTATTCGCCCTTTTAACTATCTCCCAACTAGTCACTCGTGTCTATCAATCCAAGCCTCTCCTACCCTGTTTCTCCTTCCTGCAGTGCCTCACTCATTCCCACCGTGTGGCACATGCATTTTAAAGACCCATTCGGAATGCGAGTGCCCTAAGGCCAAAGTTCATTAGTTCAAAGGGATCACCACTGCCATCTGCATACTCAATGAGGGCTCACCAGTAAGGTCCTCGTTATGCTCACAGTGAGGGAAGGGGAAAGAGACTGACTAGTAACACAGGGTTATGATGACAGTTTTCAGTTATTCTGTTTCTTGATACTAAATATCCTAAGAAACCATAGATAGGAAAATATAAGAATAATTTTCAAATGGCATAGACAATGCTTGTCATCTTAATCAACTGTTCCATTGCCTCCACCCAAAATGGAGTCAAACTGGCAATCTGAAATGACTATTTTAAAATTGGATTATGTTTACTTTTAAACAGAAGCCTATAAACAATACTTTAAAATATGATAGGATGGAGTTATATAATTAAGACAATCATTACCAGATTCATACTAACTCCTCAGTTGTTAGGCATGGCAAAACTTGCTATCCTAATTAAGACATATAACTATTGCCATGTCTGTTTCCTCACCCACAAAATGTTAGTAATAACACTCCCTATCTCCTGAGGTTGCTGAAAAGATGAATTTATTTATATACAGGGTCTGGCAGAAGTAATGGTTGCTGGAGTGTGGTCGGTAGGGTGATAATATGGTTGTAATAGTGTATAGTTTTAATTTGAACATTTCACCTAAAATGTCATATGTTGTGCTTGAGTGTGATGTCTGTTATGTTACAGAATCACATGCTTATGATTTTTTAATAAAAGATTTTGTAATAAAAAGGGGCGTTATTTGTGCTGGACCCTGTATATAAAGCACTTAAAACAGTGTGTAGAATACAGTAAGCGCACAGTAAATGTTAGCTGTGGTAGTTATTAACATCCCTGTGGAGGAAGTCACCTCATTCACAAACATCTCTGCATGTGCAATTTATCATAAATAGTTTGCAAGAAAATTAAACTGATTGCAGTTTTACAGAGTTGTTGTTCTTTCCCTTAGGGCTCCAATGAAAATGTGGTTTGAACTGCTTTAAAATTTTTTCTGTCTGTAACTCTCCTGCCACATTCAAGAGCACGAACTCTGGGGCTGGATCGGACATTGCTGGGAGGCATTAGTGGGTGTGAGACCGAGCAGCAGAGCGGTTGGCAAGGACAGAATCCCAGGGCTGTGCCTCGGGCAAGTCACTGAATTCCTCCCTGGCGTGCAGACCTCAGCGGAGGTGAGGATGCAGAGGGACGATGCACAGAAGGGGCACGTGCAAGCACTCAGCAACTAGTAATGTTGGTGGTAGCTCTCAGCTCAAGTCTCCCCTCCTCAGCCTTAATTGATAGTTAACAAGCTCACCACTACCCAAAGAACATGCAACTTCCCTTCCCCCAGCACCCTAAAACCTAACTATTGATTGAGTCAGACACTGGGAGAGCTACAATCCTGCACCACACTGTCCTGGGGCCCATTTAACTGATTTTGCCGACATTCATTTTAGATCATGCCACCCAGAATGCATGCTTCCATTTAATCATACTCTAAGAAATAGCCCTAGAAAACCTACACTCGGTCTATATACATATAAGGAAGGACCTGTATTAAACAGTATCTTCCTTGACAAGATTCATCTCTTTATAAAAATATTTACTAAGCAACTGTCAGGTATTCCTCTGGGCACATAAATGGACAAAATAGACAAAAATCCCTGCCCATCAGGAGCTTCATTCTCAGGCAGACAAAAATCTGGAGAAAATGGCGTCAGTTGTCCGCATTAGAAATAGACGTGCTTCCGCTGAGTTACAATACATTTCATCCTGCGAACCCCAAACACCACAAAACAAACCAGGTTTCTCCAGTGCGGCCACTAGCAATCACGGGGCAATACGTGCAGTCGGTCCATCACCAGCACCAGTGGCGTGTCCAGTCTCCATCATGGATCTGGCTGCTCCACCAGCCTCACTCTGGTGTCACCTTAGGCTCTGCTATAAACTGAATGCTTATGTCCCCACCCCAAATTCATGTGCTGAACCTTAACCCTAAAAGTGATGGTATTTGGAGATAGGGCCTTTGGGAGGTGATTAGTTCACCAGGGTGGAGCCCACACGAAGGGGATTAGTGCCCTTATAAAAGAGACCCCAGAGAGCTCCCTGTGCCTTCCACCACCTGCCACATGAGGACACAGGTAGAAGATGGCTATCCATGAGCCAAGAAGTGAGCCCTCACCAGATATTGGATTTTCCAGTGTCTTGATCATGGACATCCAGCCTCCAGGACTGTGAATAATAAACATCTGTTGCTTATAAGCTACCCAGTCTGCGGTAGTCTGCTATCGTAGCTCAGACTAAGACACTCTCTGTACAACTGGTGGTAATTTCATCACCGAGAGGATATCTAGCAATGTCTGAGACCATCTTCAGTTGTCACAACATAGCAGTGACAGGGACTACTGCTCGTATCTACTGGCCAGAGACCTCAGATGCCCCTAAGCAATGTGCAATGCACAGGACAGCCCCGTCAACAGTCACCTGTTACAAAATGTCGTCGGTGCCCCTGTCAAGAAGCTGCTCTACACTCAGCTCTACACTTACTTTTATTTTGTTTATCTTCACCTATTTTTAGGTTATTCATCTTCCTGAGTTGTCTGTTATTGTAGGTTATCCTAAAACCCTTTGAGAACAAGAAGGGGGACAGAGGAAGAGCACAGATAGAATCTTAGCAAAAAAATTCATGTCAACAAGATTCATTAAGCAAATAATCTTTTGAGCCACAGAATTTACTCAACCTATTAACAGTTTATCCCAATTCACTCTCTCAACGAATCCATGATTTCAAAAATAATACATCAACAGAATATATTTAGACTATATATAATAGATACCAATTCACATTCCATCTTCAGTTTTATAATTAATTCTTTGAATCACAGACTTCAATTAGCAATATAAAAATGTTTAACAACATCCTGATATACAATTATTAGATCAACTACAATGGCATCCACCTAAACAGAGCTGCATTGCTAGTTCCATTTCTTAAGAGAATTGATTTTCTTTCTTCCCTTCCCTGAGAAATATGTAAATTAGCACTTTGATAACACTATCTCACTTTTGTCTGTCAACCCAACTGCAAGAAAGTCAATTCCTTTACTTACGAACATCTACACACACACACACACACACACACACACTGTACCATCACAGTTCCAAGGACAAAGCACCGCACAGCAGGCATTTAATTGTTACTGTGATGTTTACATTAAGTGATAAGTTCAATAGTCTACAGATATGAAAAAACAAAGCTAATATTTTATCACAGATTTTAAAACATTCTATTACATTTTTTAAAAACATAGCGCTTCTCGAAGTTCTGTTTAGAAACAATGACACTGGGGAAGCTCAGAAACTCTACAGATTTGACTTTGCATGCATATCACCTGTGCTCCTATCACTTTAATATTCCAGATGTGTCCCTGACCTTTATTCAGGGATCTAATCTATGCCCGCAGTTGTTTACTTATCTGAAATCATCAAATTCCCCTGGGACCATCATGTCCCCATCAGTGACATACGTAAACATTCTGACCGTGATTAACAAACTGGGAAGAGAATCCTCATCAGTCATCGTCCTTCCACTTAAGGTCAGAGGGGAAATGTGTCCACATCCCCCTCTGGCAGAGAGTGTACCCCCAGTTAGGTAGTGTTATTCCCACTTCACCAGTGAGGAAACGGATTCAGAAAGATTAACCCCTGCAAGTCAGCAGTTCCATAGGAGGTGCAGAAGGAATCAAGCCCAAGATTCCTAACTCCAGAGCATCCGTTCCTTCCGCTGTTTCAAACTGTCTCCCGGAGCTAGACTCCCAGAAAGTGCATGAAGCCACACAAAGTTAATCTTAATTCCCTCTTCCATCCCAGTCTGGGGAGATGCCGCAGAGAAGACTGGATCTTAGACCCTGGTGTCAACCAATCAAATGGTCCATTTCAATCCTAACTGACAGCCTACGCAGTTTCCAGGGCTCCCATAGCTGAAACCCTTACATCGAATTTATAGAATCACAAAATGTTAGAGGCAGAAAAGACTGAGGCCTTCCCCCAAACAGCAAATTAGTCACATGAACTGCCCACATGTACAAAGACCCCTGGTGCATAAATCCAGATGAGGAGCCAAATTCCAGACCTACAATCTGCTGCCTATCACACCCGTTTCCTCACTCACTCTGCTCTCTGCAATGCCGCTGATATCCATGGCTCTATTACAATAGACTTGTAAATTTTTCTATTTCTTATTCATATATGCCTTCAATTCAGAGTTGTTTCACGAAAAAAATTTAGCCAGATGTCTACTGTGGACTAGACAGTGTGTTAAGGGCTGCAGATAAGAGAACAGAATAGATACAGTCATCACCCTCAGGGCACTTCTGCATGAGTGTTGGGAGACAAGACACAAAATCGCAACCGTGAAACAACTTGGCAAAAGCAGGGACTGAGTTAGGTTCCGGGACTACAGTGCCTTCGAGCAGAGTGGTGGTCCAACACCTAGTTCATTTCTTTTCCTTACTGGGTCAGCTGAGCAATGCTGGCATTAATGCCTGACGTGTCCAAGGGGCTGACTTACATTTACTCCCATAGATTATGGTCTTCTCAGGAACCCAGAAGCCAGACCAGAAAGGGGCACAGAGTGGTATGTAAATACTTGCTGATTTTCCTTCTGCTCTGGGGCTTTGCACACTCACCCACCCTGTCTTAAGGTGTAAGAGAGAGCAGACTCTGTCCCACCATTGGACCACACAGCATGACAGGGCCTCAGTGACCCTAACTGTCCATCCCTCTCTGGGCACCAACTCTCTCAGCAGGGCCAGGAGCTCCTAGAGAAGTTCAGGGCTCCCCATCCCACGTCCTGAAGGAACAGAGGCAGCACAGAATGGGAATGCAGTGGTCCGAGGCAGGGTTTGAGGCTGGGATTGAATTCAGCCACCTATCAGCCATATAAAGGGGACAAATTATACTTTTATCCATAAAATACAATTATACTCTCCTCACAGGATTCTTGTGGGTTAAGTTAAATGATCAACAGAAAGCTCCTAGCAAGAGAAGACGCTCAAATGTTTATTCTCTTCCCCTTCCCTACCCTTCCTTAGCCTAATTCGTTCTATCAGAACTATGAAAAAAATATTCAAGGGCTGGAAACTCTTTTCAATAACATCCATGGAAGCTAAAAATACACTTCGTAACAAGGTTCTGGGAAAAACCTCAAAATGCACTCTGCTTGTAAAATACTGTTTAACCTCTTTAACTGGACAAACATATAAATGAATATTCATTTCATGATTTTACATTAAGAGGAAAAATGAACTGTTTGAGCAAGGTTCCCGTGGGTAGCAGGAACAAAGTGAACTCTGACCCAGGAGGCAAAATAAATGATCTTAAGAAAAGCATTCCTAAGAACCATGAGTCACGAATTCTCGGCAGCTTAAGGGCCTCACCTGGTTAAAACTAAAATAATTTAGAAGAACGGGAAAAACAATCACTGAGAAACTGGCAAACAGTAAGAGAATTGAAGGAGGGCTCTGGAGATGGGGGTGGGGGCGGGCTGGAGTGCAGGCACATGCGGGCTATTTTTATCAGCTCAACTTCTTAAAGAGGGAAAAAATAACCAGAGAATGTGAAGGGGGTGGAGAAGAAAGAGAATGGGAGGAACTGAGGGAGAGAGGGGAGGGGAAGAAGAGGTGAGAGTGATGGGACAAGAGTGGGCAAGGAAGTGAGGCCCTGCCTGGCCCCTGTCCCGTGTGCTCTCACCTCCCTGTGCCGGGCTGTGTTCCGCCATAGAGCCTAAGACCCATCTTCTCCCTCAGCAAGAACAACACATGGTACATAAACCGTAAGTGTGTTCTCAAATAATTATAAATAAATATATTCCACAAAATACATAAATTCCAAGTCTGTAAGTTAGTAGCTCCCTGGCTCAGCCCTAAAGCTATCTCCCTCCTGGATTTCTACCTGACCAGGCTCCCACCATCGTGTCCCTCACTTCCCTGGGCCATGACCTCTGCGTCCTGATTGCTAATCACCCTGATCTGTAGCCCCACAACTGGAGGTCTGGGGTCTGCCTGAAGCCCAGGGTCTTGCTCTGATTCTGCCTCTGAAACTCGCCCTAGTGAGGACCAGATCCCAACATGGCGCTGGGCTTCTGTGCTACCTGCCTGTCCAGTAACTGCCACACCGCTGCCCTGCCTTCGCCAGCAGTCATGCCCTGGCCTAGGGCTGCCGGGTGTGCAACCTTTGGGCATCTCTGGGCCACACTACAAGGCGAGTTTTCTTAGACCACACAGTATATACACTCCAACACATAATCACAAAAAAACCTCATAATGTTTTAAGGAAATTTATGATTTTGTGTTGGGCTACATTCATGGCCATCCTGAGGCTCATGCAGCCCATGGGCCACAGGTTGGACACCCTTGCAGGTAACAGTGCTAATATCTCAGCTTTCGTTTGTCTGAAGTCATTGTCAACCACTGGGTTTAGTCCCCTACAGTCTGGCCAAGTCTAACCTGCCACGCCCCCAGGAGAACATGAACTATAGAAACATGGGAAGGAGAAAATGACACAGAAACACTTATAAGAGGAAGCAGGAACGAGGTGGAAAATGCAATGAGGGAGACAGAAGAAAAATGAGAAAGGAGAGCTATAAATAGCTTGGTCGATTCCGCAGAAAAATGAACCATCTTAATTTTTCTTCATATCCTACTCCTCACTTAGGTCAAGATCACACGAGTAACTTAATCACTCTGATCATTGATTACACTGTCATCTAATGATTATACTGTAATGATTGGCTGACCAACCATTACAAGAACCTCCTCACTTTTAAAAAGATTTTATTTATGTATTTTTAGGGAGAGGGGAAGGAAGAAATAAAGAGAGGGAGAGAAACATCGATGTGTGAGAGACACATTGACCGATTGCCTCTTGCATGCCCCCAACCAGGGACAGGCCTGCAACCCAGGCATGTGGCCTACTGGGAATCGAACCTGTGACCTTTGGCTTTGCGGGAGGATGCCCAACCAACTGAGCCATACCAGTCAGGGCTCCTTCCATTTTATTACCTACTCCTCATGAAAAGACGTGGCTCCAAATAAGAACCCTCTGCTCTGACGCCCTTGTTTGGCAGGAAGAAAAGCTTTCTCTACGTTATAGGACTGAAGGACAAATCAAGATGTTCCCAGACATCTGAAAGAGACGTGGGCAGATGAACCCAGAAAGCAAAATTACAGTCAGCATCTGACCCACTTCTGGCTCCCACGCCCGAGGCCTTCATTTTCCCATTCTTGCCCGAGACTTACTGGTGGAAGGGGCTGTGTCGAAAACACCGACTCTAAAGGCTGCAATCAAGAGACACACTAAGTCAGGAAAAGATTCAAGTTCAAGCTTGAAATCTGCTGGAGAACAGAGCCTGATGCAGGTACATCAACAGTCTTGCTTTCAATAAAGCTAGGGCTCTCATATATAAAAGCCCAAACTCCCAGGTAGATAACTCCATACGGAGATTTGGTCTCCATATGGGGTTATTTTAAACAATGAATTCTGCTGAAATGTAAGTGTTCATTTAAAGATTAACAAAAAGCAGTTCACAACATGAAAGCATAACTTTCATTTTCAAGGCCATGCCCACTGGACTGGTCTGCCTGGTGAGGCACATGACTCCCACACACACACCGACTGTACCACCATGTTCACCAGAAGCCAGATGCCTTCCCATCAGGGCTATAGATTTTCTTTGTCCTCTGTTCTGCATATTCCTCCAGTAGTTGTCACTGCATCTATTGCTCAGAGGCCCCATTCCCACCAAGCTCAGATGACCACGGCCTCTAAAGGGCCATTCCTGACCTTCACCATGTATTGATATTCCTGAGATCGACAAACTACAGCCCTTGTGCCAAATAAAATTTTACTGGACCACAGCCATGGCTCATCCGTTTATGTACTTCCCACATTCTGCCTACACAGTTGTTCTGGCTGCACAGCTCGGCACTTCTCACAGAGAGCATACGGCCCACAAGGCTAATATATGCACTATCTGGCCCTTTCCTGAACAAGTTTGCCAACACCTGATGTCTTTGATAAATTCACTGAGCATCTACTATGTGCCAAGCACTATGAAGACAGCAGTGGTCAAGCACAATCCCTTCCTTCAGTGGCAATAAATGCTGCAAAGCAGCAGCTGTAGGATATAAGACAGAGAATGAAGACCACTCTATTACATGGGTGGTCAGAGATCACCTCTCTGAAAGGGGACCAATTGAGCAGAGACCTGAAGAGAGGGAGAGAGCGGTACAGGGGGAAAAGGCTTCCAGGAAAAGCAAGCATGGTGGCTGGACAATGCCTCCTTTCCCCAGGGTGTCATTCCACCAGTCCCTCCCGCAGCTAGGCACAGAGCTCGCTACGTGCGGGCACCACCCTAAGTGTTTATCTCATTTACTCTTTCAAACAATCTTCTGACATGATATTGTTTTTATTCCCTTTTTGCATGTGAGGAAACTGAGGCTTAGGGAGCTTCAGTGACTTGCCCAAGGTATCAGAGCTTGTGAGCAACGAAGACTGGGGACCACTGCCAGCTGTGAGAGCCAGGCTCCTCCTATGCTGCTCCCATCCCATCTTCCGAGCTGGCAGCACCAGCACTGTCACCTGCTACACTGCAGCAGCCTCGCTACTGTTCTACCTGGTCCAAGGTGCGGGTCACCAGGAGGCATGGAACAGGCTTCCCAGAGCCTGCTTCCTGCTTCATAATCTGTCTGGACTCTGTTCTCACTGCATTCTTCTACTTCATCCCTAACACTGCATAAACCTCCTAAGATTACCTCCAAAACAAATCACTGAGCCATGGAAGGCTCACTGATGAAGGAAAATAGCTTGCAAAAGAAGGAGAAAGGGGACTAATATTTACAGAAGGTCTTCTGTGTGCCAGGCCCCAATATAAACACTCTGCATACTCTATTTATCAAAGCTGATACTCAGTGAGAACACTGAAGGAGAAAAATATGACATTTTCCATGTGGACTCTCCACAGTTGATGTACCATAACACAAATTTAAGAGAAAGCATGTGCTACTACCCCGAGCTCCCCAGGACCAGTCTTCGTCCAGCATTCTGAGACACAGCAACTTTCCACCCTTTCTGACCTCAGACTACACTACACAGTCTCTGGTGCCCTCACTCATTCTCCTCTCTATTGAAAGAGTTTGTATCAGCCTTTCATACTTTGCTCACAAGTGTTCAGACAGTGCCCTGCACGTAACGGTTAGTCCTAAAGCAGCCATCTACCTGTATACAGTCAGTTCTTCCCGGAGGCCTGGGAGGCCTCAGGCAGTTTGACTCTTGGTGGTCTGCCACCACAATTTCCCAAGCATTCCCCAAACAGGTATATGGATTAATTCCCCCAGTGCAGCCCTCGATATACAATAATATTTAGTAACCTGAAAATCATTTACGACAACATTCTAACACCACAGGTGCCAGGCAGGGAGAAGCACACGCCAATGAATGCTACCTACAAAAAGGGGAGTGGAAAAATGGGAAGAGTGATGGAGAATAACTTCCTCTGCTCCATGGGGGAAAAAATATAAAAGTGCTTTGCCAATTGCCCTGTTTTAGAGTTTACAGGAGAAAATATAATCCCAGTCTTGGTTAATACGGTTGCTGGCCCCTGAGAATCCTAATTTCTTATCTGTGCCTCTCAAAATTTAGGAAAAGTCCTGATATAGTCAACATTTAGTATGGGCAGCATAAAAACAAAGGTCTACGTACACTTGAGGGTGTGGTTAGAGGACAAGTATCCTCAGGGAGTGAAGAGACGCACCATGGGAGGGGGGAAGAGACCAAAGTAAGGTGAAAACCACTCCGTGCAAGAAAAGTGGGACGAGGATCAGGGTGAGCTGTGTGAAAACACTCCCTGGAGCTGGACTGGGAAGGGGCCCCAGACAGTCTCGACACCCTGTTGCTGTTCCTTTCTGGCTGGCAAACTGGTTTTTCCCATCTCCCCTTTTTGCTCCCAGGGATTCGGCCATGAGGGGTTAGAAGGTCAAAGAGAATGAACAAGAGTGGCCCCTGCTCAATGACCGGAGAAAGACGTGGTCGACATGCGGGTGTCCTCCACCTGGGGAGGGGCTGGGCAATAACAGGACTATGTAGAAGTATCAAATAATTTCACATTTTGTTACTGAAACAGTATTTCATTAAAATGGGATATTTTATAGGACAATTCCCCCTTTCCCAAATAAATAAGAACATAGAAAAAAGTGAGAAAGTCAACTCTGAGAATCACTTTTGAAAATTTGGAAGATACTTACACAAATCACACTGACATAATTAAGTGACATTTTTTACTTGATAATAAAGCACTCTTCCTCACCGCGGCTAATTAACACAAAGGAAAAAAATAAGATCTCTAGGAAAATGACAATGACAGTATCAATAATTCAAGACCGTAATAAGTGCCCTAAGAGAGGGAGGTAATCAGCCTAAAACCTTCCATGGATTCTTACACTTCAGAATCCTAGGTAGTACAATACCTCATTACCAGGATCAGACCATCGTCAATGGTGTAGAATCATGTTAGAAAGAAAAGGTCAAGGAAGTTAGATGAAAGGCGCTGTAAGCAGCCTAAGAGCACGACGTGGCTGGCAGCGCAGAGGCCTGGCAGGAGCGAAACACTCATCCCCATCAGAAGGGAGAAGGCACATCTGTACCACAGCATCTTCACATTGAAGGCGAACGTTATGACTACCTACGCTAGCCTCTCGAAAACGCCTTTAAAAATAGAGAACACTCTCCCCAACACGCAGACCCTTTACCTTCCCACTTTCTATCCCCCTTCACAGCACCTATCACCTAACACACTACTGTATTTGTTTGCGTGTTGATTCCTGCCTTCGTTAGAGTATAAATGTCGGGAAGGGGGAGATCAGGGCCTGTTTTGTCCAGGTGAATGCCCAGGGGCTAGAGCAGTGTCTGCGCTAGACGAGGCAG
Organism: Sturnira hondurensis; assembly: GCF_014824575.4. Taxonomy (NCBI): domain Eukaryota; kingdom Metazoa; phylum Chordata; class Mammalia; order Chiroptera; family Phyllostomidae; genus Sturnira; species Sturnira hondurensis. The sequence goes on from NW_028087015.1 coordinate 2,124,793, forward strand.
CCACAGACTCCTTTGGACTCTCCAGCTGTGGGCACGCGAAACTATACTGCTTTCTGCTCCGCTGGTCGGTGAGAGCCACGTGACAAGGTCTGACTGGCAAGTGCGAGGGAAAATGGTGTGTGGAATGACCAGATGATGCACTGAATTGTGGGCACGAGACACACAGAGCACTGCTCAGTGAGAGCTCTGTTAGCCTATCTCAGAGTGGGGACAATACTCCCAGCCAACCCCCAATGGATATGCATTATCACCTGTCATAACTGATGGGGTAAGTGCTCAATAAAAGGGTGTGACTGAAGGTGTCAGCCTGCCTCGGAGCTCATATGCCACACTGAGCTCTGAGGGGACCCGTGTACTCACAATGCAGCCCATTCTAATTTGTGGAACATTCATACGTTCTTTCTCAAGCCAAGTCGAAAGCCATTATTAAAGGCAAGGGTACTGTGTTGGCTAATTCTGTGTGTCCACTTCACTGGCCTCTCTTTCTATGAAAAAGCCTAATTCAAAGGTGCATGACAGGACAGGGTCGTCATCTACCTCACTCTGCTTTTCACAGCTGCCTCAAGCATTCCTGAAAAGTCCTTTGATTCGGCAAAGTCAAGAGAGTGATTTAGATGTTATGCTGTGAGAAGTGATCAATATAGCAAGAGAAGGGGTTGTCTTTTAGACGTTTCGCTCAGAAGCCTCTAAAGAGCTTAAAGCTCCTTCCAGCAAAGCACAGACCTCAAGAATGAATAGCCTCTCCAGGATAGACCTCAAGACCTCTGAAGAGCCCAGAAGTTAGAGGAAGTGCTAAGGAATCAAAGTGTATGATGGACGCTAGGCCAAGGAGGGACTCTCAACTGCCCAGCTGTAGTTGTAAAATGTCCCAGAATTCTTTGGTACTCCTCTCTTCAAGAGGCAGATCCTAAGAGCCCACCCCTTTAAGGAAGCTATACTCAGTGCCTTGTTTCTAAGGAACAGAACACGGCAGAGCTGATGGTGTGTAACTTCTAAGGCTTGGGCATAAAAGCCATTGTAGCTTCCTTCTTGTTTCCTCCCTCTCTGCTCTCTCCCCATCTCTCCCTGCTGGTCCATCCTTCATTCCTCCCCCTTCAGTCCAGGAAACACCACATCTGGGAGAAGCCAGCTGCTATGCCATGAGAAGTCAAGCATCCCTATGAGAAGCCTGCATGGTGAGGACCTGAGGCTTCCTGACAACAGCCAGCACCAACATGCCAGGAACGTGAGGGCCCCATCAGGGAGTGGAACCTGCAGCCCCAGTCAAACCTCCAGAGGGCTGTAGCCCTGGCTGCCACCTCATGAATGACCCGGAGCCAGAACCACCCAGCTAAGCTGGTCCTGAATTACTCACTCCAGAAACTGAGATGATAACTCACCAGGCTTGGTTTTATTTGTTTTCTTTTTTAAGCTGCTAAATTTGGGGGTTAATCCCTTACATAGCAAAAGACAACTAGTACGTCCAACGTCCTGGGGCCTGGGTGTTCGCAAGTGTGTGCGAGTTGCATGAATGACATGTTCACGTGACCTTATAGAATGGACTACACCCTAATCCCAGCAGTCTAGAGATGAGCAAGCAGTTGCAAACATGCTCATATCCCATGCAGTACCCTTGGCGTCCCTAATCCTAAGTTTTCTTGTTTGTCACAGGTAAGTGTAGAACAGTACTTCCCTTCATTGCTCTCTTGATCTGTTGAAAATAGCCGCCCACGTATCGAATGAGAAAACCAGTTTCATTTCTTTATATCACAGCATCTACACCAGGGCTTTCACTAAGCATGACTCAAAAAACCCTTGAAGAACAGCAAATCAGCCCTGAACAAAATAACCAGCCCTGGCTGGTGTAGCTCAGTGGATTGAGTGTGGGCCTGCGAACCAAAGGATTGCAGTTCGGTTCCCAGTCAGGGCACATGCCTGGGTTGCACGCCAGTTCTCAGCAGGGGATGCATGAGAGGTAACCATACATTGATATTTCTCTCCCTCTCTCCTTCCCTTCCCCCCTAAAGATAAATAAACTAAAAAAAAGAAAAAGAAAATAACCAATAAAAAAAAGATGACTGGACCACAACTAAGTACCTGAACGTAGAACTGTGTTCTACATTAGACGTAGTGATCTTTCCATACTAGAATGTAGTGTATCGTTCCACGATAGACAACGTGTATCTTTCTTTATTCCTATTCTACCTATGTCCAAAAAAGACTTAAAGGAGGTGGTGGACTGACTCCAGCAGGACGCCCTTCCTCTGACACTGAGCCACTGCCGTCTTCAGCAGCTAAACAGTTGTTGTTGACATGCGACCTCCTCAGAACTTGCATTTGATTCTCTTTGTAATTTACGATCTTATTAAATAAAAATGCATCTCCAACTGCATGTGTGTCCCAGCAGGAAGTACCTATAAGACAAGGCATATGCACACAAAAGGACACAGAGAAAATCCAACACACGGGTACCAAAGAACTCTCCGTCTCCTGGCGCTGTGCGGCTTCTGTGTCTGTCTAGTCAGGAGTGTGAGTGAGAGCAGGGAGGTGGTCATTGAACAGCCTAAGGTTCATTTCGGGAAGGGGAGAGGAAGGGAAGGGGAAGGAGAGTTGAGTCCCAGGCTGTATGAGAACACAAAAGGGAAGGACAATGGTTTGAGGGTCTGGTAAGGTTAAAATAAGATGGTGCGGAGGTTTACAGTGGAGTCAGCTTCAAAAGAAAGCAAGCCGTAGAAATGGGAAAATTAACTTCTCCAGATCCCCCAAATCCCACAGCTATTTCCTCTAGGATTAAATGTTCCATATCGCTGTATCAAGAGGAATGAAACCCTAACATCAGAAGCATTGAAAAAAATACAAGTTATCATAGATTCCTTTTGCCTAGATTAAAAGACAAGCACTGTACTAGCTATGAAAGAAACGGTTTCCAATTCCATTCCCCAGGTGTTTATTGAGTGCTTACTGCCTCTGCTAAGGCCCTACCAGGAACGGCAGAGTGGAGTGGTACGTACACACGGCCCCTGCAATCAGTAATGCCTCAGTGGAATAAGTGAATCTTAACCTTTAGGGGTCACAAATTCTATTAAAAAAACACATATACAAATAAATACAAAATTTTACAAACAATCTTAGGCTATCTGTAAATCTGCAAGGTCCATGGATTTTAGGATAAGCATTTCCTCATCTACTAAGAAGGAAAAAAAAGGAAATTTTTAAAAATAAATGTATTACATAATATACAACATATACTAACCTAGCCTCTCTCCCAAGCAGCTAAATAAAACCCCTTTATTCTTATCAAACATCAGATAATTGCAGAAGACAAAATACATTCATATAAAAGTACCATTTACTAATATTTCCACCATCACTATTTACAGGTAATAGTAATTGAACTGAAATGAAAATTTCAGGCCCTGGCTGGTGTAGCTCAGTGGATTGAGTGCGGGCCTGTGAACCACACGATCACGGTTTGATTCCCAGTCAGGGCACATGCCTGGGTTGCAGGCCAGTTCCCAGGAGGGGGCTTACGGGAGGCAACCATACATTGATGTTTCTCTCCTTCTCTCCTTCCCTTCCCCTCTAAAGATAAATAAATAAAATCTTAAAAAAAGAAAAAAGAAATGAAAATTTCATGAAAACTAAATTTGAAGGATCTGCGTTTTTAAACTCATCCTTACACCAGATGTAGTTACTTTGTACAATTGATTCTGAATGTAAAAACTTTCTGTAGCTGTAATATAGCAAGCTGAGCACTTCTCATTACTTTCAATGCTTTAAATGCTTTTAGGGTATAATCTTAGTAGAGAAAGTTCGCTTGAATGTTTAATTTTTTTAAAGAAGCTGTATTTTGGCTGTCAAAAAGAAACATGAATGACAAGTGAATTAAGCACCAGAGATTTTTTAAAATTCTTTCTCATCTCATTTCTGCAGTACTTTTCCAGGAGCATGTGCCCTGATCCAGTGCGGACAATGTCCTTTAGGGTGGAGCACGGATGCCCATAGGTCGGGTCAGGTGGAAGAAGCAAGGAATGGCAGGAACACAGAGAGAAAGAATGACACTATATGGGGTGAGGATGGTGAGGACAGAGCGAGAAAATAGGACAGAAAGAAACATACAATGATGTGGTTTCAAGCTTCCAGGACTGTGCTGGCCAAGAGAGTAGTCGCTAACCACGTATGGCTTTTTGAATTTAAAGTAATGCAAATGCAAACTCACATTCCTCGGTTACCCTAGCCTCATTTTAACAGCTTAAGACCCACCTGTGGCTGACAGCCACCCAAGTGGACACTGCAGAACAAAGAACATTTCCATCACCTGAGAAAGTTCCGTCGGACAGTTCTAGTCCAGAAAGGAGAGCCCAGAAAACACTGAGAACTGAATTAGTCTTGAGCAGAAAGTATATAGGTAGGTTCAGAAATGAACTATTTTTAGCTAAGTTCTTTTATTTATAAAAGAACATAAGTTGATACAAAGCAAAGAGAAAACAGTTCAGATTAAGAACTTTGAGTGCGATGTAGGTATGGCCCCACAGTACATAATATAGCCCATAATACCCATCTGAGTTTCGAGTGGCTCAGGAGCTACCAAGGAAGTGAAAGGTCTGTGAGTTTATTTGTCTTTGCCAACCAAAAACAGGACATACTGAATTCCTAGTATCTACATTTGCCCTGAAGAAAGAGCGCTAAAATAATAAGACATGACTTCAAGAATTCAGTGGTATAAGACAACAAAATTACATATACATGAGACTTATTTACTTATATTTGTAGCCCTTATTTTTTCCATAGCCACTTATCAAAATCATGCTGCATAGAATCATAAATATTGCAGAAAAGTCATAGCATTATTGATGAAATATAATTACAAATTTCATTCTAATACTATCTTTTCCCGAGACGCATTTTCATTACATGCTTCCGAATTCCTTTCGGCTCATGAGTGGAGAGGAGGTCTACTTGAAAACATGACCTTTCTGGGAAGCCCCACCTCCTTCACCTGAAAAGTCAAGCAATTGGATGAATCATCAAAGTTCATTTCCTCTTCGGGTTCTGTAAGTTCTATGATTCTATTGGTTACTCAGAATGCTCTAAAAGTCAAAAAAAGTTGATAATTTGAGGAATTATAGAAGCATTACAAAATATAGGTGACTGAATATAAAAACAGTAACAACTTTTCATAAAAAACATAGGTGGCCAAAGATAAACACAGTAACAACTTGGCATAAAAAGCTACAAAGGTGACAATGGCACAGGATGAGCAAAGCAAAGTTTGAGCCATAACTTCTCAAAAAAAGATTTGGTTAAAAAAGAAGGCGAAGACGAATGCTTGTATAATGGAGTTACGTATTAGTTTATTATTTTTTGTCACAAATGGGTTTATGAAGGAAGCTTAAGTAAATGTTAAACAAGAAACCAATTGTTTTGTATTATAATATGTTAGTAACTTTCAAAAGTATTTGACCACAAACATCACCAAGATATTTTAGATAATTCTCCAGTAGGCATATACCTGAAACATTTCATAAGGCAATAATGTAGCCTTACTTCAATTTGCATTTTCTAATAGTCCTTATTTTTTATATTCTCTACTATAATTTCATTTTTAAGATGCAATTGTAACCCAATAAACCAAACACATTGAACTAAAAATAATAATAAAACTAAACATATATTTTATGACTTACCATGGGTCCCATGAAAAATATTGCTATAAGGGATAAAAACTTCTAATGATAGAAATTGGTAAATAAATGGTCTATGTAAAGAGTATTGTATGAAATTATATTGCAAAAACAGAAAGAGAAAACAGTGTGTGTGTGTGTGTGTGAGAGAGAGAGAGAGAGACAATACAGTTGGAGGGAGGTGTTAAATAAGAAGTGTTATACGTGAATTTCTAGAATTGCCAGATAAGATGAAACCACTTTTTTTTCTTTTTCTTCTCTTTTGTAAAAGCAAAATTTGGGGTAGATGGGCCTGGCAGCTCTGTAGAAAGTGAACTTGAAAGTCAACTTGTGGTACAGGAAACATGGACGTGGAAGGCCCACCATGCATGCTGTTTATGAAGCATTAAAAAAAACAAACATAATAACATGAAGCCCTGAATAAGGTGGCAAGAGAATCGGAGGGATTGGTGGTGGAAAAAGCAGGCATTCCCAATGGGAACACAAGAATGAGTCTCGCATTTTTAAAAACAAGAGGATCTTTAGAAACTGAGTAACATAAATACTAAAAAGATGTAGCTGGGGAAGAAAACAAAGAAAGCTGATCAACCCACTCCACAAACTACACTGGTTCCACTGGGTCCACTTCTTTTCCTAAGGAGCTCGCACAGGACATGGCTGAACACCAAATGGAAAAAGGGACAGCCTCTGCTCCCCATGCCCCCACATATCCAGATGCTGAGTCATCTGCAGAAGCTTTTCATTCCATTCAGTGTTTCAGCCAATGAACCAAATGTTGCCTACCTATTATGTACCAGGTACGAAGTTAATAAAGCACAGTCTCTGCCTTTTCGACACCAAAGTCAGCTTCCTAGATAAATAACTACAGCCCAAAGAAAAGTGCTAGGAGAGAGATATATACAAAGTGCTATAGAACAAAGATGATCCAGTGAGTAGCTCTGCCCATAACAGCAAAGGCTTCAGGGAAGACGAGGCAATGTCAGAAAGCTTTCCCGGCAGGGACAACAGTGCATTCAAAGCCAGGGAGCCTGGAGCTGAGTGGCCTGCAGAAGGTACAGTGGGGCCACCATAGGTGTGGGCTGGGAGACAGGCTGAGAGGGAGGGAGCCCCTGACGGGTAAGGAGGGAGGATGAGTTTAGGAAGGGTTCTGTACGCAGTGCTGACAAAGGCAAACTGCACCTTGAAGACAACTGGAAACCAGGCACTTTTAAGCCACAAAACAGAACAAGTTAGGCACACACTGGAAAGAAGACAGAAGCAGTTGTATGAGGGGGCGAACTGGATGGCGGAGGAAGGTGGGACGGGGAGAGCGAGGACTGCAGAGGACAAATGGTCTGTGTGAGAGCCACGTCAGCAGGGGCGGGAAGAGCAGACTGGCAGATGGTTAGAAAGTAAAGTGACAAGTCTTTGTGCCTGAGGGGACAGAAAGCAAAAGAACAGAAAGACACAGATCCCTAGGGAGTTTTTCCCCTATGGGGTTTCTTATGGTGGGGAGAAGGAGCAGCAGGCGTGAGGGGAAAAACAAGACATTTATTTACTTACTTACTTACTTACTTATTTATTTAATATACTGGGTATGATTTTATTTATTTTTTCATTTTTCAGTGACTGTTGACCTACATTATTGCATTGCTTTTCGGGTGCACACCCCAGTGATAAGACTTATTGGGGTGCTCGCTTAGTAAGAAAATCACTCTTAAGCAAGTTGTATTGAGGCTGTGTCTGGGACACCCTGATGGCCATGTCAAAAACGCAGGTGATAAATCCAGCTGGGAGGAGCGGGAGAGAAATCAGGCAGAGGGGACTCATTTCGGAGCTGGCAATGCCGAAATAAGTGAAATGTGAGTATAAACAAAGAAGACGCCACCAACAGCTAAGGAGCGGGGATGGCTAGGGGACTGTAAACCTGCAGAAAAGCTGTGTTCTTAATCACAAAAGTTGGGAGGAAAAGGGACAGCGTGGTTTTAAAGAGCAAAGTTAAATGCCATAGGGAAGGTGAGCTGAATCATGGGCTTTTTTTTTTCTTTGTATGTTTTAGAAATGAGCAGATACAACCTAGCCAAACAATAACAGAAGCAAAGGCTGTTATACAATAGAAAGAAAAATTGAAAGGCTGCCACCTCACTGGATGTTCTTGAACCAGGAATCAAGCAAACTCCCAAGAAAGGGGATGTAATTAAACTATCATGACACATGAACTGAAATACCTTGTTCTATATGCAAACATCTGACAGATACACCCCAGCGACTCTGCAGATAACAGCTGTTCTGATCTTTGGATATTGCTAAGCTGCACCCAACGCTGCTTTATCATAAAGCATGTCATGAGGAAATTGAAGCGTTATTATGCAATTGCACAACTCTTGGGGAGCTCCAAACTGCCTCTAAACAACAATTACTCACTGGGGGCACATCCATGATGTTTCTCCATAAATGAAAACATAACTGCTCCAATCAGTTTCACAGGTGGGCAACCGCCTATTTTAAGGAATTTGTGTAACTAGCTCTCATTGCTAAAGACTTACTTGATTAAAATTCCAATTCCTGTTTAGATTAGGATTTGATATGTTTCTATTGCCAGTGTCTTGAAAATCTTAAGTCAACGCCCTGTTTAGTCCCAGTTTTTATTTTATGAAGTGTGTCTAAAAATACTGATTTTCCCTTTTTAAGGGTATATATGAGTATATAAAGTAAAATGGCATACTGTTGACCCATTTTTTTTCATAAGAATCTGATTAAGTGAAAAAACCACAGTGGGTAAGACAGAACAAAGTATGCATACACTCACATGATAACCAGCTTCCAAAATCTACACTTTACTTAAGACACTCTGAAAGGTACTTGTAATGTAGGCTATCCTGATCTTAACCGATTAATGTGAGGAAAATGTTCTACCATAACTACTGCTCGGAATCCCTTTAAACTACCACTGAGTGGCAATCCGTCATCAGCAAATATGCTTATGTCAAATGCCCTTATAATGAGCTATCACATTTTCAAATATTTTCCTCCATTACCTAACCAGCGGATTAACATAATGCTATGACCTACAGAGAGAACAGGAATGAAACAGTGGATCTTCGTTTCCATGAGAAAACTCCCCGTGGGGGTGGAGGAGGTGTATAAATTGAGAAAAGAATTACCTATTCATCTTCATCAATAGATGACACCATCATCATTTGGCCTCTAAAAAGAAGGATGTTTTAATTTTCTGGGAAGAATACATCTCTTCAGGGAGATTTGGGGATTTGACCATGAATAATAATGAAGTGAGCAGAGTTTTCCTCATAGGTAAAAATCTAGCTCCAATCTTTCAATCCAAATAAGATTCTAAAAGTTGCAGGTGGAAGACAAGGGATTTGATTTATTTATTCAAGTCCATGTAGGCATCCTTCATGCCCATCAACCACATCCACATTTCCTCTCACTCAAATCAACACCAAGACGAAAGAAAAAATAAAGTATCCCCATTTGTATTGACCCGCTTGTAGCAACAATCCTAGGTTCAAAGACCAACCGCTGTTTGCAGGCTGCACAAGACCCTGCCTGGAATGCTCTTCTCGCAGGAAACTCAGACCCCCTCCCCAACTCCTTTCTCCGGTCAATGCAGCTTGCAATAAATCATTCAGGCTCATGCCAAAGCTGGAAATTCAGCATGTATTAATTTTAAATAAGTTCTGATTCCCATTATCACTCATGGACAATGACGATAGTTCTCTGAGCCCATTATTTGTTCTCTTCACCACAGAAAGCGGAGAGAAAGCAACAACATGCTGACCCTTTGTGGCTCCCTAATCATGATTGTTTCCCACAGGGAAAAAAAAAAATCAAGAGTCTCAAAGCATTATGCAAGTTAGGTAGACAGAATGAGAATCCAAGGAGCGCAGCCTTAGAAATAAGAGTCCTCCCCTCTCAGCATGAAGTGATGTATAAATCAATAGAGAATGATTAAAACACTGCTCCATGAAGGGCCCTGCATAGTTTAATACACACTTCATTATGAAAAAAAAGGACACTGGAGCCAGGCCAAATGCTTGGGTGTGCAATATAACAGAAACAAGACAAGTACCAAATTGTGTAAATATCTAGAATCCTAAGGAATGCAGCTGGTTGACACTATAATTTCATTTACAGTAAGCTCCTTCAAGTGTTTTATTTGTAATTTAAATGTCCACATTAACACAGGTACACATCGGGTTTCTAAGACATTCTGTCATCTAATTGGTAGCCCTCCCCTTCAAAACCCAGCATCAACAAAAAACTTACTATTCTTACTCAGATTGCAGCACGAAATCTATAACTAAATATCCCTAATTGCATAATTATTGTACTCACCGGAATAAAAACACACGCTTATCTCATCCTTCCATTTAAATGGGTCAGTTCAGTGCTGCTCTGTCTTTCCCTTTCCCAAAAGCAGACGTAAGAGCAAATATTATGTTTTTGCTTCATTTAACTTCATCAAAAATAAAGTATTGTGTTTCCAAAACAGAGCAAAAACTACCCAACAGCCAATGGTGCTCAAGAAAACCCAGAGACCACAGAACACTCAGCAGGCCCCTCTCCTTCCTCCTTTCGAAGCTCACACCTCCATCCCCTCGGCTGGACCCATACACTGGAGACTCTTCTGGGTCTCCCTCTTTAGAAAGTTCTGTTTAGCACCTGCTGGCGTAAAGAAAAAAATCAAGACCTTTGTTAAGCTGCATTTTGCCAACTCCCTCCTAAGGAAAATGAGGTTCCTCCATCTGTGTTTCTGCATTTTACTTAAAAGGAAGATGAAAATTTAACCAGTAAAATTCTTCTGACGGAGATGTCCTCTGTTACCCATTTGCACTGGCTTCTATCACTAACTTCTTTGAGCCTCAGTCTCTTACTGTTTAATAGAAATCAAACTTGTACAGCCATGACATTCCCATCACTCAAAGAAACTGCATAGTCAAAAATGTAAACTTATTCACCCAAAATGCACTGGATACCTATGCAAAAGACTACAGCAAAAACACTCAAGAATGTATAAATATATTTTTTCTTGCCTAGAATATATATACATACACACATACATACATGAGGCTTACGTATCCAGTCATATTATCTGAAAAATAGACATTTATTGAAGAAGATACATGATACAAGAAACAATGCTCATAGGACAATGACGCTTCAGTCCCCTTCAGAGTAGGCACCTTGGGACCTTACACAGCTCTCCCAGCGTCTCTTCCACTGTTCGAAACTCTGCAACATCTTTGGTTGGAATCACCATCAGCCGCCGGTTGTATTTTCCTGAATCTCACTGACAGTCTGAAATCTCTTCCCTTTCAAAGGTGATTTTAGTTTTAGGAAAAGCCAGAAGTTGCAGGGTGTCAAATCTGAGCTGTAGGGGGGCGGAGTCGCCTGGGTGATTTGATGTTTCACCAAAAAACTCTGCACAAGACGTGATGCATGAGTGGGCATGTTGTTGTGATGGAGACGCCAATCATGAGATGCCCATAACTGTGGCCATTTTCATCATACTGTACCTCTCAACCAACAAAGGACATTAATCAATGTTCTTTGTTTGGCATTTACTAATGCCTTATTAATTGCTTGGCATTGGTGCCACACTTGTATTTGTGCTGCACTCATTGCTTTGTCCCCAAAAGCCTTCTGAGTTATCCAAATACTTTGCACAGAGGAATGTTCTAGCTGAAAGCAAAATTTGACGCAGATTCGTTTACTTGCTCAGTCGTGTTGAATGCAATGGCCACACAGTACACATGCTCACTCAATGGCTTCTACTGCCCCCATTGACTAGTACAGTGAGGTCATTTTTCACGCATGTGCATTCCAGCCCACTGTCCTTGGCTGTCAGGTTAAATCAATGTCACACAAACAGTTCTTGTTATATTAACAATGGCCGGACTTTTTCCCCCACAGACCTCCTATATGTATATAATGCAATTTAGGGGGCAGAAAATAAGCACTGCTTAAAAGCTTTGCTCACACTAAGCAAATTCAGGGTGTGTTATTCAAGCTCCTTCAGTCATCACCTCTAAAACAACCTCAGTTGGGATGTATGCTAATATCTTTCATCGCTAAATTCAAATGCTTCTTTATTTTTCATGGAAATGTATATTCTTGTAAAAATTTTCAGCACACACCAACAGGAGAACTTTAGCTTATTCTATATATGACACTCAGGAAGGTTCCACAACTTTCCTAGTGCTAATTAAAAGCATGAAAGTACTCTGGTGTCAATAACACTTTAGTTACACGAGGAAAACAACGCCATTTATACACACACACACACACACACACAACACACTATGGCTTCTCTCCAGAAAGAACAAATGAACATCTCCACCTTTTATTAAAATGTTTCCTATGCTTCACTGCACTGTCTATATGTTATCTTAGTCAATCCTCATGAAACAAAGAAACCAGCCAAGTGGTATTATTTCCCTCTGTGTAGCTGACCACGCCCAAGTTATTTGGTCAGAGAAAACCAACAATGTTTTTATGAGCCCTGCCCAGAATCCCACTGGCAAACATCACACCTCGGGACCCCAAATTCTGCCATTCCATATAAGCATTCGAGCAGCAAAGAGAGTAGAAGAAAAGAAAGATGATATCCCCTTTCCCTTCCTGCCCATCCACTGCAAAACCCCACATAAACAATGTTTCCAGCACAACTAACCACCCTCCCAGCACAGCTAAGTTTCCAAGGCAATTGTCAGTGACATACTGTGTGCAGCCCTAGCTACAACAGCATCGGTTGACTCAGCACACCATTTCCTCAAATGACTTTTTCCATAGTGCTTTGAACTTGGAAACAACACTTTTTACTGCCTCCTCTCTCTCCCCCTCCGCTTGAGTGGAAGGCATCTGGAGATACGAGACCACTAAGAACCGAGGATGGGGGAGAAATATCTTGTCTATTAAGAGATAACCTTCGGCAACCTGGTGTAGCTCAGTGGATTGAGCCTGGGCTGAGAACCAGAGATAACCCAAAGAGGTCTGCGCAGGTGTTTTCCATATTATAGTCATGGCTCATCAGCACAATCAATTCAGCAAGTCAAGGCCAGCATTTTAAAGAAATTAAAATAGGAGAGAAAATATCAGAGTATGCTACATATAGTAAGGCTAAAAATGTTTTATAAAACTTTGTTTCAGCAACATAATCTATAATCAGTTAGATGTATATTCATAGAATGTGTACTTGGTTGTGATATAAAACGTATTTCTTCCTGTAGGTTAGAAAATTTACTTTGAATCCTCTCACCTTCGCTCCTCACATGCAACTACCAAGGTCTCTGGGATTACCTCCTAAATATCCTGGTCTCTATGTGCCGCAGCCCCGACCCCCGCATGCCACTTCCTAGTGATGGTTAGGTCAACATCTCACCAGAAGCATCAGAACAGCCTCTGAACCGATCTCCACTGCACTGTCCTGTCCCACTTAAATCACCTGCCACCCCTTTGCCAGAATGATCTATTCAAAATGCATATCCAGCCCTTTCGGTCTCCAACTTAAAACCCTCATTGCCTACAGAATCAAATCAAAGCTCCTCAGCATGGTGTGCAAGGCACTCCACACACCGACCGAGAATTCCCTCCAAACTCATCTCCAGAAACTGCAGCCTCCATCACCACTCAGCAGGAACACACAAACCGCTGTCATGTCCTGTGTCACCTGTTGTCTCCCACCTCCACACCTGTGCTCACGCTCCACCTCGGACACTCCACTCCAAGAGTCTTCCCGGAACCCTGGACCGTGTGTGAATCTGCTCTGGACTTTCGGCATGCCCTGTATCTACACCTGTATGATCTCTCACCTCATGAAAACTAGTTGCCCCGCATGCCTATCTCTTCCACCAAGGAAAGTTATTATCTCCTTCCTCCGGGTCTTCACCCAAATGTCACCTTCTTGAAGAGAACTTCTCTGACCACCTTAACCAAATTTCAACCTATCATTGCTTCCTCCTCCACTTCCCAGCAACCTTGACTGGCTTCTCTTTTTCTCTTTACCACTTCCTACTACCTACTTTATATTTATGTATAGATACATTTATACGCGTGTGTTAGCTATACATATACATATTACATACATGCATATTTATATACAGTGTCAGTAAATGTATACACATTTTATTTATTTATTTTTATTTAACTCTTGTTCAAGTACAGTTTTCTTTCTTGTATTCCCAGCCCTGCTGTAAACACATTTTATTATTTTTTTAAAGATTTTATTTATTTATTTATCTTTAGAGAGGAAGGAGAGGGAGAGAAACATCAATGTATGGTTGCCTTTCGTGCGTCCCCTGCTGGGAGTTGGCCTGCAGGGAACCGGCCTGCAACCCAGGCATGTGCCCTGACTGGGAATCGAACTGAAATCCTCTGGTTTGCAGGCCCACGCTCAATCCACTGAGCTACACCAGCCAGGGCTGTAAACACATTTTAAATCTTGCTTAATGTCTCTCTCCACCAACTAGGAATGCCCGCTCCATTTCTTTGTTTGTTTTATTACTTTGTTTGCTATATTCCAGTGTCTGACACATAAGAGGCACTTAATAAATACTTATTTAATGAATATGTAAGTGAACGTCATCAAGATCAGAGACCTCAACTAATTCAACTTTGAGTCTCTAGCACTTGTCACTGCCGCAGACTTGGAACACCATAGCTTTAATGTATTTTATAAGTAAAAATAGTAACTCACATGTAACGCATTCTGATTTTTACCTCATATACTTCTTCTTTTAGTGACACGGGACAAAAAGAAATGTAAGACTAGGCAGACCAAGTAGTCCAACCAAAAGGAAAGTTGAAATTTTAGAATATCACTATGCCTGGAGAGGCCAGCTAAAAAAAAATTTTAGGGGTCTGTTGTCTTTTGGAAGTGAATACTGTAAAAAAAAAGACACCCTCTAATATGATATGAAGACACAGTATAAAGAGGTTTTAATCTCCACATTTTCAGTATTCAGATTTGTTGACATTACAACCATTAAAACTCTGAAGGCATTTGAAGCAAAGGAATCATCAGACATCTTATTTTTTTGAAGGAAGGAGGCATTTGCTTGGTAGTAAGTCATGGACACATCCAGTATTTATAATCATTTTAAAAACTGAATTAAAAATGTAAGGAGAATGATAAAATATGCATATGATCTTGAAGCTTAAAACTAAATCTCACACATGTACTATAGCAATTTATGTTAAAACACAAAGTTGTGAATAATACTTAAATCCAGCAAAGAAGTATGAAGCCATTTAAAAAGTATTTCTTCTGATCAAATAAAAGATTAATACAGATTTTCTAATAAGAAAAGTATATCACTTCATCCTTAAGATTTAAATTAAACAAAAATAGCAGAAACTTAAAAGAGAAAAAAAAACAGTAAAACCAGATGACCAGAAAAATACTAGTATTTCTTAATATTTCATTAAGCACAAGGCAGATTTATGTGAAAGACAAAGAAAGAATCACTTTTGATTGTTCTAAAAAAAGGGAATATTTAAAAAGGAACAAATGGACAGACCATTTAAGATAATGCTAGTTAAAAGTGTTTCCCATTTCAGAATACATAAATATACTTTCCAGCTAGAAGTTAGAATGACTGAAACCCAGATCCACAACTCAACACTAGCCATCAAAATTCCACGTGTGTGGCTGACTGAATCTTGAGTTTAAAACTTGCTCTCACTGTGACATCTTAGGGAACCAGGAGAAAATTCAATGTATAAAACTGCCTATATTTCTGTGCTCCACATCTTATCAGTATAGTTTTCAATTAACAACTTACAACCAAAATATCAAGAATGATTATGGATATAATCATTTATGGATATAAGTGTTGTAAAAGGAAAGAGAAAAGAATGAATAAGAGCCCTTTCCTCTGCCAGAAAGGAAATGGATACCTTGCTTAGTAAGGTGGGCCAGTGTGGATTTACCATACTTGCTTGGAAATAAAATGAGAATAATTCCACTAAAAGTGACAATTTCGTACTTTTACCCTTGAGTCAGTCTTTCAAAATGTCTGTTTCCCTCCAGCTCACCATCCCCAGGAACAGCCTCACCCTGCATTTGGCAAAGGGGGAAGGGGAGGTGTTCCAGCGCCTGCGTGGGGGAGACTCTGCCTGGTGTAAATCTCACCATCACCAAATGTTCTTCCTAAGGCATGTTCATTTTTTTTAAATATAGGAGACAAACTAAAATATGTCAGTTTCATAAAACATAATGTTTCAATAAAAAAGTGATTCGGTATTAAGTAATGTGGTCTTCCCCCTGAAATAACCTGGTTAAATGAGAAAAAATATTATGCAGAAGGAGAAAAATCAATTTGAGATCATTTTGGGGAACGGTACATGAGTGCCATCTCTGAAGATTCCAATTTTCCTTGAGTCACACAGCCACAAACATAGCTCAAAATTTCCTAAGGGAACAAGCACTTTCCCTTAATTCATCATATTCTTTACCCCTCTCTGCGATATCAAAAATAAAAAATAACTAGCATTTTTCACATCACTAAGGATCTGTGTCACTGTTGACGAATTCTAGGAAGAAGTCCTCTGGAAGGGCCAAGTCCGCAGCACCCGGGCCAAGTGCCTCTTAGCAAACCCAGGCCACGTCACTGCTGTTTCCACAGCCCTGAAATAAGCCTGGCTCTGGGTTACTGCTCAGGCCACTTAATAAATCATGCTTAATAGCAGAACTAGAGTCAAGAATTCTAAAACAGTGATTGTATTTAAGAAGAACCTTTTGAATCACCAACAGGAAAAAAAAAGGGAGCTTTGAGGAAAACAGTCAACTCACATGCTGGGCAAAGGCTTCCGTGAACTCACACAAGATTTCTGATTAAATGTGTCTATATTAAGTGTGTCTAAATTGCCGGGGCCATCTCTCCCAACTTTCACTGAAGACTTAGAAAGGAGGGACTATTCATAGCACCTCCCCAAACCCAGCCTGCTGAGAACACGAACTACTGCCAGAACCTGGAAGGGACCCACTGCAATGGTAAGACAGAAGTATGCCCATGCTTCTGCTCTATAGCACACCCTCACTTCACTTCATTTATAGATTTTATTTAAGAAAGTGAGACAAAGCTTCCTAATTTTACTACCATGTCCCTGAGTCAGGCACATCCCTTTTCAACTTAATTCCCAAGTATCTGTCCCAGGCTCCACCTCAGACCCTAATCAGGGAGGCAGAAGGGCACTGGTCCCAAGCTCCTTGCCTTCCACCACCACTATGATTGCTTCCCTAGACACTCATCTCTCTCCATTCAGAAGGAGAATATATGGAACAGAACACTACTTAGAAACTCAAAACAATGACTATGTTGAAAGTCAAAATTTATGAGCAGCAGGCAACATTTCTCACAGCAAAATCACAGCCCTTGTTCATCATTCTTTTGACAATCCCTCCATGTTTCCTCCAGTTTCCTCCATGTGCCAAGCACTATTCTGTGTGCTTAGGACACACGAATGGAAAAACAGACAAAGACCTCTGCCCTCCTAGAATGCATATTCTAATGAGGAAGTCAGGCAATAAACAGAAAGTTGTATCACTTGATAGACAATGAAAACAGCAAGGCAAATGGTGCTGAGAGTTGAGGGGAGGATTTTGAGCAGGGTGGTTAGTGTAAGCCTCAAGGAGAAGACAGCACTTGAGAAAGACCTAAGCAGTTGAGGAAATTAGCCTCCTGGATGACCAGAGGAAGATTTCCTAACAAGGCCTGAAACAGCCATAGCAAAGTCCCTGAGGCAACCGTACGTCTGGCACATCCACAGAACATCAGGGAAGCCGCGTGGTTGGAGTGGAGGGAGGGAGGGAAAAGTAGGAGTGGGTAAAGTGTGAGGACAGGGACCGAGTCATGTGTAAGGACTTTGGCTTTCACTCTGAGCGCAACGTGGAGCAACTACAGAGCTTGCTGCAACTGAAGAAAGGCGGTTGGTCTGGCCAACATTGTTAAGGGGTCACTCTGGCTGCTCAGTTGAGCACAGACCACAGTGGGGCAGTGATGCAAGCAGGGAGACAGACCATTTAGGAGACTACAGCAGTAATCATTGAGAGATGGTAGTGACACAGACCCAGAGTAGTGGCAGCAGAGAAAGGGAGAAGTGAACGGATTCTGGATATATCTGAAGGTAAACCCAAGAAAATCATCTAATGGCCTAGACATGGTATAAGAGAGAATAAAGAGTGAAGGGTGATGTCAGCACAAAACGAGCAACTAGAATGATGCAGTAGCCATTTACTGAAACAGAAAAGTCTCGTGAAACAGGGTTGGAAAACAGATGAAAAGTTCAGTGGGGACACATTAAGTTGGAGAAGCCTCCTGGACATTCAAGTAGAGAGACAGAGTGAGCACTTAGACATGCTCACGTGCCATGTGTGAAAGCGTTCAGGGCCAGAGACATAAACTTAGGGACTGTGAAGATAGAGATGGTAGCCATTACACTGGACAAGATCACAAAAGACAGAGTAAAATAGACAAGAGAGGAGGGCTGAGAATATACTCTGGGACACACCAACATTAAGAGGACAAAGGAGGAGCCAACAAAGGAAAGTGACAAGGAGCAACCAGTATAGTAAGTAGGAAGACAACCAAGTGTGTGAGGGGTCCCAGAGGCCAAATGAAGACCCTACGTGACAAAAGAGGAAGGACTATGTGCCCTGAGGGCCAAGAAGGTGACCACTGGAGTGAAATGGCCAAAGGAGGTCCTCAACAACCTGAGAGTCATCTCTGTAGAGTGAGGGGCTGAAAGCCTTGTAGTCTAGACTTAAGACAAACTAGAGAAAGATGATCTGTGACCGTGAGTACAAAGAAATACCTCTTTGGCATAGTCTGCCCAGCAGAGAATAAAGTTGTGGGTATCTGGTAGGAAAGTGAGAGCAAGAGAAGATGAGAGATGAGAGATGAGAGATGAGAGATGGAGCTAGAATAGCGTGTTTGTGTGAGGACAAGCACAACCCCAGAAGAGGAAGAGTCTGGGTTGTGAGAGGGGAGAATTGCTGGGGTGGTCTCTGTCTTTGAAGCTAATTGATATTGTATACATTTAAGGTGTACAATGTATTGATTTGGCACATTTATATACTGCAATATGATTACTACCACAGCATTAGCTAATGTCTCTAGCACATTACATAATTATCATTTATATTTTGTGGCAAGAACAATCAAGATCCAGTCCTTAGCAACTTTAAGTTTATAGTACAGTATTGTGGACTATAATCACTGGGTGTGCATTAGATCTCCAGAACTTATGTATCTACTGGTTGCAAGTTAGTACCCTTCAATTTTCCTCTATAGCCCAAATGTCATCCCTTGTGTGGTAGTTTTGACCAGGTGAGAGAAGACAGCGGGAGCACTTGCAGAGAAACTGACTTTAGACAGGAACATGAATAGTTTACCTCTGACTATTCTATGACTGGCATAAATTGTTAGCTATGCAACAAGCACAGAGAGAAAATAGGAGTAGAGGTGCTGGGTGGGGAGATGGGTCTGGGACTCTCTGAAACCTCTCTTCTGACTGTTTCAATTTTCTCCCATTGTAGAGATCTGTTTATCAGCTAAGAATGAAGACAGGACAGATGTTTAATGCTTGAGGAGAGAGAAGGATAAAAAATGTCACCTTAAAAAAAGGCATTTTCATTACTAAACAAAAAACTATTAAATCATTCAATTCAATAAGCTAAAAAAAAACAATCAAATAAACCTAAGAGAAGCAAAAGGAAGAATTACTTTAAAAGATAAAAGAATTAAGGGATTAGAATATAAACAGAACAGCTGGTTCTTTGAAAAGATCAATAAAATGTACAAACCTCTTGCAAAACTCATCAAGAAAGAGAAAATACAATTAACATTGGAAATAAGAAAATTGATATGTGTAGCCAAAGAGACAAAGGAGATTTAATACAAGTATAAGGAAATATATACAATTTTATGCTGAAATTTTGAAACCATAAATGAAAGATGATTCCTGGGAAAATGTAAGTTATCAAACTTGACTCAAGAAGCAGGATGAACAATTCAGTAATGATGCAGAAATAGACAGTGTTGACAATTTTATAGAAGAGCAATATCAAAATGTTAAGAGAATTTTTATGCAATTTACAGTGTTACATGTTATTAAAAATCAAGGGAAGTTTTCCATTTCATTTTATAAAACCCCGTATAATCTCAACATCAAAGCTTAAAGCAACAGTACCAGAAACATAAATCCATCTTATTTGTAAATACAAGTAAAAATGATTTAAAATATTAAATCATATATAGTTATGATGAATAATATAGTTATTAACCAAAATTGCATTTCAAAATTTTTTTCAATCAGTCCTGATTAAAAATTTTTAGTAAATTCACATTAGACAATATTTATCACTAATCAATATCTGAGATCCTATTCACGGTGAACTACCAAAAGCCTTCCATTAACTTCAGAAACACAGAGTAAGTGCTCAATAAATGTTCATTGCTATATTATAGTAGCAGTACTATACTAAAATGAGAATGTCTGTTCCTACCACTGACACTCAGCATCTCTCTATAAAGGTAACTCTCTTGGCCTCAGAGGAGGCAATGGTCCAATGGCTGTGGCCAATGCTTAAAAGAACTTGAGCATAAATTCAGGCAGCTTGCTCACAGACCTTTCTAAATGTAACACCAAACACAGGACTCTAAGAAAAAACTCTGCCTTAATTGTATTTTGTTTTAACAATGTGGTATATCTTGATCTTTGCCTAAATTCCAATAAATGAAGAATAGTAAACATGTAAAACAATGAACAGTGAAGCAAGAGTATTTATTTCATCTTATACTGTAAACAATTGTGGGTAATATATAACCCATTAAACATTTGGTCTCAATGTATGCTCAGCTGGTGGTTTCCAAATAGGAAATCCTTCGGCTTAACAAGGAAAAGTAACTTTAAAAACTCTTGTTTCTCCTTCCCAGTTTTACTTCTCTGTGGTTCTTTATTGGGAAGAAGCCTCATTAAGAATTAAACTCATTGGTTTATATTTCCTTCAAAAAGAATTTAGTTTACATTCTCCTTTGCAACACTTGAGGTTTGAGAAAGCTTCTAAAACATTTGGCAAAAGGAAGTAACCAAGGTGCTACCTCATGGTAGTAGTTAACTCTAGTGCACGGCACCTTGATGCCGTCCACTGTAGCTGGTTTCTTAGCTTCCTGCAGGAAGATAATTTCAAAAACAAAAACAAAGAACCATGCAGTTCACTTCCATAACTCACTTCAACCATTTTGTACCTGAAAGAGCCACTGCTTCCCCTCCAGAGAACTCGGGAAATTTGATGTTTCTTTAAAAATGTCAAAATATAACTGTAATTGGTGTTAACCACCGAAAGAAGAGGGAGATGAGAGCCAGACAGTGAAGCACGTTGAATATACACAGAGGTATAACTAAGAACGGTATAAGGTTACTCTTTTGAAATACAAAGCTTTACTGAAGAACTCAACTGGAAGTCAAGCAAGAGACACAGCAGAGAAATGGAATAGCAGACAGTGTAACCAAGGGGAACATGACCTCAAATTCAGGCTACATGTATACAGACACAATTCGGGCAAATGCGGGGAGGTTAGGAATTAGTGAAAAACCTAAACATTACTATTTCCTGAAACAACTAAATTGTATCATTTTCCAACACACACACCACCCTTCAACGGGCATCTCTAAGACTGTCAGCGAAGCCCGTAGATCCTTTCTCTGAACACAGCTACCTGGGTTCAGGTAGGAGACTCGGCAGACATGTTTGTATGCTGTGACCTTGGCAGAGCCAGGGGCCCTGAGGATGCCACCTCCTCACACTGAGCCAGTCACGCCTCTGCCAAGCACCTGCCCTGGCTCCAGGCTCTCACTGGACTGTCAGGTTCAACAGATACCAGGAGAGCCTTCACTAAGAAAAGCCCCCACTAAACTAACAAAATACCAGCACATGGAATGGGCCACGTTTCTGATTTTATGTGCAAGAGCACATTACAATTAAACAACTTGTACTTAAAGGCTAGCTAGAAGAGTTAAAAAAAAAAAAACTTTCCAATATGGCAGCTTTCATTTGGCTTATGCTTTATTTTCCCAGCAAAACTAACAAAACACTAGTTTAAAATATATATACATATGTCCACACACATATTTTTTGGTCACTTCCTGTAAATGCATAAATACTGAAAAGTGTCTTTGAAAGAATGACATTTGAAAAACACACAGGATGTGAGCTGCTGAGCAATGGCCAAGAGCAACAAAAGACTGTCACAGTTGAAATGAAGTCTCTCGTGTCCCAGCAAGAGCTCGGGGATGGAGGAAGGGAACAGCTGTGCAGGGGTGGTGGGAACCAGGCCTGGACCCGACGGCCACAAGGCCTCCTCCCTCCCTTTCATCATTTAGTAGGACTGTGCCTCACTGGGAGTGACTAAGACAAGTAATACCTGAGGACTATTCCAGCAATAATGTGTGGAGATCATCTTCTAGGAACATCTTACAAATATGAATGTAAAGGAAGTTAGATACAGCCCCCACCACACAAAACTGAGGCCAACAGGGGAGGGGAAAGAACACCTAAGGCTGAATGCTTGGGAGAACTTTCCTAACATGGAGATGTATTAAATGCCTAGCAACCTCCCCAGGGAAATAGTAGCAAAGTCACTCAGACTCAAGTAAGCGATTCATTTCTGAAAGCCTCTTTTCCAACGTGGGAAATTTAACTCGCCTCTGCAATCCCCAGAGACAGCTTGGCTGAGGCCGCACTGGGAGTAACCATACATCAAAATGAATACATTGGATATGCTCCTCACTCACAATTTGCTAGAAAAGTCAAAACTAAAAATGCCAAAGGAGTCATTTCTATGGATAGGAGCATACGATACGACTTTATAATGTTAAAAATTCTTTGCTGTTTGCCCAGATATAAAAATTATTTAATGAGGAAACTTTTAGAAGACCACAGAACTTGGCATTCCTTTGGCGGGGGGAAGTGGAGGGTGGGGGCAGGAATGTTGGCTCCCTTTCTACCTCAATGGCGGCACTTTCACCAGAAGTGAAGCCTTTCTCTCCATCGGCCCTCACCTGGCTAACCAGCCCTGGTCCAACCCTGGGTCCTCATCCTTGAGGACTCGGCTTCAGGTGCGATCCCAACTCCCCTAGGAAAACCTCTCAGCCCAGGACCCAGTCCCCATGGAAAGCTCTGCTTCCCTCCAGCTGATTGCTCACCAGCTAGGGTCAGACGGCGGCCGGTCTCCCCTGACAGACCAACCTCTTTACTAGAGGGCTTTGTCCTCTCCATCTGTGAGACCCATGATGTTTGCCTAGATACCAATGAATTAAGAATAGCAAATCTGTGAAACACTGACCAGGGAAGCGTGTGCCCTATTAAATGAATGTTGGCTTATCAGAGATTGAGTCAAAACAGAAGGGAAATGTATAACGAATTAATGTGACATCAGCTCTGGTAATGCACTCCACTAATTAATGTGGTCAAGGTAACAGGCCAGGAAAACGGAATGAGGGATGCCATGAGCCCTACCTTCCCAGGTTAAGTTCCTTGCATAAGTGGTCTACAAACAGTTTGCTTCCAAAGGCATCCAAGGACATTTTAAAAACTATATAGGTTCTCAAACAGTTTAAAGTAGACATCTAAACTTGTCTGCCCTGGGTTTAAATAGTGTCGTGGATCTCATCTCTAACACTTCGTAAATATTGACATTTTAAAATGAAACTACTTTCATTCAACCTTGTAAATATGTCCATTCTTAGCTAGAATACTATAGTGATTTGATACCCAAGACTTATAGTTCCTTTTTTTCTTTAACTTGTATTTCTGTTCCATTTCTTTCACATAAGTTTAGCCTAATATAATACTTCCATGCATTTAGGTTTTCTTTTAATCTTACTATCACACTTCTGTGCAACAAAATTATAAAACTTTAAAAAATTTTAATTCGCCATACTAAATGGTTCTAAATGGTTCTAATTTCATCTTACCCAATTACTACAACTATTCATAGAACGTAACTTAACAAATGTCTAATTTTATAATTAAAATTAAACTATTTTTATTGGAAATACATTTCTCAATGGGATGAATGGTGATAGGTTTTCTTTCCCAAGTAGTTCATGTATCTATGAATATATTTATTTCTAGAATAAGAACTCTAAGTAGCCATTCTATTCCATTTTTTTGTTTTAGAAATATACACTAAAAAGCCTTGCTTGTGTAAGTTGACAAAAATATAAATTTTATTATACCAGCGGCACTGTATTTTTCATCCATCTTCTGAGATTTATGCTCCCCAAATCAAAAGTATTTAAACAAAATCTTACATAATAATCCCTATTCCCTGGCAAATCATTCATGGTCATCTTCAGTTTTTAAAAAAAATTAGAAGCCACTTGATTTTCAAAACAATTCATTTCTAAATAGGTGGATTCATTCCCTTTCTCAATACCAAGCCAATATTCTGATTGTCCTTCCATCTGTCACCCTGGGGTGGGGTAGGTTATTTCCTGCGACAACACACCACCATGAGATTTGGGAGAGGTGAAGTCAGACAACCCATCAGTATGGGTTTGTTCCTGGACATATCCAAAGAATGCAGAGAGGTGAAGGTCTGCAATCGCTTCCTGATAATGCTGCATGGGCTCAGCACCTCTTGAAGCATCTTCAAGTACCCTCAGAGGTAGCCCACAACAAAGTCTGTTCACTTCAAGGGCTAGAGTGCCAGAGGCCTAACCTGGGGTGGAGGAAGCCTACTCAAAGAGGCAGAAGGGGAGAACACATAACAGAGAACCCAAATCTTGAGTGGAGTAGAAGACACAACAAGCCCAGCAGAGACGCGGGCAGAAGCCCCACCACAAAGTACAGCACACACCAGAGTGCTCCAGTGACTGGGTGAGCAGGGCTCTCACCCAGAGAGCAGCAAAGCAGGAGTGCACCATCCAAAAAGTGAGATTTTTTAAAAAGGGAAAGTGCAGCAGGAATATAATAGAAAGAACAATGGCAGAACATTTAGGGCATTGTATTCAGATACCAGATTTTTTTTATTTTAATTTTTGTTCAAGTATAGTTTTCTGTCAATACCAGATTTAAGAAAATACAAAAAACCACCCTGGCTGGTGTAGCTCAGTGGATTGAGTGCGGGCCTGCAAACCACATGCTCCTGGTTCGATTCCCAGTCAGGGCACATGCCTGGGTTGCAGGCCAGTTCCCAGCAAGGACTCACAAGAGGCAGCCATACATTGATATTTCTCGCCTTCTCTCCTTCCCTTCCTCTCTAAAGATAAATAAATAAAATATTTTAAAAAAGAAAATATAAAAAACCACCCTGGCTGGTATAGCTCAGTGGGTTGAGCTCAAGCTGCAAACCAAAGAGTTACCAGTTTGATTCCCAGTCAGGGCACATGCGTGGGTTGCAGGCCAGGTCCCCAGTATGAGGCACCTGAGAGGCAACCACACATCAATATTTCTTTCCTCTTCCCCTCTAAAAATGAATAAATAAAATCTTTTTTAAAAAAATGCAGAAAGGGAGAAAACACTCTCAGAGGAGAAACAGGACTTACCAGCAGAAGGCAATGCCCCACCTGCCAAGGACCAGCAGGAACAAGGCGAGATGCAAAGACAGATGAGACAGCGATGAATCGCTGTTCTATTGGGTAAATCCTGGGGCGGGCCCCGGCACACCAAAGAAAGTGGTCCTTACGCTGTCTTCTCAAGTGAGAGGTCTGATCTCAGTTCCTGGGTTTTAAAACCCAGCCATCCCCATTTTGTGTTCCCCAAGGAGAAAACACCAGAACCTGGCAGGTAGTCCCAATCATTTGGTCAACGAGGTGCACAAGCAAATTGGCTACGTGTGGAGTTTCCTAGGCCATCAGAGACATACCAGTCTGTAACCAGCCCCCGCCCTCATTTGCAAATCCTCTGTTGATAGAGGTTTGCACCTTGTCGATCTGAGTAGTTGAGAAAGACTGGAGACCACAGGAAAGAACCTGGATGGGTCGGCTGTGTAGCCAGGGAGAGGCAGTCTAACACAGGGACTGGGAACGTGGACTCTGAGTGTGAGTCCTGACTCCTCCACTTACCAGCTGGGTGATCGCAAGGTTCTGGGCCTCGATTTTGCTAACTGTAAAATGAGAATAACAGATGCACCTTTCTCGTGGGATTATCATGAGAATTAATGAGTATGTGCATGTGTGTATGTGTGTATGTTTGCTGCATCTATGAGTATTAGGCACATAGAAATAACTTTTAGCTATCATAGTTACCATCTTCACTGAGAGAAAAAAACTAAGCCACATCAAGAAGTGACTTAAAATCTTCACCTTTCTCACCCAGCCCCATAACCCCCTCCTCTCTAACAGCTGTCAGGCTGTTTTCTGTATCTATAAGTCTATTTCTATTTATTTTGTTTGTTTATTTTGTTAATTAGATTTCTCAGATAACTGAAATCATACAGTATTTGTCTTTATTTGATTGATTTATTTCACTCAGCATAATAGTCTCCAGGTTCATCCATGATGTCACAAAAATGTGATAAAAACATCATAATAGTCTCCAGGTTCATCCATGCTTTCCTTATTTTATATGATCGAGTAGTATTCCACTGTGTAAATGTACTGCAGCCTTTTTATCCACTTACTAGGGGGAAAAAAAGCCTTGCCTCAGCTAGTGTAGCTCAGTTGGTTGAAGCATCATTCTCTACACCAAAAGGTTAGGGGTTCGATCCCCAGTCAGGGCACATGCCTAGATTGCAGGTTCAATACCCCGGTTGGGGCATGAATGAGAGGCAACCAATCAATGTTTCCCTCTCACATCAATATTTCTCTCTCTCCCCCAACCTCTCTCTCTAAAATCAATAAACATATTTTTTAATTAAAAAACTCACACAGAGAGACAACAATATGGTGATAACCAGAGGGAAGGGTGGTAGATGGAAGTAGAAGGGGGTAAAGGAGAATAAGTGGTGACAGAAGGGGACTTGACTTGGGGTGGTGAACACACAATACAGTGTACAGATGATGCAGCATAGAAAGGTACACTTTTATTTTATAATAAAATCATAAAATATGATTTTATTAACCATTGTCACCCCAATAAATTCAATTAAATTTTTTTAAAAAGTGACTTAAGGGGCCATCTAGTCCAGGTCACATTTCTAAGTCTTCAGATCTAAAACTTAGATCCTGACCTAAAATCAAAGCCTCACTTCTATTTCCCACTGGGCTCCCCAGCCACTGTTCAGAGAGAGGAATACTGATAACTAATCTACTAATGAAAGTCCCCCCAAAGGGCCATTTCTCCTATGGGAAGCTTGCAATAAGTAATTCAAAGTTGAAAGCATTAAAAAAAACTTCAAGTGAAGATCTTCATCCAACTGATGAAGAAACGCAAAGGAAATAAAAGGGGGCAAGCAATCGACCACAAACTTAATAGTATAAAAAATTATTTGAGCAATACATTCCAAATCCTGTTTGGCTTGATACTCAATATGTCCCAAGGCAGGGGGATAAAGTAATTATGGAGATAGTGTTCACTGGTGTACAAACACTGGTTATTTCAACTTCAAACTAAATTTTAGCCACTCTGATTGCTTCTCTCACTCATATTCCATTGCCCCATCTGTCCAAGCGCTGTCTTCTCCACCAGACCAATGCCAGCAGATTAAGCAAGTGTAACCCAGGAAAGAAACAGGGCTGTTGGAGGCAGAAGAGCTGGGTAGCTTCTGGGTAGGCCATACGGCCCAGAGGAGAGGTCTTGTCTTGTGCGGGTACAAGGAGAGCCATCCAAAGACAAACCAGAAAAATACAAAAAATCAAAACAAAGCAGGACATGAGAACAAACAAACAAAAGCAAGATGGTCCTTTTACTACAGGCTGGTTTAGAGAAGTGAAAAAGGTAGAGGTGAGATAACGTATGGAGAAAAAGTATACCAAGAACAAACAGTTTTGGATGAATCTTACCAATACTGCTCCAAGTGAGTCAAAATTATTTTTTATACTAGGCTCCTTGGTACAAAATTTAATATCACAGTAATGAAAAACAATTTTCCCCAAAAGCATAGGCCTCACTTAAAGAAAACTAAATAGATGTAAATTCAACCCATTTTCTCATGGTTTTTAATTTTCTATAGACAGGTCTTTACATTTTGGAGAGAACACTCAAAGACATAACACATATTTTCACCTACTAAAAGAAAACTGTAACAACTTTCCATTACTTTTTTAGAAAAATTCATCCTGGATCATTATTGCCAAAAAGTCAGTTCTTCCTAATTTAATCTATACATTTAGAAATCCCAATTAAAATCCTAACAAGTAATTTCATGGATATTGACAGACTAATTCTAAAGTGTTATGGAGAGGCAAAAGACCGAGAATAACCAAAACAATTTAAGAAGAATGAAGTCGGAGAACTGACACTAACAGACTCTAAGACTCATTACAAAGCTACAGTAATCCAGACTGTATTGGGGAAAGAACTGAGAAATAAGTCCACGGACTAAAACAGAGAGCCCAGAAATAGATTTATATGAATACAGTCAACTGATTTTTCACAAAGAAGCTAAATTAATACAACGAAACAAAGATAGTTTTTTCAACAAATGGTGCTGAAACATCATGTACAAGAAAACAAATCTAGATTCAGACCTTACACCTTTCACAAAAATAAACTCAAATTGGATCATAGACCTAAATGTGAAGCACAAAACTATAAAACTAGAATCTCAATGAAAATTTAGATGACCTTGGATATGGCAATGACTGTTAAAACACAACACCACAGGCACGATCCATGAAAGAAACAATCAGTAAGCTAGACATCATTAAAATTAAAACCTTATACTCTGAGAAAGATGCTGTCAAGAGAAAGAAAAGACAAGCCACAGACCTGGAGAAAATATTTGCAAAAGACACATCTAATAAAAGATTGTTATCCAAAACATACAAAGAACTCTTAAAATTCAACAATAACAAAACAACCCAATTTAAAAAATGGGTCAAAGACCTGTTAGACACTTCACCAAAGAAGATACACAGATAGCAAACAGGCATATGAAAAGATGCTCCACATCATAAGTCATCCGGGAAATCTAAATTAAAAAACAACGAGTTGCCGTACATACTTATTAAAATGGCCCAAATCCAAAATGCTAACAATACCAAATCCTGGCACGGATGTGGGACAACAGGAACTCTCATTCACTGCTGGTAGGAATGCAAAATGGTGTAGCCACTCTGGTAGAAAGTTTGGTGCTTTCTTACAAAACTAAACCTACTTTTATTATACGACCTGTCAATCATGCCCCTAGGTATTTATACAAAGGAGTTGGAAACTTAACTCCCTGTAACGACATATATATATGGACGCTTATTACAGCTTTATTCATAACTGTCAAAACTTGGAAACAACCACGATGTCCTACAATATCCAGGTGAATGGACAAATTAACTTTGGCACACCCAGACAATGCAATATTATTCAGCATTAAAAACAAATAGGCTATCAAGCCATGAAAAATACATGGAGAAACCATAAGTATATATTACTAAGTAAAAGAAGCCACTCTGAAACGGCTATATACTTCACGATTCTAACGCTATGAAATTCTGGAAAACACAAAACTGGGAGATAGTAAAAAGATCAGTGGTTGCCAGGGGCTGAAGAAAGTGATGAATAGGTGGAACAGAGAGGATTTTTAGGGCAGTAAAACTACTCTGCATGATACCGTAATGATGGATACAGGTCGTTACACATTTGTCCAAGCCCAGAGAGCACACATCTAGAGTGAACCCTGGTACCCGATGGGCTTTGGGTGATTATGATGTGTTAATGCAAGTTCATCAGCTGTAACAAATAGACCCCTCTGCTGGGGGAGGTTGATAATAGGGGAGGTTATTCATGTGTAGCAGCAGGAAGGATATAGGAAACCTTTGTCCCTGCTACTAATTTTTCTATGAACCAAAAATTTGCCTTTCAAAAAAAAGAAGAAATCATCCTGAGTTATAGCTTATTTCATAATTTTCAAAGCAGATTCCTGGCAATTTTTTTCTCTGAGTCCTCAGTAAAGGAAAACTGAGTCAAAGTTAAATCCACTTGGGAAACTAAAGTCAAACAAAAATAAAACATGCTTCAAACCTTTAACACATTCATATGCAAAGAGAACGTCCCAGCAGGATTCACTCTTTCCCCAAGTCATTCGATGAAAGAAGCCTTTTTTCCTACAGTACCCCTCAGGACCCCTTCACATAAACTTCAGAAAAGCCTTGATTATATGCAATGCTATCAATGGGTTCAATTCTAGAACAAAGCTTCCAGGGACAAACTACGCTCTATTCTTTGTAAGAGAGATCTGGCATCTCGTACGCTGCTAGAAAGTGTGTAAGCTGGTACAACCACTTCGGAAAAGGTTGGCATTAACTATTTGGCATTAACTCCTAAGGTTGAACTTACATATTACCATATGAACAAGTCCTAAATAAATATACTGCTAAATAAAGATATATGGATACAGGTGCACACACCACCTGTATGTATAATGATTATGAAAAAATACGTAAAACAATGCTCATGGCAGCATGATTCATAATAGTTCCAAACTGAAAACAATGCAAATGTCCATTAATGGTAGAATGGATGGAGAAATGATAGTGCCTTCACATAATGTCTGGGGTGTTCAGAATAAGGCTCCACTCCCCAAATTTCATATCCTAATCCCTGGCACCTATGAATATTACCTTACATGGCAAAAGGATTGTGTGGGGTGATAAAGTCAAGAATCTTGAGATGTAGAGATTATCTACGTAGGCCTAAATATAATCAAAAGTCTTCTTATAAGAGGTAGGAAGAAGAAATTTTGATGAAGGGAAAGGGGATACGAAGAGAAAGATATTGGAGCGACGGTTTGAGGATGAAGAGAGTGACTATAAGCCAAGGAATACAAGCAGCCGCCAAGAGCTGGAAAAGACAAAGACATGAATTCTCTCCTCGGAGCCTACAAGAGGAAGGAGCCCTGCCAGCACCTGGACTTTAGCCCGGTAAAACTGACATCAGACTTCTGACCTGCAAAACAATTAGGTTGTGTTGTTTTCAACCATTAGCATTGTGATAATTACAACAGCAATGGAAACTAATGCAATGGGATGCTGTACAGACATGAGAGAGAATAAAGTGTGTAAGCAGGGTTCTCACGAACAGATACAGCATTTGGTAAATGCAGCAAGGCACCACGGGACATGCTGCACGATGGCATTTATACACAGTTCAAAAACAGCCAAGTTAATGCACAGGGATAAAGGTCAGGACAGCAATTATCCCTGGGAAGTGGCACTGACTTGAAGAGAGATGAGGGGACATCTGGAATAATAGTCTCTTTCTTAATGTGGGTTCTGATTACATGGGTATAATGCCCTCTGAGAAAATTCATCAAATTACACACATATAATGTATATAATTTTCTCTCTGAATATCACACATCGATAAGAGTTCTAGTTTTTTTAAAACTATATGTTGGGTTTTTTTTCCTTTTAATCATTAGATCCAAATGACTCATAAAATAAATCCCTCTTGGGGAAGTAGTGGCTGGGAGCAATCCCAGAGCTTGGCTGTTCTCACACAGTGAGGGAAAGAAACAAAGATAAGGAAGCCACTGACTGTACCCAAACAGCAGATAAGGAAACAAGAAGAATTAGGTCTCTGGCAAACAAAAATAAATCAATGTTTCTAACAGAAGAAATATAGTATGGTTGTTTTTTTTACAAATAAAAGAAATCTAGAGCTAAACTCCCTTTTTAAAAAAAATCCTTTCTATTATTTACACTGACAAAAGTAGAGTTAGAATTTAATAAAGACGTTCTAGCAACTTCCCCGGGCTAAGGAAGATGCAGGCGTGTCTGCAGACTCACATCTAGAGAAGAAAGATGACCGGAATGGCAAAGACCAGTGAGAAAAGCCCTGCCCAGCTGACGAGGTCAAATGCTACTACAGTGTCCTTCTCTTGAGTTCTCTTATCAAGTGAAGAAAAATAAAAGCATAAATACTTTGACCTTGACCCAGTATATATTATAAAACATAACCAACACATTTCATGGTAGAGTTCGAAGCAAACATACAATATTTCCCTGTTTAAAAAAAAGAAAATCAACCCCTGCTTTCTCTGGCAAATCAGACCAGAATGACTCTGAATACAACGTCACACGGTTTCTATCATTCAAAATGAATAAATCTAGGAAAGAGGTGAAAGAAGCTAAACATGAAGCACCATCAGGAAGACCCAAGTGGGGATGGGTCACCGTGCCTTTTTCTTTCCTTATCTCACTTGGAGCCAAGGGTACTGAGCAATACAGTGGGCAGCCAGAGAAGGCAGCTTGAAAGATGAGAGCCGGTCCTAAGGTTGAAACATTTCCAGTCCACATGTCTGTATGGCACCAGATTTAGGGAACACTTCATTTTCTAAAGCTGAAAATAGTCTTACTGAATACCCATAGGTGCCAAGGGAGGCTCAGAGAGTCTGGGAATTGCAAAGCTACTGAGTCACAAGGTGGCAATTCAACACACTGGTGGTTCTTTTATCTACTCTTGGCCTCTTGTGAAGCACTGTCAGCATTAATGCACTGATATGGGACCAGGCTTAATACTGCACTCCAACAGGAAATGCGGACATCAAATGAACACTGTAAACTAAATTTCAGTGAATTCTTTTGAATTTCATTGAATTCATATAACAATATACAGGGTCTAGGCCTGCTTGAGTGTGGTTGGTAGGGTAATAATATGGGTGTAATAATTTATAGTTTTAATTTGAACATTTCACCTAAAGTGTCATATGGTGTGCTTGAGTGTAATACTGTTGTGTTACAGAATCACATGCTTATGATTTTGTAATAAAAAGGGACGTTATTTGTGCCAGACCCTGTATAATAAGTTTTATTATAAAACTTAAAAGGAAATGGAGAGAGAAATAGTCAGACTGTCAATTTGGCTTTAAAAAAGGCATTTTGAAGCCCTGGCTGGTGTGGCTGAGTGGATTGAGCGCGGGCCTGCGAACCACACAAACGTGGTTCGATTCCCAGTCAGGGCACATGCCTGGGTTGCAGGCCAGGTTCCAGCAGGGGACTCACGAGAGGCAACCATACATTGATATTTCTCTCCCTCTCTCCTTCCCTTCCCCTCTAAAGATAAATAAATAAAATCTTTTAAAAAAAGGCATTTTAATGCTTCGAGGTCCCTGACAATAACACAGTCAAACCCAAAACATACATTCTCAGATGCCTGTAAGGTAGAGTGGTGAACAATTTTTAAGCTTCAGAAAATTGTGAATTAAAAGTTCTGAAACAAAGCAAAATGTAAAGAAGGAAAAATTAAAGAATTTCACAGAAAATTTCTATATAACAGCTACCTGCAAAAAACATTTTGAGTGCTTTTGGAAAAAAAATAGGAACAGACATGAAAGAAGGAGAACCCTATGTGTGAAAAACAGTTCAAGTCCTAGTAAAGTATATGCTGTTCATAAGTATATCTCAATGTTAATTCTTATTAATATCTATTTCTTTTTCTGACTATTATAAAATATCAGCAATTTTAAATGTTGTATTTTTCCTGGATCATTTATATCTTCTAAAACATTGCTACTATTCCAAAAAATAAATTCACTATGGTAAAAAAAAAGGCATGGGAAGTAAAACTCAACATTTTAGGATATTGTTGTTTTTAATGACTAATGGCTAATAAATGGATTTGCAACAGACAGCCCACCTAAAACCTTAGTGACAGCCAAATGTGCGGGTCACCATCCTGAGGAGGAAGTGAGTGTTTCCCACTCACAAACAGGAGGCGCAGTTTAGACAAAGCAGAAAGCCAACAGCGAACTCAACCCTGACAAGGAGGTTGCAATTGTCTGCCTGGGCTACCACACTCCAGCCACTACTTTCCTCTTCATAGAAAAGGCAGCTTGGGCTCAGGGTCAGAGTGGCTCACTTGGAGTCAGCAAGTGTGACCTGTTCCAGCACCAGATTCTTTGCGTCATTATGCAATGCTCCCTTCACTAACAAAATTGAACATGGCTGAGAGCTTACTAAGACTTTAAGAGGCCCATTCACACCCTCAGTTAATCCTTAAGCAATCTTGTGCTACAGTTACAAAGACTCATACCAATTCATGAATTCAGAAACTAAGTGCAAACAGACCTAAATTTGATTCAAAGTGGTCAAACTTTGTGGTTAAGCCAAGACACTAATCTTACCTTCCAAATCCAAGTCTCACACCCTTTCCACACATAATAAAAGCAAGCATGCTGTCCAGGGTACATGGTAGTGACAGACCTGAGTTTGAATCTCACTTGGCAGTTGTGTAAACTCAGAAAAGTTATTTAGTTTTTACTTCCCATGTTCTCTTCTGTAAAATGGATCTACCGTCCCCTTCCCTGGGAAAAGCGGAGTTGCTGTGTAAAAGATCCGTACATGTGGGCACTCGAATGGTAGGCGTTACTCTAGTCCATGATAACACAGCCTGTGCCCTTGTGATGCAGTCGCGACTTCACAAAGCACTACCAACTGGAGCTAGCAGAAGAAATCAGCTCTGTGTGGTCAATCCAAAGAGTTCCACTGCTTTACAGAAGTTTGAAAGGCACTGTTCTTTACCACCCTCCATTCCCTTGTCTCCACCATGCCAGGATCTTAGATTCCCCACTGTTAGGAGCTGAGTTCCGTCTCCCCTTCAACTTCCTATGTTGAAGTCTTCACCCCCAGCATCTGAGAATGTGACTGTTTGGAGACAGGGTCTTTAAGGAGGTAATTAAAGCTAAGTGAGGTCAGTAGACTGGGCCCTAAAGAAGAGATTAAGACACTGAGAGACACAGAGGAAAGCCCATGTGAAGACAAGGAGAAGAGGGCCATCTATAAGGTAAGGAGAGAGGTCTCAGAATAAAAGCAACCCTACCAACACCTTGGTTTAGGACTTCCAGCCTCCAGAACTTCGAGGAATAAAAGTCTGTTACTTAAGCCCCCCAGTCAGTGCCATGGCAGCGCTCACAGACCAAGATGGCGCTCACAGTGCCATCTTCTCCCCACTGCCAGCCCAAGACACAGCTGTGGCTCCAGCATGACCACATAAACTGCCAGAAAATTGGCTGTGCCCAGAAATGACTGGCAAGGTAGACCTGCTGGATACTGGCCATTCTGATATTTCCAGCCCACAAAAGGACCGATGTTTGGTAGCACTTTCAGCATTAGTGGCTTGTTCACGGGACCCCATGAGAAGGGACTGGAATCAAGGAGCAGGAGAGCCCTGGCCCCTTGCTGACATCTGCCTAACAGACTCGGCTCCTGGCGGGCCTCCCTGTGGGGAAGCAGGTGAAGGAGCAGAACAGGAAGCCTCGCTGTCTGCACACCCAGGACGCCACAAAGTTTTCGGAGCTACAGTAGTTGTAATTACAAGTGAAAGACAAATACCATATGATATCACCATTAACAGGAATCTAAACAACAAAACAAACAAGCAGGCAAAATATGACCAAAGACGCTGAAATACAGAATAGGTTGACAGGGACCAGAGGGGAGAGAATCACAGGGGAAAAGGGGAAGGACTCACATGAACAAGTATAAAGGACACATGGACAATAACTAAGGTGGGGGGTGGGGCATTCCGGGGAGGTGGGGAGCACTGGGGGGGCAGAGCTCAGAATATAAGACAGAAAACTGTACTTGAACAAGAATTAAATTTTTCAAAAAAGTAAAAATTACTATAGTTTTGAAAGGCCAGCATTGCATTGTAGTTTCTTGTCTCACATCATATTATGTTGTTATTAGACATTTCAGGCCTAAGAGCAAAACTTCTGTGGTCAAAACATTTAATAGACAATGAGTAAATTGGTTTTGGCTATTTATAAATCTAAGTCAAACTCTGCTGAATTATCCCCAGAGAATTAAAGCCCCTTTTAACAAAATGGCAATTATTCAAAACGTCTAGCTTGAAGAATAAAATGGACTAATCAAAGATGAAGAATGTTTATGAATCATTAGTTTGAGGGTTTTATCTGATCATATTAAAGGAGAAAAAAATTACTAGTTCTCTCGTCCATTATCACAACACACATTTTCCTAGAAAATTCTACACTTCTGTGGAACGTCATTCAGTAAAAGGAAGTTATGAACAAGATTCATTATGACAATAAACATTTCTTAAAAGAACATACAGATAACGTCCTATTAAGCTCGAATGCTGCTTCCTTTTACAAGGAATTTAAATTAAAATTCAAATTATAAATCGCCCTTCCATTTGACATGGTTGTATAAACAAAGGGTGGGTTCGGGGCTTGGCTCTGCCTTCCCACTCACCTTGTGGTATTTACTGAGTCCTCTGCCCCAGGCATGGATTACCACCCACGCCACACACACTTATTAGATCTCAAAGGTCTCTGCGTCCCCCTGAAGTCCTCTGTGTCCCTGAAACTGAAAACGACCCTGGGGACAGGAGAGCTGGATTTCTCAGAGCAGTCTCTGGATCAACTCAACTAGCATCACGGGGGGCAGGGGGGATTGTTAAAAATGCAGATTCCTGGGCTGCCCCTAGATTTACTAATTTAATCTTAAGAATCTTCATATTAATCAAAGGCCTTAACTGATTCTCAAACTGAGTGTAGTTTAAGACCCAAAGCAACCTGTGACAACTGCTAATGCCACCAGGCTCTGGAGTCTGACACGGCGCTTTGTGGCATGTGTGGCCCCAGTGAAATCACTTCCGCTTCCAGAGGCTTGACTCCCTCCCCGTGTCCAGGAAAAACACCAGCACCTACCTCCGCAACACAGAATAATCTGCATAAGGCTCTCACACACTGCTGAACCTATTGCACATATTCAAAAACACTGGCTATTACTATCACAATATGTAAAAGAACTTGGAATGTATTGATTACTGTTGGTGGAGTGACTGTTTAACCTTTCTTCATCGCAAAGTGAACACTCTACGGGAGCCCTAGAAACTTGTCTTCTGATTAAAAATCAAAAACCTATGAGTGCTTGGATTTTAAACCTTTGTCTGAGGTATCATTGGCAAATATGTTTTCCCAAGCTGTTGCTTCTCTCTTTATCTTGATACTGTTTTCCTTAGCCATGCAGAAGCTTTTAATTTTGATGAGATCCCATTTGTTTATTCTTTATGTCCCTTGCTCTAGGGGATGTATCAGTAAAAATATTGCTGTGTGGAATATCTGAGGTTTTCCTGCCAATGTTCTCCTCTAGGGCTTTAATGGTTTCACAGCTTATATTTAAGTCTTTTATCCACCTTGAATTAATTTTGGTGTATGGTATAAGTTGGTGTTTGAGTTTCATTTTTTTGCATGTAGCTGTCCAGTTCTCCCAACAAAGTTTAATCTCCAAAATATACAAAGAACTACTTGACTCCACTCAAAGAAGACGAGCAACCCAATTAAAAAATGGGCAAAGGACTTGAGCAGACATTTCTCCAAGGAGGACATACAGAAGATCCAGAGACACATGAAAAGATGCTCGATATCGCTAGCTATCAGAGATGCAAATTAAAACCACAATGAGATACCACTTTACATCAGTCAGAATGGCTATCATAAACAAAGAAACAAACAACAAGTGCTGGAGAGGTTGTGGGGAAAAGTTCACTGTTGGTGGGATTGCAGACTGGTACAACCACTATGGAAAACAGTATGGAATTTTCTAAGAAAACTAAAAATGAACATGCCTTTTGACCCAGCAATTCCACTATTAGAAGTATATCCTAAGAACCCTGAAACACCAATCCAAAAGAACCTATGCACTCCGATGTTCATGGCAGCACAATTTACGATGGCCAAGAGTTAGAAGCAACCTAGATGCCCATCAGTAAATGACTGAATCAAAAAGCTATGGTACATTTACACAATGGAATTCTATGCTGCAGAAAGGAAGAAGGAACTACTACCCTTTGCAACATCATGGATGGAACTGGAAAGCATTATGCTGAGCGAAATAAGCCAGGCGGTGAAAGACAAATACCATATGATCTCACCTTTAACAGGAATCTAAACAACAAAACAAACAAGCAAGCAAAATATGACCAATGACACTAAAATACGGAACAGGCTGACAGGGTCCAGAGGGGAGAAGGGAGAGAATCACAGGGGAAAAGGGGATGGACTCACATGAATAAGTATAAAGGACACATGGACAATAACTAAGGTGGGGGGCGGAAATGGGAGGGAGGTGGGGAGCACTGGGGGGGGGGTGCAGGGCTGGGAATATAAGACAGAAAACTGTACTTGAACAAGAATTAACTAAAAATAAAAAATTTAAAAAAACCCTATGAGTGCTTGGATTTTAAATCATACTTCATGGTAAGTGCCGGGCGGATGACTACAAGAACGCACTCTGAAAATACAGTTCTGCAGTCAACTAGGTTTTCATCTGACAGCATCTTAAATGGGGGTGTCGGAGCAGAGGTGGGGAGCCGAAACTCCTCCTGTGAAGCCCTATTTGACTTTGCCTCCCAATATCACACCGTGGCATTCGCCTGTGTAATTATGTATTTGGCTCAGATTTTTTATCATCTATATCTTTTGTTTTTATCTTTTAAAAAGTCCCTCTGTAGTTGTAAGGCAGAGATTAGGAACACACCTGGGACTTCCGTAGACCTGCAGCAGCACGTGTATTTAATTATGGCGAGGTTTCTGCATTATCATTCTAAACACGCTCATGCTATACCCATGAAAAACAGGAAAAAAGAAGGCTACGGGGAAATGCAGACGGTACACAGGAAGTTTAATCTTTAGATAATCTCAAATGAATTTGTGCAAGCAGAATTCCAAATCACTGCACATCAGTACAAAGCACAGAATCTGCCCCTTAGATACCGGCTCTCCAGAGATGCTTTCTGGGACTTTCCTGAAATGAATCCCATCTGAGAACCAGGTTCTCAGAGGAACCACGATGGCTGTGCAAGCAGCTTCCATGGCTTGGTGGGCACCAAACATGCACAGCTCAAGCCCAGGCCAGGACGTTCCAGAGCTGGATTTGGTGACCTCTCCTCTGGAGCACCCAGTACCCTAAAACACAGGGTCCAGCACAAATAATGCAGTTTTTATTACAAAATCACAAGCATGCAATTCATAACAATATCACATTCAAGCATACCATGTGACATTTAGGTGAAATGTTCAACTACAACTATAAATTACCACACCCATATCATTACCCTATGAGCCACACTCAAGCAAGCCTTGCTTCTACTGGACCCTGTATATGAAACTTCTCTCTGGCTGTTTGCCTGGAAGATTGTGAGCTTGAGATTCTAACATATGGGAAGAGAAGATACAAAAGACACAAAAGAAGGAAGTGGAGGGGCAGGAACAATGGTGATCAGCAGCAGGCTTGTGTGCGTGGGCCAGTGAGCAGCAAGCACCAGGGAGCAGGCAGAAGGCTGGGCCAGCAGCTCCCGGGTACGGAAAGTCTAGCCTGAGCTTCAGAACTGGGGCGAAATACTACAGGCAGGAGGAACAGTCATTAGTTACAATAATGCCACTGATTACTACACAGTTATTTCTTTATGGCCATGACTAGGTACTTTGCCTGCAGTACACAATGTAGTCTTCATAGCAACCCATGAAGTACTTATGAGGACCTCCATTTCCCAGATGAGGAAACTGAGGTTGAACACTTAGCACTCAGTAAGTACTCAATACATCACAGCTATTTTTTGATAACCAAATGAATTACCCCAACTGAGTATACTTTTAGACAGATGACATTGGCACTTCAAATACATGGCATAATAAAATGAGATATAAATGTTGACAGAAAATCTCAGATACTCAAGGTGCTGGTGTCTTAATCATAAACTCTGGAACACACTAGCCCTGAAATAAAATTATAATTTGATGAAAACTGGTCCACCTGAGCCCTCTGGCCTCTTCCACTCTGGCAATCACTAAAAACTCAGCATCACCCACCTGCAATGTGCTTGCACTTCACGTGAAATACAGGCAGATGGAGGGTGTTCACCTGCGTTAATGTTTCGGGTCCCTATGCAAGTTGTGACTCAAAACATTGTAATCTTTGTTTTTCAAAACAGCTCACATTTTCTGGTCTCCTCAAGAGTTCAAACTGGAGCATAAACAAATACAATTTTTTCCTGACTTGATCTTTTCTTTGCAAACTAAATGGCTGTTCCTGAATTTTAAACATGTCTAAGAAGAACACAAGCACTCCAGTGCATGAATGGAACAGGGAATTTTTGCAAGTGGGTTCAAAGGACCTTTGAGAAATGATCTAAACTCAGGTTAGGGTGATGGCTGCACAACTCCATATATGTATTTACTAAAAACCATTGAATTGTACACTAAAAATGGATAACTTTTATGGCATATAAATTATACCCCAATAAAGCTGTGAAAACAACATTACTACATGCTTGCAGAGCTCTCCCTGGGAAGGCGGGTTTTCTGCCGGGAAACAAAAAGCTCTATCCTGGTGCTCCCACGCCGCACCCCACCTCCGTGTTCCCACGGCAGGTCTAACTAGTAAACCCAGACCTTCCTCCAATGGGACAGCCATTTTTATGCAAATGACCACACTTCTTTCAGATACCAAGTAATACCTTCCAGATCATCCTGACTTTTTCAAGTGACTTTTAAAAAAAGAATTTAAGATTGCCTATGGCATGAATGCTGGGCAAAGTGAGCTTAAAATGAAGAACTCTTGTCACTCCAGTGTCATCTTCTTCCAGGGTCAGTGTGCTGCTGGAACCTGAGCCTTCCTCAAAGCCCCAAAGAAGTTCTTGAAAAGCAGAGCTTACTCTCGCCTCCTCCGCCACCCCCAGGACCACCTACGATAAAGGATGGGAGAAAACAAGGGGAGGTGTGTGCTCTGCCAGCCACTTAGTCAGGAAAGGGGAAGCCACAAGGCTGGGTCTTCTGTCCATACAAATCCTGACAGATCAACCCTCTAAATATGTCCAGTTTCTGGTCCCATGTCACCTCTTCCTGGTCAAAGCCACAATCCTCTCCCTTCTCAAGAGTTGCAACACCCTCTTCATCCATCTCCCTGCTCCCTTCCATCTTCCTTGTAGTATGTTCTCAGCATAGCAGCCAGAGAGGTCCTCCTAAAGCATAAGCCTTACCATGACATCCCTCTGATCAAAACCCTCTGGTTGCTTCACATTTTCTCAGTACACAAGCCCAAATCCTGACAAGAGCTTCCCAGCCTTGCCTCACTCGGTCCCCGATTTCCTTTCCTACCATCATGTCCCTCCTGCTCACCTCATTCCATCCACACCAACCACACTTTCTTCACACCCATCAAACACAGCCCCTCCTCAGGGCCTTTGCACTTGCTATTGCTTTGCCTGGAGGGCTCCTGCCACAAATACCTGGTGCAATCACTCTTCACTGGCCTCCACATAGATGTCATCCTACCTGAAAGGCCCTTTCTGACCAACGTCCCTAATATGTCACCCCCCCACATACACATGCTGTGTCCCTCTGCCCTTTCTACCCCGCTTTATGTTGATCGCCTGGTCACTGGCACACACAGGTATGTGTGTGGCCCATCTCTACGTTCCTCAATGTTAAATCCGTGAGAACAAAGGCTATCTCCAGAGCCTGGAATGGAGCTTGGACCGTAGAAGGTTCTTAATAAATTCTTGGAGGTAGTGAGTGAATTGAGAGAGAGAGAGAACCCTGTGACAGAAAGGTGAGAGACTACTTGGGATAAAGATGATCTGCTTTGCATAAGGGTAGTTCCACACTCTGGCAAGTCCACAGCCAGATGCTTCTGTTTATTAAGGAAGAAAGAGGAGTGGGCCAAGTTGCCAATCGACAACGGGGACTTTTCCAGCCATCAAAGCTCAGTCTACTCCTGGGACGGGTGCCCATTCAGGCCCCACAAGGAGCTGGGCAAAACCAGTCCTCCTTCAAAACATTCCTGAGGTAAGAAATATTTTTAGTAGCAGAAAAAAAAACACATCAAATAATTAGTGAATACAAAACTCAATGAAAATAAAATTAAAATGAGTACCAAAGAAAATACAAAAGTCTGATATTTTGAATCGTGGGTGAATTAGTTTTTACTTTGAAAAGTCCACGTTTTGGGTAAATCAGAGTCCTCTGATGGTGATGATGCTTCTTGAACACTTTCACTTTTTAAACAACAACGCTCTGAGGGATGTACGATCATTTCCATTTGGTGAAAGAGCCAAGAGAGGTTGAAAAAGGTTAAATGACTTGCTCAAGGCCATGAAATTCCAGTATCATGACAGGACCTTATTCCTTCTACTTTAAATCCACTTCTTTTTCCATTATTGATGTTGTGTTCACTAACAAGCAAGTTCTAAAATAGGAAAAATCTTCTTTGAAATGAAGCCATAACTAAAGAACCATACAAATTAAAACAGTGGTGGCCTTAAGCCCTTGAGAAACTCAGGGCACCAGATGTGAAAAGTCACGGTTTGGCAAACGACAAAACACTAGGTAGGTAGAAACAACAGTGGCTTGTCTGGAATGCGAGGACACAGACCAGCAGGAAGACCAAGGGACACAGAAAATTAGTTCTAAGAGGCACAGAGCTCTGTACGGAGACAGACACCAGGATGCACCACACTGATTGTTGAACGGAACAGAGGCAAAATGACCCAAAAGGAAACCCAGCCAGGTACTGCAAGACAGCAAGCATCAGTGCCATAAGCTTCCTAACGTATTTAAGATAATTTTATAGAAGAGCAAGTTGTATAATTTCTCAAAGTTCATGAGAATCATTGCGTGCACAAAGTTCATGAGAATCATTGCGTGTACACCCAACCTCTGCAGAAATAGCCAAGGTTTACTGAGTTACTAAAATCTGAACATCTGTTAATCACAGCTTGTTAAAATAATGCTTAAAATATGTGCTAGTAGTAACCTCAGTAGTATTAGTCATTAATGACAATCTATATTCTAATAATTATTATTTCATCATAGCAATGATTTTGTTGCCTTATACAGTAATAAATGTACTTTATTATATTATAGATAGTAAATATAAACAGCATTTACAACACCACCCAAAAGATTAAAAACATATTTGCTCATCTCAGTCTTAAATCATGACCAAGTTCTGCTTCTCAGTGTGTTAGTATGGAAAGATCTAGAAGGCCATCATTTAAGCAACCCATTTTATAAAATGAAGGAACATTTGAACACGGTGTCCAGCAAGTCTAACACACTAATGTATGTACATAATTTTTTTAAATGTCTCAGACTCACCCCCAGACAGAGAGGGCACTTCCTCGCAGTCCGCTGTGCTTCATTCACATCACAGCTGATGGGATCTGGGGGCGCGAGGCCTCAGGGGAGACGCACTTCCACACGGGAGAACCTTACCCTAGGACGAACCCCTACAGGGGCACACTTCTAAATGTGCTGAGTGTTCACATAGAATTGCAGTGGCCAGTTTACAAAGTAAGTAACAAATATTGTTACTATGGATAGAGCCCTTCAAAGAGCAGGGGGTTTTCTGCTTCTGTGTGATCTTTTGACTTATAAAATTCTGATAAAATTTGTTCAAATTGGATAGCCTAAGAAGATTAAAACAAAATTCAAAACATTTATGCATATCACATCAAAGTCTAAGACTTATGGAATTTTATCAAGATTAAAGACAATTTGCATACTAAAAAAAGAGACAGCAAAAATTGTAGGGGGTTAGAAAGGAGAGATCAGCTATCAAAATTTTCCATTATGAAACAAAAGCAGACAAACGTCTATAAAATACCTTGGTGATAAGTAATGTAAAGATATCTCAATTCAGTTTTTCAAGTTACAATT
The DNA here is from genome assembly GCF_014824575.4 of Sturnira hondurensis. Lineage (NCBI taxonomy): Eukaryota > Metazoa > Chordata > Mammalia > Chiroptera > Phyllostomidae > Sturnira > Sturnira hondurensis. The sequence goes on from NW_028087015.1 coordinate 2,168,243, forward strand.
AATTATTTTCTTCACTCCCAAGGAAACAAACATAAAATTATGAGTTCCCATTTTAGCTCTAATACCTTTATGTCACAAGGAAGGCAGGGAGGGAAACAGTTGTGAGGCCGCAGGGCAAAAAGAAACCAGGCTGCAGGAAGCACCCAAAATGACAGGCACGGCAACCACACAGCATCCATTATACTCCAGCTGCACAGTCGCAGCTGCACAGTAACTGATTTTTTCATACAAATATCGGAGATGTGCTCCTACTGCGAGACAGGTACTATGGATGGAGTGGTGCCCCAGACAAAGTGCCTTTGCAACCTCTGCTCCATTGAAGGGAGGTGGATGAACATCAGCGAAAACAGGTACAGCTTAGAGGACATGGGGTTCGCTGAGGAAATAAAGTAGGGCAGTGTGATGCCAGCCTAGGGTGCTTGAACGTGTGTGTGTGTGTGTGGATGTGTTGCCTCTCCTAGGGCACGCCGAGGGCAGGCAGGAAACTTTTCCGCGGAAGTCAACATTTCACTGACAATTAAATGACGAGCCAATGCAACCACAAGGTCTAAAGCAGACAGCCCTGAAGGAAGAATAACAGCAAATTTAAAGACTGAGATGAGAGGTGAGTTTTCATGAGAGAAGAAGGCAGGCCAAGGTGGCTAGGGATACCTCACTGGAGAGGGGTCGGAGCGGGCAGACGAGGGGGGTTGGATCACACAGAGCCTGGAGGTGGCAGAAAGAAGTTTGATTTTATCCTAATTGCATTGGGATGCCATTGGTGGGTTTTAAGCAGAGGAGTGACATGGCTTCATTTATGCTCTAAACAAGAGACAAGCTGATGAATGGAGAATGGACCACAGCAAGGAAGAAGTGGAAGCATGGAAATCAGTAACATGCAAAAGTCTGGTAAGAAAGGTGGCGTCCTGGACGAGGGTGATGGAAGTAAAGGCAGTGAGAAGGTGACAGGATTGGGGAGAGCACCCTCCTCTGAGCCCCGCCAGGAGTCAGCTCACTGAAGCAGAGACAACACCTTCCCCGGAAGTTCTATTGCCCTTGCTCTCTTAAAAGTCACCACCTTATACTTGCAACAGTGTTAGATTAAAAAATTATTTAAATAACTGTTTCCTTCTCTGAGAACACAAACAAGAAGAGGAAGAAGGCCCATGAAGCGTCAACTGTTGGAATGAACAGATCAAAATCAAGGCAAAAGGAAGGAGCAATTCGGTGTCACTGGGAACATTCTGAGACGTGAAGAAAGAAAAGGGAGTTTGAACACCTTCTGAAGACTGATACCAAAACGCATATGAAGTTTTAGCTCAGGCCTGGGAAGTAGTAACTAAAGGAAAACTACAGCAAATACTTCCGAATCTTAGACAATGAAAACAAACTCACACAATTCCTCAATAAGAGTTACGCAGTTTCTAAAACAACACAAGAATCATAAAAATTAATCTCCTGCCCAGATTTCAATCCATAAACACTTATTAAACAGCAGCACTAAATACCTCTTAGTGAGAAAGTATTGCAAGTTCTTCAAACGCTTCTTTATACATTATTTAATCCTCAAATTAGAGAAGAAATCCTGTGAGGTAAACAAGGTTTTCGTTTGACAAATGAAGGAACGGAGACATTAGAGGCCCAAAGACTTGTCCAAGGTCACATGTCCAGGAAGTACGGGAACAGGAACAGAGTTTCCCTAAACCACAGCTTTTTCATCACCCCACACAGATTAATTATTACTTCCAATGATTAATGCAGCTGCAACATCTCAACCTGCTCCAAAGAGTTTCCACACCACATGCCCATAACACACAGTTTTCTGGTTAAGAAGGCCAATTCTAGGCACACCCAAATCACGGGAGAAAACAAAACCCCAAGAGATCTCTGTTGCTATTCAGTGGGATCTACAGGATGTACTTTGAGGTCCTGCTGCCTTCTTGGAGCCCTTAGGCCCCTCACGAGGACAGCACTGAACACTACACTACATAACACCGCACTGTCACCATAACCACCGCTGGAGTAACAGTCAGCTGTTTAAACACAAATGCAGGGCTAAGGTCACACAGTCACTGGAGATGTCATTCATCAACTTCAGGGACAGACAAGCCTGAAGGTAACCAGCATACACTGGACAAGGGCAGGCTTGGAATTCCCACAGACTCAGGAGCCACTGGATTATAAAATCGAGATAGGTCAAACAAACAATGAAGTACCAGGTTGAAGTCTAACAGGGACAATAAAGCAGTGGTAGCTTTATCTTCCTGGGATTGAACAGACCCTGATCAGGGGCCACTACCGATGACAGCTGGCCCTGGTCTCTCTTCTAAGAGCTCACAAGATGTTTCACAGGAGACCTAAGATGAAATGATAATGCAGCATGAGATCAAATAGCCCGAGGAAAAGAATACTAAGTAGTAATTAATGGTCTTCACGAATATGAAGAATTTTTATAAAGATCGAAGTAACCAACATTTCATTTTCACTAAAGCTTAAATTACAAAAAGAGAAACTGTTTAAACAGGGCAGTTGCTGACTCTGAAGACACTGCCACTAAGAGACCCTCACATTCTCCTTCGTCAACCTCTCCCCAAAGGTAGGATTAAACGCCTGAAATAAAGTACCTATTCAGCCTGGAAGAAGCCCTTTTGTGGTTCGAGTCTGAGAAAGAGAGGTCAGGGACATGAGTTCAAAAGTAGGTCTTTCACACCAGGTTTTACAAACTGTTCCTCTTCTGTTAATTCCACCCCTGGTCCCCACATACTGGAAGGTCTGCCAGGGAAAGACCCTCACTGGGTCTGTACTGCTGTCCTTAGTGGCCAGACTTGGTCCCAGGAAAGTTCTTCCCAATCCCTCCTATATCCTAGGTAAGAGTCCAGAACGTCACCCTACTTCTCTGCCCCTGAAATCACTGAACCTTGAATGCGAATAATTTTGTCCTTAGTTAACCTTGTACAGTACAGCAATCACACTTGCCTCCTTGCCTCATTCCAGAAGTACTAGAAAAGATACCACTCTACTCATCAACCATCTAGGAGCACCTATGGCAAGACTGGTACTTTTCTTGTCTGAGGAAAGAGAATAAAGTATGAAGAGCCAGCAACCCCTTTTTATCCTTACCCTCTGTCCGTAGCATAGGATCCTAGCCATCCGTGTAGGTTCAACCTCTGCCGAATTCAATCCTACAAAATGGCGACCGGGAATCGGCCTGGCCATGAGGCTCAGCTCATCCGAACCTGGTCTGAAACCATGAACAGAAATGGTGCTTCAGGAGGTATGATGGCCAGAACATTCCTAAGGTTACTTCATACCCATCTGAGTGGGCGTGCCAAAGCTGCAGTTACCCTTACTGATGCGTCCAGTGTCACGGATACAGCACAGTGTTCTGGGAAAAGAGGTCATCCTCCTCAGTCAACTTGGCATGGACATGCTCCAAAGCAGACGCACCTGACCTCGTGGGACCTGGGCTAAATAAACACATCTGAAGCTAGCATGAACTCAAATGGAGAGTGAGGCAAGCTGCATTCAAGTCCAAAGCAAGCCAAAGGCTCACCCACCATTAATTAGGGAAGTCGGACCATTCTGGTGGATAGAAGGTTTGGACATGGGGACAGTCTAACTACTTATGCGGCATAATCACAAGCTAATATTTGTGCCACACAAAGAAAGACACCTGGAAAATTGCTGCACCGTCTTCAACTGGGACACATACTGTAAGCACAGGGGTTTTCACTTGAATTTGAATGTCAGTTGAATTCAGGAGCAATGAATTTAGGGTCATTGTCTATTTTAAAGTCAATTTCGTCCTTTAAAAAAACAGCTTCTAGAAAACTAGAAAGTTATAAAATCGAACAACTGCAGGCAGGTGACTTAAGTTAGGATTTCTACCAATCTGCTAAAAACTTGATTTTTTTAAAGAAAGAATATTCTTTGCATGCTTGACTTTCAACCTTAAATATGGCAACCAACTCAAAACCTCTAGAAATAAAAGAAAAAGTTTAGCTAAAGAAGGCTAAAATATGATGGTTGGAGCGTTGTCCAATATGCCAAGGTTGTGGATTTGAGCTCCAGTCAGGGCACATTCAAAATAGATGGAAGGAAGGAGGGAGGGGGGAGGAGGAGAGGGGGGGAGGGAGGGAGGGAGGGGAGAGAGAGAGAGAACAAGCGCTCTCATCAGCTCTTACAAGTCCAGGTGTTGGGAGGTGGGTGGGTGGAGGCAGGAAGGGCAGCTAGATGGAATGGGGAGAAACAAAACATGCAAAGTAATTTTTTAAAAGGAACATGAAATGTAGGGGTGGGAGTGGCGAAGAATCACAGGGAAAGAGTTCCATGTGGGCTAATGAGAAAGCCATCCAACTTGAAGTATACGGTGGGGATTTTGATATTGTGAAATGTGCTGCTTTTGTGTTTCATCCTATCAGCAGAGCTAATGGAGAAGAATCTTACCCTAGTAGGATAACAGAAATATATACAGGAGACTTTCCTTTAAATTGTATTAAAATAGCTTTACTTCTGTGACAAACTTTTTAATCTAATTTTAAAATCTCCAAATTAGTAAAGTCATTATGAATCTTCATCTTGCTTACTCGGAAAAAGACATTTCTATAAAAATTTCATACACTTTTGAAAGTGTACACAGTTGTAAAATAACATCATAACAATAATAATAGCAGTAGTAACTACTAATGGCTAACATTTGTTGAATTCAGATTGTGCTGAGTACTGTTCTAAGTACTTGAACTTATTAACTCAGTTAATCTTATAACCATACTATATGCCTAAGTATCCTTATTATCTCCATTTCAATGATAAGGAAACTGAGGCTTAGAGAGATTAATACCACCCCAAGGTCACAAAACTATTGTTGGGCCAAGATTTTAACCTGGGTGGTCTGACCCCAGTGCTCACATTTTTACCCTCTCTGCTACAATGGAATCAGGCAACACTCTTTACTCTAAAGAAAACTTCAGTAGAAAAGACATTCTCCTTCTGCAGTAATAGACACAATCATCAGATCTCTCTCCTGTGCATGGCTCTCCAACATAATACAAAGGACAAAATTATGGGGAATCCAGTTGTTTCTATGCAACACTAACCCATGACCATTCTGTGAGGGAATTTTTCTTTACTATCTACTGTCTTATTTAATTTCTTTTAGAAAAAAATTCTCTAGAAAGTGACAAAAGCAAAGTGGTCAATTATGCTTATCTCCATTAAAACAACTACGCAAATGTTTTATTGCCTAATTCTCATACCCTGCTTCCAGCTTTTCCTATTTTATCTTCTCTGAACCTTTAATATTCGCCAGCTTATCTCTGTAGACTCATTTAACCCTGTGTGAGGCTATTATTTTGCTAAGTGCACGTGCCCAAGCCCACACACATCTGTTCCTGTTCTTGCACTATAAGAACTACCAGAGTCCTAGAGCTCAGGCTCACGGCCTTGATCTCCAGCAAGGGTTCGGCACCCGCAGATACTGGCTTTCTGCAGCTCCCCCAAACTTTCCCTTCCCCTTTCTACTGTACACCCTCCAAGTTGCCAGCCTGACTCTTTGCAGGAATGCTGGGGTGAAAATGAAAACCCCTTCCACTCATAACTGACAGAGTAATTTTTCCATTTTACACACAGGACCACTGAGACATGTGACTGGCAACTACGCCTTTAGGCAATTTCTTCAACACTGCCTTTTAGCCAAATGTGTGTGTTCAAAAAATACACATGCAACTACCCCACATTCACATGTATGTGTGTATAATATGTATATTTGTACGTATGTACACGTGTATTTTCAAATTCCCTCCAGAGCAATTTATGTAGCTGATTTCCAAACACTTAATTGAACCTGCTGTCCTTTCAAATGAAATTTCTACTTAACTGATAACTGCATGTGAATTATTAACAAGTGCTCTTCCAACAGAACATAAACAAGGGGGAAAAAGCTCCTGGTATAGTTGAAAGATTCGAGAAACTACATTTTCCCACAGCGGTTGCACAACAGACTCCTCCCCTTTCCTCCAATTTCACTGTTAGACTTCAAGTGCTACAGGCCAGTTGGCCTTGCGGGAAGAGGGCCACCGCGTTCTGTGCCCTATTCAGACAGAAAGGTGTGGAAACAGACTGCGGAGCAAGTGCCTCGACTTGCGTCAGAGTGTGAAACAGAGCCCACTGACCTTCCTTAAACACCCACTGGCACGACTGTGCCTCCTCAACCAGCCAAGCCTCTTCTCCAAAATCCAACAGGTCAGGGTGAAAAACACTTAGGACGTGTGGGCTCTGATAACTGCAATTCCCAAGGCATAATAATACTGGGTTGGCCAAAAAGACACTTTCGTTTTTTCCATAAAATAAAAGACACACTTTTCATCTTCACCAATGACTTCATTGATTTGGATATGTTAGGTGTGTTGGCTGTCTCCTGCTTTCGGCCTCTAGTGGGTGGAGGCCAAGGATGCTGCTGATCATCTTCCAATGAGTAAGATGGCCCCGCAGCAAAAATTACTTGGCCAAAATGTCAGTAGTACCAAGAAGCTTCGGAAACCACGTTTGACATGTTCAATCAGTCACGGCACCTCTTCTGTGCTGCACAAATCTTGTTGTATGTTTCAGTTTCATTTTTACCTTTCTTGAAATAATAAAGCATATGACAAAAATATTGCATATCTTCTTCTGTCTTCAATATTAAAATGGCTACACAAAAATTCAGCAATTTAATAAGTTTTAATAATTTTTTTTGTAATGCACACTGATATGACAGCTGTCACAATACAATCTAACAAAATTGTTTCAAAAGCAGTTAAAGACAATTAGTCATTACTAGAGCTATCATACAGAAAAAAACTAAACAAACTTTTTGGCCAACCCAATACCCATCTTCCCAGCTTGCTTGCCAGGTCAATGTGACACCAATTTCCACATCATATGTCAGCCTGCCTCACAGTGCCAAGGGGAACACTGATGTTCAACCTTGACCCACTGGCTATTTCAGAGCTTGGGAGGGAGCTGGAGAATGTGGCCCCATGGTCTAGCTTACTCTGGGGCCAACCAAATCCCAGCCTCAAGGAATCCTCTGGGGCCACGTAACCTTTAAAGACCCAAGGCAGGCCACCTAGCAAATATTTGTAGCATGACTTTTAGGGCCACACAGCTGGTCCAGGAAGGCTGCCCAGACGTGCTACCATGCCAACCGAGTCACCCTGGGAACACTCTCGTTACTTCTAGTGACCCGTCAGCCCTGATCCTGGCTGAAACACATGAAGGCCAGTCACCTGAGAGAGAACAGCACGTACGCATACGAACAGCAATTTGAAGACAGGTGTTTGCTGCGTCAGGTCAGGCAGCAGACGCTAGGTTAATCTGGGAAACACGACTACACATACCTTTTAAACACCAGCACTCAACGGCCAGCAGAATGTATCTAAGGATCCCAGGTTCCAAAATGATGGCCCAAAAATGTAAGCAGTGAAAAGGCATCCAAATGTTAGTTCTCATCTCCCTGGTATTCTTGCTTCAACCTATGTGATACCAAGGGGCTAACTTCTATAGCTAGAATTGGGGGTAAACAAGGAGTTTAATCGTTTAAATGGCAGCAAAACGATGCTGCTAAGACCCCAAAGAAAGAGCAGCTAGTGTTTGGGGACAGTGAGGCAGCTGCCCATCAATCAGAAGGAAGGGAACACCCATTTCTACGGCTCAGGATCTTGTTTCCTGCCTGGGGTGAGCCTTGGAGGCTGGGAACCCTGCAGGAGGTCTCCCTTTTCCCTAGAGGCCCCACCATGCCTTCCCCATCTTTCATCCCATCTAGAGGTTCCTGTTACCAACAGCCAATGCACAATCTAGAATTGTTTTTAAAAAGCCTCTTCAAAGGCTGGCTCTTGAGGAAGTAAAACCAGACGATCTTCTTAGCTTCCTTCGTAATTCCTGCTCTCCCAGTGCCCTTTACCTCTTGAAATAAGTACGTTGTTGCCAAAGACACATGCTTCCTCCTGTGCAACAATAACACATAACACTTATGCCTTTGTTACTGTGCCAGTCAGTATAGTCAATTCTTTTATGTATTACCTAATTTAACAGTCCTAAGAGCTAGGCCCCACTACTGTCCTCTTTCCCCGGTTATATTAGTCAAACAGCAGGTCTGACTCCAAAGCCCAAACTAAGCTGAACTCACCTTGACTTTTAGCTTCTCTCTCGACGTGATTCACTGCTATAGCCCCAGTACCAACAGCACGTTGGCTGCGTGAAAACAACCAGGGGTGTCCAACCTGCAGCCCGCCCAGGATGGCTGTGAATGTGGCCCAACACAACAGTGTAATTTCACCTAAAACATGAGGAGATTTTCTGTGATTACGTGTCATAATGTATTTAATGTGCGACCCAAGACCACTCTTCTTCTTCCACTGTGGCCCAGAGACACCAAAAGGCTGGAGGCCCTGGTAGGTGATTCCTCGTGCTGTCCTTCTGGAACTCACAAGCGTATGAAGGCACTTAAACTAGAAATGAGATTAATGAAAATCTGCTGAAGTCAACCTCTGTACCCCCAGAGTTTAGGCACCACACTCACCAGACCAGGCACGTCCTGACACGTTCTAATCCTTTCATAGACTGTGGGTCCATGCATAACCGCTCTTGCCCTTCATCTAAGGGGCACAGCCTCAAAATGCATCAGTTTTGCCACAGGGACTGGCCCCAGACATGTCCCACCCGGACACTTGCATGTAGGTCAGGGAGCAAGTGTGTCTATGATCTGTAATGAGGCCTCAACACCTGTCTCCACATTAACGCAGTTAAACCACACGCACCCGCCCCAGACTGTCTAGCTGTCCCAGCCTCCTGCCTAACCCTGAACTGAATTTGGATTGGGGGGTGGGGGCTTATCGAATGGCAGTGAGAGAAGGAGAGGTGCAGGAAAACAGTGACAAGTGAAAATAAGGTTGCTGTTGCTGTCCCTTAATACAGCGGTGGTACGGAGAAGAGAGGAGATGACAGAGACACAGGTGAATCAACACTGAATAGCTGCACTGTCCCCACCACAGTCCGGCCCTGAAACATCCAGATGCTCCCAGCAACTCCCTCCTTGCAGCCAAGCTGTGCCCTTTAGTATGAGAAGCACAAATATAACAAAGCAATTAGGGCTAAAGAAACATGTCCAGGATTAAGTCTGAAGCTCAACAAGGGAATGTCAGAGCCAAAGTTAAATCCCAGGCCCTTCTGTCAGCAGTTTTCAAACATTAATGTGGCAAGAGTCACTCGGGAAGCCCACTTCAGATGTAAGTCGCTGAGCCCCGCCCCGCCCCATGCTGAGTCAGTTGTTCTGGAGCGGGGCCCAGAAATCTGCATTCTCAATAGGCCCCTTACAATCTGATGCGCAGCTCAGGCCACACTGGGTCGAACACTGACTCAAGTCATCCCTGCTGGGGAGGCGATTTTATTTTATTTTTTTTAATTTTTATTTTTTTTGATGTTTCTTTTTTTAAAAATATATTTTATTGATTATACCATTACAATTGTTCTATTCCCCCCTTCATTCCCCTCCACCCGCACACTCCCTCCCCACCATTCTCCCTCCCCTTAGTTTATAACCATGTGTCTCAAGTTCTTTAGATTCTATACTTCCCCCACTATTCTTTCCCTCCCCCTATCTATTTTCTACCTACCATCTATGCTATTTTCTGTGCCTTCTCCCCTCTTCTCCTCCTCCCACTCCCCTGTTGCTAACCCTCCATGTGTTCTTCATTTCTATGGTTCCACTCCTGATCTAGCTGTCCTCTTGGTTTGCTTTTGTTTTAGGTGTGGTTGTTAATAACTGTGAGTTTGCTGTCCTTTCGCTGTTAACATTTTTCATCTTCTTTTTCTTATATAAGTCCCTTTAGCATTTCATATAATAAGGGCTCGGTGATGATGAACTCCTTGAACCTGACCTTATCTGAGAAGCACTTTATCTGTCCTTCCATTAGATGGAGAGATGGGGACCTGGGTTTAAGTCCTAGGTCTCTTTCTGAGAAGTTACAGTACCTGGGGCAAGTCGCTGGATTTCTCTGGGTCTCTTTCTTTTTCTGCTAGATCAGGAGACTGGCGGATCTCCAAGGGTCCCTCTAGCTCTGAAATACTGTGCCTGTGGAACGTGCTTTCGACAGAAAACCTAATAGATCTTTGCATTTTGCTTCAGCAATTCCCGAAGTTAGCGCCTCTGGTATGCTTTTGTATGAGCCTGCGTATGAGGGGTAAGTTAGAACTGGACTAGGGCATATTGGGTCATTAACACCTTGTGGAATCACAGTCCCTTTTGTGACCAAAGGCATCTGTTTCAGGACTGGGAGATGGGAGGTGCAAGGTGCTGCACAGAAGGTGTCAGTGCCCGGCCCAGGTGGCAGGGAGGCCCATGCCCTTGCGCTCCAGGGTCTGAGCATCTAGCTTCCACCCGCACTGGCTCCAGGTCAAGGGCGCTCTTTCTCTAGAGCAGGCTCCTGAGAGATCTTCCAAGTGAAAAGAGCTTCCACCAACACCACTATACCCCTGCAGTCTTGATTTGTCCCCCTACTTTGGATGTGCCTTTTGCAGGGAGGGGTGTGGATACCACAAAGAATAGAAGAAAACCTCAGAGCTTCCCCCTCTCCCAGGAACTATAGCACTTGTTCACTGTTCCCTGTGACATCACAGCTTAGTTGTTCAGTAAATAAAGCATCTAATTTTATAGGGGATTTAAACATGCTGGAGGGGAAGGCCTGGCCCTAAAATAAGATCTGTGGTCAGTGCCTCCTCTCAGTGAGATGCTGGGCCGACATTCTGGCTCCCTCTTTCGTTACACAGGGAGGGGGCCCGGCAGCAGGCACGGAGGAGCCTGTCAGTGACTTGAGAGACACCCTGGAAGACAGCACAGATGGAAGTTTAGCAACCGCTGCCTGGCTCTTCCCTTGTTTCCTCCTAAAACAATCAAATAAATTAGACGACAAACCAGGGAATTCCACCAAAAAAAGTCAACAGAATTCTGCCTCAATTCCATGCATCTTAACAGTGAGAGAGCAGTCAGGAACTGACAAGCTGAAAGGGACCCAGTTCATCCTTCAGTTGAGGTGCATCATTCCAGACTGATGCCAGAGACTGATCCAAGTAATTAAAACCGGTCTCTTGGTTCAGGATATGAGGTTCTTCCTTCCTCAAGGTGCACTTGATCAGTCTTTACCCAAGGGGAAAGAAGGACTGAATTTATACACAGGGAGTTGGTAAATTTGTGTGTAATAGAAAAAGAATATGTAAGTAACATCAAATACTAAATCCTGAGGACATAATAAAACATAAAATAACAAAGAAAATAACCTACCCGGAGCTTAGTGAATCGGAACACATGCCTTGGAGGATGAGGAATTCCACCCTCCGCCCGTAGGCCCCAGGTGAGGTGCGAGTCAACAATGCTCCCGCACAGCGTGGGCCCACGCTCCTCCTGCAGAAGCCCCAGGGAAAGTGTGCAGGCTCCCCAACTCTGGGAACCCTGCAACCCCGCTGAGAAGCCTACAGCCCACATGTCTTTGGAATCGCTGGCATGATGTAACCATGGGTGCAGTTCCTACAACTCAGTTGCTTTAGGACTGACACAGTCCAGCAGTGATAAAGGAACGAAACACCAGGGGCCATGGCCACTGGAAAGAAAAAAAACCTCACCAGGGCTCCTCTTCAGTGGGGTCTACACACCAGGCTTCTAGCTGCTTCTCTTCTCCATTAGGAAACTGCCCAGAGCAAACGTCACACAGGGAAGCCGCTCGGAGCCAACCCCTGCTGTCAGAACAGCTCCTGCCTCAGAGCTCCTGAAGCATCTTTTGGAACACAGAGTACCCTTGGTGTCTCCCAGAAACCCAGGAGTTCACCCCACTCCACCACACCTAACTGATCACTGCATCTGGTCAACCCTATCTCCTAAATGCGATGTGGATCTGCCCTCTCCCCTCCAGCCCCACTACAGCTTCATGCCCTGCCCTCACCTCTCTCCTGAACTATCACAACATCCTGTCTGCCTGGAGTCTCGAGTCATTTCCACCTACCTCCACTGTCAGCATAATCTTTCTGCAGTCTACCCTGGCCATGGCACATGCCAGCTCTGTATTTTTCAATGCCCCAACTCCCACGGAACAGGGTTCTCAAGCTGTCAGACGGCACAATCAGATATTCCTGGCCCCACCTCCAGAGAATCTTATCTGACGGAAGACAGCGGGGTTAGGTCCAGGAATCCACCTTTCCACAAGTTCATCGGGTGATTCTGACTGAACTACACTGCAAGAGCTCCACCCTCAAGTTGAAACTGCCTTTCCTTTCCAGTGGCAACTCCCGGCCCTCCTTCTCCTTCCTCCTCCTCCTCCAAGCCTCTGCAGATAATGGCTCTGATCTCTCCACTGGACTATCCTTCCTTAAGTGCGTCTGGCTAATTTCTACCTGCCCTTCTAGACTGGCCTCAAACATGTTCCCTCCTTGGAACATCTCCCCAGACACACACCCCCTCCTTCTGGGCATCTCAGGCTTCCTTTGCATAGCAGATAAAACAGAGATCAGAATTCCTTTTCTAATTCTACTAGCCTCAGAGCTGCAGGGATTTTTGTTTGTTTTAATCACCACTACTGCCCTGACACACAGTAGGCACTCAAATTTTGACCACATTTTGAATAAATGAACAAACACACAGACTCTGAGCAAACCCCAGAGAGAAAAATGGCAGTGTTTACTTTCTGATGACCTTCCATCATCCCAGGAAAATAAACTTGAAGAGAGATTTAGAGAGTGGGCAGGAGAAATGCCAAAGGAGTGGCATTAATCCAGAAATGAGTACAGACTTTCCCAGTGCAGTTTCTGGTGCTTGCCCACCTCCAGCCATTGTGACGTGGGGAGCCTTTGCAAGGCTGTAATTTTCAAATGATGCTGCAAGCTAACTACTTTACATTGCTCTCTGTCAATAAATATTACCACTGGAGAAGACACAGGTACGTGTTTGCATCGTCAAGGCCCAAAACCTTAAAACCACCACTGTAACAATTTTCCATTTCCCATCGGAGTATCTGCACCAGGACGCTCCTCATCAGCAATAACGGGGCAGGATACGCTGGGTAAGTGTTCATTCGGAGCGTGCCCATCAGCGCAGACTGCGAAGCACATAAAGCTCCAGAAGCTGCTCCTCCACGAAACGACCTTCAAAAAGGAGATGTCTCTTGAACAAACTCTTTAGCCTGACTCCCAATATGGGATGATGAATCAATATGTAATTTTCTTGACAGAACCCTTATTTTGCAACTTATTTATATTTTTTAAAGTATGAAGGAGGCTTGCCTAGGTCTCTGGCAAGTCAAACTCCCATAAGAATTGCCTTCAGAATTTACTTCGCCAGCCAGGCTGTGATTCCAGTGTGCTGCCATCTTAAGGGTGAAAATAAGTCCAAAGTGAAACACCTTTAATGTGACAACTGCGAGCCCACTGCGAGGAGCGGCCACTGGTGTAATGGCAGCCTGGTGCCAATCAAGAAAGAAGGTCCTTCTCAGCAAGTGCCCTGCGCATTGGTTCAGGATCCCATCTTTTCCAATCAAATATTTGTCATCTCATGTTGCTCTTCATTAACACTTTCCCTTCAAGCTTTATGACGAATTTTATGACGAATTTTATGACGAAGCTTTATGACGAATTTATGACGAAGTCTTGTATATTTCCAGGTCTGAAAGCTATTCAGAGTCTTTCGGAAACCGAATGCAGATGTTAAAATTTTCAGTAGCCTTGTGAGGAAAGCACTCTGGGGAAGGTCAGCAACCAGGGAATCTTAAGGCCCGTGGCAGTAACGTGGGCAAAAATGTGCGTGAAGTGCTTAGGTTTCCCACAAGCCTAGCTGGTCCCAATGAGAGGTCACAGGCGATGCGCAGTTCACCACTGCCTTTCATGGTGTGGCCAGCTCTCGGTGGGAGAAATCCCCGGCTTCACAACTAGCTTTATCCCTGCCTCCTATACCCACCCCCTTCCTCCTTCCAGACACCTGCCTGTACCTGCAGACCACACCCCATCGAGTCTCCCAGGTCTCCAGGGTAACAACTCTTTCCTTCTACTGCCTTTCACATGCTTTTATATCAGCTTGCATTTTGGCCACTTTCTATCCCCTCCCCCCTCAAAAGAGCATTTTTGAGTATGGCCACAATTGATGAACACATATATCATCTGATCCACACAGAAAATTGGGAATCACTTTAAGAGTTTTTTAAGACATCAAACTATTGGCATACACAGTGCTTCCATTCTACTAAAAGGTTGAAGGCATCTTCACTTGTGAGGCTGTACAGTGGTGACTTCTTTATTCCTCACATATGCGAGGCTGGTGTTCTGAACCCCAGAGCAAATGCAATATTTATTTCCTATTAAATTTCATCCTGTTACATTCACTCTTTGTTCCAGTGACTTCCTGCTTACCTTCAAAAGCAGGTGTGATGAGCATCCCCTGACATTCTTGGCCACGTCAGTAAGCAGTAAGGAGTCCAGGCTCCTCCTACCTGAGATGCCTCAGGCATCACTCACATCACCCAGTGTTTTTTGGGATCAGATGTTTTATCAGTTTGGACTCATACATGGGATTTTTGTCAGGGAGTTTAGCAAAAGCCTTTCTAAAATTCAGAATAACCGGTTCTGTGCCATTCTAATTGAGCAATGCCATCAAAAAGGATGTTTCATCTGATACGAATGGCCCATTAACCACGTCAGCCCTCCCTGGCATTCTCCTTCTTTTCCTGTGACCACCGTAGTGACCATTTACTGTTCCCACTGGCTCTGCTATTTCTGAACACTATTCCTGCGTCTGAGGGTTCTCCCAGATGAGAGAGACTTGGTAGGAATGGGAAACTTCACCTTCTTCTAAGGAAGGTAAAAGAAAGCTAAATGCATGCATATTCTCCTGCAACACAGGCAACTAGAGCGTGGACAACCTATTTAAGCTCAGCAAATCACTATGTCTATCCAGGACTCTGTTTGCAGCAAAGAGCACAGAAGATGCCAGGGCAATCAGAACGCATCTTGCTGGCTGAGCCCAGTTGGCCCGCGGTGAATGTCTAACAGTGGGGCCCCATCGACAGCCTTCTTACAGCCCCCTCAGCATAGGCTGGCTGGGGCTTCAGTTCCCTGGCCTTCCTGGTGCCTGCCATTTCCTGAGACAGGCTCTCTAGTCTTTCCATCAAGATACCTAGTGTTTTGTTTTTTTGTAAGAGTCATCTGTACTTAAATTATCCAGAGTTATTCAGCTTGGATTCTGTTGTCCCTGGCCAAGGGCACTTGACTACTGACAGCCTCAATCAATCAATCAATCAGCCTAGGATTCCGCCTGGAGAGTATTACCAACATGGCAAAATTCACTTCTTATCCCTTTTAAAAATTAGACGCCACTATCTACACTTCTGGCACAGTTCTCACTCCCCAGTAATTCGGAAGAATAGGTCGGATCTAACTTGAGAAATTCCATCTACAGGTTTTTTAGGGACACTGGGATGTATTCCACCCAAAACAGAGAATCTAAACTCATTTACACCAAAAGGTGCTTTTGTGTAAGTTTATCCCTCATCTTAGGTTTCTAATCCCTCTTACCAAGCTTGTTCTCACCCTCTCCCATCAGCCTATCATACTCTTTAATAAAGAAGCAAAAGAAAAACAGAAATTTAATATTTTTCCATTCAGACATTCCAAGAAATAGTCTTGTATTTTCATGCTCTTTCTTTGAATAGCCAAGTGGTCTTTGACCACAAGGGCCCTACAACCCGCGCACAGCAAACTAAGAGGCAGTCGCCCTCCGGATCTAGTCCCAATGAAGACAGTTACTCTCTCAGGACCTATTATCTCTCCCCCCCCACAAATTTGTTATTACACTTTGTTCCAGCACAGCCAATAAAACACTTTATTCCCAAGTCACCCTCCCCAAGTTTAGACTCTCAAAATTCCCATGCAGTATATTCACTAATATTTTAATTGCCTTTTGCCAGCCCCCTATTGGGGACTGGGCCTGCAACCCAGGCAGGCATGTGCCCTGACTGGGAATTGAACCAGCAACCCTTTAATTCACAGGCTGAAACTCAATCCACTTAGCCACACCAGCCAGGGCTATTCACTAATATTTTAAAGAGAACATCAGATACTGTGACCTGATGATTGGCCACATTCTAGTCAAGGTTTAACTTTCACATTGTAAGTTCTTCTCTAGGGAAGCAGAGGTGAATCAGTACACTTTTTCATAGCATGACTCTTTCAGATGTTACATAAGCTGGAGTGTCTTCTACACAATGCTGTGTTTACAGCCTTAACTAAACATCAGAATGCGAGGTGCAGTTTCATGCAGATGACCACTTTGTTATGCTAATGAGAGATGGAGGCTCAACACCCATAAAAGAAACTAAAGCTTTCATCTTCTATCACAATTAGTTTTAAACTACCCTGCCTGCAGATCTTAAAAAATCTAGACTGTTATAGTTCCAACAGATAAAACCACAACAATTTCTGTATCAGAAAGGCACAGATTTCAGAAGATGCTAAATAAAAATGTTTCTTCAAAACTAAGATACAATACATGCTTTCAGAAACTATAACACCATAAAAAGAAATGAATCGGTTGGTGGCCTAGGAATCTACAAAAACAAAGAAAGCAACAACAAAAGCGACTGTAACATCAAAAACGATAACATCAAAATGAGAACTTCTGTCCAAGGCAGCACACATGGACAAAATTAACGAGCAGCTGAGAAAATGTAAGCAGATATTCTTAACGTATAAAAAATGGCAAAGGATCCATTTCTACAACATACAAAAAACCCTTTACAAACTAACAGAAGAAAGATAACTTTCTAGTAGAAAAAAGAGCACAGGACACGAGCAAACAATTTACTAAACAGAAAAACATATACAAAATGTTGCACTTGATGCTATGCCCAAACACACTGGTAGGCAGAGAAAAAGCTCATTAGAACAAAGAGCTACTATTTTACACCTACCAGATTGGCGAGTATCAGAAAGCTGGAAGACAGGAAGCACAGGCTGGTATGTGGGGACAGGGGAAACGTCACGTACCTGGTAGGGGCACTCTGCCTGGCACTTGGGCACTAAGGAAGTAAAACGAGGCGTATGATTACCCCACGCCCCAGCAGTTCTGCTCCGCCACGCAAGTCCCGTAGAAATTCTCGCACAGACCCCCAAGGCAGTGTGAACAGAGTGCGTGCTAGAGCGCTGCCTGTGTTGGCCCCTCTGCCTGGGCGAGGCCACACTCCCATAAAACTGGCCCCTGACAGCCACTGCCCTGCTGGCAAATGCACCTCTCCCAAGGTGAAATAAGCAGGGAAATCACAAGCTATGAAGGTGTGTCCATGGCACATCAGGGAGTCCTGGGGAAAGACCACCCCACCATCACAGGGCTACGAAAGCAAGTGGAAAACGTTGGACGTGGCTACGAGGCAACCTCAGTGCCCATCAATGACAAAGCAGGTAAGTGAAGTATGGCGGGTGCCGGCCAGGCAACAAGGGCTGGAGACACACCACAGGTGTACATGGCAACATGAAACTGGTCTTCGAGACACTGTGTGGAGTGGAAGTGAGTAGAAAGATTTATAGTACACGAAGTTTAAAATATTGTGTCCTTTCTCTTTTCTACTTTGTTCCATCACCCTTGGGGACATATAATATTTAAAAATGCAAATGATATAAACAGAAGCAATATAAAATACAATAAAACACAAAATACAAATGCATTCAAATAAAAATAATACTTATTTTGCAATATCTCACTGAAATAAAAAGATGTACATTAACGTGAAAGTGACTGCCTACAGAGGACAGGAGAAAGTGAGAACTGACTATGAGATAAAAGGAGGAGGGAGAGAAAAGGAGGCTGTGTCAGCTAATAAAACTTTCAACTCGTAAAAACATGATGGTTCCCAGGCATCAATGGTTAAGGGCAATCTTTCCTTGGGATGGGAAAGGGAGCTAGAGAAGGACAAGCTAAAATCCGGGCACATGTAGTTGAGCTACATTTTGTTACTTGTATCCAACGTTGACAGAACGTGGGTTGGATCACAGCAGCATCGGGTGCCATAAAGTACACGGTGTGTTTATGTACATTAAACAAAAGTAAGGCCCTCACGGGGATCTGAAAAACATTAGAATATTCATGTACATCTTTGGTGAGTTTCTAATTCTGCTGAACACACACAATTTATTTATAAAAAATTGTGTACATATTCTTAAGTGTTTACATTTTAGTCACCTTCAAAGTACTCCGCATTTGATGTGACACACCTATAGAGACTACTTTTCCTACTAAAAAGTTTTTGAACTAGTCAATTTTGATGCCTTTTAGCATTTCTGCCATTTTTTTGGGGGGGGGAGCGTGTTTTGTTTTTTCTTTTAATCTATTCCACACAGGCGAAGGGTTGCCCTGTGAGGACTTTTTTCACCTAAGGAAACAAACAAACAAAAAGCCAGTTGGGTGAGATGGGTCAGTAGGGAGGGTTGGGTGGGGGACTGTGCCTTTTTGGGTCACAAACTGCTGAATACTCAGCATGGTGTGGGCAAGTGCGCTCATAAATCACCCACTGTGAAATGGGCAAACTCTTTCAGAGTCTTGAAGAAAAAAATTTGCTGAAGCCAAACCCAACCTCTCACAACAAGGCCAGCTGGTCCCCTGATATGGATGGGTTCCTAGAATACTCACCTAGTGGGGGAAGCCTCTACTGCAGGGGCTCACCCTGCAGAGCATAATTCCAGGGGTGTTTTTTTGCAGGGGGAGTTCCCTTCATATTTGAGCTTATAGGATTCTGTTAAAAAATTAAACGGCATTTTCCCTCAAATACTAATGACAGGAAGTACCTTCTAGAGTTGGTCATGCTTAACACAATCTAAGCTAATGATACACACACCCTTGAAACAGTTGCTGACTCAGCTTTATTATCAGATTGAAATCAGGAAAAAAATTAAGTTGGTCATTGTATAAGATCCACTGAACCTCACTTGAAGGGACTCAATTTAACCTCTCATAATTCTTGCTCAGTCATGAATATTAAAGGGTTATTTAGTGGTGTAACCACAGTTAACTCTCAAAATTATTATTCCAAAAACCATATTTCCCCATCAGATGAAAAAATTTGTACAGCTTTGGCAGACTCTGTGGCCTGGTGACCATTTGTAGCCTCTTCTTCCCCGGCATCTTCTAACACAGCTTTTGAAAGTTTCCCAGAAACTCTTGCGGGGACGGGCAAGCATGGGCTCTCCTACGGGCCAAGGAGACACAGAAGTTGCCAGATAGGTCTTAGGGAACAGACTTGGCCGGCCATGTGCCAGTGGAATAGACAGGCAATGGCTGAGATGCAGCAGGAGGGTAAAAACCTCAACCCCAAAGACAGTGGGAAGGGCCAGTAACATCCTTAAGCAGCTCAAGACCATCTATGCCCACATTTTTTGTTGAATAAAATAAAAATGTCTGTATTGGATAAGAAACTTAAGAGTTGAGTTTTGGCTAAATGTGTTCCTAAATGACACAACAGCAAAAAAAAAAAAAAAAAAAAAAAAAAAACCCAAAAACAACCCACAGGAAACAGGAACTATGCAGCAATGCAGGAAAATATTTATAAGAGAATAGAAGGCTATGAGACAGGATGCACGCGATTATAGTGATGCATTTGGTCAAAGATCACATAGCAACAAACGAAGTAAAAATAGTTGTGTCGGGGAGATAGTCTTATTTATGGGCAAAGTGACAAAATCTCTCTCCAAACTGGGACATTTCCGAGTGAAAGGGCCACTGTTAACAATTATGTGGAGATGAGTGTAGATGGGGACTGTCCTGGGCAAGTGGCAAGACAAGAGTAATGGCTGGGGTTTGTTCAAATTTTTTAAGTTAACATCTTTATGTCCCCTTTTCAATTGCAAAACAGCAAAAAAACCTGACACTTCCTTCTCTAACCTCCTTCTCTAACCGTAGCCCTTCGTCTTCCTTTGAAAAAGACTCGGGGTTTCTCCTTATAAGCAAGTCAGTGCAAAACAGTTCTGGTGACATCAGCTGCACGCAATCTTCAACGACAACAATCTCTTGCTTCATTTTCTTCTACTTCAATCTCAGCAATTGCCTGTTTATTCCACTGGCACATGCCAGCCAGGTCACTTCAATTAAAAGTAGGTCTTCTGAGAATTCCTCCAGCAAAAGCTTCCTCATAAACCAGCATGTTTTACCCAAAACATGGTAAAATGACAGACTATGTTCAGGGGCCGGCATACGCAAGTGACTTCCAGAGAGTCCTACTTTGTAACCAACTTGGGAAGCAGTGACACCTGGACAAGGTATTAATAAGCCAAAAATTAGGGGTTGGTAAATTACTAAGGATCGGTATGACTGTTTTGAAGATTTAACTACTTTAGGCATATGGTTCTTAACACTGAGACCCACATATGCCGAAGCAGACACACTGCAGAGAAATCTAGGGATCCATGAGCAAGTCTGAAGAACAGTCACTCCAACAGCCCTTTATATTTGACCTTGGAGCGTTTGTTCTTATACTTGCTTTTGAATAAGATCAGACACACAGGACTGTCAACTTCTGTAATAGCTTCACAAAAATTATAACCACAGAGTGCAGAAGGTTAATTGTCCCGCCTTCCCTGGGAATCACCCCAATTCTGCAGTGTAAACTAGCAAACCTTGAGGAAGGCATTACAAGGCCCCGCACGTCCCAGCAGTCACCTGGCCTCTCAGGCTCATCTCTTGTCATTCCTCCCTGCTCCCTAAATGCTGGGCAGACATTCAAGTCCACACTGGCAGATAAGCTTTTGTCCTCTAACTCTGCCTTTGCCCCCTTGTCTCCTGGCAATCTTCTTCACTCGAGGAGAAACTCAAATGTGACCTTCTTTCAAATGCCGACACCAGTGACTGAGGCCAAAAGTATCATTCTCTCCTCATGCTCCCCACTGCACTAGCTCACTCATTCCAGAAATAATTCCCCTCGGCGCCTGCGCTAGCTCTAGGCCCTCAACAATCTCCTGTCCTCCAGCTGGGCAGAGTGCAGAACCTCTTCCAGCACCCTCTTCAGCCAGCAGCTTCAAGTCCATACCCCCCCTCACCAGTCCACATTCCCAACCCAGTGAACTGCCAGCCTTGGGTTTCCTCTGCTTTCCTAGTCTTTGCTCCCCATCACCCCCACCACTGCCGAGTCCAAGAGAGGCTCCAACCTCATATAACACTTGGTTGTGTGCAATCTCACCAGCTCCCTCCCACAATCACCAATCCCAGCACTGGTCTCACCCCCACAGCCCCAGCCACGCTCTAGTCACGCAGTCTCACAAAGAAAAAGGGCTACGTGAAAATGGATACCTTTCATGTGAACTACCGATCTCTGCTCACTTTAAATAAATAAGAATTGGTACGCCCTCCTCTTCCCAGAGAAGCACGCATTCTAGGGAAGCTTAGCACATCTCTAGAATGCCAGAACGTGAGTGTGCAGGCAGTATCCCAGCCCTAGAGCACACCAGCTGGAGATTGTTTGAGAAGACTACCCTGGTATCTTTAGGCTAGCTCCTCTGAAAACTCAGCCTGAGATGTAACAGATGCTGGATGGAGGAAAATTCTCCAGTGCTGGGTCTCCAGTTTGCTTCTGATTGAATTCTTCTACAGGCACTAGGCTGAGATTTAAGGAACTTACACTGCAGATGCTGCATCCTCACTATATCTGCTGAGCTCTTGTTCCTAGAGCTGTTAGATTCCTGCCCCTTTTCCCTCTGCAAGTCTCGGGAAGCTTTCAGACTCATTGCCCACGGGATTCCTCCCCTCTCTGCCACAACAGCTCTGCTAACTTCTCCCACTCCTACTCTCCGAGCAACCGGCAGCCGGAGATCCAATTTGGCTGTAGCTACGTTTCCTCCTCCCCACAACTTCTTTCTTCCACTACCTCTGAATATTAAGGAAATCACACTTCACAAGCATGCGGTTTGCCTGAGGTGTTAAGTCTGAAGTCCTGAGGCTTCTCTACATGACACCAATAATGGTCAGCATCTCCACACTTCCCACATGCCGGACACTCTTCTAAGCATTTTCCGTGAATTAGCATCCAGCCCTCACAACCACCTTGTGGGGAGTGCAATGCTCCGGCCCCATGTCACAGAGGAGACTGTCCCTCTTTGGGGGACCTAACTAGGACAGCCGGGGGAGCTGCTGAGTTCTCCCCAGGCCTCCCACTCCCCCCTCAGTGCCTCCCACAGCCCACCCTCACTCCAGCCCCTTCCTGAACGGGTGAAGATTACCAACGGAAGCAGAAAAGCCATCTTACAAACCCTTTCCAAAAGCGGCGGGGAAAAAAAGCTCGGAGATTGGATGTCAAACCTTTGGAGTACTCACTACAAACAAGAGACCTAAAATGTCAAAGTAAGTAATGAAGCGAAGTTAATGCCAATACTCAAAAGGGTGGTAAAGGAGACTTTCTCAGGATAAAATCTATATATACATTAGAACCCACTTGAAATTTAGAGCTAACCACATTAGGCTTCTGACCATGGGTCCTGATGTCTAATTACAGAATATAAAGATAAAAATAAAAGTATAACTCTTCTTCTTTCTTTGCATCTCAAATTGTGGCCAATGCGAAGTAAAATTATTTCGAACCGGCACAGCTATGACAGACAGCGATCTGAGAGGTGTGGAGTCTGGTGCAAAGCCAGGCAGACCCGCCGGTCGACCCGCCAGGCCCCCAGAACCTCCTCCTCCTTGTTTGAATTCCAGCGGAAGATCTTCCTTAGCACTGAATGAATAGGAAGGGATTCGATGAATTAAGAAATCTGAAGGTTCAATGCGTGAGGAGGAAATTAAGTCGTCAACTGTTAAAGCAAACTCCAAGATGAAACGGTTTGAAGAGCTAGCCTCACTGTTCACAGTGGAGCTGGCCCTTATCATTTTCAAATGAAGATGAGTAGGCGAAAATGAATTGCATTTTGACAGTGTGAATACCAGATTCAATCACCACTTGCTGCAGAACAGAAATTCAGTGATCATTTGTTGCAGATGCTATTAGGAGCAGCCGCCCCATTCCACAGACCAAAAGTATCCAGCGAAGAGGCAGTGTTTCCAAGATTTCAGTCTGTGGGAAGGAAAAGGAAGAAGAGGATAAAAACTCACCCACAGTGACGAGGGGTGGAATGGGACCTCAGCATCATTCAGGAGAGGAACTACGTGAGAATTTAAGATAAACCATGAACTTGGGGCTGCTGACTAGGGGTCACTGCATTAGATAAGGCTGCCAGCAGCATTTGGGGGTTTAATCCAGGCCACATAATATGACAGAAAAGAAGAGGGCACAACAGCCAATAGAAATGTAGTAAGATCATCATACATCCTAAAACAGAGCTGATTTCATGGAAAAAAAAAACTTAACAAAGAAACAGAACAGAGCAAGGAATATTTCCCCTCAAGGAACAAGACATCGGCAGTAACATTCCAGTAATATATTTAGAACAACCCACTCTTTCTACATGGACTAATGAGCTAGGTATAAAGGATAAGACATCTGAAGGAAGAGAAATTAAGAATCAACCTCGATACATTTTCTTGTATCATTCCTTCGTATAAATTTAACTATGGGTAAGGGGATTATATACGTACAATGTCAAATCAGTTCATTTCTGTGAGTAAAAAGGGATGCCATCAATAATTAGACAGGATAGGCATAAACAGATAGGGTCAAACTTCCCACGGGACACACTGGCATAACCCTCCAGCATATGCTCCCTTTAGCCTTAGCCCCAAACATGGCGTTCCCCTCTTTAGCTCACCCCCTCTCCTTGGCACCTGGCTGCCCCTACCCACCCTGCAGCCCTCAGGGTACACTTTGCCTCTTTCCCTCCTCCACCCAGCAAGACCCGGGTGAACTGCCCTGCTACCCACCTTCCTGCAACCCCAGCACTCCCTACACTACATTGTAAATGTTTCTCCACTCATCTGGCTCCTTGACTAACGATGCCAAAAGTTCATTCCTAAATTTCATTTGCATACTGTGATTTTAAAATAGACTCACATTTTTCAGTACAACTAGTTTATGGGGAAATATTTAAAATTATAAAGTCACAGCCATATAAGCTATAGGGGCTTCTGTATCAATCTGTGGGCTTGTAAAATTTATGGAAAACAACAGTCCTTGAAAAGAAGAGACACTAAAGTGGTTCTGTGTTATTTCTATTAGAGGAGACACTCCAGCCAATTTTTCTACTAAATTAGCTTTCCTTGCCATAATAGAGTCAACGTGATAGCAACTGTCCCAAAGGCTGTACATTTTAAGTCACATAAAAAGCAAATGTGCAGGAATGAATATTCCATTTGATTTTGGCATGCCTCACAATTCATTTGTTGTGATTTGTGCAATTTCTCCCAGTCTACAAAGTTTCATACAAGAGAATCATACAGCAGAATACGGATTTACTAGATATGACCTGAGAAAGAAGAACGATACATACTTATTTTTACCTGGTTAGGGGTCTGTAGAGATAAACGTCATTACCATCACAGACATTCCAAAGTCATCTAGAATAAAAATATGAGCCAAGTTTCAAAGGCTCAACTCAAAGCACATTTGTAAACATGGTCTTAGCACACTGAAGCCTGGTACAAAGAATCTTGAGGGCGGGAAATGCTGAATGACTGAATTAATCTCACCTTCTTAAGCCAGGGCGACCTCAGCTACAAATTAGAATTGAAATGTGTTCATTTTCAATAAAGTACCGATGGTGTAGGGATCTGACCCTAGACCAATTAAATCAGAACAAAGAGGTAAAACCCCAGGCATTGGTATTTTCTAAGAGCCCCCATGAGGCTGTAACATATAACCCATATGAGAACTCTTTCACTTCCAATAGGTTTTCCTAGAAACAGAGATAGTAGCAAGAAACGTTTATTATTTCCTATGTGCCTGACACTGGTCTAGGAATGTGTATGTACTCACTCACTGAACATTCATAATAGCCCCATAGTGCAGGTACTAACAGGCCATCCTATCACATTTTACCAATGAGGAAACTGAAGCTACGGCCGATAAAATGCCCTATTTTCTTCATCTGATAAGAACATGCAATTCCAACCTCAGCAGTCTGACTCCCAAGTCAGCTCTCTCAAAGGCTCCGCAGGCCGTATCTAACAGGACTTTGGGAGTAGGAGTCAGGTGGACCACTAGAGTGAGGCACAAGGAAAATTTGCTTAAATGTGCTATTTATAGTAGAGTGAATCAGTGACAGTGAGAATCACACAATTTAAAACACTTCTTTGGTTTCTAAGAAATAATGCTCCTAGAGAAGATCTGCTTCCCCAATTACGTAACTTGAAGCCAAATAGGAACTTAAGGGCAGCCATGCAGGAATGTTGGTGTCATTCTTGGCACTGGATCCCAACCAGGGTTACTGACTGCAGGTCACAGCCCAAGCGACTGTCCCCACTCCCCTGTGCCCAGTCTCTCTCTCCTGGACCGTTCCACCAGCATAGAAACATGGTCTAATATCTAAAAAGATGATAGAGAAACTAGCCTGTCCTGGGTCCCCTTAGTCATCAACTCATTTCTCTGGTCCCGTTTACACAGAGCTCCTCAAAAAAATTCTCTATATATGTCGAACTCAATTCTTCCCCCACTCCTCTTTATTCATTTTGAAAAATTTCCAACCAAGATCTCTTCAAATACTGCTCTGTTCTGCTTTCCCTTTTCTCATCTTTTGGACCCCGATGACATGTGTTTTAGACCTCTCTACCACACCCCACAGGGCTCTTCAGCTCTTTTCTCTGTTTCAGACGGAAGGTTTTTATGACTTATCTTTTAGTTAACTTTTAAAAATTTTGCGGAGGGCTTGCCCTATGTGTACAGCAGCTTTTGGTTCACAGCAACACTGAGAGGAAGGCACAGAGATTTCCTGGGTGCACCCTGCCCCCACTCGTGCACAGCCTCCTCCATCCCCCCAGCAGCGTGACCCACCCGTTACAGCCAGTGACCTGCACTCACACATCGACATTACCCAAAGTATATCATACTATGTACTATATACTATATAGTATAGATATATTATATACTATCTAGTACTGAAGTATATAGTTCAAAGTATATAGTATAAACCATAGGAGTATACCTATATGGTTTACTCCTGTTATAGATTCTACGGCCTTAAACAAATGTATTACAACATGTACCTATCATTCTAGGATCGTGGCACTACAATCCTCTGTGCTCTGCCTACTCCTCCCTCCCTCCCTCCCTACTACCCCTGGCAGCCACCGGTCTTTTCACTATGTCCACAGTTTTATCTTTTTCAAAATGCCATATAGTAGAAATCATATAATATGGAACATTTTCGGATTGGCTCTTTCACTCATATGCATTTAAGGTTCCTCCAGGTCTTTTCCTAGCTTCATAGCCCATTTCCTCTTAGAGCTGAATGATACTCCACTGTCTGGATGTTCCACAGTTTCCCACCACCTACTGAAGGACGTCTTGGTTGCTTCCAAGGTTGGGCAATTATGAATAAAGCTGCTATAAAACTTGCATGAACATAAACTTTTAATTCCTTTGTAGAAATACCAAGGAGCACCATTTATTGCTGGATTGCATGTTAATAATATGTCTAGTTGACTAACTTTTTAAGTGAATCTAATTCTCCCACTAAACTCATCAATTAAGTTGTTTATTTTGATTACTTCATTTCTGGTTATAACATATCCTCTTGTTTTTATAATTTCCAGTTTTCTAACAAAATTCTCAATCTCATCTTTCAACTCCTTTAACATAATTACAGTCATTTTAAAATTTCCTCTTCTGGCCCTGATCAGTGTTGCTCAGTTGGTTGGACATCGTTCCACAAAACAAAAAATTACCAGTTCAATTCCTGGTCAGGGCACTTGCCTCAGTTGTTGGCTCAGTCTGATCAATGTTTCTCTTACATCAATGTTTCTCTCCCTCTCTTTCTCCCTTATTTCCCTTCTCTCTTAAAAATAAATAAATAAAACCTTAATTGTTTTCTTTTCTGAATTCCCTGTGAATCTTTTTCTAATCTTTTTCTTTTCTTGACACTCGGACAAGTCCTATCTTTTCTTTGCTCGTCTCTCCCCTACCTACACTCACTGCCCCCATGATCTCATCCAGCCCAGGTCCTGAAATACCTCCTACATGATGACGACTTCCACGTCAGTGTTTCCAGCTCTGAGCTCCCCCTCTAGCTTCAAATACTTACATGCCACTGCCTACTAGATGTCTACATTTGACTCTCTCATAAGCATACCGAAGTTAATGTCTAAAACCAAATTCTTCATTTTTATTACATTTCCTTCTAGCAATCTTCCACATCTTAGTAAATGGCAATTCTATTCTCCTTGGACCAGAAACTTAGAACTTATCCTTACCTCCTTTCTTACATCCTACATGTGGTCCATGAGCAAATCCATGAGTCCACTTCAAAATATACCCAGGATGCAAGCACTTCTCACTACTTTGCTTCCACCACCAGGCGGGCCCAAGTACCACCCTCTCTCACCTGTATCACTGCATTAACTTCCCAGCTGGGCTCCTTCTGCTTCTACCAGGGCTTCTCACAGTCTGTTAACACAGTAGCCAGCATGATCTTGGCTTTAAGACTTAAGAAATATCATGGGCTCCTTTGTTCAAAACTTTACATTGGCCTTTCTTCTCAATTGGTTTAAAAAGCAAAGTTCTTAAAATGGTCCATAGGGCCCTATATGTTTTTCCAGTTATCTCTCTGAGATCATCTCTTACTTCCTGTCACTTGCTCACTCCGCTCCAGCCATAGTGGCCTCCGTGGTGTTTCTTGAACAGGTAAGAAGTCAGACATGCTCTCTTTCCAGGACTTGGCACTTTCTGCTTCTTCTGTTGCATGTTTAAACACGTGATTCCCTGACAGCCACGTGACTCCCTCCCTCACTTCCATTCGGTCTTTATTCAAACGTCACCTCCTTAAGGAGGCTTCACCTAACTGGCCAACGAAAACATGAGCACTCGTTCCATCCGTTCTTATCCCCCCTCCCCCACTCTGTTTTCCTCCACAGCAGTTATCAACAATTGGCATTGAGTAGCTTATTAATTTTGTTTATCCATCTCCCTTCTAGATTTCAACCTCCACAAAAACAAGAATTTCACCAGTTTTGTTCACTGTTGAGAAATCAGGACCTGGTCTATGAAGACATTCAAATAACTGTTAAAGGAAGGAAGAAATTAAAAATGAAAAAAACAGAGGTAACTGATTAATTTGTACTTGTCAGACTTACATGAACAGGTGAAAGCTACTCCTAAAAGGATGTATCTTTCTTAGAATTTAGAATTTATTAAACACTAAAAAATGCGCACCACCCCCAGCAGCGCAGAACACAAGCACGCAATACTGAGGGTTTGGCGATAAAAGATCAAAATTACTGAAGCATAACTGAGTAAATATTCTTGAGATCACCCAAATATTTCTTTTAGAGAGTACATAGCTAAGGATCTACAGCTGGGGTGTCCAACCTCTTGGCGTCTCTGGGCCACACGGGAAGAAGAGTTGTCTTGGGCCACACACTAAATACATTGCGACAGATAATCACAAAGGAATCTCATAATGTTGTAAGTAAATCTACGACTCTGTGTTGGGCCACTTTCACAGCCACCCTGGGCCGCATGCAGCCCATGGGTTGCAGGTTGGACCCCCTGATCTAGTCTCCTGGCAGAATTTTTCAAATTCTTCTTTTCATTGTCCTTAAACAGATGGAAACAATAAAAGGTACCCAGCCAGCCAAGCGTTCTAATCACCCAACTATAGCTCTTTTAAAACACCACTGTCCCTTTAATTTTAAAATAAACTGTTGACATGCCCCAAGTTCAGACTATTAAGTGCTCTTGAACACATTAAAGAAGTGCCCAAGAACTAAAATCCTTGACTGTATTACAATATTTAATTAAGAAAAGAAGAGGATTCTGTAATTAAGGTACTTCACATGATGGAAATGTGAAATGAAGAGCTTAAAATGAAATAATTTGACAGACTCTAAGAAAGCCTTTCTGTTCACAACTTTTGAGTTTCACCTCTCTGAAATTGAAGACTATTGCTTAATTAATTAACCATTATGTCTCACACACAACCAACAAGTTTCGAACACAGCAAAACAAAATGGAAGGGCAGTAATAGTCCAAAGAATTCTTTTAACAACCTCAATGATTAGGTTAGAAAAAGCTCATTTAACAGCCTAGATTGTAAGTTCTATGAGCATAGAGATTTTTACCTGTTTTCTTCACTGCTGTATCCTCAGAGCCTAGAATAGTGCCTGACACATGTTAGGTGCTTTAAAAGTATTTAAAGGATAAACAGTACCCTGAGTACCGGACACAGTATAGGGCAAACCTATCTGTGTTGATTACCACCACCACTAAAAAAACACCACCTTTAATGCATGGCTTTCTTTTGGTTTGCTCAGCATCCAAATAGTGTTATTGGGAGCCGGGGGGGAAGCAAGCTTATAATGGAGAATATTTTTACATCCTGCTGTTCCTTTCAAATTAATAACTTAGGTGGACCTAAAATTGACCATAGCTCTTGGAATTCCATCTTGCTAACTATTTGAGAATACGCCCTTCGATTAAAAATATTAAGAAATTCTTTGTGTAGCCCATTTTATTGCCCAATTTGTTAAAGGCAAATATAGGTGTCTACTTTGGCTTTATTTGTATTTTCTCTTTCAGTCCATCCTCTCACCAGAGGGAATATTAATTCCATCTCCAAGGAGATGCGGCGAACATGTGAAGAGCCAGGCTCTGAACAGGCATATTTGTCGACCTTGCATTGGCAGTGGTGACACACATCCCAGGTGCCTACCAAATACCCCTTTCTGCTTTCTCACTAGCAGAGTCCAGATTGATTTCAGAACAGCAATATGTCCAGCTAAAGAAAAAAAATTCTACATTCTCTGGACTCCTGTACAACCAGGAATGGCCACACAGCAGTTCTGGCCAGGGACCTGAATAGAAGAGTGCTTCGGTGGACTTCTAGGCAGGCAGACTTCAGAGCATGAGCTTTACCTTTCCCCTTCATCCTCCCTGGAAGGCAGCTGCAATGCTGGAAGTGGGGCAGCCATTTTAAGACCATGAGGAGACAGGCACACCCCAAGGATGGCTGACAATAAGGAGAGAAGGATCTGGACCCAGAGGGAAGCTGACCCCAGAGCTACTCCCTCAGATGTGCACTGCCTACCTCACTTTTCCTGTCAGGGGGAAAAACAGAGCTTCACCAGGTTAAAGCCACTGTTTTTAGGTTATATTTCCGGATGCCAAATCCAACCCTCAATAACAGAATTACTAGTGGGGAATGCAAGGAAATAACCAATTTTGATAGTGTTTTCCCTAAACGTATTAACTTGGCATATTCATACAAATAAAAGCAAAATACATGCTCATACCTGGTTTTTTACATTTTAGCAAGGCAACAATTTTTCAAGACAAATTATTATCTGGCACTAAGGAAAAATAAACTTTAAAGATGACATTCTTTTTTAAAAATAAAATTCACTAAAAATTTCATATGGGGTTTACAAATCTAAGCACCAGTAATAAAAAGTCTGAATTACAGAATTTAATTGTATCCCTTTTATCTTGATAATTAATAATTATTTATATATAAATACTACTTAAAAATACAGGGTCCAGCACAAATAACACCCCTTTTATTACAAAGTATTTTATTACAAAATCATAAGCATGTTATTCTGTAACATAACAGTATCACACTCAATCAGACCACATGACATTTTAGGTGAACTGTTCAAATTGGTGTCCACCTCATGCGAGACATTCATGTACCCCACCAAACGCACTCATGCGGGCTTACTTCTGCCAGACCCTGTATTTGCTATCATCAAAAAATAGTTGAATCTCAGAAATTAAAATCCCTCCCAAAGCTTGCAAAAAACCACTGACTCGTAACATAAAGACAATGTTTCTTACATCACATTCAGCAACTCAGACCAGCCTTATTATATCAGTACTTTTAACCCACTCCAAGTTACTGCAGGGAACATGTGTTTTACCACTCACAGATGTCCTTTAAATAAGTCCTAGTCATTGTCAGGCTGGAACTTGACCTTCACAAGCCCATAGCCCTCTGGTTTTAGAGAACAGACAGGCTTTGTGCATTGACTCCCCAACCCTGAGCACTGCACAGGGCCAACCACATCTGTCTGCCTTCACAAGACTCTGCCATCTGCCAAGGCAGTCCAGTCCTTCCACCACTGTCCTACACAGCACACACCCACTGACCGCAGAAGACCCGGAACCAGGGTCTCGTCCCTCTGAGAAGGTTAACCTCCCAGGGCTCTGGTCATGCCTTTGCGACGGCATGCTCTGTGTATGCATCTTCTGTCCTCTTACTTGGTTCTAAACCACCCATGAAGCCTAAGCTTTCTTCGCCTTTGCATCCTTAGAGTCTATGGGAAGTATGAAAAAATATCAACCAATGTTTGCTAAATGACTAAATGAATAATTCAATAAATATAGGATGGCATTCTCTATTGCCAAAATCAGAAAAAGGCGTCCAAGTTTACCTTACAGGGTATACACAAAGCTAAGTTAACTTTAAATAGAATCTTGAAAGGAAAACAAAGGGTTGTTTCAGTCACCACGTGGTCTGCAAATCTTTCAATCCTGGATTCGGAGGCCACCCTACACATGAAAAGCATCTCAGCATTTGTTTGCACATACACTGTCTGATTACATTGTAGCATCCAGATGGGCTGGGTACTGTATGGCAATGTGGAATATCAGAGATGACAGGTTAGAAATCACCTGGCCCGAGTTCAAGTCCACCCCAGCTACTTCCCAACTACCAGACAGCAACTGCTTTTCAACCTACCTTGCAGGCTGCGGTGAGAATGAGACTTCTCTGCTGCTGCTGCCAGAGCCAGAGCCCAGCATCTGGCACCTCAGGGGCACACAAATGTCACTGAGTGAATGACCCAGAGAAGACCCAATGTCTGGATTCAAAGACTAGGCCTTTTCCCACCACACCCAGGCAGGCTTGTAAAGCTTCTTTATAAAATACCACTGTTCTACGATCCAGTTTAAAAATATCTCTTACTGGTTCTCCTCTCAGTACAGTGTTTTTGTGAAAGACTATATGCCAGTTGTTGCCTTGACAATTCCACTTGCTTAGGCTTAAGTTGATATTGATTTAAAAAGAAAGATGGGGGGGGGACCCATATCCGTTCTACAATTAAGTTTCGCTTACATAAAACTCAGTTGGAAATAGGCTGCTTTTTGTGATACTTTGTCTCTTCAGAGTCAAACTGCATTCCTAGTTGGACCAGACAGGCCAACCTAAAATGTTTAGCTAGAGAAGCAAGGTGGTATGTTCACAACTATGCCTAAAAACCAACTACTTAACCTATGTATTTTCATGATGTAAATTTTGAAAGCAGTATAATGCAGCCTTATACTTGTTCCTACTCCTCAGCTCTTTTTATAACCTCTGTGCATCCTATGTATTCCAATTAATGCTTCTTTTCACAGATCAGCTGGGTCTAAAGGGGCAGCACCTTGGACTGGAAATGCAAGCTGATAATCCCAAGCTTACTAGTATCCATAAAAGTAAATGTTTGTATGTGAACACTAAATCTGTATGCATTCTTTGTATCATTTAACACAAAAATCCCCCCTCCCCCACTTAGAAGACTGTAAGAAAGCATCTTTAAACTTTCTAACCTTCTTCCTTTATTTTCTGTTTTGCCATCTCCTCTGTGGGTCGGTTCCATTTTTTAACTGCTCCCGTGTTTTAGCACATTGGAATAGAACTAAAGAAACTTCATACCCATCAGAAACCAAGCCACATTTTCCAGTCATCTTTATAGTTAACAAGGAAAATGACAGGCAGCAAAGTAGGAAAAAAAGAGCATATAAAAATAAGCAGAACTCAGGCTGAATGGAAATTAAACTTCCCTTGCTGATAATATTCACACACACATCTTTC
Source organism: Sturnira hondurensis (assembly GCF_014824575.4). Lineage (NCBI taxonomy): Eukaryota > Metazoa > Chordata > Mammalia > Chiroptera > Phyllostomidae > Sturnira > Sturnira hondurensis. Next base: position 2,201,198 of record NW_028087015.1, read on the forward strand.
ATTCAGGGCCACACATTTACAAAAGCAAAATTCGATTACCTGGAAATGTATATGGGGAATTATATTACAAATACGGAATTCACTTTGGTATAAAATGTTGAAGAAAAATTTTGCTACTGAATCAAGGAAGGAAATGGAATATCAGCACATTAATACAGAATATGCAATTTCTTCTTCAAGCAATATTTGGGTAGCATTATATTTATTTTACGAGGATATAATTAGAATGTTAGGGATCTCTGGTCATTGTCTAACTATGATCAGGTTGCAAATTTCTAACCTATTAGGGATGCTGAAGATATTCTGCTTGGTGATAGGAGAGGGTCCTCTGTTAAAACAATGATAATTTTTATCTATGCTTGTCACCCAGGAAACTAAATAGGCTATTGATTTAGGATGGCCATCCAAATACCCAACAAGGATGAATGGTGAATAAGTTCAGTTATTAATAGAAGGTAAAGACAGATCAGCTTTATGTAGCCGATCAGCAATTGCTCTCTAAAGTAAATATAATTTATAAAACCTCTGGAAATTGTAAGTTTACCTTTATTTAATCTTCTCAGAAATACAGTGAATAATAGGCCAAGTGAAATAAGTCAGAGAGACAAACCTCATCTGATTTCATTTACATGTGGAATCTAAATAAATAAAAACAAACAGAAATAAACTCATGGATACAGACTATTTTGATGGCTACTAGAAGGGAGAAGGGTTGGGAGAATGGGTGAAAAGGGAGAAGGAATTAGGCGTTACAAATTGCAGGTTAGAAAAACACAGTATAATTTAACCCATCTGGCACCAGGGACACAAAGTAGAGCATCAGCAATATAGTCGGTAATATTGCAGTAACCGGCCTGGCACCAGATGGGCACCAGACTTACCAGAGTGATCATTTCACAAGGTCTATAAATGCCTAATCACTATGGCATCCACCTGAAATTAATAAACATGGTAGGTCAACTATCATTTTAAAATGTTTCTAAAAATTAAAAAAGAAATATGGCTCATAATACTCAACCACTGCAAAAATAAACAAACAAAGAAATAATAAATAAAACAAATAAATAAAAAGAAGGTGATACTGGTTACTACTGGGCAAAGTAGGACACACGTGCTCTCAAAACACAATTCTGCTTAAGAAAATAAAATCATTATACCCAGTATTTGAACTTACACACAGTTTATACCCAAGAATTAGGTCTCATGGGTATAAACAAAGGCACTTTTCCTTTCCAAGGCATTAAAGATGGAAAACACTTCATTTAGCAATTTTTAAAATATGCATAAATGTAACCCCTAATACTTCAGAGTACTTTAAAACTGGGAGATACTCTTTTTCCATAAAGTCAAGTCACATAAGCAAGGAGATACACTTGCAATGCAAAAAGCATTCTTTTAGCCAATAAAACAAGCTCTCTCAGAATTGTCTCTCCATTACATGGAGAAACCAGTGAACCTAATCAAGTGAGGTTATCAGAGTTTCTTTAATGGAATCAATAGTCCCACCCCCATTGTCTTCTCATCAATATTCCTCAAGGTTTCCCCTTCCCCAATTACAAAGGACCAGATAAGCCTGTGACTGATGGGTGATACACACAAGCTTATTTTCCACTGTTCCGCTCTTCGAAACAGAGTTAACATACTCAGGGAAGCTATTTCAATTACTGAATAAATGGAAAAGGGTTAAATGTAGAATTTAATGGAACAAGATTCAACCACATTCCCAACCACGTTAGCAAGTAAACAGGCAATTTTTAAAGAAAATATGCTAGAGAAGACCAATCTTATAAAATATAACATAGAAATGGCATTCACATTTCAGGGCTATTTAAAAAAACCTAAGCAATAGCTGAGATGCAGCAGCCCAGGATTAAGACAAGCACAAAGCAGAAAGGTCTCTACCCTCTCGCAGCGCCCCCACACCTCGGCCCACCGGGTGGCCACGCCCAGCAAGCCTACCTTTCTTGCCTCTTCTGGTAAGTCACATGCGCCACTCTTTTCAAGGTGCCATTATACATGGTGGGCACAGTAGGCTTACAGTTGTGAGTCCACAAAGAAGAGTTAATAACGTAAAGCTATTATAATAACCATAACCTGTGTGTCTTTTTCCATACGAACAACTATAAACCTACTTTTGCCCACCCCTTGATTTCCAAGGGCTGAAATTTTCAACACATATTTTCCAAGTTCATAAAAAACATACAGAGGGATATATTGCTAATGGTTTGTGAATTTCATCTTTTAACAGTAAAAGTTCTGAATGACGCCATTCTTTGCACTCAGAATAGTGCAAAGCTGGATTGGGCTGCTTATCAATGAGCCAATTCCCACACTGCCGATGCTCGCACGTGGGCACTTTACGCTGCATTGTGGCACATGCCTGACGGCAGAGTAATCACCAGGCAGTGCACCTTGTCTTCAAAACTGGGGTGCAAACTCCCTCAGAGAGGAGCTACTCAGGGTTTCCTCTACATTTTCCCCTGGGAGCACCCTAGGTTTGAGCACCCGCTGCCAGGCAAGCTGCAGCCAATCGGGCTGCCTCAGGTGGGTTCCTGAAAAAGAACCTTGGGACAAAAGGCGGCCTCAGCAAATTCACTCAAATCTCTTAACATCCAGATTACTGTTCTTTCTAGGAACTTCCAGTTTCTAAGGCAGGTGCTTTGCCTCCTTTTATTACTGTCTGGGAACTAAGTAACTGCACCACCTGGCTACACAAAAGTGATTTACTTAAGTTACACCTCTGTCCTTCAGCTACTTCAGCTACAAAATGCTGAAGCCTATCCTCATATGAAAAGTTCCACCATTGCTACACTTTTAAAAAATGTTTTAAACTTAGAATCTTTCAACAGAAAGCATGACTACCCTAAACACAGTTTGAAGCCTTTAACACCAAGTTCTAAGACTCCAATTATGATGCCACATGTTTGGCCAGATTCAATGGGCTAAAAGCAAGGTCTGCCTCATAAAGTGACTGTTAGTGGCAAAGGTTAAATCAAATAATGAATGCACAGCATTTAGCACAATGCCTGGCATTTATTGAGTCAAGCCCTCAATAAATATTAGCTGTTATTATTAATATTGAAATAAAATAACTGGCACTAGTTCTATAGATGTTTCATCAAAACCCATCATTTCAATGTTAAGTAAGCTGACAAAACAATGTTTACAAATTTCTTTAAAAAAATCATGATGTATTCACTTGGCCACTAAACATCATGTAATCAAAAGATGGCACATCCCAGCAACCCAAATTTCCATAGTTAACCTTGTGTGATTCTCTCATCTCTCAGCTGAATCTTGTTTCCTGCTAAAAATAATCTGAACATAATTCTGAATAAACCCACCAACAATGAAATGAAAATATTTATTTGTTCTATTAAAATGGTATATTGACACAGTGATTAAATTATTCACTTCTCTAAATGTCATTTCCAACTTTAATACTTCACTTGCATTCAAAACAGACTTTGGCAACAGTTGGACCTTCCATTTTCCCTGTCTGCCCTGTGCGTCTGAACCCTTCCCTCACTTCCCCCCCACTTCTCTGAATCAACGATGGCAAGGCGGCACCATCCTCATCCTCCCAGCACTTCTCTGGTTGCCCTGTCATCATCTAGGGTCCCAGTCCCTTCATGCGGCCTCTGAAGAGATTCATCTGCTCCACAGCAGCCATGGTCCTTCAGAGCCAAACCACACTGGTCGCCCTACAAAAAAGATCAAGGGTACAGGATGCTTGATGGGCACCACTTCCCTTTCAGGATACTTGATGGGGAATTGCCTGGTATTTCTTTCTATTTTTCAGACACCAAGCTCCAACATCAGTACTTCATTAAACATTATCTCCAAGAGGGGTCTTTCATGACTGTCCCATGTAAAGCCCTTTATTCTTCATCTCAGCACACTGTTTCCTTCAGAGCCGTTAACACATTATTTATTTAATGTCTGCCTCCTTCACCGGCCTGCAAGCCCCATGAGGACAGGGGCTATTTATTTATTCATCAATGGAGGCCAAATATCTGCTACAGTGTCTCAGATAACACAAAGTTCTCAATATAAGTGTGTTGAATTAATCAATGAAATCTGAGATATTTATGTGCTTCGGCAAGGTCAGACTCTATCGGGGAAACAAGAAATACACATGGTCCTCCAGATGGAGCTTATAATTTAACACCACAGTTTGGGGAAGCTTACATTTTTATGGAACTTACAATCTATTTGGGGAAACAAGACACAATATACTAAAGGCGTGGTATACATTGCAAGCACCTAATAGAAAAGGAATCAGGGTTGAAAGAGGAATAAATGAAAGAAAGAGCGAATGGGTGATGCAGCCCTCAGAGAAAGCTACACAGACAAAGTGAGACTTGTGCTGGTTCTCGGTGCATGAATGAATAAGGTCAGAGAAGAGTCCAGATGTCATTCCCTAAGGGGAGGAAGCAGGCAAAACATACACCAAGGGAGGAGATGCGAATAAGCCTGGCCTATGCAGAGATGACCCATGCAAGACTCACGCTGCTGAAGTCAGCCGGCTGGGCAGCCTGGAAACAGATTAGGAAAGGAAAGGCCAGAGCAGGAAGAGCTTTGAATGCAAGAAGCAAGCCTTTCCATCTGATGCCATGGTCAAAAGAAAACCTCCACAGCGTCAGTGGGAATATCCTGCTGGCACTGGCTGAGTATTAGCCTAGCAGTTACAACCCACCCAGTAACAAGACTGCAGGCCAACGAAGATGTGGCCGTCACTAGGGTAATATAGTGACAGGGAGAAGAGAGAAGTAGCGAATACTGCAAACCATGCAAGTTCTCACAACTGCACTTCTGCGCTGGGAAAGAAGAAAAACATAACGGGAGGGGTGACACAGTTTCAGTGGGCATAAGGATAAACATATATTCTTTGCATCTGATGGATATATACTACATGGCTGGGAGATGAGAACAACCCAGTACTATTCATGACAAATGCTAAGTCCTATACCAACTAGTAACATACAAGACTAGGTCAATGAGGTTGACCACAAGAATGAACCATAGAAACCTGTTATGGATCCAGCACAGCTCTGCCCCTTTGAACGACCAGAGACCACTACATCAACTACTCCCTAAAGATGTGCAGAAGAACAGAGCCATGCGGGCTCTCAGAGGCATCAGGACCCACATTAACAAGGAGAAGCTCAAAATCACACTGATTCAAATGTTCACAAGCTGGTACTTAAGGCAGAGAAGCAAGCAATGGGAGCACTTGCCTAAAATAGAATTTGTTTTTTCCAAATAAAAAAAAAAACTAAAGAAAGTTAAAGGTAATTTTAGTTTATAACCCAATCTTAAAAGCCATGCATATTATTACTTTCCCATCAGACTGTCAGCTGATTTCTCAAAAGAGACGTTACAGGCAAGAAGGAGCTGGAAGGAAGTATTCCAAGTCATGAAATCCAAAGACCTACATCCAAGACTGCTCTATCCAGCAAAGCTTTCATTTAGAATGGAAGGGCAGATAAAGTGCTTCTCAGATAAGGTCAAATTCGTCACCAAGCCCTTATTATATGAAATGTTAAAGTGACTTATCTAAGAAAAAGAAGATAAAAAATATGAACAGTGAAAGGACAGCAAACTCACAGTTACTAACAACCACACCTAAAACAAAAGCAAACCAAGAGGACAGCTAGATCAGGAGCGGGACCATAGAAATGAAGAACACATGGAGGGTTAGCAACAGGGGAGTGGGAGGAGGAGAAGGGGGGAGAAGGTACAGAAAATAGCATAGACAGTAGGTAGAAAATAGATAGGGGGAGGGCAAGAATAGTATGGGAAATATAGAATCTAAAGAACTTCAGACACGTGGACATAAACTAAAGGGGGGGAAGGGTAGGGGAGGGGTATGCAGGGTGGAGGGGAATGAAGGGGGAAATAGAACAACTGTAATGGTATAATCAATAAAATATATTTAAAATTAAAAAAAGAAAATCATTCAGGCAACTGGACTCCTGAGACTTTTATTTATTTATTTATCTTTTGAGAGGAAGAGGAGAGGATGAGAGAAATATCAATGTATGGTTGCCTCTCATGAGTCCCCTGCTGGGAACTGGCCTGCAACCTAGGCATGTGCCCTGACTGGGAATCGAACCTCGATTGTGTGGTTTGCAGGCCCGCGCTTAATCCACTGAGCTACACCAGCCAGAGCCTGAGACTTTTTTTTAAATAATTTTTTTATTTAATTCTTGTTCAAGTACAGCTTTCTGTCTTATATTCCCAACCCTGCCCACCCCCCGCCCCATGCTCCCCACCTCCCTCCCCTTTCCGCCCCCCACCCTTAGTTATTGTCCATGTGTCCTTTATACTTGTTCTGGGACTTCTTATGACCAAAAAACTACCCATCAAAAAACAGAAAAAACTATGTTATTATCTCTTAGGGTGCGTTAGAGATTAAATTCTATTTCTTAGGCAACATGATGTTTCCGTAGATAGATGGACATTTACGGATACTTATCAACTGTTCTTGATACCTTATTCTGAAATAAAGACAAAATTTTAACTGTAATTGCTTTGTTGACAAATTATATTACTTTGGTCTTCAGATTCAGGCAATGGAAAGCAACCATTTTTAAAAGTTTGAAAAAGATGTAAATGTATTTATATTATATGGTATCTTTGTCTGTAGTTAAGGAACTAAACATAAAGAAAACTAGAGAAATAGAACAGCTAGGAAAGTCACACTATCACTGTCATTTCATTATTCTGCAGTACAAGTATTTTTGGAATACTATTACCTTTCTGGCACTGGGGAGAGGTATGGGACAGTGAATACCCCTTGGTGTGGTTAGCATCCTAGCATTAGCTTTGACCAAAGTGTTTCAAACTGTTTCCCGGGATGGGGAAGATTCCTAGCTGAAGAGCCTGTTACAGCTAGGATATAATGTTAGTTACATTATATCCTAGCATCCTAGACTTGAAACAAATAATTTAACCTCTCTAGTCCCTCACTTTCTAACCTGAAAAATAAGAATTCTACAGGATGCCAAGTATAATACAATTATGGGCAACTACTAAAATAGCCCTCAACAATCATTACCTCCTCATATCCCTGCCCTTGGGTAATGTCCCCATCCCTTAAATGCAGAGACCTAGTGACTTGCTTCTAACAAACAGAGTGAGGCAAGTGAAAAATAATTGTTTTCAGGATTGGACTATAAAAAGACAGTGGCCTTTGTTTTGCTCTGTGGAGAAATCCCACGAAGCAAGGAATTGAGGGAATTCTCTGCCAACAGCCAATGAGGAACTGAGGTCCTCAGTCCGCAGCCTCCAGGAACTGAATCCTGCCAGCAAGTCCAAGACAGAGCTAGGAAGTGGCTCCTCCCCCACCTGAGAATTTAGATGACAGCCGGGGCCTGGCTGACGCTTTGCTGTTCTCTTATGAAAAATGCTGAGGCCATGGCACCCACCGACTAAGCCATACCCGGACTCCTGATCACCAGAAACTAGGAGACAAAATAAATATTTGTTGCTTTAAGCCAATAATTTTGGGGGATTTTGTTACAAAGCAGTAGATAATTATCAGTAATATAATAATATATATAAAATTTATAAAATAGAATGCACTATATAAGGTTTTTAAAAATTTATACCTGGAATAATCATAAATGGGGATCTTTTTAAAGGTCCTTTTAAGAACTTCCTTGCCTTGAATAAAAGTAGTTTATTTTTGCCCTGGCCAGGGGCTCAGTTGGTCACAGCATTGTCCCATACACGAAAAGTTTGTGGGTTTGACCCTGGTTGGGGCACATACCTAGGATGCAGATTCAATCCCTGGTCGGGCGTGCACTAGAGGCAACCGATCAATGTTTCTCTGTCCCATTGACGTTTCTCTCTCTCTGTCTCTCCCTCTCCCTCTGCCTCCCTCTTTATCTAAAATCAATAAACATATCCTTGGGTGAGGATTTTTAAAAAGTAATCTATTTTTTCATCTACTGTCATCTAATATATCTGAAATTTCTCCAATTAACTCATCAACAGTACCAATCATATTAGTACTACCATTAGTAGTATTTAGAAGTAAGTCAACCATCAAAAAAGTAAATTAGAAGTCAATCAACCATCAGAAACATCAGAATTTAATCAACCATCAAAAAAATTTTTGGCAAATTTTATGAAGATATCAGTGCTATTTAGGACACATGGGGCCGAGACATAAAAGGAGAGTAAGACTGCACATTCATATCAGACAAAAGTCTTTAGAGATAAAAAATTAGCATAAGAGAATATATTGAATGATAAAGGAGCAGTCTACTAGAAAATAACAATCCCACATCAATAGCTGCCAGACACTGTCTGACAAAAATTATAAAAATATAAAGCAAAAATTCGGACTTCAATTTTTTAACCCTAAGTCTTTCCTAAATAACAGCTATTATATTGCATGAGACATACTGAAGGAGGAGGAGGAGGAGAAGGAAGGAGAAAGCGGGTAGGGAGGAGGGGGAGGAGAAGGAGCAAAGAATGATCAGAGCAAATCTGCTAACAGAATTTGCATGCAAGAATGCCTCCAAGAAGTATGCTTTAAGCATTTTAAAGACAGAGTTAAAGGCAGGCTACATAATACATATATGTCAATATGTAAACACAGCCATTGGGCAACATGTCCGTTAGATGGAATCGCTGGTCCTGTCCTTCCCCTCCGTTTAGCCACACCCTCTGCCATGTGACTGCAGGTCCTCCCACTGGAGGTAATGAGCTCCCCATTCATACACAGTGAGCTCTGCCATAAGACTTGCTTTAACCAATGGGCTGTGAACAGAAGTGACAACGTGGAGGTTCTGGGCTGAGGCTGTCTTGCACATCATGTCCTTGGATTAGCCCAGTGATATACTGGAGCCAGCTTGTACCAGCCTAGGAACATGAAGTTTTCAGGGATTTGCAGGCCATTGTTAAAACACCCATTAATAAAAATTCAATTACCTAGAGTTACAGATAACTTACATTTTAAACAGTACTCAAAATTCATAATTTCCTAATTACGTTATAACATTTCACTACTACATGTGTTTTTGAGGTAGTCTGTTGAATCTATGTGATGAAAAATACTATACAATGGTTTGTCACTCACAGCTCTTTCCAGTGATATCCTACTGGTACCCGGAAATCAGCCATGATAGGAATACACACCACAGAAATGAGCAAATGCTACAGATCAGCCTGTCTTTTGTTCCAGAGAGCTGGTTAGGCTTCTATCACCAGAAGTGCTGCCTGGGAGTCTCCACCCTTTCAGCCTGGGGCCCCAGAAAGAGCACACAAGCAGCAAATCTGAGCCCAGTTCACAGGGAGGAGGCAAGTCCACCCCACCGCAGCTGGAGGCAGAACCACCAGCCGAGCCCAGGCTACATCAGCCAATCCAGAGTCAGCCGGGAGAACCCTGAGTCTGAGAACAAATCCGGATTGAAGTAGCAGATTTAGGAGATACTTAGTTACCCGCCATTGTTGCGGCAATGGCTGACGCAAGCACATTGTAAAGTGGGGCTCGGTCAATTAGTGGTAATCTATCTGAAGAGGTGAGACTGGCAATTTAACAATAACAACAACAACAAAAAGGTGAAGTGTTATTGGTCCTGGAAGTACAAGCTGATGAATGACTGCTAAGAGAATGATAAAAATGCTATGCTCAACCCTGGCCAGTGTTGCTCAGTTGGTTGAAGTGTCGTCCCATAAATCGAACGGTTGTGGATTAAATTCCCAGACAGCACACACACCTCGGTTGTGGGTTCAGTCTGTAGTTGGGGCATGTGTGGGAGGCACCCAATCGATGTTGCTCTCAAAAAGTAAAAAAGAAAAGAAACGCCATGCTCAAAGAGCATAGAGAACTAAACTTTGGGTGGTGAGCCCACAATGCAATATACAGATTAAGATATATTACGGAACTGTCACCCCAATAAATTTAATTAAAAAAACAACCTAGTGAAACAGCAGTACAAAGGACAAAGTGGGATGTTAAAGACTCCCAGGAGCAGGGAACTCAGCAAGAACATATTTAGCCTGCCATGCAGCAGGCACAGTACCGGGCACCACAGATTCCACAGTGAAAGGGAGAGATGCTGTCAAGGAGCTTCCAAACCAGGAGAAACACATAAGCACAGAGGCCATTGTACAGCCCAGGGTGCTGAGGGGCCAGTTAAAGACCAATGGCAGGGTGTTATGGAAGCACAAAGGAAAGTCTCCTGGGTCACTTCATGGGATCCTGGAAGGCTTCCCAGTGGAGGTGACTTTGAGTAAAGAATATTCCCAGAAGTTCAACTAGAGATGACTGAAGTCTAACTAATAAAGAAAACCGATAAAATTAAATATATAAGTAAATGTATATATATATATATTATATTGTGTGTGTGTGTGTGTATTCTTCCAGAACAATGAGCAGGATTTGACAGGTGATTAGATCAAAATGCAGCTGGCCTTGGAATTCCGATCGGGTGAGAGTACAGACCACTACTGCTTCCTCTACACCAGGTGCGGGCTGCTCACAGGAAGGCCCTATTCATCTCTGCAACCCCAGACATAAAGCACAGAGTGCGGCCCCACCTCCGGGCTCAGACACCGATTACAGCCATTGCTCTCACCTCTCATTTGCTGCTTTATCCATTCACCTGCCAGACAGCCCTGAAGGTGTCCCAGGAAGAGAACTCAACAGCTTCCAGGAAACACAGCATCATAAAAGCAGGAATACACTGTGCTCCCAACCAAGGGAGAGGAAACACACTTTGAGAGAACAACACACTCTTTATCAACTTTTCAAAAATCCAAAGTAGAAACCTATTACTTACATTTCCAAAGGTATGCCCAGAACTATCCAGCTAAAACAAGCAATTTCAAATAGAAAAATGAAATGTCAAGCTATTCTAAAACTGGCTCTTGTAACTTAAAATCTCGATTCCTACTGGGTGGTCACCACCACAGAACAGCAAATCTCACTCTAAGGTTTTTGCTTCAAGAATTACTTCTATTAAGTATGACTACCCTGCAAATAATGTAAAAACCAACTTCCTTTTAGCCACACTGGTATATCCAGCCTACTAAAGGCATTCCACTAGATGACAATTTATATTGAAACACAGAAGGAAAATATAATATTTAACAAGGGTTTCATTTAGAAGTATCTCAGGACACAGTTCGATCAAGCACAAGTCTCTCTTTCTGGGATTGTTAGCCTGCAATGAAATATTAAAATTAATAGGACTGTTTTCTTCGGAGACTTGGAGAAAACAAACAAACACACTCAGTAAGAATGCCACAAATACGATAGAATCACTTAATTTTTTTAAAAAAAGTAAGTTAAATCACCAAGCCATTACTGCCTTTGCTGCTAAAATACACACCTAAGGCATTTCTGGTATAAAAACCAATATATAAACTGTGGGAGAGACATAAAATAGGCACTCTGTCTTATTTCCCTGCTTCAGCTCAATTTCACTCTTCAGCATCCTGTGCATTTGATTCTTTCTTCACCAAATATTTTTTTTCTGCAGTGGAATTTCTGCCGTGCCTAGTTAAACTTTCCCAAATCTTGTTCTAATCATAGCTCAGTGAACTTCGGTTAAAAAAAAAAATTAAGTAACTGACTAAGGCATCCTTAAAACAACTACGACCTGTAAAAGCAGCTCCTGAATTCAGGTTTTTAAAAATATTATGACCAAAGTCACCACATTGCCACAAACCCTGAAATAGCATGTAAATACCGAGTGCCACTCCACACACACACACACACACAGCCTACATTAACCACTCAAACAAAGTTAGGAATTTCCCTCAAATTGTAGAACAGTGATATGTAAATGATTTATCAGATATTCATTAAACTTCAGGTTACTAGAGAGTTAGGCCTAATTCCTAGCTTGACTCCCATACTTCTAAAGTCCAACTCAAAAACTCAGCCTTTTCCTTTATATTTAAGACAGCAAAGGTAGAGTCATGAAAACTGAATGGTCCAGTAAATTTTCTGAATGGTCCAGTAAATTCCCAAGAAGCAGTTATGGCCGCCCTGTGGTGAGAGACGCAGTAGTGAGCCATGTGTGAGTCTAGGACAGGCCTTTACTTCCTGCACACCATCCCGGGAGCCTGAAAGCCACTGCCTCATGCCACAAGACTTCTGTCTGGGTACACACAAACACTGGGTTATTTAGAGCACTGGAATTTCTCATTTTTTCCTTATCTGAAACAATACATATATACTAGGTAATTTTTCCTTTAAGAATTAGTAGATCTATATAAACATTGGATGAGAACTTTCAACCTTCGATGTAGAGCAAACACTCAGCTTTTGTTCCTATTGATTTTTTTTATTCAATACCTAAGTCATTTGGTAAAGGCATCTTACCAGATATTTTGAAATCAATTCTTTAGATGTTGGAAAGTCAAGGACACAGAACAGCCACTCGGGAGAGGGAGGAGAGGGTGAATCAGAGGTCTGAATAAGCAGTTTTAAATCACCATTTCTTTAAAGATTATATAATTTGTTATGGGAGTACAACATATTTAAATGATGTCTCAATCAGTGATCCCAGAGCCAAACATCTGAAAAACATCCAAGTTTTTTCAGAAGAGGGACACATGTTATGAACAGGCAGCTTATTTGGCCAGGGACGCAGTATGCCAAAGTCATTTGGAAATTCGTTTACGAAGCACTGACATTCATATCCCCAAATATTAGTCCTACTGTGGTAGTTACACGCACTGGAAAAGCCAATCAATGTTCCATGGCATTTGGAGGCATAAGGCAAAGCTCCTTGTTTGAAATCAACAGGAGTGACTTAGACAAATAGTTAAGTTGGACTCCTTATTTAAAGGTTATTTAAAATCATTTACGTTTTCAATCATGTTGATAATAGGCTTTTAAAAGTTATAGGCTGTAAGCCTCAGCATTACAAAGTACCATGACGTCAATCTTGAGTCTTACATTTCTGTCGGCTACGGTGGCTGCTCCGGGCTGTAGCATTCTCGAGTTATTGGGCTGTTCTACAGTCGTGATAAATGGTTCTGTAAAGCACTCATGGCACCTCTGACACCACCCCCCACTGCAGCTGAGGGATAAGTGAAACCCGAATTAGAGCTAAATGGGAAATAAAGGGTACAATGATTTCCTAATACTTGGTGCTAAAATAGATTAATAAAGAAATTAACAGTATCTCTATTAATATAGATAATGAGTGCTGTATTTTTCCCTAAAATAATCATACTAGCTTTCTGGAATAATCCTATTAGATTTACACACTAACACCATGTTTTTTTATTCTTACATTAGCAAAAATGACAAGTTATATAGCAATAGAATGTCATTTTTTAGAAGCCAACAATTAGAGAGAATTTTTTAGCACTTAGAGAAGCTCAAGGCTCAGCAAGAACTGAAGAATTAAAACCAGAGTCTATAATTGAGATCTAAAATATATGCTGCGGTCACAATTCAATTTCTGACGTCTGCTATAACCAATGGGATCCCTCATAAAAATAAAGCTCTAATAACAATCAAAATGATTTATCCCAAAATATTTTTAAAGTATATTCTTTATCAATAATTAATGACCAAAAAATGTCCTCTTCCAGTCATCTGACGGCATGAATGACAAAAAGAAGGGTTGATAACATTTACCCACCGCATGCTGTAGTGGGACTGATACGAAACAATCAGCGGAGAAGATGTACAAAAGGACGACCTGGTTTCCATTGTGGGCAAGAGCCTTATAATGTCCCGTGCGATCAATTGCAATGTCAGAACACTTTTACCTGTTATAGTAGAACCAGAGTATGAGCAATATGGAACAAAAAGTACAACTATTTTAAGTCTTATGTGAATAAAGGAACTATTTCTTTGTAAAATGTTTTAAAACCATAGATGGAAAAAGCTTTAAATCTGGGAAGATTGTCCTACCAAAGGAGGAAGAACGGGGAAGAAATGTGAAATGAACTAGAATTTGAAGGACAGAATCGGTTTCCAACATCTGAAAAGTCAAAATTCAAAGTAAAATTACAAACACTGTCAGAGAATTCCAAGCAGTTCCAAATGGCTTATTATTATAAAAGCGTTTAACTTTAGACTTAATTTGCCTTTACTTCTTTTAAAAATAGACAGCTAAGCAAATACTGTAATAGAGCTTTCAAGACATTTAGCTAGTTGGAAGAAAAAGACTATGTTAAATAAAGTCTCTCTTTACATGTAGGCATCCACTAAATTCATTAAACCATAAAAACAGCTTCTCTATCTGTATTCCACTAGTTGGGAATGGTGAACATATGTAGCTGAAAATAATAAAACTGAAATAAATATTTTATAACTCTAGACTGCCAAACACCACCACCACCTCCCTGAAGCCGCAGCTCAATTTTTCTCCTATTAAAGCAACAGAGAAACTGTTGAATCATATGATAGTTTATTCTTAATTTTTGAGAACCTCCATACTATTTTCCCTGGTGTGTGCACCAATTTACAATCCCACCAACAGTGTACGAGGGTTCCCTTTTATCCACATCCTCTCCAAAACTTGTCATTTCTTCTCTTTTGGATAACAGCCACCCTAAGAGTGCCTTCAGGAAGTATTCCAGATGAAGGCACTTTGGTCACAGGAAATGACAGCTCCTGCCCCAAAGGCCTTCCAGTAGGAGAAGCCGTAGAAATAGAAGAGGGCGATATTGATGATCCTGACCCGGGCTAATGTGTGTGTAGGCATCTTGGTTTTTAACAAATAATGTTTTAAAAGTAAAACAAAATTTAATAGAAAAAAGCTTATAGAACAAGCATATGAAAACATTCTTGTACCTCTATACAATGTGTTTGTGTTTCTAAAAAACTATGATTGCCAAAGAGTCAAAAGGTTTTTTTAAATGTTAAGTTTACAAAGCAAAAAGGTACTTGCAATAAGTACTGTGAGCTAACATTAATTTATTATCAAAGAATACTTTTTAAAATAGATTGTATGTGTTTATTTTTAGGGAGAGGGAAAGGGAGGGAGAAAGAGAAGGGAGAAATGTGGACAGGTTGCCTGTCACATGCCCCAACCAGGGGCCTGGCTCGCAAACCAGGCATGTGCCCTGACTGGGAATTGACATTTGCTTTACAGGGCAACACCCAAGCCACTGAGCCACACTGCTCAGGACTAAAAGAATACTTTTAAGAATAAATTTACTCTAGCCTTAGCATACAGTGTTTATAAAGTTGTCACGTAGAGCATTGTCCTCAGCCTCCGCATCACTCACCACTCACTCACTCAATCACCCAGAACCACTTCCAGTCCTAAAAGCCCTATTCATGGTAGATACCCTATACAGGTGTACCATTTTTCATCTTTTATACCATATTTTTAATGTACCTTTTCTATTTGTAGATACACAAATACATACCATTATGCTATTTTCTACAGTATTCAGCAGTAACATGCTGTACAGGCTTATAGCCGAGGAGCAGCAGGCTGCACTATATAGCCTAGGCACGTAGCAGGCTGAACTGCCTGGGTTTGCGGAAGTGCACCATGTGATGTTCGCACGATGAAAAAATCGCCTAACGAGGCATTTCCCAGAATGCATCCCTGTTGTTTAAGGATGCGTGACTACAATGAGCATTACAACTCTTCCTTGGAATACATTTTCTACTTCTGAAAACTATTTAGGTCACTTGACTATGATAAAAATCACGCTATGCTCTTCTTTCCTTCCCAATAAATCCCTTAGTAACATCAGCAACAATTTAGGAATGTAAATGGATTTTCCATTTGCATATATACTTAATGATGACTTAAACAGAAGGGAAACAGTTTAATTTTCTGAAGACAGAGTAAACCCAAAGGAATGTGTTCTTAAAAAAAAAAGGAAAAACTCATTTTGACTAGTAGGACAAAAAAGAATGTAAAAAAGGAAAACCTGGTATAAAAGAGCAGCTGAGGCCAAAGAGAAATGTAAAACTACAGCCTGCTGCCCTGATGGTGAAGGAATATGAAGTGCCCACCCTTCGAACACCAGTAAATTAAAGGTGAAGACATCTCTCTCTAAAACCCTTCAAATACCCATTTTGTTTAGTTTCAGTTCTAGACTCTCTCTCCTTGGGATTCCTTTTGCTACCTTGAACTTTACATATAACTGATATTGAAAAATAATTTTTTCAAATGGCATATGTATCAGAATATAATACGCTTCTTACATACACAGGACACATCAATGACTTCAACAAGTAATACCTTACTGATAAGGGAAGCTGCACATGGACTTTCTGAAGCCAGTGATCCTAAAAGGCCAAATAATACCTTCTTCTGAGAAAATACACTTCCCTTGACATTTTCCGGGAAGCAAACAAAATCCTATCAAGTGTGTTTTTTCTAAGTTGGTCCTGCAAGTACTTTTCATATTTAATTCTAGTATGTCGGATAACTGATCCAATCAGAAGTTATTTCTATCACACAGAATAAGACTTTGTCAGCCTCATATATATTTTTAAACACTCTCTCATTCCACTGAAAGAGAAGTTAAATGTCCCATGTTCAGAAATTCACATTTACCTGCTGGCACATGTTTGGAAGCTATGGGTTCAATTGCAGATTAAGGGGACGGTGACTCATCTGCCCAGGTTTCCAGCTGCACGAGCGACAACGGCACAGAAATCACAGCACACGGTACTTCAAGGAACTATAAATGCCACGTCCCGCCCAAACTCTCTGAAGAAGAACACTAGATGCTGTAAGAGACAGTACAATGTAACTCAACACCAGTCTTAAATGTAGCATTTCTGCTCATTATGAAGGTGGGCAACAACCTACAGCAGTAGTTACAATACCTGTAATGTGTACCCAACAGAAAAGACCTTCAGATGTTTTCACATCTCATTATAATTTAGATATCTTAAACTTTTGTTTACCTTCATTTCTACTCTGAAATCGCAATTAATAAATCCACTGCTAGATCGTGCCAATGATTTAATGAACAAAGTTTCCTACATGATACATTGTTAATGTCTTGATAATTATATTTCAATACAGTTGGTTTCCTTTGTAACCCCTGTGTTTTATTTTATGCATGTAAAGTTTTGCAAGGGTCCACCTACTGCTGGTGATTATAACGAAGGGGTAAGAGGTGGAAGAGACCCGCTCTGGCTGGAGAAGAATTCCGTCACTGACTTGTTTAGAACTGACAGCACATGGTCACAATGCAGAGGCTGGCTCCTTGTCACTTTCAGTATTGTTTTAAAATTCTCCCCACACATCCTAAAGGAAATGACTGAAATTATGGCACAGTGTAAAATCATCTTAAATGAAAGTCTAGTGTTTATAATGTGATGTAGTAAGTGGAAAAACTAGATTACTAATTGGTGGGTACTTTACAAGCCTTTTATGAGCTACGTCTTATTTTTTTTTCCAAGTATGTATATGTATGTAATACCTAGAAGGTAGCCAATATTTCTATAACTGTGTCACCTAGGTTGCATACAAGTAACTTATTTTTATAGTTTAATTTTCTAATATTTTAAATAAAAATAGCAGGTTGCTTTTATAATAAGAAAGTATTTACCTTTTAAAAATGCAATTTCCATGTTTCAAATGTTCTGGATCATAGAATAAGATGAAAACTAAGCATCCTCTCACGCAAGATGATTTCTGAGGTCTGTCTCGGCAACTGCCCTAGATAGCCCTTTGGCTCATCTCCAAATGGAGGAGGCATGCCCTTCTCTTTGGTACAAATCCTGACCGTGTGTCCATCCTAAATATGCAACAGAGAAAAGCTACACCCCAGGCACTTATGATCTTGATGACCTTGCCACCAAATAAATACTCACCAAACTCTGAGTGAAAGAAAACAAGGCTACAGAACCACATTTTCTTACGGACCAAGTTTCCTTCTCACAAGTTCCCCTTCCACATGGGACGCTAGAAAGTTTAAGTTTCAATTTGATGCACATCTTTAACAAATACACGGTTTGTTTTGGTGTGCATTTTGCAAGAGTTGTACACCTGGTTCCAGTTTCCCTCCATGTACTAATTTCTACCCCAAGCTTTTCATTTTTTGTTTTGCTGATGTTCACATAACGTGTAAAACTGATTTGGGGGCGAACAAAGCTAGGGAGAAGAGTATAAACAACAAAGCATCATGCCAATTTCCAAACCTGGTCTTTAGTGTGATGGTCACCAATGTGACTACACACTTCTAGTTCTCCCCTTTTCCAGGCACATACGGTACTGCACTTCCTGGTTGCAGGGCACGTAACAAGGACCAGCCATGTTGTCAACAGAAGGGACAAATGTCAGTGCGAAGCCAGCACATTTAACTGCTGATGGAAACCCCCAGAGTTCTTTCCCTCCAGCACCTCCACCAGCAAGGATAGATATGGAGGCTGCTCAGGGAGTCTGGGTCCCCAGGTGACTACGGTGCCCCTGTGGGCCTGTGACAGACAGGTAGCATGACGCAGTTTCCAGCCTGGAAAGTGCAGTGGCATTTGTATCTATGGTGCAACGTAGCCTACGTGGATTAATGTACCTGACATACAAAAACAAAATGCTGTGGACCTCCCTCACTTGTGAACCTAGACCCTCAGCTTTTCAATGTGAACACGCAGATGGCAGGGCTTGCGTCTGGGGGCCAACAGAGAGCTTAAGCACTTCTGAAATGACCTAGATGAGGCACTGTTTGGGCAGGACCAGCAGGATCCTGTGGGCAGGGAGCACTGAGAAGGGCTATCCTAAGGCAGGAAAGAAGAGGGGCTCACCTGGGTTTCAGAAGAGGTGGCAGGGCCAGGTTGACTGGTAACCAGGCAGAGCCAGTTTGCATCTTTTAGATCATCCTTAGGCCCGGCCCCTGTGCACTCACCCAAGGGGTGAGGTGGCTGCACCCTGGAGGCCAGCAACTTGCACCAGGCATTGCTGACCATTGCTCAGAAGACTACAGTGAATGTGTTTCCACAAGAATTGAGTGTCTCTCACAATTATTTTTCCCTGGTTGTGTGCCCAAAAGTACTTAAAGCAGTTCACAAAATGTGTACATTTTTCTAAGAAAGAAGATAAAGTTAAGGCAGGGAGAACTTGTTTTTTTAGATTTAAAAAAAAAACAAGGCTAAAATTGAGTCTAAGTTTTTAAAAAGTCAAAATCAACAGCATACAATTCAGGGTTCCATACGATGTAAGGTTCTGCACTCTATAGATAGGCGGGCCACAAATGAGGCCTTTTTGCATGCGCACAGGCAGCATGCAAAAGAAATAGGATAAGCTGCATGAAAAACAATATTCCCGAGAACAAAAAGACTGGTTGGTTACTCGACAGCAGCATGAGCCTCTGGGAGAAATTTCTCCCCTAGGTCTTCATAGAGAGGCGGCTGTGTAACATGATCCTCCTCACTGTAAATAAAGGTTTCAAGGGATTTTTCTCAGGGGTGTGCCACCGTGGAAGCCAACAGCCTCCAAGCAGGCACGGCTCAGAAGAACTAGTTTCAAGGGTTTAAAATCACTTCTTGACTTTCTGGCTAAGAGCAGGTGTCAAGGCTATAAAGCTAGGTTTTCAGGAACTCAGCCATCTGGGAGCTGAACTGATCTAGCATCAAAGTTGTAGAATATCTAAGAAATTAGATAATGTTCATAGATTCAAAACACAAAGGCAGGTACCCCAGTTGAAGGAAAAAAAACCAACCGAGTCTCTAATAGACACTTCAGGAAAGTGCTTGAATTCTATGAAACTATATTCAAGTTTTTAATTACTAAAATTCTAACATTCTGCCCTGGCTGGTGTAGCTCAGTGGATGGAGCACAGGCCTATGAACCTAAGGTTCACCAGTTCAATTCCCAGTCAGGGCACATGCCTGGGTTGTGGGCTGGGTCCCCAGCAGGGGGTGCAGGAGAAGCAACCACACATGGATGTTTCCCTCTCTCCCTTACCCTCTTTCTAAAATAAATAATTCTAACATCCTCAGCATCAGAATCCAATAGGATGCCAGTCAAACCTCTAGAAACATCTGCAGCCAGTATGTAATTGGACATAAAATAAATTAAACCAAATGATGTGCGAATAAGATATGGTGATAGTAAAATATTTTCAGTTAAAAATTGGATTGACTGCATATTCTTCAGGCAATCCTCCATAACTATTATGCTTCCAATCTAGCATTAGGTGATTGAATGGCTATGAATTCCTGGCTGTACTCCCCATAGAGTACCTGATGGAAAATGGACACTTCGGTTGCCCTCAAGGTCAAGTCCAAATGGTTTAAGTTTCAACCAAGCTGGAGGTGGTAGTGTGCAGGCACTTATAACTTGGGCAAATGGGCAACCAAGATCCCAGAATCCAGCTTTGCAAACTGAAGAGCCTGTGCCCCAAAGGGTACACAATAGGTAATGCGTTTACCTGAGCCACAGAAGGAACAAGAGGCATCCGATTAAAGCATTCCTTTTCGAGTGGTAAGTAGTCACTTTTAAAAACTAACATGTAGAAGGGTCCTGTGCAAATAATGCCTCTTTTTTATTACAAAATCTTTTATTACAAAATCATAAGCATGTAATTCTGTAACATAAAGCACATCATATGGCATTCCAGGTGAAATGTTCAAATTAAAACTATAAATTACTACGCCCACCTTAATACCCTACCAACCACACTCAAGCAGGTGCTACTTCTGCAGGACCCTATGTTATATATATGATAGAATGAAAAATGTATGGAGTTCTTAAAGTAAATGAGAAGACTTCAAAGAAAATCCTGCTGCTTTGAGGTATGTTGCCAAACCCCCAGTAATTAGTATTCATCATCACTAATTCAGGATATCTAGAGACCTCAAAGAAAATTAATATAAATCATTAGTTAATACACAGAAAGAAAAAAAATCCAAACTCATTTATACTAAAAGATATGTACTTATACAAATATATATATACACAAAAACTTCATGTTGCCCTCACCAACAGTATCTAAACTGCATAAAAAACTCTTCCACATCTCAAGACCAGAAAATTTTTTAGCTTGGAAAATATTTTATATTGAGAAATACCATGCACCTAGCTCAACCATTTCTCTCACACACATACACACACACACACGCACACATGCACGTGCACACGCGCGTCTCTTCCAGATAAGCAGCAGAACTTTGTAACTACCATGCCTGGACAAACTGCTCAGAAAAGAGATTGGTAGGTGGTGCACATATGCACAGGGGTGTTAGACATATGCCAGCTAGATGCAGGGGGTTATAAACTAGTTAATACGTCCATCTGTTAAACGAACACCCTGTGAGGCAGACACCCCTACCCTCATGTCACAGTTGGGGATGCCTGTCTAGGTCGGCTTGCACCCAAGTCCCTGCTCAGCCACTATGACGTCTCCCAATAAAATCACCATCATTTGTACAAATAATATTCATGGCATCATGAAGACTGATCTTTTAAAAATACTCCCCAAATTTCTAACACCCTAGAAGATGCATTTTACAGAACAATAAATGGAAAGCTCTAAGGAAATGATTCTGCCGTTCTTCCAACAGCTTTCTGAAGAAAGCATCAACAGTAGAACCGTATCAATAGCCACACGGCTGTGCCTCAAACCTGCCTGCTCCTCAACCCAGACCCAAGAAAACCAGGTTTACAAGTTGAACATCAGGCAACTGTCACACACCTCCTACAGTAAAACAACAGAACTCTTCGGGAGCAAACGGAGCAGTAAATCTCCCCAGGGTGGAGAGAGTCAGTGGGTCACTGTCAGTTTTGACTCTGTGTGTGTGGGTGTATGTGAGAAATGCAAGACAAAAATTAAAAATCAAACGGTAAGACGCACATGCAATGAGACAGAGCATGACGCCTTGCTAAAAGTAATATAGTTGTTATGGAAATCACATCCACCTACAGAGTCTGCTTCTGAAGATTCAGAATAAGGAGCAGTGTTGGGGGGGGGTGCTTATTTTGAAGACGCTCTCCAGTTGTGCACCCCTTACTCAAAGGGATTCGTCTCCCCAGAAATCCAAAGCCACCATGTCGCTCTCAAGGCCAGGCTTTGGGGGATAGTCTCGAGGCAGGTGTAAACTGCTTCCTGCCTCGCCTTCCTGACTGTGGCATGCCTCTGCCCAAAATACAGTTCCTCATATGAAACAAGTGTATGTGTGCCCTCGGGATAAATATGCTAATAACTGCCTTGGGAGATGGGATTCTATGAATGTCCTAAATCAAATACACAAATTTGCGAGATACACACCAAGCTATTAAAAGATAAATGGTTAGTAGGTTACAAAGAAAAGGAATATAAATTACTGGTTAGCAAATAGAAAAAAACTTTTTGTGTATAAAAAGCACATACTGAAAAAATACACTTGGTTTTACACTTAAAATCACCGACAATTTTAAAACATTACGCTACTCACGGATGGTAAATTGCCATAAAGTAGTTATGCCCAAACTCTGTAAGATGGATTGATACATCCCTTTTAGAAAATCGGTTTGACCATACTGGTCAGAGTGATAAGAATGCCGAGGGCATTTGTGACAACCAAAGACAAATCTGCCACTGTGATCCTAGAAGGGTCAATCCGATGCAGCAGATACACAGCCCTTCAGGCGCAACCCAGGGACAGGTGTTGGAGATTACACAAGGACACACACACTATCTATCCTTCAGGCAACCGTCTCCACATCATCTTCCCATTTCAGTCAGGGTTCATTTGGCTACAAAAACTGAAACTCACAAGGAATTTAATCAAAGCCAATAGAGGTATCTCCCCAAGTCCAAATGCAGTAAGGACACTGGACATGGAGAAAAATTCAACCCCCAAACTGTACTCCGTTAGGAATCAAAGACATCAGCTCTAAAACTCTAGGGCACACCCCAGAGTGACTGGTCTCTAGAAATGTTCCATTTCTGCTCCACTCTCCTCTGCTGCTGAAACCTTAGCTTCTCTATTCACTGACCTGCTACAAGCAACCCCTTCAAGGCTCCCGCCTTCTCATACTCTCATGACCGTGCCTCTCAGCTCCCTAACAACTCTCCGTATCCCAATTCCAGACCAGATGCCCTGCCTGGTCCGATCAGCCATAGGGCCAGATCATGTGGTAGAGAAGGCTACCACTGTCAGACTGTAAGAGGAAACAGTTATCTGGGAAAGGGTGTGGGCCCGGAGGAAATGACAGGCATTTCTGCTATAGTGTCTCAATCTGAGTTTCTGAGAAATACTGAATAGCAGTGAGTCTAGGATTACTCTTTGACGTAGGAGAATTTTTTCCAGGAATCTGTATCAGTTTCCTATGGCTGATGTAATATAGCACCACAAAGTCCCGGCTTAAACAACAGAAATTGTCTTCAAGTCCTGGAAACTAGAAGTCTGGGGTCAAGTTGCCAGCAGGGCCATGCTCCTGCCAAAGGCACTAGGGAAGGACCTGTTCCAGGCCCATCTCCTAGCTTCTGATACGTCTTTGCCCTGTGGCAGCATCCCTCCAATCCTCACGTGGTATTCTCCCCATGTGCACATGTGGCCAAACGGCCCCTTTTTATAAGGATGCCGGTCATACCTGATTAAGGTTCCCCCCTACCTCAGTAAGACCTCATCCTAGCTAATGACATCGGAAACAGTTATTGCCAAATAGGTCACATTCTGAGGGACGGGGCTGAAGACGTCAACATACGGATTTTAGGTAGTTAGAATTCAACCCATAACACCTAAGATTCTGTTTATGAAAATTTTCCCCAGGCAAATAATCCAAATTAAAAAAACGCATTCATGGAAAGGTTTAGGACATTGTTGTTTGTAATAAAAACTCAGAATTGAGTTCCTGGAAAATGTAACTCCCTCAAGCACTTCTCAAGGCAACGGAGCACAGCTTGTGAGAGCAAGGGCTCATGGGTCAGACTGCCTAAGTTCGGTTCGAATCCCCACTCGACCCATTAATAACTCAGAGACTCTGGGAGAGACGTTTCAGTTCTCTTTGCTTAAGTTTCCTCATCTGTAACATGGGGATGGTGCTAATACCTACCTCCCAGGTTGCTTCCAGAATTAAATTAATCAATATAATGAAATCTCATCACAGCACTATTAGAAGGGTCCAGAGCATGAAATCATGTAAAACTCAAAATATTGTCATTGTGAGATTATATATGGGGCCAACTTCTGCCTTTAGCTGGCTCCGTCATGCCCGAGGACTGCTGATAGTTTTCTATCTGAAGTGATTATTTTGGAATATGTTAATTGAGAGGTTTATCAGACACGTAATAGTGGTATATACTGGTTTATTCTGCCTGTAATACTAGGTATACACTGCCTACCACATGAAAGGCATTATATGAATCTTCAGGTCCACTCACCAACCCCCTGCCCCCACAGCTCACCCTGGCTCTTCCTCTTCCTGTGTGTGTGTGTGTGTGTGTGTGTGTGTCTCCTCAGTGAGACCGCACACAGACATGTGGGATTTAGATTAGAGGTAAATGGGTGTATAATACATGAAAACTCCAAATTCCAAAATAGCTTGCACTTTAAGGCCCTGCCTCATTGCTTTTTTCACACATAGTAGTCCTTACCCCCAATGGGAAACTGCCCATCAGGCTCACCTTTCTAGAACAGAGCTCAAGAACCAGAAATAAACACAAAAAAGTTGAGTCTATTCACTGCAATTAATCGATTTCACTCTCAAAAAGGTCTTTAAGGTTTTACTGACAGCCTATTTACTCCTAATGGACCCACAGTTCTAACTAATTATGAGTTGGTTTCCAGGCCCATGGCAGAGTAGAAGCAACAAATTAAAAGGAAAAACTGGGGGCAACCATTGGAAAACTAGGGAAATGAGATGGAATAGAAAGCACAGCAGCCAGCAGGCACTTGGTAAGAGGCCGAACAGCCCTCAGACCTCTCCTGCTGCTGCTGCATGCACACCTTTATGACCCAGCACGGCTCCCGTGTCTGCAATGCTAGTTCAGAGTCAGAGCGAAATAGTTTCATTATCCTTACGAATCTATGAAGCAGCAGGGATTCTGAGAGATTACTCTCTGGAACCACTTTTTCTTCTTTTTTCAAGTTCTCATGCTCTCTTACAGGGTAACGCTGAGCTAGATGAGAAAACCAAAATAACAGAATCATCGCCAACAGCTCCAGCAGACTGAGTTGAACTGTACATACACTGTGATAAAAATTCATTGGTGAGGTTTTGCAGATAGAGTCTCAACAACATAATTAATGCACAAATACTTTGAATTTCAATATATGCCTTGAAGTATTTATGAGTTTGTTTTATCAACTATATTCAACTCCCCTTATAATCTTAGGTTGTTTATAAGTCTTTTTCAAGGTAAAGAGGGACAAACTTTAGTCCAGATTCTACCCAAACCAACTCTGAAAATAAAGTCCAATTATTACTATTACCCACTGTACCTGTAAAGTTGTTATGCTTTTCCTAAATGTATCTGTGAATGCAGATTTAGCAGAACTCGGGAGGACAAAAAGGATCACGTTGGAGGCACCATCAATGCTTCTCACCAGCTGTGGTCTGATTCTGCATTCTGACGGCCAGAGCTCGGGACAGCCCTGAACAGCGGTTCTCAGCCCTGGCTGCACCTGAGTCCCCTGGGAACTTGAGCAATCCCCAGCCTGCAACCCAGAGAGTGGGATTTAATTGGTATGGGGTGGGGCCAGGGATTTTTTTTCCTCCAAACTCAAATGACAATGAGGAATGGGATCCACTGCCCTAAAATCATCCTTGCCATCAATAAAGATCAGACCAATGAGTTAAAAATGGGTGTTCCTCATGTATAAAGGACCCGTGGACAAGGACAAGGTGGGGGGACTGAACGTGGGAGGGGGCAGACAGGGCAGGGGAGAGTAATGGGGGGGAAGGGGGACAACTGTAATTGAACAATAAAAATTTTAAAACTAAAAATAACAAAATTAAAATTAAAAATTAAAATTAAACATTTAATTAAAATTAAAAATTAACTAAAATGAAAATTAGAAATTAAAAAATTAAAAATGGGGACCTCTACCCCATTCTGGAAAAGCCCACCATTCCATCCTTGTTACTTGTAAGTCAATAAATAATTAACTCAGTGAAATAAGCCAGTCAGAGAAAGACAAATACCATGTGATTTCACTCATATGTGGAATCTAATGAACAAACTGAAATAACAAGCAAAGTGGGGACAGACTCATAGATGGAAAGCAGATGAGACAGCTACCAGGACGGGGAAGGGAGAAGAGAGGAGGAGGAGGGTTTGAGCAAAAAGGAAAAAGGGCTCGTGGACATGGATGACTGTCGGGGTTGCTGGGGGGAGGGGGATACAAGGGGACTAAACGATAATGGAAAAAATATAATAAGGATTAAATTTAAAAACTCAAATATTTTAAAGTTTCAAAATTAAAATATATTCCTATTCAAATGTAAATATTAATGATCATAAGCATTCTTTACAGTTGATTAAAATTAGTGCTAGCTTTTTAAGAAGTTGTTTGAACATTAGTCCATATATTCTGTCATTCCTGCAGCAGCCCCACCACAGCCAGAGGCAAATGAGCAGGCAATTCATGGTGGTCTGGCAATAACTCAGCGTGTTCCACTGAATATTGTGTTATACCAAAGAAAGCCAATGAGAAGCAGGCAGGCAGCAGCGGCTGTGGGTGCTGGAAAACACAGAAGCTGTATGAAATTCTTTCACTAAGATAAATGGAGATATGCATGGGCCCAGGTGGAAATGGTTCACCGTGTTAAAAATGAAATGCTCCAAATAATTTGCGAAAACTTGAACAGAGTAAGGCAGCCGGGACGGGAAAGAAAAAGGCCCGTCCACACGTGGGTGTGAGTCAGCGCTCTGGCAGACCCACCCCAGAGCTAACCACACCGGAGTCAGGAGCAGGACCTCCCTGGAAATGTGTTTCTCCCAACGCTCACCTTTTCCAGTTCTCACTGAAGCCACCGATGGCAGAACCAGAACCGACACGGGGCACACTAAAGAATTCTGGGGTCATGGAGACAACAGAGTGCTCTGGGCCAAGTGCGTTTCCTTCACGCGGAGATTCCAGCAGGAAAGCAGCAGTGATCTCCTGAGGCTCCCCTCCCCAGTGTTGGTGGTCACCACACAGGCACACGGCTCCCACAGGCTCCTCAGTAACCTAAACAAGTCCTCCACTTTCGCTCCACTCGCTCAACTGTCAGAACACATGGAGATGACGAATTGCCAACACCAAGTATCTGTAATGAAGGTTTTCTACCAAAAAACAATAGCATTGTTTGGGTCCTGAATATAATCACACTTTCAGCATTATCCCTCAATGTCAGAGACAGCTGTAGGTAACTCTGGAATATCTATAGTAGGGACACTGCTGACAACATTGTACACTCATAAATCAACATTCTGCACATTGTAGGAAAATTTCTCATACCAAGAAAAGCTCTGCTTCAGCTGAGTAACTGCTTTGTTTTTGCCTCCAGAACACCGAAGCACTTCACAATCACGTCTCCCTCCTAGCCCACTGCTATGACTGGATGAAACTCAGAATGGAGTTTTGGCCTCCTTCCAGGAACCTCCAGGTAGGACCTGCTCCCACACATTCCTGCACACTAACGTCTCCCAGGCTTCTTACTTTCTTCCCGCTCTCCCTTTAATTTTCCCTTTGCTCCAATTTCCTGATCTATTCATCTGTCCTCTAAGAACAAGTAAAATTCCCTCTACGATCTACAGGGAGAAATTCATCCTGTCCATGTTAGATGAAGTCATTTGTACATAATCAACATGTGCTTTTGGCTGAATACATGGGCTACAATATTCCCCTGCACCTCTGACCTCCTGACAAGAACCTTCCTTGTTCCTTGCTTCATCGCTCTGTGATCTACTTTAAAAAAAGGAAACACAGATGGCATAGTGCCCAAAATGACCTGCAGGTTTCTTTAAAAACCTGTGCAGATTTCTAGCCATTCTGGAAGCGTGACATGAGCCCACTGAAACTGGAGTGACAACGAGCAAGACCCCAAAGTCACATGGCTCAACTGGAAAAGACCAATGGAAGTTTTGTCAAAAGGAGATTTAAATTTCATTCCTATTTCAGCATTTTTAATAGATAAGCCTTGAACTTTACTCTAGAAAGTCATTTTTTTCTTTATCCATTAACACTAAAGCAATGACGATGCTAAATGATGAGAAGAAAAATGGCAGGTCACGGACGTACAAATTATATATGCTGGGTTTAATGGTCTGCAGCCATTGATCTAAAAATTCTCCATGACCACACCATTCTATCCACACTGTTCTCAGGCCATCCATGACTTGTACCCTGCTCACAAATCTCTGCAGTCGTCAACGGCCCGTGCCCTGGTAAAAGACTCACCCCTCAGTCTGACCTTCCTCGACCCTTCAGCTGCACTGGACATAGCTGACCTGATCCTCCTCCTCGAAACACCATCTTTACTTGGCTTCCAGGACATACTACTTGTTTCTTCCTCACTCTTTCTTGCTGCTTGCCCCTAATCCCCTTTGCCAGTTGTTCATCTCCCTGACCTACAAGCTCCAAGATACCCAGCACTTGGTCCTCTTTCATTTATGCTAACTCCCCCGGTGACCACACCAGTCCCACCATTTTATCTATCACCAGTGACTGCGCAATGTATCTGTCTGGTCTGAATGACCTTCCTCACCTCCATGTTCATTTGTACTGCCTTCTTCACCTCTCTACTTGAATGTCTAATACGAGTATCAACCCCCACCCCTTGAAAGGATTCAATACCTTCTACACCATACAGCAGAGCATTTTAAGCACTGACATACAATTTGCTAATGAGATAAAGGTAAGACCAATGCATCTGTCTCATTAGAAAGAACCACCACTTCCCATCCTCAAATCAGTATTGCACCCTGTCATAAATTTAGCGATGCACTCGTAAAACTCTCTGCAGATGTTTAGGCAATTGACAGAACTCTCTAAGCAGGTATGACTGCCCTAAAGTGCTTATTGGCACTGAATTTTACACGTTATTTACCTGCACAGTAACAGCGGAGAGAGAGAGTATTGTTCCTTCTCCAGGCAACATAGCAAGAACCGTCAATATAGTGTGTGAAATGAAGGATTCGTGTAAGACTGGCTTTTGTAGCCACCAGATGTCCACCCACACATCTCCCTATGTTTAGGGGTCACTGGGTGATCCACTGAATATCAGGATTTCTTTTGAAAACTTTATAGATCAAAAAGGATTCACTCAAGGATCTGTATCTGGAATCTTCCCCATAAGAGTTCCTGCCCCATACAAGCTCAGGACTCTCAGAAACCCAAGGGGCACAAACCAGGACTTTCAACAACAGCCTGAGGGCTGTGAGTATGCCTCAGCACGGACGCCATGGACACCCACAGCCACCGGTGTGCACGCAAATCCAGGGTGTGACACACTTGAGCTTAGTCTGGAAGGTCAGGCTGTGTGCTTCACTGGGTCAGGGGCTCTGGGTAGTAAGATCGCTGGCTACTGGGCTGGCTGTCCCTTGCTTTTTCCCTACTCCGTGAATGGCACCCCACCCTTCCAGTTTATCTGGCCAAAAACTTTGGGGTCATCTTTGACTCCTCCAGGCCTCATATCCCACTTCCATTCTGTGAGCAAACCCTGTTAATGGTCCAAGTGCATCCAGAACCTGGTTGCTTCTCAGCACCTCCACCACAAGAAGCCTGTTCCCAGCACCACCACCTCTCAACTAATGTCCTCAGTTAACTGGTTCTCTAGGTTTTCACTCCAACTGCCCCACAGTCTATTATCTGGGCAAAAGCCAGGGATCCTGTTCAAAATTCGATCATATTACTCTTCTACTCAAGACCCTCCAGAGACTACCCAACTGGCTTACATTTTTTTAAAGGGCCTAGAAGGTGACACGTGACCTTGTCCCTCATCCTCAGCTTTTGCCTGTGATGTCATCTCCTACCACTCTTCCCCTCACTCACTCTGCCCCCAACACCCCAGGGCCTTACCATTCCTTCAGTTCTCCAGGTATGCTCTACCCCAGGCCCTTTGCACTTGCTGTTCCTACTGCATAGATCACTCCTTTTCCCAGATATACACATGTCACCTTCTCAGTGAGGCCTTTGCTAACCACCCTGTCAAGAACTGCCACATCTCTCATCCCTATACCCAACAACTCCAAATTGCTTTTTACGTTATTTTCTCCTTAGGGCAGACTACCACCTACCATAAGAGTCTGAAAACTATGGGCTGTGGGCCAAATCCAGCCCACCATCTGATTCTGTAAATAATGCTTTGTTGGAACACAGACATACCCATTCATGTCCATGCTGCCCGTGGCTGTTTTTACACTTCAATGGCAGAGTTGGGCAGCTGTGACAGAAACTGCCTGTCCCACAATGCCTAGAATGCTTACTGCCTGGCCGCTTGCACAGAAGAAGTCTGCTGACCTCCCCCTCTGGCTCTAACACATTGTTTAACATGTTGTCTGTCCCTCTCCACGCAGTGAGATCGGGGACTTCTACTTCTTTTCTTCGTTACACTGTTCCCAGTGCCAGTGACAGTGCCTGGTGCACAGTAGGAGCTCGATAAATGCTTGTCAAGTAGACGAAGAAATGAATTATGTAGCCACGTGGTGGAGCAAGAACGTCTAGGACACTTTGGTGACTGGTCTTTCACCCATTTTAATTTTTAAATATACAGAAAAACACCTGAGACACGAAAGTACAGTGTAATAAATAACTGCATGCATGTAAGTAACCGCCACCCAGGAAAAAGAATACAGCTGATGCCATTTCAAGCAAAACATCATGTTTCTCTAAAATCCAAAATTAACTGAAGTGCAAAGTAGAATCGGACCTGACACAAAGTCTGTTCTTCACTTCACGAGAAGAGTTCTGGTTTCCGCTGCATGCCCTGTTCTCAGACGCTACCTAAACATTTTCTTGCTGCTTTTTACCCGAGAGCACACTTCAAGACAAAGAAAGAGCAGGAAAAATTCTGGAGCCCCACTGGAAAGCCACCCTAGTAAGGCTCACGTTAAGTTGCCTCCAAGGAAGGCTCTGGGCATATTGATACAATCCTCTGCTCTTTATCTGGGGTCCCCAAACCCGATTCCACTCTAAAATGAGCACTATACCACTGAGGCTCCCGGCTCCTAACGTGAGCCTCTGACTTCACTTAGCTTAAGTATCTGTGATCCCTCAAAGCAAAAAATTAAGACAGCCACTCTCAACTTCTCTTCCTCTATATTTCTTTTTCATTTATTAACAAGACGCTGCTGCTGGTACCCAGAGAATTCAGGGGGGGAAAACAATCTATTTAGAAACAATTCTGACTTAACTGCTATGTCAATCCCTATCCATGTCTCCCTTCCTCTGAATGAGGGGGACATTTGCATTAAAACAGTATCTCTCTTACTTAGAATGCACCTGCTCAGGCTGATTAAGCCCCAACTGGAGCCATACTCCTCCACTTTTGCCATCACTACCGGTCTAACAAAATGAGTTATCACTTCTGGTGAGACATAGGAAAAAAATCTGGACTTGTACAAACAGAACTGTCTTCCACTGAAGTGGGAGAAAAGAAGGATGGACAGGGGCAGGGAAAACAAGGATGTAAGAAATGAGTAATTCCAAACATTTTTAATAAAATTCATTGAAATGTTAAATCACAAATTATAGACAATTAACACTCCATAAATGAGACTATTGCACACTGCGCTACATTTTTCTCTCTACCAGACATGCTACACATTGCTTTGTTTTACTAAAGACCATGTTTTGTTTCTGCTAAAGGCCAGCCCATTCTAATTTCATAAAATTACTTCTTTATT
This sequence comes from Sturnira hondurensis, assembly GCF_014824575.4. Lineage (NCBI taxonomy): Eukaryota > Metazoa > Chordata > Mammalia > Chiroptera > Phyllostomidae > Sturnira > Sturnira hondurensis. Next base: position 2,232,914 of record NW_028087015.1, read on the forward strand.
CTTAATAAAAGAGAAGTCCCACATAACTTTATTCAAAATTTGAAATTGTACTGAGCTTTTAAAACATATTAACTCCCAGGCATAATTCCACATGGTTTTAAGATAAAGAAAAGTACTACGGCCGAGTCCTACTATTTTTCCCACCCATAAATACACCCCCACACAGGACAATCATGCCAATCACTGGAGGAAAGGACAAGCCATCCGCTTTCTACTGTATCAAGGTGTCACCTGACAGTTAAGCACAATGGCACATGACCTTCCCTACAGAATATTTTGATAATGATGCACTAGAATTACTGGCTAACAATTATTTTCAAATATGTTCTCCTTTCCTCTCTCTATCAAATGTCGGGGGTGGGGAGTAACAAATCAATTTTTCTTTGTTTGTTTAAAACAAAAAATGAAAAGAATGATCTAAATCTTTCACTTAATTTAAGACCTATATTGAAAACACTAAAATTCTGGTACAATGCCTTATGCTAACACCATACTTTCTTTTTAAGGACATGAGAATACGCACAGTGTTGGTAAGAACCAACAAATCTGTGGTTTCTAATAAGAAAAGATGACCTCACTAACTATATTCAGCATAAAAAATATAAACTCCACTGATCAGATTTGTACCTTTCCTGATATACCAGCAAAGCATTATTATAATACAATAAACAGATATCCTGAAAAGGTATCTGGTGAAATATACATAAGGTTAATGAAATTTAAAATATTTGCCATAATGGAATCTTTTGAGACTATTCATAGAATTATCTTAGTCGCACTAAACCAGTGGGGGGGGAAATTCATTTACATGTTTCCCTCAGCAAACCTCCTTCGGCACATGCATGAGCCGCCTCTATCAATTCACAAGCACACATCTGTATGCCTGGATATAAGGAGGATGATATGTCTATTAGGAGAAAAGGGTAGAAGCAGCTCGACAAAATTCTACAGGATCCCACAGGCGTCGATATCACAACATGAATTTTTATGAGTTTTCAGGGAGAAGAAATATTTCCAACAAAAGGTTGATAGGACCTGACAGCTTCGAGTGAAATGCACACACCCTCAGGCTCTCGCTCAGCAAGTCCCCTCTTCACAGGTGGCACAGCTGTAACTCGGCACCCAGCGGGCTCCCGTCACAGTCAGGGAGCCAGGTTCAGGAGCAGGGGCCCCATCGAGTCTCACAGATGAAACTGGAGTCACCTCTGTAAATGCTGTTCTTGCAGAATAGTCACACTTCTATTTGAGGATCAAAATTCTAACGAATGATGACAAAAATACATGGGGTCGAGTGTGATCCCCTTCACCCCCGGATTTCTTGTCACTATTTTTACTATCCACACCGTTCTCCACAAGGATTACTGGCCTGCCTTGGGTGACAGGCTGGCATTTAAAGCACCACCATGAGGAGAAGACCGCACTCAGAAACGGCACTTGGTTGGACAGCAGCCTTTTGCTGGCTTAAAACCCCAGAAAAGACACTGGTGCCTAGAAGGGGAGAGAGATAGGCTCCCTTCTCCATTTCTCTGACCTCACGCTCTGGAATACCCATCAGTTCAGCCAAATTAAATTAGAAAAAAATCCTTCTTTTTGTAAAATGTGAACTAGCAATCTGCAGACTACTACAAAAAACACAATGAAAACACAATATTCCTGATGAGAATGACACTTTTTAAAAAACTATTTTTTTTTTAGAGAGAGAGGGACGGGGGGGGGGGCGGGGCGGGCGGAGAAAGAAAGGGAGAGAAACATCAACCAGGGACCAAACCCATAACCCAAGCACATGCTCTGACTGGGAAAGGAACCAGCGGAGCCACCCAAGTCAGGGCGGGATGACACCTTTCAATGACCATCCTGCTGTTGGAGGAGCCACTCGAAAATGATCAGGGTAAAAGCATCAGATGTTGTATCTAGTTAACCCAAAGTCTTTTAAACTGGCAATATAAACAAAAGTATTTAGTTCTCTAATGTTTATGTTATTCCAAAAGTTACATTTAGCAAGGACCTAAATCTGTAAGGAATTATGCTTTTAAACACACATGCACACACACAAAATAGGACCCTTCTACAAATTACAAAACATTCATGAATAATTTAAGAAGTAGAGCCAAGTATGCAAACTCTGTTATTACTCTGAGCACACACACAAATCAGTGCCCTTTATAGAAAGCCCTTAGGTCAAGCTGAAGGTCAGAAAAAATGACCAAGAGCAAAAACTTAGACACTTCAAAGACAAACAGATGAGTTCAAATCCTGCCCCTGTCACTACCCAGAAGATCAGGTACCAACACCGTACCCGAGTTCTCTGAAACACCTCTTTGCTGGCCTGTGACACGGGGCTACTCTCCTGTACCTCACGGGTTTGCAGTGAGGATAAAAAGGATGGCACATGCAAAAAAAAAAAAGCAGCTAGCACAGCTCCAGCTCATAAAAGCCTCTCAGTAAATGACGCTGGACAGTAAACAATCTTTCTCCACAGCCAGCAGGAGCAAGGCCAATGTTTCTTCACCACTGGCCACTCACAGAACCACTGGCAGCCTTACGTGGACACGGGCACACACCACCAGGATCTCCTGGTCAAACCCTGACAGGTCAGAGCTCCACTGGGAGTCAAGTGTGCCCAAAACCGAGACCAAAACAGCTGCCACGGCAGCTGTGTCCCTGTTCAACCCCAGCTGCCAGAAGAACAGGCTAAACAGTCTGCTGATTGAGCACTGTCTTTCTCCCCTTGAGTTTGCTTTGTCGTTTTAGTTTGTAAATGGTCACTGGCCATTCCACATTGGTGCTTCTCACACTCCCCTCAAGGAGGTGCTGTGAGGAAAGAGGATGAGCATCCACAGCCAAAAAAAAAAAAAAATCCCACAGAAAGAGCAAGGGCATGTGAGCTGGTTATCTCCTGAGTGGGACATACTATCCCCAAACTTAGTGGCTTCAAACCAACACTGTCCCATTTTACCCCACCATTCTGTGAGCTGGGGACTCAGGCAGGCATCAGCAATTTGGCTTTACATATTTTAACACCATTTTCTTCAAAGTCACTGACAATAAAGTGATAAATCCATTCATAAACAACTTCAAGGGAAAAAAAAAAACCAACCCATCTCTGCTTTCACTGATGTACCGTGGGAAAGAGCACTGGTTTGGGAAGCAGACAAACCACGAACACGTTTTCTGGTCTCTGTGAGCTTCACTTTCCTTAACTGTGAAATGGAGATATCATCCCTTTGCCTTGCAAAATCACAGCTACAATTTTAAAAATATAATGTACACAAAGCATGAGTGCAATGCCCAGCACATAGTAGGCCTTCAATAAGGCATATGCTGAAATGTTTTATGAACATTTTCAAAGGCTAGAGAGCCACAGAGAATCACCTCTAATTGACAGCATCAGAAAACCCAAACCTGTTAGTGAGAAACTGATTCTTGGTTATAGTTGAAGATAATTTATATGCCTCATACTGTAGTTTTCATTTACCTTTTAGGAAGGAATCCAGTCAAATAAATCATTCATGACAGATTTGATGTTCTTCTTTCAGTCCAGATGTGAATGTGCAAAGTGTCTGTTTTCAAGGCTCAGCCACTTGGGCTGAAACCATTTTTTCCTGGCATTTACAGCAATAATTGAGCGTGGTAATTCAGCAACCAATTGTAAAGAAGAGCCACGAGCAACGCTGTCTATCAGGAAATTAATTAGCAACAGGAAAGAAAGGAGCAGTACTTACCAACTATTTACACAAGGAAGCCTTGGTCTTTTCCGATTTGCTTTGGCAAACATTTTTAAACATTCTCCTCTTCCTAGGACGAAGTATACGGCACCCACGCCACTCACACGGAGGGCGCTGGCTTCCCGGGAAATTGGCAACCCAGGAAAGACACCTCTCACCTCCAAGGAGGCTGGCTATGGGCTTCACCCGCTCCTGGACCAGCATTCTCAGGAGTTGTGGGAAGAGAACCAGGAGCCCTAGACCTCTCACTCAGATGGCCAGCCTGAACTGGCCTTATTCCAGGCAGTTCTGCGTAACTGGTGACAACTGGCCGGCCAGCACGCCAGACTTCTGGAAACCGAGTCTTCCAAAGAACTCGAATATACAGGGTCCAGCAGAGGTAAGGGCTGCTTGAGTGTGACTGGTAGGGTAATAATATGGGTGTAATAATTTAGAGTTTTCATGCGAACATTTCGCCTAAATGCCATATGGTGTGCTTGAGTGTAATGTTATGTTACAGAATGACATGCTTATCATTTTGTAATAGAAGATTTTGTAATAAAACGAGGGCATTATTTGTGCCAGACCCCATATAATACTTAAAACAGAAAAGAAATGTAAGTCATCTTTCCTTCGAATCCCACCCTGAATTCTCGCCTTGCTGGGGGGACACAGATGAATGTGAAGAATTCACACACCACACCCACTGATGCCCCATGGGGCAAAGCGGGAGACTTGACCCTGTTCTGCTTGGGTCAGTCTTTGGGAGCTAGCACTCGCTTTTGAGCTTCATATTCCCTTAAGCTAGAGCATAAAGTTTCCTCTGTGCATGTATTTATTCAACAAAGATTTATAGCATACTCAGCTGCTGTGGCAACAAAGATAAATAAGACAGGGTCTCTGCTCTTGTGTAGCCTGTAGTCGGGCCAGGAGAAAAGACATCACAACACGATGAGGTCAGGGCATTAACAGGCAGGGTGGCGTCCAAAGCAAGAAGTCACTGACTTGCTGGGGGCCAAGCAAGGGGAGGGATGGGCGGAACTGAGACCTTGGAGCTATGAGAAACGGAGCTCCTCATACATTATTCTGATTGGTCTGGATCACCATATTTTAACTTCTAGTAAAAGTAGACCAAAGGGCAGGACCCAGATTAAGTTCACGGGACTACAGCCGCTCATCTAGGCACTTTCAGGAACCCAAGTTTAGATCAGGAGTAGAACAGGTATGATAGCTCAATTCGCAAAGTCAGGTGTACCAGAATGAAGTTGCTCCTGGGATGCCACACAAAGGGAAGCCTATCACGCTCACTGCTGAACCCTCTGGCATGCCTGTCCCCAAATCCAGTTCATCTTATGCTCCACATGTGGCACCGGAATCCTTGCCAAGGCAGGAAGCTCAGGCGTCTAAAATCAAGCTTTCCTGGGGAGCTGGCCGGCGGCCTCCTCCTTTGCCTCATGCTGCCACCAAGATGATCCCCAAATCCCAGCACCTGGTCCCAGAACCCACCAACCTCAACCCCCTTCCCACCCTGAGGCAATCTGCTTTCTTCTCTTTCTGCCCTCACAGAAAAACCAGCCTCCACCCCAGGGGGCACGGCACTCTCTCTTCTACAGCTTTAGACCTTTTTTAAAAATATATATTTTTCTGTGAACCAGACGATCGCAGTTCGATTCCCAGTCAGGGCACATTCCTGGGTTGCAGGCAAGTTCCTTGCAGTTCCCAGCAGGGGATGCACGAGACGCAACCATACATTGATGTTTCTCTTCCTCTCTCCTTCCCTTCCCCTCTAAAAGATAAATAAAATATTTTTAAAAATATTAAATATATATATATATATTATTTTTAGAGAGAGGTGAAAGGAGGGAGAAAGAGAGGGAGAGAAATATCAATGTGTGGTTGCCTCTCACAGGGCCCCGACTGGGGACCTGGCCTGCAACCCAGGCATGTGCCCCAACTGGGAATTGAACCAGTGGCCCTTTGGTTCACAGGCCCGCACTCAATCCACTGAGCAACACCAGCCAGGGCAGCTTTAGACCTTTTATAAAGAGACAGAGAAGAATCTTCCCTTCATACCACTTCAGTTTTCTGCCAACCCAATATCCCCAAGGCAAGGAGTTACAACTGTCTGAGTTCCTGCTTGAAATACCAGGGAAGAGAAAAAGCAAAGACCAAGACACAAGTTTCATCACTTACAAAGTTATTCTGGCCCATGAGCCCCGCAAACATAGCATCAGAGTGGGAGGTGTGTTTACTTTGTCTCTAGCTGCAGGTAAACACCACCCCCCCAGCACCACTTCCAACAGGAGAGACCCTGAGACCCTGGCCCTCGGCCCACAGTGGACCGTGAGGGCCTGCTCTCCCCTAACCACTGGGTGGGTGGCGTGTGAAGTGTGTCTTTTTGGCACAAAAGAAACCTGCCCCCCTCAAAGAAACTTCCCTCGAATGATCTTCTGCTCTGCAAGAAGAAAAAAAATTCCAGTAAGATTTTTTCAAAGCTTAATATAAAACTGAGATCTCACTGCCTCCTCAAGAGTCGAAGAATTCTAGACACCCCCAATATACTTCAACAAGGACAATGGCCACCTTCACTTCACACACCACCGGATGACGAGGCTTACAGGAACAACTCCTACTCTCCGCCATCGCCTACACTAACCAGCCGTCTGCAAGCTCTGTGCAGGGAGGCTGAACATCACGTTTTCCAAGGTGAGATTACGAGCACGGTTGTAACTGTAAAATTCCAAAGTCCAGGGTACACACTGTGGTTATAATAAAAATAACTGCGACAGAGAACCACTGGAACTGGCCAGACACTCACCGGGAGACTCACAGACTGCTTTCTCAGTCATTTTTCCTGCAGGAAGAGAATGCAGCTCCAGGTAAGTCCATGTGGGAGTCGGATGTTAATTATAAAAGCAGAGCTGCCCTCATCACTGCGCCTTGCCTTGGACACTCAGTAAGCAGCACCACCTCCAGTTGTCCCCACTCATGCTATGCACTCATTTTCTCCCCCCCCCGCCGCTATCTTGCTTTGTAATTTTATGTGGCTTTGGGCAGTGACTCACAAGTCTCCTGGGGACCCCATGTCACACAGGGACCTCACACTAGTAGACCATGATTGGCAAGAACTAACACTCTGGTGAAGGAATTTCCCCCCCATGCTTGCAGAATCCTGAAGGAGAAGGAAAACTACCCAAGAAGCTTTTAGAGAGTACGTTTTTTTCCCGGTTGGCTCACTTCCCTCCTGACCTGCAAATACTGGGAACTAGCTACCCTGACAGGCATGAAGCCTAGAGAAACTACGTTATAAAATCACAAGATGTGCCTCCTAAAACCAGTTACTGTAGCCACAGCTCAGAGGTCAGGAAAGCCCCCGGGTCAGGAGCTGCCACAGGGGCAGGGGCAGTCCTCAGCTATGTCAGGGCTCTTCCCTGACAGGGGCCACGATGCCTGCCAAACGCCCACAGGGTGAGAGCTTCTCTAAGGAGCTTTTCAAGTGCACTCTGAGGAGGAAGGGGAAAAAAAGATGGAAGGAATGTTTTAAGCTGCAGCTGGGCCAAAAACATCATTGCTCTCAACTTGGCAAATTTCAAGTAAGGAGTAACCAAAAGATATCCCAAAGCCAGAAAAGAAAGGGCTAGCCTCAAGAGATGCTCCCCCAAACGTTTACCTGGTAAATCCTTACCAAACGTACTTTCTCCCTAAACTCTGCTCCCACAAACAATACCAAAAAAATTCCTTAAGATGGGGACTAAAAATACGAGTTGTAAACATTGCTTAATTATCTAGGGAAATATAAATCTTTTAAAAAATACTCTTTTTTATATCATTGCTTTTAGATGGAGAGGAAGGGAGAAAGAGAAACATTGATTGGTTGCCTCCCCTATGTGCCCGGACTAAAGATGGAACCTGCAACCTAGGTATGTGTCCTGACAGGGAATCAAACCCACAACCTTTTGGTGACAGGATGATGCTTCAACCAACTGAGCCACATGGCCAGAGTTAAAAAATAATCCTGATTAGAAATAAACTGGTTTTACAGAAAGTACTATATGCTGGCAGTACGGTTTATACCAGTCATTTTAAATTCCACAGGCACAAAGAGTTAACCACATGCGTGTAGAAAAGCCAACCTGCCAATTACTGTTCCTTCTAAATATTATTACTTTTAAAGAGAAAAACAGAAGACTCCCCTGAGACCGCAGGTATGTCTACGGAATGTTCAGACAGGGTAAATCATTTCAGAGGGTACAACCTCCTTTTCTCCTGCCCAAAGCTTACATCTTCAAGGCAGCAGAAAAGCCAGCCTCCAGATCCAGCCCAGCAGGTGGATGTTGCTGCACCCTGGCTCCCTCCCCACCCCCACCTCCGTCTGCATCGCACCTGTGCTTGTCGACAGCGCACTGTGCACATTCAGGTCAACTCACTCTGTGTGCACTCTGTCTCCTAACCCGACCGGATGCTGCTTTGGGCACTCACCACATTCTTTCTTTCCTTTGCGTCTCCCAGCCTCCAACCCCTTTGGAGCTTTGCAAGCAGGAAGGCTCAACACATATGTCTGATGTGACAAAGAAAAACAACATTTCACTTTCAATAATAGGTGACGGCTTCGCCAGCACCTATTATTGAAACAGTGCACTAAGGCGGCAACACCCTTACTTTCCAGCATCCTAGGTCCACCCAGCCACTGCTCTAAGGCTTCCTCCCTCTCTGCCTTCAAAAGTGCAGGCCAGCAGAGAAGGAAAGAAAGATGGGCACTGCAAGAAAAGAACCCCAAGAAGATGATTTGGCTCAGCTCACTCAACCCCTCCCCGCCCCACACTGGAATAATACCAGATCCATCGCCCCAGCCTGCAAGTTAGGTCCAGATGAGCCCACGCACAAAACCCCACTGCGACGAAGCCTGCGTTTTTTATAGTATCGTAAGTAAGCAGCTGTTTTAGCCACAGACTGAAAGCCGCTCCTCGAAACGTCAAATTACTCTGCGTGCCTCTGACCATAAGATAATCGTTTAAAGTCATTATTCCATGTTGCAAGTTTAGAAACAAAATTTTGGATGTTCATGGAATTTAACTAAAAAAATGACATTTTAGTGGCAATTCTGTTATAGAATCTGCCATTTTCCATCCAAGCCCACAGAGAAAGCAGCAGCAGTAATTAAATTTACATCCTTAGATGTTCTTAAATGTCAAAATAAATCTCTAAAAACTACAGGTAACAGTACCTGAAAAGTTCAGGAAAGCGCCCATCTGATGACAGGTTTTTCAGGAGCCCAAGATGAGCACCCTGAGGTTTCTCAACGGGGGTTACACCTGCCATTATGGAGTTGCTTGGAAAAGCTGTATTCATCATGTTAAAGATCAGTTTTGTTTCCTGTTAATTACCACAGTTGGTCTCCAAGGGGATACTGAGTGGGGTGGCGGAATCATCCTCATTGCGGGAAACGCTATAAACAAGTTTGACAGGGCCCTCGCCGTCTCTTTAAAAGAACAAATGGCACTAATCCCACATAGCCTTACCCATCTCCAGAGAGGAAGGGAGAGAAAAACAGGAAGAGAGAAGAAATTAAACAGGAGCATCTCAGGGCATAATAAATAAAAACATCCTCCAGCTAGCGTGACACAGCTACCCTTCCTCGAACTGGGGATTCGGGTTCAAAAGAGAAAGAGGTCCCTAAAAACACACTTATGAGGTTCCCGTTGGAATGAGGGCATGTAGCAGTTTCTTAAAGCCTCACCTACAGGAACTATCAATCCTCTCACCTGAGCTAAACTAAAAGAAAAAGCATGGGAGAATTAACGTCTTCTGGTGAGGGAGACACAAGACAGTGCAAATTAGATCATCATTTGATCTACAAACAAATTATACAAAAAATATTTTGGACAACTGGCCCGGACTGTTCATACTTCTAGTAATAAACTTGGTTAATTTAAAGTACTCTGACTCATTTTCTGAGGAATTACCTTCCACCTTTTTTTAAAATGTGATGTAATTAACATAGAACTTTATATTAGTTTCAGGTGTGTGACATGACTTGCTATTCATATATATATTGTGAAATGATCACCACGATACATCTAGCTAACATCCATTGCCATACCTAGTTACCGATTTTTTTTCATATGATGAGAACCTTTAAAATCTCTCCCAGCAACTGTTAAACATTTGATGCAGAATTTACTCTAGTCACCAGGCTGTACAATACATCCTCATGACTTAGAACTGAACAAAGCCCTGATTGGTGTGGCTGAGTGGGTTGGGCATTGTGCCGCAAAGCAAAAGGTCGCCAGTTCAATTCAGGTCAGGGTACATGCTGGGAGGTCTGCGAAAGGAAGCAGATGGATCTTTCTCTCTCACATCAATGTTTCTCTCCCTCCCTCCCCCTTCCTCTAAAAATAAATAAACTCTTTTTAAAATAAGAACTGAATAGAAAATGGCAGGAGACACTGCTTTGGATTAAAATGATTTGATCCCCTATAGGAAGGGGTCTTGAGCACCCAGGAAGGTATACTAAAGACACAGAAAAACCACTGCTGTATCTCCAGAAGGACACCCGGGGCTGCCATGTGGCTGGCTTGAAGGCAGAGTGTGTGGGTTTCCTCTCCTCCAACCCGGCTGTTCTCTACCTCATGAGAAAGCCTGGGAGGCCAGGGCCCTGCTCATCCAGCTGTGCAACTGTTGAGAGTTACCAGCCAATACATATACTCATGCCACAGCCATCCACCTCCAGAAGCTGTTACCCCACCCCCAACACTATAGAAAAGACACACTTGCCCTCAGCACGACAAAAGTAACCTCAACATGAGACAACACAAGAGACAGCACTGCCTAGATGGCAGGAGCAGCCGACAGGGTCAGAAGGCCCAGGCTCTGGCCCAGGTAAACTTAATCTCTGAGTGAAAAAAAACAGGGTGCAAAGCAGCCTTTGACCTTCCAGATCTAAAATGGTACTTTCTTCACTGCATCTAGCAGGGTTATCCCATTCCAGTTTTAGACTTTATCATCCCACCCCACAGGTTAATTAGGCTTTTGTAGGCTGATCTGGAAGCTGAATCACTACTTGAACCTATCTCTGGGAGGCTTCCTGCTCTGAGTTCCAAACAACTGACTTTCAAACAAACGCAAAAAAAAAAAAACTCTGATAACTCAGGCTGGAGCTGCCAACCTGTGGACAAAATAATAAGTAATAATAAAATCAGTAGATTGGTAAAAAGCAACTTCTGATAGATTCTGATTTGTTATACTGTATTTATTTTTCAATTACAGTTGGCATACAATATTATATTAAATTCAAGTATACAGCATAGTGATTAGAAGTTGACATAACCTACAAAGTGATCACCTCAATAAGTCATTACCCATCTGACACCACGCAGTTATGAGGAGTACCCATCTCACCCCATACACAGTTATTACAATATTATTGACTATATTCCCTATGCTGTACTTTACATCTTCATGACTGTGCTTATAACTGCTAATGTGTACATCTTAATGCCTTTCACCTTTTTCAACCATGCGCACCCCCAACCATCTGACAACCACCAAAATGTTCTCTATAGGACAGATGAGGACTTAACTTTGCAAGCAAACCCTAATCCACTTCCAGGCCTGAGCAGCAAGGACCCAGAACAGTATAGGAGGGCCCTGCTCATCTGCCAGGGGGAAGAGAGAACATACAAATCCTTTCAATGAAAGAACAATTATTAAACATCGGAAGCTAGTGATCTAGCCCACGTGAATGACAGACTTATGAGGTGACATGTGGCCCACACCGAGCAGGTCCAGGCAGCAAGCGAATCACAAACCCAAATGTTTTCCGTTTAGAGCCTCTACTAAGAGAGTAGGTTTTTGCCACTGACTTAAGGATTTGCAGGTGGTTCTAAGAAAGAAAGATCCAGTTCTGCAGCCAGAGCCTCCAGGAGCAGCACCCAAAATCACCCTTCCTCATTTCCGAGAACAGGAATTTCTGACGCGCACCACAGTACGGTGTGGCGCTGAGAAAGACGCAGAACTGGTCTGGCTTTCAGAGTTCAGTTCTCTTGCAGGGACTGGCGGGCACCCTCAACGTTCATTCTGATGACTGACAGAAATACACCAAATAATTTTAAAAGATGAATAAAAATAGAACATGTATGTGCACCACATTTCCTCTGCATGTTTAAGTCAGCCTGAGCTGAAAGGAGGAATCCATGAGGAAGTGTCCTTGTGAGAATCCGTGTCAAGCCTACGTTCCTATTCATTCACCAGAAAACAAAACTATCAAGTTTTCGAAAGAAAAATGTGATTGAACAGTTCTATAACAAATTACATGCCAACAACAACTTTAAATTTTTTAATGTTTTTGTAGTGCAAGGGAATCAAACTGGAGCTGAAGCTGAAAGGACCTCTTATTTCATGACCTGTGAGGATCGCAGAGGCTAATAGTTTGCCTAGCAAGGAGCCAAGGCACCGCCCAGACCTCCCCACTCCTGTGCCAACACTCCTGGTAAAACTGCCAGAAATCCTGCCACCCATTTTCACCAGCAGCAGCTTTATCCTGATCACTAACGAGTTTAGCCCAGCGTCTTTGTTAATATATTTTTTAATTTTTTTAAAGATTTTATTTTATTTATTTTTAGAGAGGGGAAGGAAAGGAGAAAGAGAGAGAGAAAACCATCAATGTGTGGTTGTCTCTCACATGGCCCCCACTGGGGACCTGGCCTGCAACCCAGGCATGTGCCCTGACTGGGAATCGAACCTGTGACCCTTTGGTTCACAGGCCCGTGCTCAATCCACTGAGCTATACCAGCCAGGTCTTTGTTAATATTTTAAGGCTAGTTCTCAAAATATCATCAGAAATTAATTCCTTTAAACATATAGTCAAAATGGCTTACTGCTACAAGCATGATTATAATGATCAAAAATTATCTAAACAGAAAACAGTCTGTCCAAGTCAACAGGAAAATAAATATGGATTTAGAGTCAAAACCTTTCATTTGTACAAACCCACCAACCCATTAGACTGACAACCTAACACCCAGGATCGGAGCCCTGGTAGATCTTAGCCCTGACCTTAACAAAAGTTCTACAGACACTTAATCCAAACTCTCAAACGCCAAATGCACAGGGACCTGTCTGCTAAGTGGCGTTTCATTCACTCAAAGATCATTCATTCACCCATCCTGTATTATGGGCCACATCTGTGCCAGGCTCTGGAATACAGAGATGACCAAGAGGCTGGGACCTCAGGGAATGCACAGTGTTCCTCAGTGGTCTCTGGGAACCTGTTCTGCCCCCAGTCTCTCCCCACAATTCTCCTCCTCCATTGTAGCACATCGAGAAGATCACTCAGCTACAGCATGGCAATTAAATGAGCCAATGCCTGAGAAACACTCAGAATTCTGTCGTGACACAAGATACGCCTCAACTGCCATTTTGCGCTCTCCCTGCTGCAGGGGTTTGAGTTGATATGACATTGTTCCCACTCCGAGGAGCCCACAGTCTAGTCGGGGGCGGAGAGGGCACAGAGAGAGGCCGGGGTGGGGAAGAGAGAGAGATTAACTATTAACTCCTCTACAAAAACAAATATGCACAAAATGGGAATGAGAGGACAGTTGAACTGATACCAGAAAAGGCTGGGCAAACTGTTAAGCACCATAAAAATATTCACAAAATAGACTTATCTGGCATATCCCAGCAACAAACACAGCAAAATCCTACTATCTTCAACTTTTTAAAAAATTTTATTTATTTATCTTAGAGGGAAAGGGAAGGAGAGAGAGAGAGAAAAAAATATCAATGTATGGTTGCCTCTTGTGCATCCCCTGCCAGGAACCAGGAACTGGCCTGCAACCCAGACATGTGCCCTGACTGAGAATCGAACTGGGATCCTGTGGTTCACAGGCCTGCGCTCAATCCACTGAGCTACACCAGCCAGGGCTATCTTCAACTTTTTAAGTTAAAAAAGAAATCAAGACTACCTACTTTTGTTAATAGCACATGCAATTTCATCATACTCTCTTTCTACCCCCTCTTACCCATTTTTATGTCTTCAATAGTCTTCAAAGGTGACTGATGTGCACAGGGGTGGCCCTAAAGCACTGCAAGATGCCCAATCACTTAAAAACATCTAGCTTGTTCAGCACAGAATAATAAGGCAGGAAAACCACACGATGACACATTACAAGGGGGAGGGGTGGAACTAAGCAACAAACTGAGAACAAAATGAGCTTTCAAATTAATTTTTGGTGAATCATAAAATTCAAAACCAAAGGGCCTTGCCCCCAAACATTCTGTTTAACAAAGGTTTTTCTACAATCTTCCCACCAAAGTGGCTTCTCGTGTTCTTTTTAAAATTCTGATGACCAAGCTATAGAAAGGGAAGGTGGTGGAAAGAAACAGGAATGAATTAGAACAAGGAGTGACAGGCAACCTAACACACAGAAAGTGATGACTCAGAAATCATTTGGAAGGAATTTAAAACAGTATGATTTCAGCAGGCCACCAAAGTGTCATATTGCTACTCTACTGGTATGACTCTGCTCAATCACCTTATTCCCAAATTTTAAAACAGTTGCCCTCAGCTTTCCCCAGGTGGAGATGTTTTTATTTCTAAAAAAGTATAACTCTTGGAAACAAAAGTGATATATCAACATTTGAATTGAAAAAATCAAGAGAGTTCAAAGCTGTAATTTGCATTTTCTCTCCTTTCCTCATAGTGGAGAATGTGCACCATGGCTGGGACCCACCCGTCACCACAACTAAAGTTATTCCTGAAAGGCTCAGAAGCTGTTTTCCGGCCAACAATGAACTAGGGTAGCTTATTAGGCTACTTCATGCCTGTAGAATAAAACACCCACAAATTCCAAGGAAATGAAGTGGCATGTTAAATAAAGTTTACAAAGGGAGAATTTCAGACAATAGATAATTTAAAGTAGCAGAACGTAGGGCAAAGAGACAATTGTCTTTCTCACTTGACAAGTACTTTTCTTCTTAACTCCCCTTCACTTTCATGCTCACACACACTTGCTCAGTCTTTAATCTAAGGCCGCGCAGACCACATGGTGCTTCTACTTACTACCCTGAAAAGAGCCACGAGAACAGGAAGGTCGGCATTTTCTTGGGTCTTCCTGACATGGACTGTACTCATCTGAAATGGGTCTGCAGCTCTCGTCCTTCAGTAGAACTTTTCAGTGGCCCCTTCTCTCCAAACAAGCACCTGGGGTTACCCTCTTCTCAGGAGTAATTCTCTTCTCACTTTCTTGGCAGCCACTGAGTGAAATTCCTCAGAGCCGCCCTCTTAAAATGAGAAGCCTGGGGTGATGGCTGCAACTGAGCCTCAGGTGATTTCAGTTAAGCGCCCAGCTAAAACTAAGAGCAACCAAACAAACTTTATGAGTTTGTGTGCACAGGAGCTAGACTATTCCTAGGGAACCAACTTATTTACAAAGAGCATATTTTTGAAAATAACTATTTAATCTTTCTACGCAAAATGGATTTCACCAAACTGCGTTCTATTTCAATAGCTTAATGTAGTTTAGCTAGTAGTGTTTGCCCTAAGAAGCAATTTTAAATTTATAATTTCTGTGACTATGTCTCAATGACAGTATATAGTGACATAAGATTTTAAACACCAATTCTAACCCAATTTTACTTTATTTCCCTACCACTGATGAGGCACTGGGCCCTTCCTGTACTACTGAATGTGCGGGCATCTCCACATACAGAAATACCTGAAAAGGTCAATGTTAACACCAGAAGCCTGAGAAATGATGATATTATTTTTAAAACAAACATAGAAAAGCACAAATTATTGGCCAGGGTTGAACTACATACCTAACCTCTCAGACTGTTCAAAAAAGCAGCTAAGTCCTAAAACAGAGGCCGCCATCCACTACAAATACCACTAAATCACAAAGAACATTAAAGTTAAAATTTCACTTTCTGCATGATAGCCTGTAAAATTTGTTAAGAAAAGTCGGCACCGCCAGCCTCCTCCCCACCTTCCCCTTACCCCCACCAGCACAAAGCATTTAGGCCGAAAGGTTCAGCAGGAGTAAGTACCATAATCAAAATTACATCGACTGTGTCCAAGAGGAAAATTGATGGGCTAGCAAAGGAGTACAGGCTTAGGGTACAACTTTATAAGCTGTTTCACAGACACGTGTATCTGATTATAAGTGCAAATCATTTAAATAAGCAGTGAAACTTTCCTTTAAGAGACGCTGGAGGAGCAACCAGAAATTTCTCGTAAGTTCTGTACACTTCAATGTTAGCTTTCACATATGTACCGCTGACCACGGTCCTGAACCAACAGTTCACATTTAGGGAAGGGGTTTCTCTCCAGCCCTGGCAGCACAGGGGATCACGGACCAGTCCTTCCCAGGACTGCGGACCCCGGTGAGGGAACACGAACAGAGAAGGACAAAGGGAGGGAAAGAAAAGTACATAGCAGCTGCTGCAGAGATCTCTGCCTAACCATATTTTGGTTATGCTTTGGCAAAATAACATTGCCAGATACGAAACCAGACAAAATACTGCGGACATAAAAGAGAACAAGACTCTTTGAACTAGACAATGCGGAGGCGTGTCGATGCCCACCTGAACAGGGCCACGGGGCAGAGCACGGGCTTGGGGGAAGGGAAGCGAACTTCGGTCCCAGCACCAGCACTGGCGCTATGTCAAAAGTGCTTCTGGTGATGCGCATTTTTGCTTTAAAATGTGAAGTATTTCCACTGTCCCAAAAAGACAAAACAGAATTTTTGTTGGGCATTTATATACGTGAGTTCTTGCATTTTTATGATCTAATGCATTTCTAACAGATTTCCCCTCTGCAGGTTTAGGGTAGCCAGCCTGTTCCCACCCCCCCCCCCACCTCACCGCCCCCCCCTGCCCCCGCAGATGCTTATGTGAACCAAAGTTGGCTCCCGTAAAAATCACTGAATTTCTTTTCCTCCCTTCTCAGCCCCTACATCATTTCCTAGGGAGCTTAAGTGAAGTGCGCGGTCATCTCACCAGCCTCTCTGCCTGGCTGACATGCTGCCTTCTGACCCATTCTCATCGTGTCACTAATAATTCACATGTTCGTAAAGTCTGTTTAGGATATTACTTAATGAATGATCACTAAGAGCAGGTTCCATGAGCAAAAGAGAAACAGTGTCTTAATAGATGGGTTAATGAGCCATATGCCATAAAACTTTGCTGTTAGTACCTCATAAGAATGCTCTGTCCATGAAATTAAAAGTGGCAGCTATGCTTCATATCTACCTACTCATGAATGAAAGGGCCAGCCTGCACTGCCCACACAACATGCTGGAGGTACAGTACATCAGGGAAGGGACCTGTAGGCTTCCATTATTCCTGGCTATGGCACTGATACTCTGAGAATGTGATTAGAAATGATACACTGAACGTGAGAATGTGATTAGAAATGGCATGGGGTGTCTTTCATCTAAAAAGTGCAATCATCCCTTCTAAGACACACACACACACACTCAGTTTTCTATAATGCCTAGCCACCTGGTTATGGGCCCTCCTCACAGTGAGACATCTCCACGCAGGATCCTTCCTACCATCTGTCCTGCGCATCTCGCACGGCAGTGATTGCACACCCTTCCTCCCAACGACGGACTGAACTACACAGCATCCGGTAGGTCCGGGGTGGACAGCCTTGGTCACAGGCTCCCAAACACTGGCGAAATATAAATATCTGACACTTCCTAGAATACCTTGGGCCAGAGGAAGGCAGGGTCAAAGCCTTAGTTCTTCGCGCCGACCCTTCCTTCTCTAGGAAAACCCGATCCCACAAGCGAGGTTCTGGTCATGTGCGCCAGCTCACAGGCACCACCACCCTGCCAGTCACCGAGACTCCNCCCCCCGCCCCCGCAGATGCTTATGTGAACCAAAGTTGGCTCCCGTAAAAATCACTGAATTTCTTTTCCTCCCTTCTCAGCCCCTACATCGTTTCCTAGGGAGCTTAAGTGAAGTGCGCGGTCATCTCACCAGCCTCTCCGCCTGGCTGACATGCTGCCTTCTGACCCATTCTCATCGTGTCGCTAATAATTCACATGTTCGTAAAGTCTGTTTAGGATATTACTTAATGAATGATCACTAAGAGCAGGTTCCATGAGCAAAAGAGAAACAGTGTCTTAATAGATGGGTTAATGAGCCATATGCCATAAAACTTTGCTGTTACCTCATAAGAATGCTCTGTCCATGAAATTAAAAGTGGCAGCTATGCTTCATATCTAACTAGTCATGAATGAAAGGGCCAGCCTGCACTGCTCACACAACATGCTGGAGGTACAGTACATCAGGGAAGGGACCTGTAGGCTTCCATTATTCCTGGCTATGGCACTGATACTCTGCAGAAACCAGCATTTCCACACTCAGTAACAATAGGAAATTCCATTAGTTCTCACTGCAACCCCCTATAATAAATATTGGCATGCCCATTTTATACATGAGGCAACAGTCTCAGTATTAATAACCTTTCCAAAGTCCCATGACCTACACGGGGCTGAACCGAGGTCATTCGTCCAAATCCTGAGGCACTACAGGCCCTGATCCCAGAGTGGGAAATGCTGGCTGCCGGCTCTGAAGGAATAAAGCGGCAGGAGGAGCACAAGCCCTTTCCAGGCAACACGACAGAACGTGAGAATGTGATTAGAAATGGCATGGGGTGTCTTTCATCTAAAAAGTGCAATCATCCCTTCTAAGACACACACACACACACTCAGTTTTCTGTAATGCCTAGCCACCTGGTTATGGGCCCTTCTCACGGTGAGACATCTCCACGCAGCATCCTTCCTACCATCTGTCCTGCGCGTCTCGCACGGCAGTGATTGCACACCCTTCCTCCCCACGACGGACTGGAACACCCGGGCTCCTACACAGCATCCGGTAGGTCCGGGGTGGACAGCCTTGGTCACAGGCTCCCAAACACTGGCGAAATATAAATATCTGACACTTCCTAGAATACCTTGGGCCAGAGGAAGGCAGGGTCAAAGCCTTAGTTCTTCGCGCCGACCCTTCCTTCTCTAGGAAAACCCGATCCCACAAGCGAGGTTCTGGTCATGTGCGCCAGCTCACAGGCACCACCACCCTGCCAGTCACCGAGACTCCCACACCATCTCAGGGCAATTGCCCCTTGTGTTCGCCTCAGGTAAACGTTTCCCAGCAATTTACTATGAAAATGAGTATTTGCAAGGCCCTCTTCTCAAGTCCATTTATGTTAATAAAGCTTTTCCTTCGAGAAAATAGTAGGCTAAAAGCAATATCACAGTGAAAAGTAGAACTAATGTTCACACTAAGATATTCTCTGGAAGAGACCTAAATTCTCTTTTCCTCCTGATATTTCCTGTGTTTACCTGGAATGCCTAAACCAGCAGGAAGGCACCCCTGTTCCCTCTACACACCATTTAGTCCTATACCATCTTCTCAGGTTAGCCGGGCCAGCCCCAGAACATTAAAACAAGCTGCGCCAGCAGTTCCCAGCAGGTGGGCTGCATGCTGCCTGATCTTCCCAAAATACAAATCCGATCCCAGCACCGCTTTGCTTCAAATCCTTCAGTGGGTCCCACGCCCTTAGACTAAACTCCAACAGTTTGTTTGACCCAACTGCTGCTTCTCCTTCAAGCATCACCTGATGCCATGCTCTCCTCTCCTCCAGGCCAGACAGATTTCCCCCAGACCCAGCACCCCTCCTGCTACCTGCACGGGTCCTACCTCTGCTCTTCTCCCAACTAACGCCTACTCGCCCCTTAGGTCTCAGCTCAAACATCACCTTCCTCGGTGAGGGGGTTCCTCCAAGACTAAATGAGTTACGCAGCGTAGGTACTCACAGCC